>NC_055986.1:120444153-121098439 GCF_018446385.1 Zingiber officinale | reverse complement strand
TTAAACTCGGTTGGGCACGCTATCTTTTCAGTTCAAGAGTAAAGCATTAAACCTTTTATGTTCGACCGACGAAAGGGACGGTCGGCCTTCTCTTGCTCGACTTGCAATTAGGTCGGGCTGGACTTGAAAGCCTTAGCATTGGGTGAACAATCAAGCTAGGTGGGAAATGCTCTATTATTTTGACTTTGACCGTCACAACACCTTGACTTTGACTGCGATGTCACATTAACTTTGACCGTCACACCACCTTAACTTTGACCGTCACACCAGTTGGTGCAATATCCCTTAGGTCAAGGTTGACCTGGTTGACCAAACTTGAGTCTTGGTTTGGATTTCGATGTTTGACAATGAAAGGTTGATTGCAGAAGAGTCAAGTAGGTCAAGGTTGACCGGATACTTGACTGTGGAAGTCCTGGTGAGTGAAGCCAGGCAGAAGGAAAATCCTGGTGAGTGAAGCCAGGTAAAAGACCTAGTGAGTGAAGCTAGGCAGATTGAAAACCCTAGTGAGTGAAGTTAGGTGAAAGTCCAAGTAGGTCAAGAGAGTGACCGGATACTTGGCATGAAAGAAAAGTCCAAGTGGGTCAAAGAGATTGACCGGACACTTGGTGAGGGAGTCCTAGCAGGTCAAGGGAGTGACTAGATGCTAGGCATGACGTACCAACAGGTTAAGGCTGACCGGATGTTGGTTTGGGAGGTTTGGGACTTGGTTTTGGGCAAAAACCAAGTGCTGGATCGATTAGTGGATCGATCCAGACATTTCCCAGCGAACAGAAAGCCTCTGGATCGATCAGTGGATCGATCCAGAGGTCCCAATCGATCAGTGGATCGATTGGGACGTTGCTGCTTCGCGCGATAAGCGCTGGATCGATCCGTGGATCGATCCAGGAGTTTTTCCAGAGCACAGAGGCGCTCTGGATCGATCCGTGGATCGATCCAAAGCCTCCCCGATCGATTGGGAATAATCGAATCGATTGGGATCCGACCGTTGCGTCGTATTTGAGCCGCAGGCAAGCGTTGTCTTCGGGAACACTTCACAGATTCATTTCATATCTTCACCAGCTCCTCCACAGCTCTTCTCAAGCTCGAGATCGCCAGTTCTTGAAGGTTCTTGGAGGCTCTTCCAAGTCAAGAGGCAGATCAAAGCAAGAAAAAGAAACTAGGGTTAGGGTTTGTGCACTCATTGTAAGCTTGTAAGCTTGTATTTCTTTACTACCCTTTCTTCTTCTTGTATTGAGTCTTGTAGGGCTTCTCCGCCCTTGGTAGTTACCATAAAGGAGAGTTTCATTAGTGGAGGGTGCGTGCGTTGTGTGGATCCTTGGATTAGTCACCTCCCTTGGAGGTGGATACCAAGTAAAATCCAAGTGTTAGCGTGTTTGTATTTGTTTCTTTGTATTTCCGCTGCGCATCCTTGAAGAAACAAGCAACGCCAAGCACAGAGCACGCGACGAGCTATTCACCCCCCTCTAGCTCACTTTTGGTCCTAACAAGTGGTATCAGAGCAAGGTTGCTCTTCACCGGAATCATCGCCGGAAGGGTCAAGCATAACAAGAGAAGCTAGAGGGTGAAGAAGTTGAAGCAAATTGTCAAAGTCAAAGAAATTCAAAAGCTCAACTTCTACAATGGAATTCCGAGATGGGCTCGGATTCGACACGAGGGTGGCTCCACCATACACTTCCACGAGCTTCGATTCTTGGAAATCAAGAATCGAAAACTTTCTTATGATGGAGATAGAGCAATGGTTTGCTCTAATGGAAGGATTTGAAGCTCCAACAAACTCCAAGGGCAAGCTTCTCAAGAAAAGCAAATGGAGCTCAGAGCAAATTCAAAGGAGCGAGGCAAATGATAAAGTGACCAAGCTCTTGGTAAATTTATTGCCAAGCAACATTTTGGCTCAAATTGGAGAGTTTGAAGATGCCAAGGAGCTTTGGAGCAAGTTGGCAAAGATACATGAGATCCCCTCCACTGTACCAAATCAAGGAGAATCCAAAGAGGGCGACTCAATGGATCAAGATCAAGAGGAGGACTCCGAAGTTGAGAGATGCTCAACTTCCGAAGAAGAAGTCCAAGAAGAAGCTTCATCCTCAAAGGAGTGCAATCAAAAGAGCAAGGAAGTAGTATATTCCTTGTTTCATGTACAAGAGGATGAAGAAGAAGGTGAAGCCTCCACCTCTAGGATTGAGGGGGAGCAATCTTCATTGACACCGGATCAAAAACAAGAAGAATCCTCCACATCCGGGTCAAGAGAAGAAGAGGATGAAGAAGCTTCCACCTCCACAAGTCAAGCAAAATCAAATAGAGGAGTATCAAGTTTGGATCAAGAGGAAGCTTCTACCTCCGGATCCAAAGGAAAAGATGTCACCCCTACAAGCAAAGGTATAAATATTTCAATTAATAATAAAAATCATATTATATGCTTTGAATGTAGGGAACATGGGCACTACAAGAGTAAGTGCCCCAAATTGGCCAAGAAAAAGGGCCAAATGACACAAAAAGGCAAGGAGAAGCTCAAGGAGACCATCCCCGGAACAAAGAAGAGCAAGGAGCACATTGTGTGCTTCTTGTGCAACCAAAAGGGGCATTACCGAAGTCAATGCCCCAAGGGGAATAAGATGGTCAAGGCTCAAGGAGACATTAGTCAAGGGGGAGCCTCCAAGGTAAAGAAGAAGGTAACTTTTATTGAGCCTACCCCTTTAAGTTATGGTAAAAAGCATGATAGTTCTAATTTTTATCATTTTAATGTAATTTACCATAAGAATAGAAAGCATGAGGGCATTAAGGAAAAGCATGTGGCCCTACATGCCAAGACTACCCAACCTAAGGTTAGGAAGGTAGATAGACAGTTGGGCAAGAACACTAAGGATAATAGATACAAGCCCAAGAATAAAAATGCTTATAGATCAAATGAAAAATCAAATACTAAGGACTTAGTGAGGGAAAATCAAGTCTTGAGGTCAAGACTTGATAAATTAGAAACGACCCTAAAACGATTGGAAAATTTCCTATTAGGGCAAAACGAGCATAACCTAGGTTTAGGGGTACAAAAGCCATCCAATGGCCATAGAGGGTTGGGATACAAACCCAAAGCTAAAAAGGATGTGCCTAGTTATCATAGGGTTCCATATAGTTATGGAATAAACCCTAAGTCTAGAGGTCAAGTCAAGGATACAAGGGAAGATATCCCTAGAAGTATCTTTGCAACCAAAGTGACTAAGACTTCTAAGAAGTCTAAGAAAGTCACTAATAAGGTCACAAGGGAGGCTATCCTTAAGGTTGATCTAGAAAATGTGACCAAGGCTTCTAAGAAGCCCAACAAGGTCATTAGGAAGGCATCTAGGGAAGTTATCCCTAGTGAGTACCTAGAACATCCAAGGAGCACCAATAGGTTTTGGGTTCCTAGGAGCATCTTCTCCACCCCATAGATGGGTTAGAGAGTGTCAACTCCGATTAGAAGGGTAGTTAACCCAACTTTGAGGAAATTGACACTCAAGGAGCATTTTCAAGGTTTTTGTTAACCTTTGAAAATGAAATGGAATTATTAGTTACTCTTTGGTAGAGTAAAATGTGTCAAAATTGAAGATATTGATTTTAATCTTAAATGACACATATTGGGAAATTCATAAGAACTACCAAGTTGGGATTTTGGTATGTTCTTAGGAAATTGAAGGCATTTTAAGTCTTAATTTAAAAGTGCTACTCTTGTGGAAAAATGAAATATGCCAACATTTGAGGAATATGCTTAATTTCAATTGGCATAAATTAATCAAGGGAATTAGAAATGTCAATTTAGGTTTTGGCATTTTCTTGAAGTACTTATGGGCAATCTAAAGTTTAATTTTAAGTTAGCTAAGTTTAAGGACACCTAGATAGGTAATCTAGGTATTTTATTAATGCTAAATCTTGCCATGATTGTTTGCTCATTATATGTTATGACATCACATTTGATTTTGTATTTTGCATTCATTCCTTTATTATGAAAAATACAAAAATGCCATGTCATGTCATACATATATCATGTAGTTATAGGAATCTTTCTTTTGAAAGCTATTTTATTTTGATGTATGCCAATAGCATTATCATGCATTATATTTATTTCCTTATAAATAAGGACAAATGACATTCATATACAAGTTTTCCAACAAGTGGTATTATACACAAGTTGTTTCAAGTGGTATTTATACACAAGTGAAATCAACTAGCAACATCCTGTGTGGATGTCTACCACTCAAAATGCCTAGATAGATATGCATGATCCCTAGAATAGGGAAAAATCAAAATTTCACATCTCACAAGGACTATAAGGTGACTTGTATGTGTTTTAGTGCACATTAAATACAAGTGAGATATTAGGATGATGAACAAAACTCAAGATGTTGATTTAGTGCATTCGTTTGAGTTTTTAAGTTCATCAAAACACATAGTTATGTGTTTTCCCATCATTGGGAAAGCTAATGTACAAGTCATGTGCATTAAGCCCAAGGAACATGGTGGGATATTGGTTTGAAAATGTTTTCAAAATGATTTTGGAAAACCTTGGTGAAGGCTATCTTTTGATAGTAATCACCATTGAATAGTTAGACACAAACTTGAAGAAAACACTAAAGTTTTTGCAAGTTTTCAAGTTTATGTCAATCTTTGAAAATATGAAGTATTTTCATAGAAAACTATTTTTCCTTGATAGTATATGCCCTAAATAATGCCTACACGAAATTTCATGATTTTTGGATTTTTGTAGAATTTTCTAGGGGTTTCTGAAGTTGGTTGATTTTGAAATTCAGCAATTATCAGAGCTCCGATCGATCCATGGATCGATTGGAGTGCCTGAATCGATCCGTGGATCGATTCAGAAGGCAAGTCTCCCGCGAGCAGAAGCTCGCTGGATCGATCAGCCGATCGATCCAGGAAGTCTGAATCGATCAGTTGATCGATTCAGAAAGGTTCAATCGATTGGAACCCAACTCCAATCGATCCAAGTTGCTGATTTTGGCTGGGAAAGCCTGATTTCAGCATCTTTAAACCTATTTTAGTCTAGGTAACCGTTCCAAACCCCTAAAAATATATTTGTATACATAAAAAGGGTGTTTTCATGTGAAAACAAGGATGGATTGGTTAAGGAAGACTAAGTTGAAGTTTAGATTGAGGTTTGTTTCAGATTTTGAATATTTGAACCTCAAAACTTCTACAATTGGGTTTCCTAAAGTTTTAGGGATTCCAGGTCATTGTTGGTGCAATACAGAAGTTACCACCATGTCTTTAGGGGGAGGTACTCTTTAAAGACATGAAAATTATTTTTCATGAACATTGGAATGTGGTTAACCTTCTGTTTGAAAATGCTCAAGGTTGAGCGTTTGAACTTAAATGGGGAGTGGATAACCTCATTGTTCAACTGGTTTCAGTGGATAATGCTCAAGGATGGGCATTTGTCTACATTGAGGAAGAAATGTAGGGTTAAGGATAAATGAAGGGTATGAGACCTTCATTTAGGTCATTGGACTTTGTTAATGCTCAAGGGTGATCACAACGAGTAAAGTTGTGAACAACGATGAGCAACTCTTCAGGGGGAGAGTTTTCAACAAGTGGATTAGTTGATGTGTGCCCAAGAATGGGGCATGGGTTGATGTGTGCCAATAGGGGGAGAATGAAAGGACTTATGAAAGGGGGTAAGTTAGGCTTTCATTACCTAGAGGGAGTTTGCCCTCTTAGGGGGAGAATGAAGAGCTTAACTTATACGTTCATTACCTAGTGGCATGAAGATGAAGAAGGAGGCTATGAGATTAGCCTAACTTACATGTGGTATTGTAAGTGTTATTGTTGTATTGTCAAACATCAAAAAGGGGGAGATTGTTGGTGCAATATCCCTTAGGTCAAGGTTAACCTGGTTGACCAAGCTTGAGTCTTGGTTTGGATTTCGATGTTTGACAATGAAAGGTTGATTGCAGAAGAGTCAAGTAGGTCAAGGTTGACCGGATACTTGACTGTGGAAGTCCTGGTGAGTGAAGCCGGGCAGAAGGAAAATCCTGGTGAGTGAAGCCAGGTGAAAGACCTAGTGAGTGAAGCTAGGCAGATTGAAAACCCTAGTGAGTGAAGCTAGGTGAAAGTCCAAGTAGGTCAAGAGAGTGACCGGATACTTGACATGAAAGAAAAGTCCAAGTGGGTCAAAGAGATTGACCGGACACTTGGTGAGGGAGTCCTAGCAGGTCAAGAGAGTGACTAGATGCTAGGCATGACGTACCAACAGGTTAAGGCTGACCGGATGTTGGTTTGGGAGGTTTGGGACTTGGTTTTGGGCAAAAACCAAGTGCTGGATCGATCAGTGGATCGATCCAGACCTTTCCCAGCGAACAGAAAGCCTCTGGATCGATCAGTGGATCGATCCAGAGGTCCCAATCGATCAGTGGATCGATTGGGACGCTGCTGCTTCTCGCGATAAGCGCTGGATCGATCCGTGGATCGATCCAGGAGTTTTTCTAGAGCACAGAGGCGCTCTGGATCGATCCACGATCGATTGGGAATAATCGAATCGATTGGGATCCGACCGTTGCGTCGTATTTGAGCCGCAGGCGAGCGTTGTCTTCGGGAACACTTCACAGATTCATTTCAGATCTTCACCAGCTCCTCCACAGCTCTTCTCAAGCTCGAGATCGCCAGTTCTTGAAGGTTCTTGGAGGCTCTTCCAAGTCAAGAGGCAGATCAAAGCAAGAAGAAGAAACTAGGGTTAGGGTTTGTGCACTCATTGTAAGCTTGTATTTCTTTACTACCCTTTCTTCTTCTTGTATTGAGTCTTGTAGGGCTTCTCCGCCCTTGGTAGTTACCATAAAGGAGAGTTTCATTAGTGGAGGGTGCGTGCGTTGTGTGGATCCTTGGATTAGTCACCTCCCTCGGAGGTGGATACCAAGTAAAATCCAAGTGTTAGCGTGTTTGTATTTGTTTCTTTGTATTTCCGCTGCGCATCCTTGAAGAAACAAGCAACGCCAAGCACAGAGCACGCGACGAGCTATTCCCCCCCCCCCCCCCTTCTAGCTCACTTTTGGTCCTAACAATACCATCTTCTGGGTCAGCTTGTTATAACCTGTATCAATAAGTGACTGATACGCCGGTGAGACAAAGTTACGAGTGATACTTATTGTATTATCATCAACATCTAATTTCTCTTTCTCAAAAATAATCATTTGTAACTGTTGGTCCAGAATGCACTAGAATCAAACCTAAGTTTTGATATTGTCAAAAGTTTAAGTTAACTCATGTTGTGATCTAACAAGTTAACTAAGTGTACAGGATGTTTACTCAACTGGGAAGTCTTAGCAGATTGTGAAAGTCAAGCAAAAAGCTCAAGTAGGTTGAGAGGCCCCAACACTTGGCAGGGAAGCTCGATAGGTCTAGAGGACCGAAGATCAAGGGAAAGTCCTGGTGAGCCGATCGGATGCTAAGCGGCAAAGTCTAAACATGTCTGGAGGACAAATGTTTGGTAGGTAGGTTGAGGTAAGCAAACTGGAGAGGAGCGACGGTGAGGTCGTGTTCCGGGAAGGAACAAACCCTAGGTCGCTGATCCAATTGAAGAAATCAAGAAGGTTTCCAAGTTGAGATCAAGACAGTGTTATTGTCAATTACTACTTATGCATCATACTATACTTTGCTAACCTTTGTTTTGCTGGGACATATTATATTTAACTCTGTTTTGCATGAACCGGCCTGATCAGTCGACCGAACGAGTTTGACTCAGACCAGAGCAGAGTGAAGTTGATCAAAGCCTGATCGGTTGACCGAACCAGTAGATCAGTTGACCGAACTTGATGATGTGGCACAGACTAGATCGAACCAAAGCAATAAAGGAATCCAGGCTAATCGGTCAACCAAATCCGGGGATCAGTTGACCGAACGATCACTTCATTAATGCAGAATTAAGTGCGAATCTCGGTGAATAGGGAAGTTCACTATTCGGTCGATTGAACAAGGTGATCGATCGATCGAACTATTAAAGCTCATAAATGCACGAAGATCAGATCTCAATGAAGAAGGAAGGGAGCGCGTTCAGATGACCGATAAGAGTTTCAGTCAACCGAACGGATCAGTCGACCGATGGATTTATCAGTCGACTGAACCATGCTTATAAAAGGGGAGCTAGAGGTCTATGGAATATCATGAGTTTTTGGTTTACCTCTGTACTAAATCTCTATTTGTGCTACTATTCTGTTTCTCATCTTCAAGCAAGTTACTGCACCATCCAGAAGTACCGATCGAACTCAATCTACTACATATTGTTAGTATATTTTTGTTTAAGCTTGTATTGTTTTAATTTCCAAAAGATAGTAGCGTGTTACTATCTTACATTCATCATTTTGTATGCATTACTTCTTTTCGAAGATCTAGTGGATTGTCCAACGGTGTGATCAAGAGATCACGGGTCTTGGAGTAGGAGTCGACCTAGGCTCCGAATCAAGTAATCAACTTGTGTCATCTATATTACTTTCATTTTGATTTTTGCTGCTTATTCTAATTTGTTTTACAAGGAAAAGAAAAATTTTTAACGTGCAATATTCACCTCCTGTATCGCATCTTTCGATCCTTCAGTAACGTATTGTTTACATTCCTCTCTTTAATGTCTCATCAACGAGTTTACATTTAAAATTATAATTTAATAAATTAGGTGTAAGTAAAAAGTTGGTAGATAGGTCCATGGGCATGTTGCCCATTAACCCGAGTCACCGAGCCAAACCGTAACCAACCTGGCATGATGCCAGTCGGTTCAAGTTTTTTATTTTTTTTTGTGTATCAGTTGGAACAACAAGTAGCTCCGAAACAACCGGTAGTTCCTAGCCGTTGGAGCCAACGACTCCTAGCCATTAGGGGGTGGAGATGATTTTTTTGGATTTTTTTCAATGGTTAAGATCATTTGACTATTTTTTTATCAATGACTATAATTTAGTGTTTATTACTATCCAAACTCTATAAATAGAAAGTTTATTTTATCATTTCCACACATCTTCTCTACCCTCATTCTAATTTCGCATTCTCTACATGCTTCGACTCCAAGTCTCCATTTCTACGTACTTTCATTTTCAACTTTCAACTATAATGGAATGAGGTTGTGGAGGTTCATCATCTTGATCTCGGAAGAAAAAAGAAAATAGTGAATTTGCACGAGGACCCTAATTTTCAATCCGTCGATGAGGAGACCGAGCACCTTCCAAAACCTAAAATACAAGAAAGTACAAATGCAATTACTTCTAAAGTTCGAGAAATTCCTTTTAAAAAATCTTCTATTTTCACTAAACATTTTGAGCATGTCATTATTCAGTTGGAAGAATTGCGTGTAAAATATAAACACTGCAATATTCCCTACAAATTTCAAGCCGACAGTGGCTTTGGGTTGTTGAAACGACACAGAGAAACGAAGCACCCGAGGAAATATGGACTCAACCATTCTTAAATATAATTATCTAGATTTTCTTCAACTATCGATAATACTGATTTCGATTTATTTTTATATTCTAATAATAAATTTAGAGAATCATTAGTTAAATTTATTTTCGTAGAATATCTTTCTTTTTATTTTGGATCTAAATGCATATTTAAAATTTTTTTGTAAAGAATCTCTTAATCTATGTGTTAAACGTGTTTCTAGGACTACACTTACTCGTATAATTAAAAAATTAGTAAAACAAGAAAAAAAATTAATTGATGAATTTAATAAATTAAATAATAAAGTTTTTTATGTTTTGATATTTGGAGTGATCATTGGGAAACACATTCGTATATGAATGTGACTTGCCATTAGATTAATAACTCTTGGAACCTCTAAAAAAATTATTAGCTTATAGAGTTTTTGATGAATCGCTCATAACATTGCACAATTATTATATTTAATTTTAGAAGAATATAGATTAACTCATAAAATAATTTCAATATCATTAGATAATATTAGTTCTAATTAGGGTCGGCCCTGGAGGAGGGCGGCACTAGGCGATGACCTTGGGCCCATGATTTGAGAGGGCCCAAATTTTTTTTTTTTTAGTATTATGTATTATAGGCATGTAATTGTGGCCTTGAATAATTGGACCCAAATTCATATTTCAGAATCTTTTGATATTGTCTTTTACTTTTATCTTTTTAAGCATGTAATTAGAGCCTTGAGTAGTTGGGACCCAAATTTATTTTGGACATTTTTTTTCCGTCTCGGGCCCCCTCTGTAGAAGGACCGGAGTTGGTTCTAATACTACTTATATAGAAGATTTAAAATTTATTTGTCAACATGTTATTGGTAGTTTATTTTTTCATATTCACTGTATATGCTATATTTTAAATTTACGTGTTCAAGATGGATTAAAATTTGTTTAAAAATCATGGTAAACCAATTAGAAATGTATTTTTTTTTTATTTATAGTTGCATCTATCTATAATGAAACAATGAGGTAGGTTTTGTAAAACCAATAGAATAAGACATAAAAAAATTTCAAATGAAGTATCAGTATGTTGGAATTCAACATATTAATTATTACAAGATTCATTTCAATATAAAAAATTATTATGTCTATTTTTTTTACAAAATACTAATACTAATATATATTTATTTTCACAATAATAAAATATTTATGGTAATATTTATGAAAATTTTAAAATATTTAACGATATGACTGAACAATTTTTTGTTGTTTATTATCCCATTACTCATTTAGTTTTAGAGATTTTTTTCTAGTATAGTATTAGTTTTAAATGAACATCTTACTATTTTATTAAGAATCTGGATCATTTACTAACTAATTTTGGTGAAACCCAAAATGAAATTATGTTAATGTCTTTTTTTTTTCTTTTCACATTGAAAATAATTTTAAAGATTATTAGTAATTTTCTCTGGTTATTTTTTATATAAAAAATATGCACTAACATGGTTCTCTTTAGTCCCACATCTTAGAATTAGCAACACCGTCAGTGGAGAAATTTCTATAAATACCTTGGGTCGACGACATTAGAAAGCATACCCTTCTTGGCCTTTTGGTTAAGATCAAGTGTAGTATCTGATGTTGTCAGTTTAACATCTAATATACAAAATTAAATTAATTTTTTATGAGGGAGAGTTGGTTAATCCTATTTATGGGCACTAATTTATGCGTATTCATGCATTATATTACACATGCAACGCGTGTGCACGACGACTAGTATTAATAATGAATCTTTATCATTTTGCATATTAGATATGAAAACTAAATGGGAAAAATATTTTTATTTTATTCTTGAAATTTATTTAATTACATTTACTTTAGATCCTAGATTTAAATTAGAAGTTTATAAGAAATGTTAACTTTGTATTATGATCCTTTAATTCCATTTAAAGATTCTTATTCTCCTGTTTCAGTTAATATTATATATAATATTAGAATTTATTTATATGATATTTATAATTAATATTATGTAAAATATAGAATACAAACTGTTAGAGTAATCAACGTGACCCTAGGTTTTGATGTTAGGTTATTATTGTATTTGATATGCGCTTTATGAGTGTGCAGGATGTAGGTACAACAAGACAAAGTCTAAGTGTGGAGGCTTGGCATTGTAAGTCTAAGTGTGTAGTCTTGGCAACGTAAGTTCAAGTTTGACTTGGTAAGGATGGAGTCGCGAAGCGAGGAGCTCATAGCAAGGTTGAAGTCCCGGATTAAGGAGCTCTTAGCAAGGTGAAGTCTCGAAGGTGAGGAACCTCTTGGTAATAGAAGACCTTACAATAAAAGACAAGACTGAAGGAACTTCTTGAAGATAAGGCGTGAAGGATGGGAAAGCATCCCAGAGACACAAGGCCGATGGAGGAGGCTATAAGGCAAAATCGAGGTTGTGCAGGTGAGGACAAGTGCATGAGATATTGTACTTGTTGGTTGGTCCTATGAAGATTATACCGGTTCCACTGTACAAAAATTTGTACAAGTGTCGAACCTTTCCTAAACAACCTATTGTGTTCTTTAGAAGTTAAATTAGGAATCGCAAATGGAACTTAACATTATTGATTCCAAATTTAACTTATCTGTTCTTAATGGTTAGACTTGGATCGCAAGCGGAACTTAACACTATTGATCTAAATCCACCTATGTTATAAATTTAATTAAATATTAATTTCCAAAATTGGCTTCTAGGACTGCATGGCGAGGCACATGATCTTCTTGGGTATGGGAGCATCCACCACCGCCTAGACAAAGCCTTTTAAGGAAAGTTAATATTTAATTTCCTTATATAACTCTAGATTTAACCAAAAGGAACAATCGAATCACAAATTTGAAAAACAAAGAAAAACATAAACACGAATTACTAATTCGAGATCTAATGCCTCTTGTGTTTGGAATTCTAACAAAGAAAAATAACTAGCATGATGCGGAAGAAAAATTACTAGTTATACCTTTACTTTGCAAGCTAATGGCCTCAAGATCTTCTGCCGTATTCCTCGTCTCGCCTTGGAGGTCGTGTGGGCGACGATCCTCCAAGATGTACACCACCCAAAGACTTCTTCTCCTTCTCAAACTTTCGGCCACCACCACCACAAAAGAAAAGAGAGCAAAGGGAGAAGAGAGGAAGAGAGGGCCGACCACCAAGAGAATAAGAGTTGTGTTCTCATGAGGTCTCCTTACCCCTTCTTTTATATTACTTGCCCAAGGCAAATAAGGGAAGAATTTTTACAAAAATTAAAATCTTCCTCTAGTTTTTCCTTTTCCCTTTTTATTTTTCCTTTTCTTTCCTCTTGATTGAATCAATCACCAATCATTGATTGGTTTGATTTTATTTTTATTTTTATTTGGCCGGCCCCTTGCTTGGGCACCAAGCAAGGGTGGCCGGCCCCTAAAAGAGGAAGAAAAAATATTTTTTATAAAATTTTATAAAAGAAAAAAACCTCTTATAAAATTTTACAAGCTCTCTTTCTAAAAGTGGATGTTAAAAAAGGAAAGTTTTAAAAATTAAAACCATATTTTAAAATTTAAAACTTCTCTTCAAAAAATTTTCTTTTTTAACATGAATAGAAAATTTTAATTTTAAAACTTCTCTTCCTTTTTTCTAAAATCATGAGGATGGTTAAAAAAGGAAAGTTTTAAAACTTTTAAAACTCTCTATTAAGCCATGTGACCTAATTCAAATAAGGAAAGTTTTTAAAATTAAAATCTCTCTTTTAAAACTTATAGTTTTCTATAAAGAGAAGTTTTTTAAAAATTCAAAACACCCCTCCTATTTGAATTTATAATGGTCGGCCCCTACTTGCTTGGTCACCAAGCAAGAGGGTCGGCCCTCTTAAGGAGATGGTGGCCGGCCATTGCTTGGTCACCAAGCAATGGGTCGGCCTCCTTTCTTGGACACCAAGAAGGGCTTTTATTTGGATGGACTTAAGACTTTAATGAGGCTACGACAGGGACCTAGAGGAGAAATTGGTTTTGGCCTTTCGATGAGCTTGAGTATCCCGTGTTCGCCCTGAACACACAACTCAAGTTCATCAATAATAACTCATTCCACTAGAGAGTTATTGTTGCACTACTGCACCAATCCCAAATTACATTATGGGCTTCTTCTTACCATGAGTGTGTTAGTCTCCCTGTGTTTAAGATAACGAATGTCCACTAATTAAGTAAATTATTGATAACTCACTTAATTAATATCTAGCTCCAAGAGTAGTACCACTCAACTTCATTGTCATGTCGGACTAAGTCCACCTGCAGGGTTTAACAAGACAATCCTTATGAGCTCCTCTTGGGGGTATTCTCAACCTAGATTACTAGGACACAGTTTCCTTCTATAATCAACAACACACATTATAAGTAATATCATTTTCCAACTTATCTGGCCTATTGATTTATCAAGCTAAATCTCACCCTTTGATAAGTTAAAAAAATAGATACTAAATATATATGCTTGTTATTATATTAGGATTAAGAGTACACATTTCCATAATAACTAAGGTCTAGTTCTTTTATTAAGTCAGTATAAAAGAACTTACCTAAAATGGTCCTACTCAATGCACTTAGAGTGTACTAGTGTAATTTATTAGTCAAGATAAACTAATACCTAATTACACTACGACTATACCAATGGTTTATTCCTTTCCATCTTAGTCGTGAGCAACTGTTTATAATTTATAAAAAGAGGATAACATGATCTTCTGTGTGTGACACCACACACCATGTTATCTACGTTATAAATTAATTGAACAACTATATTTAACAAATAAATATAGACATTTAACCAATGTGATTCTTTTATTTCAAAAATAAATGTTTACAAAAACTAGGCTTTTAGTATACACTCCAACAATCTCCCACTTATACTAAAAGATTAAGTTGCCATATCTGCTGTCATACATCTGATTCTCATCCCCTCCATATGCCTATCAAAAGCTTTCGCCGGAAGGGCCTTAGTGAAAGGATCTGCCAGGTTATCTACTGATGCAATCTTGGCGATGACAACTTCTCCTCGCTTGACAATGTCTCGTATCAAGTGGTACTTGCACTCTATATGTTTACTCGCCTTATAGACTCATGGTTCCTTCGAGTTTGCAACTGCATCGCTATTATCACAATAAATTGTGATGATTTTGGGCAAACCAGGAATCACATCCAAGTCCATTAGAAAGTTCCTGAACCATACTGCTTCTTTGGCTGCCTCAGAGGCTGCCACATACTCAGCTTCCATGGTTGAGTCTGAAACACATTTCTGCTTAACACTCCTCCATGCAATGGATCCACCTCCTAAAGTAAACACATAGCATGATGTAGACTTACTGTTTTCCATATCTGATTGGAAATTGGAATCCGTGTAACCCACAGGGAGCAAATCGTCTGCTTGGTAAACTAGCATATAATCTCTAGTCATTCTCAGTTACTTTAATATATGCTTTATAGTAGTCCAATATCCTTGTCCAGGGTTACTCTGATATCTGCTTACCATGACCACAACAAAATAGATATCAGGTCTCGTACACAACATTGCATACATTAGGCTTCCCACAGCCGAAGCATAAGGCACTGCCTTCATGTCCTCTATCTCCTTTGATGTCTTCGGAGACATCTCTTTAGATAAGGCTACTCCATGCCTAAAAGGTAAGAAACCTTTCTTGGAGTTCTGTATGCTAAAACGAACAAGGATTGTATCTATATATGAAACTTGAGATAGGCACAACATTCTTTTCTTGCGATCCCTTATAACTTTGATCCCAAGAATGTGTGCACATTCTCCTAGGTTCTTCTTATCAAATTGTTTGGATAACCATACTCTTACATCTGATAATACTTTGACATTGTTGCCAATTAACAAAATATCATCTACATATAGTGCAAGAAATACCACTACGTTTCCGTTACACTTCTTGTATACACAAGACTCATCCGGACATTGAATAAATCCATATGACTGGATTACTTCATTAAATCGGATGTTCCAAGATCTTGAAGCTTGCTTCAATCCATAAATGGACCGATTGAGCTTGCACACTAGATGCTCTTTGCCTTTTTCAATGAACCCTTCTGGTTGCTTCATATGGATGTTTTCTTCAAGACTTCCGTTAAGGAATGCTGTCTTGACATCCATTTGCCAAATCTCATAATCCATATGAGCAGCAATGGATAAGAGTATCCAGATAGACTTTAGCATAGCTATCGGAGAAAAAGTCTCCTCATAATCGAGTCCCTCTTTCTGAGTATACCCTTTCGCAACAAGCCTTGCTTTGAAGGTTTCTACCTTCCCATCTGTCCCTCTTTTCCTTTTGTAGATCCATTTGCATCCAACGACTTTTACACCATCTGGTGGTTCTACAAGCTCCCATATCTTATTAGAATACATAGACTCTATTTCAGAATTCATTGCCTTTTGCCAAGATACTGCATCTATATCTTGGATTGCTTCGTCATATGTTCGGGGATCAGGTTCATGTTTACCCGGGATCAAGTCCGAAGACTCTCCCAAAAACATGAATCTCTTAGGTTGCCTTACAACCCTCTCACTACGACGAGGCACTGTCTCTGGTTGTGTATCATGTGTGACACGTGTTGCAGTTTCTTGTGATACTTTATCTTGTACTGTTGGTACTAAAGTAGATGTGTCCTCTCTTATTTCTTCTAGAACTAGTTCACTCATGGGCTTATGGTTCATTACATAATCTTCTTCTAAAAATCAAGCATTGGTGCTAACAATGATCTTCTGATGTATAGGATTATAAAATAAACCATCTTTCGTTCCCTTAGGATATCCCACAAACAGACAAAATTCTGTATGTGATTCTAACTTGTCAGTATCTCCCTTCAGCACATGTGCTGGACTACCCCATATCCGGATATGATTCAGACTAGATTTACGCCCATTCCATAATTCCATGGGAGTAGAATGAACTGTTTTAGAATGTACACTGCTGTTTCCAGAGTATATCCCCAAAATGAATTTGGTAATTCTCAATAACTCATCATCGATCTAACCATTTCCATAAGAGTCCTATTCCTTCGTTCTGCCACACCATTCTGTTGGGGTGTACCAGGTGCAGACAATTGGGATTGAATCCTGACTTCTGATAAGTAATTCCTAAACTCTCCAAAGAGGTATTCGCCACCATGGTCAGACTGTAGTGTCTTGATACTTTTACCAAGACGTTTCTCCACATTAGCCCTATATTCTTTGAACTAATCAAAGCATTCAGACTTGCGACACATCAAGTAAATGTATCCATATCTTGAATAATCGTCTATAAAGGAAACGAAATATTCATAACCACCTCTTGCTTGGATAGACATAGGACCACACAAATCAGAATGAACCAATTCTAACACATCTTTGGCTCTATACCCCTTGGCCTTAAAAGGTCTCTTGGTCATTTTACCTTCCAAGCAGGATTCACATGTTGGAAAGTTTTCCAACTATAATGAACCCAAGAGTCCATCGACTACAAGCCTTTGAATCCTACTTAAGTTAATATGACCAAGCCTTAGATGCCAAAAATATGTTTGGTTTATTTCCGAAGGTTCTTTTCTTTTATTAAAGTTAGAAGATGTGTTATTAATTTCAATATATTGCATTGTGGGAGAAATTGGATTTAAAGTATATAAATTGACAACCAATGCACGAGAACATATAATAACCTTATTTCTTTTTATAACCATATTGTTACTAAAAGAAACAGAATATCCATCTAAATACAGTTTAGAAACTGAAATTAAATTCTTTCTAAAACTGGGTATATAAAGACAATTTCTTAAAATCAAACTTCTATTCCTATCAAAAGATAAGTAGATGTTTCCCACTGCAACAGCCGCCACCTTAGTAGCATTGCCCATGTAGACGGTTATCTCTCCTTCAAATAGTCGTCGGGTTTCCTAGAACCCCTGCAAAGAATTGCAGACATGATCAGTGGCTCCTGTATCTACACACCAGGTGCTAGTAGATAACACCGCTAAACATACTTCAACTACTAGAGCATGAGATATACCTTTATTGTTCTGATTTCTACGAGGACAGCCCGTCTTCCAATGTCCTGACTGCTTGCAGATGAAGCACTTGCCCTTCGGCTTCTTCATTCCATCTTTTTGTCCTATACCCTGAGGTTTATTTATCTTCTTTGCTGAAAAGACTTGTTTCTTCTTCTTCTTGCCTTTCGACTTAGAAGTAGAGCCATTTTCAGCATAGTAAATCTGAGAACTGTGACGAAATATTCCTTCTGTTGTTTGTAGTTCTGTCAGAAGTTCCGCCAACGTATACTATCTTTTGTTCATGTTATAGTTCAGGCGGAACTGCTCAAAACTTCTGGGTAGCGTTTGGAGAATTATATCGACCTGGGTTTCCCCATCGATTTCTCCTCCAAGGACTTGTATTTCATTCAGATAAGTCATCATTTTGAGGATATGATCCCTTACGGGTGTCCCCTCAGACATGGTGGCTATCATTAACTTTCTCATTGCCTCTTGCCTAGTAGTCCGACTATGGTGCCCAAAGAGTTCTTTGAGATTGTTCATTATATCATAAGCAGTTGGTAAATCTTGATGTTGATGTTGCAATACATTTGACATTGAAGCAAAAATGTAACACCGTGCCATCTCATCTGCTTTTACCCATTTCTTATGATACTCAATCTCCTATGGGATAGAGTCACCATTAGGTGTATCTAGGCATATCTCTGACAGTACAAACTTATAGCTTTCAGCAGTTAAGACAATATCCAGGTTTCTTTTCCAATCTATATAGTTGGGACCAGTAAGTCTATTCTCTTTTAGAATAATGGTCAGTGGATTGAAAGTCATCCTAAGAATCACAAAATAAATTTTGGTCAGGACTCTAAATTTAGAATAATATTGATTCCTCAAACAATACTATTTAAATTTACCAACACCTCAAAGCACCGTGAATATTACATGCCACGTTAGTGTGGACGTATACAAATTCAACATTTGTAAGAGAAGGATGTAATCCATTAATTTTATTATCTTGTCATCCTAACTTTATGACAAATAAAACTAATAGTTGGTTTTCCTTTGGTCACACAAAACAATAGCAGTGACTCGGTTGGGGAGGATACTATTGAATGCATCTAAGTGTATACCATTACTTGATACTTAGTCCATTAAATAGCATTGTACCCCTTTAGTTGGAGAAGATCACATGCTCCTAAATAATTTCCTATAACCATCCATCAAGGAAGTTTGATCTAGTGATCCGCAACAAACTCATCCGCTGTGGAGGGAGGCACTCAGAGCCAACATGCAAGCTTGTTGCATCACTTACAAACCAGTAATGGAGACCATGGAATTTATTAAAATCCCTCTCCCACTTAGTTATTTAAAAATGAGGATTTTAACCTATGCTAGCATACATCACACACACATCACAGTAAATAAAAGCAATAAATATGGAAATTAATTTTCTAACAATTATGGCCTTTTCTGTCACTGTTCTCCGTGTGCTCCAACCCTAGCTACTGCCATCTTTAGCCACTGTCATCGGGTCGAGTTGTCGCATCTATCTTTCTTCTTATTCCGCTACGCCTCTGGTCTTCCAATAGCACCATGCCTCACAAAGATACGATCTGCGACAAATATAGAATTTTCCATATATCGATCCTATATTCCATAAAGGAATGTACATGTATTCTAGATCAAACAAAAAATAAAATTCTAAAAATAATACAGCTCCTACTGTATTTGATACATACAATCATGTACACAAAATAATACCCTTGACATGTCCAAGGGTCCAATCACACACAATATCTAAATGTTATAATAGTTAGAGACTGCAACCACAAAGTTAGCACATTCTACTATTATCTTGCCTAAATTATGTATGACATGTGCATAATTAATTTGAAAACCAAAACACACAGAGGCAAACCCTAGCTCTGATACCAATTGTTGGTTGGTCCTAGGAAGATCATATCAGTTCCACTGTATAAAAATTTATACAAGTTTCGAACCTTTCCTAAACAACCTATTGTGTTATTTAGAAGTTAAATTAGGAACCACAAATGGAACTTAACATTATTGATTCCAAATTTAACTTATCTGTTCTTAATGGTTTAGACTTGGATCGCAAGTAGAACTTAACACTATTGATCCAAATCCACCTATGTTATAAATTCAATTAAATATTAATTTTCAAAATTGGCTTCTAGGACTGCATGGCGAGGCACATGACCTTCTTGGGTATGAGAGCATCCACCACCGCCTAGACAAAGCCTTTTAAGGAAAACTAATATTTAATTTCCTTATATAACTCTATATTTAACCAAAAGGAACAATCAAATCACAAATTTGAAAAACAAAGAAAAATACAAACATGAATTACTAATTCAAAAAACTAGATCTAATGCCTCTTGTGTTTGGAATTCTAACAAAGAAAATAACTAGCATGATGCGGAAGAAAATTACTAGTTATACTTTTTCTTTGCAAGTTAATGACCTCAAGATCTTCTGTCGTATTCCTCGCCTCGTCTTGGACGTCATGTGGGTGACGAACCTCCAAGATGTACACCACCCAAAGACTTCTTCTTCTTCTCAAACTTTCGGCCACCACCACCACAAAAGAAAAGAGAGCAAAGGGAGAAGAGAGGGAGAGAGGGCCGACCACCAAGAGAATAAGAGTTGTGTTCTCATGAAGCCTCCTCACCCCTTCTTTTATATTACTTGCCTAAGGCAAATAAGGGAAGAATTTTTGTAAAAATGAATTTTGTAAAAATTAAAATCTTCCTCTAGTTTTTCCTTTTTTGCTTTTTTTTTTCTATTCTTTCCTCTTGATTGAATCAATCACCAATCATTGATTGGTTTGATTTTATTTTTATTTTTATTTGGCCGGCCCCTTGCTTGGGCACCAAGCAAGGGTGGCCGGCCCCTTAAAGAGGAAGAAAAAAAATATTTTTTTATAAAATTTTATAAAAGAAGAAAACCTCTTATAAATTTTACAAGCTCTCTTTCTAAAAGTGGATGTTAAAAAAGGAAAGTTTTAAAAATTAAAATCATGTTTTATAAGAGGAGTTTTAAATTTTAATTTTAAATTTTAAAAGTTTTAAAACTTCCTTTTTTAACATGAATAGAAAATTTTAATTTTAAAACTTCTCTTCCTTTTTCCTAAAACCATGAGGATGGTTAAAAAAGGAAAGTTTTAAAACTTTTAAAACTCTCTATTAAACCATGTGGCCTAATTCAAATAAGGAAAGTTTTTAAAATTAAAATCTCTCTTTTAAAACTTATAGTTTTCTACAAAGTGAAGATTTTTAAAAATTCAAAACACCCCTCCTATTTGAATTTATTATAGTCGGCCCCTACTTGCTTGGTCACCAAGCAAGAGGGCCGACCCTCTTAAGGAGATGGTGGCCGGCCATTGCTTGGTCACCAAGCAATGGGTCGACCTCCTTTCTTGGACACCAAGAAGGGCTTTTATTTGGATGGACTTGAGACTTTAATGAGGCTATGACAGGGACCTAGAGGAGAAATTGGTTTTGGCCTTCCGATGAGCTTGAGTATCTTGTGTTCGCCCCAAACACAGAACTCAAGTTCATCAACAATAACTCATTCCACTGGAGAGTTATTGTTGCACTACCGCACCAATCCCAAATTACATTATGGGCTCCTTCTTACCATGAGTGTGTTAGTCTCCCTGTGTTTAAGATAACGAATGTCCACTAATTAAGTTACTGACAGCTCACTTAATTAATATCTAATTCCAAGAGTAGTACCACTCAACTTCATTGTCATGTCGGACTAAGTCCACCTGTAGGGTTTAACATGACAATCCTTATGAGCTCCTCTTGGGGACATTCTCAACCTAGATTACTAGGACACAGTTTCCTTCTATAATCAACAACACACACTATAAGTAATATCATTTCCCAACTTATCGGGTCTATTGATTTATCAACCTAAATCTCACCCTTTGATAAGTTAAAGAAATAGATACTAAATATATATGTTTGTTATTATATTAGGATTAAGAGTACACACTTCCATAATAACTAAGGTATAGTTCTTTTATTAAGTCAGTATAAAAGAACTTACCTAAAATGGTCTACTCAATGCACTTAGAGTGTACTAGTGTAATTTATTAGTCAAGATAAACTAATACCTAATTACACTACGACTATACCAATGATTTGTTTCTTTCCATCTTAGTCGTGAGCAACTGTTTATAATTTATAAAGAGCTGATAACATGATCTTCTGTGTGTGACACCACACACCATGTTATCTACGTTATAAATTAATTGAACAACTATATTTAACAAATAAATATAGACATTTGACCAATGTGATTCTTTTATTTTAAAAATAAATGTTTACAAAAGCTAGGCTTTTAGTATATACTCCAACAATACTCGATGTATAACCTAGGTTTAGGGTTTACTAGTTGACTGGTGACTTTACCAGTCAACTGGTGGGAGCAAACAGAGCCCTCTGTTCACTCAGTAGATGTGGAGTAGTCGATTGGTACAGTGATCAGTCGACTAGTATCAAGTCGATGGGTTATAATGGTCGAATTTCTATAGAGGCTAGTCAACTGGTGAAGTTGACAGTCGACTGGTAGCAAAAATATAGCTTGTATGTTTCCTCCTGAGCTCTATATAATGGAGCTCAGGGTGGTTGGCTACGGTGATGAAATTAGAGGTGGTTAACTCCTAATTAGAGTCTCGAAACTCTCATGATCCAAGTACTCTTGATCAAGGTTGTGGTGAGGTTTCTCCACTGACAAGGAGGCTTGAGTTAGCATGAGATTGTTGGGGATTAATCCACCAACAGATTGAGGGATTATCCACCTCAAGGATAAGTCGTGGAATAGGAGTTTTATCTCTGAACCATGTTAAATGAACATGTTAGAGTTTGCATTATTTTCTTATTGCTTTTATTATTTTCGCTGCGCACTAACATCTTGTAGGAAGGAAGGAATTTTGGGTGATCAACTATTCAACCCCCCCCAGGTCACAATTATCAACAATTAGTATTAGAGCAAGGTTACTTTTTGTCGGACTAACTGCCGAGGAAGCTAAAGATGACTGGCTTGATAGTCCTGCCGAAGTATGAAGGGGGAAATATATAGGATATCACATTTTGGATGGTGAAAATGGATGTCTTCTCCAAGACATATTCGAACACCATGATAGTTGTCGAGAAGCAATTTGAATTTCCAAGAGATATGAAAGCGAAGAGACTCCAACAACGTTATTGGACCAAGGAGCAAACCTCACGATCAAAGGTAAATGAAAAGATAATATCAATTTTGATTGATATTTTGTCTAATAACATGATGAGTCATGTAGGTGAGTAGGAGAATGCCCATGATTTGTGGAGTAAGATAAAGATGGTTCTAAGTGAAGAACCTAAGACTACACATGAAGAAGAAAAGTCCGAGGAAAGGGATGTGGTGGCTCAAGTGGAGGAGAAGGAAGATAAGGAAGTCTCGTCCATATCTTCAAGGGTTGAAGATGAATCTAAGACAAGTAAAGAGGAAGTCTTGTAAGTCAATTACCTTACAGGCATCTCCACAGTCAAGTTAAATGACCACATCATTTGCTTCGGTATGATTTGCTCCGGTTGCAATAAGAAGGGGTACTACAAGAGTAGGTATCCAATGGGTAAGAAAAAGGTAAATCTTAAACTCACTCAAGTTGTTTTAGATACTAATGTGGATTGTAGGAATGAAGAAGCCAAAAGGAGGAGAATGTGTATTGTGTGCTTCACGAGTAGGAAGAAAGGTCACTGCCACACCAAGTGCCATAAGAAGAGAGAAATTAAAAAGCTAGCACATTTGAAAAAAAATGGGAGAAGAAGAGATGCTCATACCAAGGGGGAGATCCATGAGTAAGGAAGAAGGTAATTGTTACAAACTGCAAGTGTACGGTTACGTCGTCAGTAATAATAAAAGATATCGTATCCACAGGAACTGTTGATTAAGCACTAGTCAACTTCGTACAACGAATTATCTAGACAAACCTAAGATTGGTGAGAAAAGAGAGTAAGAGAAAGAGAAGAGAAAAGAGAGAGAATGAATCTTAAGAGGATTGAGCTTAGAGGATGGTGGATGATGGATTCTAGGATTTCGATTTTCTTGTAATGCTAGGTGATGTTACATAGATTGCTTAGTTTCTATCCTCTATATTCATGCTCTTGTAGGAAGTTAGATTCATTACCGACTCTCCCCTACAGTGGGTAAGCCGGCATGATCTCCTACTCCATGTCCTATGCTACTAAATGGGAATGATTCCTATGTTGTCCTTACACGGGCTTGCCTGTCACGTGTGTCCCTCGAATAATCAACATAGAAACATACTAACACATAATAACATAGAAATAGAAATGGTGATCCCCTACTTCCTTGTGGAGATTTTCTTCTCCTTTCAAGGTGATACCTTAAATCGTCCTTACACGAGCATGTCTGTCACGTACGTCCCTCGGATAATTGATCTAGGGTATTCCCTCTACGGGATTAACAATTCTACACAACTATTTGATAAAACATGCAAAATATATAAACAAGATTCACACACACATTACATCAAACATGAACAAGGCATCAACAAGTCATTGAATAGAAAACATGGCAAATCTACATAGTTTTACATCACCATCATATCACAAATACTTCCTATATCCTAGATCTAGAGATCTACTCCATTCCTAAGGAATAAAAACTCTAAAACATAAATAAAATCATACTTACAACCCTAGATTTGAGAAGAAGGGGAAGAAGAGATGCTTGCCGATGATTCCGATGTCTTGGGGATACCTCCTTACTCCGGAGATGAATAGATCGCCAAGGGATGGAGGAGAATGGAGCTCTAGGGTTTCCCCCTAAGGGGAGAACCCTTCCCCCAAGGAGAGGGATGAAGTCCTAGATCCAAGATCCAAGATGAGTCAAATAATGGAGATCTTGACTCTTATATACCTCCTCCAAACTGTCCAGGAAAACCAGGAAAATAGGGTCCGGTAAATCAGGTTTTTAACCCATTAAACCAGATTTTCTTGTGATTCACCCTGAACCAAAGTTGTAGCTCTTGAAATTATCTTCAATCTGATACTTTGATTGAGCCCTGGCTCCAACCGAGACGAAAGTTATGGCGGTTCAAAGTTTGGTCTGCAGTATGGGCGGAGGTCCAGTTGAACCCGCGATTGGGAGGCACGGCCGTGCCATTTAGCACGGGCAGAAAAGTCTTTCTCTCTCTGTTGGACCTGAAGAAAAGTTGTAGATCTTGAAGTATGCTACGTTTTGGTATAAAGATCATCCAAAAACTCCAACCGAGCACAAAGTTATGGTCGTTTTACGATCAGTCTGCAATCTGCCCAGAATTCAGCACAGCTCTGTTTTGGCGTGGCACGACCCGTGTTCTTCATCACGCGGTCGTGTGGTTCATACAGCCGTGGCATTCTTCTTCTCTGCCGAGGCCACACGGCTGTGTGGATTCACATGGTCGTGGTTTTCCTTGCCTCTGGAAAGTTGGAACGGTCGTATGCTGCTTGGCCACAGGGATAATGGCACGGCCGTGTGGGTCATACGGTCGTGGCCTTTCTTCACATCTGGTATTGGCATGGCCGTGCCATTTGGCATGGACAAAGCATGTAATGGCCACACGACTGTGTGGCATACACGGTCCAAGCTTGATTTCTTCTGGAGTTGCTCCCGTGTGTATTTTTGTTCTATTTTCGCTCCAAATAGCATCCTATCAATCAAAACAAGCAAAAAACAGATCTCCGAATAAAATATAATGGAAGTATGACATTACAATGAAATAGGGTGTAATAAACATAGATTATGCTAATGAAATACAAGTAGATATGTGTCAAGACATACATAAAAGTGTATATAACCTACGCACATCAGTAATCCCTAACTCCAATGTTAAATCAAGTTTTAGGTTTATACATGCTAGAAATACTTTTCATTATTTATCCATACATAATTATGAATTTAGATATAATGATAGGAAATAGTTAACATGATTGATAACCTTAGAAAATCAAATTCTATGGTTATACCTAACAAAAACCAACCCACTATGCCTAAGGAGATGAAGGTGGTGGAAAATCTAGGCATTAATCCTAAGAAGGGGAGACACATGCCTAGTAAGATGAATAGATTTAGGAATGTTCATGATGGACATATTGATTCTAGAGTTAGAAACCTAGACTTAGAAAATCAAATCTTGAAGTCAAGGCTTGAGGACATAGAGAAAACCCTAGAAAGATTCAAGATTGGATCTATAGGGTTAGATAAAGTGTTGGGTAGCTAAAGACCCAACAATAATATATCATATTTGGGATATCAATCTAGTCCCTCCAAGGTCAAAAAGAGATTATATACTAGGGTGACACATGATAATGACAAGGGAGGAGTAACCAAAGGCATGAGAGAGTCATCAAAGGCTAATGAGAAAAAATATGCAAGGGTTGTATATGATTATGGCAAGGATGAGGTGTCCAAGGTTAAGAAGATAAAAAAAGTCTTCTAAGGTACATTTCGATGGTCTAAACATAATAGATGAGTCACCTAGGAAGGGAGCAAGGGTTAAGAGCTCAAAAAGTTAATTTGGGACCCATGATCAATGGATCTTAAGTGGACCTTACTTGAAATTTGAGATGTGTCATGAAATGTGCCACAAGGTTTAAAGATGGACTTGAGTCTCTAATCGAGTTGGTTGGAACATTTGGGATGAGTTTCATGTATGAAAATATGAAATGAGATTCATATTGCATGAAAATTAGTTTTAGATATATAGGTGTCATATAAACTAATGTTAGGGATGCATTATGGTCTAGTATGGGTGGGTACATCAGGAGGACGCCAAAACTAGAACTCTAGGTCAAGGTTTAATTGAAACAGTTAGATAGTTTTAGATTTTATGTCAATCTTGGGATCCATGATAGATATATTTTTAAATATATTTTCTCCAAGTAAACAAGGGTAAAACAAACCTCTCTATAAAATTTAAGAATTTTTTAAGGTTTGTAGAATTTTTACTGCATTTTTGAAATTGGATTCAGAAATGTATTTTGGGTTAAAATAGGGTGTCAGTCGATTGCATCAAAAATCAGTCAACTTGTAGCAGTGTTCATCAAACATTTGATGAGAGCTGTCAACTGGGCATAGGGCAATCGACTGATACAGTCTGAAACTATTGTTCAGCAATAGAAAATGTCCAAAAAGATGATATACATATGTGTAATCATATGAAGAATTAATACGTGATAATTATGGTCATTAGAGGTTAAAAGAGTTTAATAATTGGGATATTTGGAGCTCTTTTTGATATATGAAAAAGGAAGAGAAGTTTAGGTTTAAGTAGATTTGCAAGAAATCCTAGCTCAAGAGGAAGCTTAGGTGAAGGGGGAGCCAAAGATTAGGTTTCATGATACATGCATGAGTAAATTGCATATTCTTGTTGCATCTTATTTCTTATTTATTTCCTTAACTTAAATAGGTTATCAAACATCAAAAAGAGGGAGATTGTTAGAGCAATGGGTGTGACCCTTGTTAGGATCTTGACGTTCGCTAGAGGAGGGGGGGGGGGGGGGAATAGCGTCTCACCCAAATTGTTTGCTTCCTATAATATTAGTGCACAGCGGAATACAAAACACACAAACAAATAGAAAACTAAATTTAAACAAGAAGAATGAAGACAAGCAAACCACAAAGACATGCTCGTTTACGTGGATCGGAGATAAAGCTCTTACTCCACGGCTGTCCATAAGGTGGACGATCCTGATCCATCGGTGGATTCCCCGAAAAACTTTCGGCTAGCTCGTGTAGCTCCTTGTGGGTGGAAAAACCTCGCCACAACATCGTACATGCACACTTGATCACTTGAGCACTTGGAGACTCTAATTAGGGTTAAGCACCATTAATTTCGTCAACTTTACCCAAGCACCTTGAGCTCTATTAAATAGAGCTTAGGAGGAAAACACCAAGCTATTTTCCCTCCACCAGTCGACTGGTCCTAAGTGGAATTCGACTGTTACAAGTCAACGACTCAATACCAGTTGACTGATGAAAGTATCAATCGACTGCTCCACATGAGTTAAGCGAACAGAGGCGTTATGTTCACTACCAGTCGACTAATGAAAACATCAATTGACTGCTACAGTAACTGTTATAATATTATTACAGTAAACCCCTAAACCTAGGATTTTAACCCTCGAGTACATTCACTCAGCACTCGTCTTTGCCCGACCAACCTAGACCTAGACTTCTATCCTCCTCTATCAGCTTTGCGTCCCTCGGATGCTTCCTCATCCTTCACGTCTTACCTTTAGGAGCTTCCTTTGGCCTTGTCATTGTTGTCAAGTCTTCCTTTGCTAAGAGGCCGTGCCTCTAGGACTTCAACCTTTGCCAAGTCACACTTGGACTTACGTTCCAAGACTACATACTTAGACTTACACCGCCAAGACTCCTCTTGGACTTTTCTCCTTTGCCAAGATCACGCTTGGATTTTCCTTGTTGTACTTATACCTTGTACACGCATAATGCATATTAAATATAATAATAAATCTAACTTAAAACTTTGCCCAAACATCAAACCTAGGGCACCTAGATTGCTCCAACAATCTCTCCTTTTTTGATATTTGACAACCCATTTAAGTAAGGAAAACATAAATACAATAAAAATGTAAATAAGCATGCATATCTACTCATGCATAAACATGCAACCTAACCCTAGGCTCCCCCTTCACCTAAGCTCCCCCTTAAGCTAGGATTTTCCGTAAAGTTAAACTTCTCCACCTTTGCCAACAAGTGAGCAATTGCTCCCCCTTCACCTAAGCTCCCCCTTGAGCTAGGTTTTCTTGCAAGGATGTGTAAATTTCCCACTTAAACCCAACACTTCTCCCCTTTTATCATACATTAAAAATAACTCCAATAATATCCTAATTATTGGACTCTTTGACCATTAATGACCATAAACATCATGTATTAATCCCTCATAAGATTATATACATGTTCACTATCCTTTTGGTTATTTTCTATTGCTAAAATATATTTTCAGATTGTATCAGTCGACTGTCATTAACTCCAGTTGACTGCCCTCTTCAAAATAATGTTACATAGACATTTTGTGTATGTGAACAGTGATACCAGTGAACTGGTAAAAATATTAGTCGACTGATACACTATTTCAGCCAAAATCAACATGTCTGACTTAACTTTAGAAATGCACCAGAAATTCTATACACCTCCAAAAATTTCTAAATTTTGTGGAGAGGTCTATTTTACCAATATCTACTTAGAAAAAATATATATAAAAATATATTGATCATGGACCCCAAGATTGATATAAAATCAAAAACTAGCTAAATGATTTATTTGAACGTTGACCTAAAGTCCTAGTTTTGATTTCCTCTTGATGTATCTGCCCATACTAAACTATAATGCATTCCTAGCATTAGTTTATATGACTTCTATACATCAAAAACTAATTTTCATGGAATATGAACCCAATTCATATTTTTATGCATGAAACTCAACCTAATTGTGCTAATTTCTTGGATTTGAGATTCAAGTTCGTCTCCAAATCACTTGGCACATTGAATAACCCATCTACCATAGGTCCCAGAGGCTCTTCATAACCTTAGTACTCTTAACATTAGTCACCTTCCTATGTGACTCATCTACCATGGCTACATCCACATGATGTACCTTAGTAGACTTCTTTTTCTTAACCTTGAGCACCTCATCCTTTTCATAATCATATACAATCCTTGCATATTTCTTATTATGGACCTTGAATGATTCTCCCTTGCCCTTTGTCACTTCTCCCTTACTATTTTCATGTGCTACCCTAGCACTTGACCTCCTCTTGGCATGGGAGAGACCCAATTTGATATTTTTTGGATTTTTGATCACCTAAACACATGTCAAGTCCTCAAGGTCCAATAATAAACTTATCTAGGAATTTCTCCATTTCTTCAAGTCTTACCTTCAAGGCTTGATTTTCTAATTCTAGGTTTCTAACCCTAAAGTCAACATGCCCACCTTGGATAATCCTATACCTACTTATCTTCCTAGGCATATGTCTCATTTTCTTGGGATTAATGCTTAGGTTTTAACCCACTTTATTTTCCTTAGGCAAAGTGGTTTGGGTCTTATTAGGTTAACCCTTAGTGTATGATTTCTTAGGGTTATCTACCATGCTAACCCTATTCCTATCGTTATACCTAAATCCATAATTACACATGGATACATAATTTTCAATATTCCTAACAAGCATGAAGGAATTTGAACTTAGATTAAACTTTAAAATAGGAATTACCTTCCCTTTTACCTTTGAAGCTCCTATTTGACTTGAGCTCCTCTTCTTTTTTTCATTTCTTCAAGTGTGCCAATTTCTTGAGCTCTCCTCTCCTTGGACACTTCATATGGTAGTGCCCCCACTTACCACATGTGAAACACCTAATGTTCTTCTTCTCCTTGACTCCATCCCTACAACCCACGTTAGTTCTTAAAGTAACTTTACCGGGTTTAGGGGTTACCTCCTTTACCTTTTTGAGTGAAGAATACCTACTCTTGTAGTGCCTCATCTTACTACACTCAAAACATTTGATGTGGTCCTTTGTGTTCTTCTTGGTAGGTGAGGTGGAGGGTTGAACTTCCAAGATCTCATCTTCCTTGGATTGCTCTTCTTCCTCTTCACATGAAGATATGGACGGTTCCACTTCTTCCTCCCTTGAAAATGTGGATGATACCTCCTCATCTTTCTTCTCCTCCTCGGATATTGAACATGTGTCAACAACCAATTGGTCCTTCTCCTCTTGGACCAATGAGCCTTCTCATTAGGCTCCTCCACTCCTTGGAATTGTATAGTATCTTCATGGAGCACAATCACCTTGTTCCAAAGCTCATGAGCACTCTTATACTCACCTACATTTAATACCATATTAGGAGGTAATAAATTAATTAAAATTCTAGTTACCTCTTTATCCACCTCCGATTTGGGGTGAACATTCGGTTAATTCGGTACATAAATTAACCGAATTAACCAAAAATCAATTTAGTGTTGGCTAACCGAATCAAATCAAAGTTTTACTAAAACTGAATTAACTGAATTAGTTATTTTAGTTAACACCGAATTCACTAAATTTGTTTAAAATAATAATAAAAAGAATTTATACAAAATTAATATCAAATTAACCGAATTAACCGAATGCTCACCCCTACCTCCGATTACTCCCTTTGCTCCTCGGTCCAATATCGAGGCCGAAGGCGTTTTTCGTTCTTGTTGGTTGGAGTCTTGAATGGCTCCTCCAATGTCATACAATGGTTCTAATCCATTTAGAACCACATCTCCAAGTGTGACTTCCAATAGCTGAAGTCTTTGCGCACATATGGAGGTGGGATCTGGATGCCCTATCTAAGAGGTCCCTCAGACTTCATCTTCCTCTAGCACTCACTCCCTTGGTGATTAATCCAACAAGAGCTCACCTTGCTCTGATACCACTTGTTGGAACCTTGACATTTGCTAGAGGGGGGGTGAATAGCATCTCATCCAAATCATTTGCTTCTTATAATGTTAGTGCACAGTGGAATACAAAATAAACTAACAAATAGAAAACTAAACTAAAACAAGAAGAATGAGGACAAGCAAACCACAAAGACACACTCATTTACGTGGTTCGGAGATAAAACTCCTACACCATGGTTGTCCGTAAGGTGGATAATCTCGATCCCTTGGTGGATGATTCCACAAAAAACTTTCGGTTAGGTCGCGTAGCTCCTTGTGGGGGGGGGGGGGGACCTCCCCACAACCTCGTACAAGCATGCTAGATCACTTGAGCACTTGGAGACTCTAATTACGGTTAAGCATCACTAATTTTGTTAACTTTACCCAAACATCCCGAGCTCTATTAAATAGAGCTCGGGAGGAAAACACCAAGTTGTTTTTCTGGCACTAATTGACTGGTCCTAAGTGGAATTCGACCATTACAGGCTAACGACTCAATACCAGTTGACTGATGAAAGTATCAGTCGACTGCTCCACATGGGTTGAGTGAACAGAGGAATTCTGTTCACTACCAATCGATTGATGAAAACATCAGTTGACTGCTATAGTAACTACTATAGTAACTGGTATAGTAAAACTCTAAACCTAGGATTTTAACCCCGAGTACATGCACTCAACACTTGTCCTTACCTGACCAACCTAGACTTAGCCTTCTAGCCTCCTCCATCAGCCTTACACCCCTTGGATGCTTCCTCATCCTTCACGTCTTGCCTTTAAGAGCTTCCTTTGACCTTATCATTGTTGTTAGGTCTTTCTTTCCTAAGAGGCCACGCCTTCAGAACTTCAACCTTTGCCTAAGTCACACTTGGACTTGCGTTCCAAGACTACATACTTGGACTTACACCGCCAAGACTCCTCTTGAACTTTTCTCCTTTGTCAAGATCACATTTGGACTTTCCTTGTTGTACCTGTATCCTGCACACTCACAATGCATATCAAATATAATAATAAATCTAATTTAAACCTTTGCCCAAACATCAAACCTAGGACACTTAGATTGCTCCAACAATGACCCTAGGTTTTGATATTTGGGCAAAGGTATAAGTTAGGTTATTATTGTATTTGATATGTGCTTATACGTGTGTATGATGCAGGTATAACAAGGTAAAGTCCAAGTCTGACCTTGACAAAGGCAAAGTCCAAGTGTGAAAGCTTGGAGGTGTAATCTAAGTATGTAGTCTTGGCAATGTAATTCTTGTTGGGGATCGTATGGTCGGCTAGAAGGGGGGTTGAATAGCTTGTTACCCCCAAATTGAACTTTCTTTTTACAAGATGATTAGCGCATAGTGGAAATATAAATACTAAGAAGCTAAGAAAGGAAATGCAAACTCTAACATGTTTCCTTTTATGTAGTTCAGAGATTGCTAGCTCCTACTCCATGGGTTGTCCTTGAGGTGGACGAACCCTCAATCTGTTAATAGATTAGTCCCCGACAATCTTTGACTAGAACTTACTCCTTCTCAGTGGAATACAACTTCTCACAAAGCTCTCTTCCTCTTTATAAGAAGAAACTTAGATTTAGGAGGAACAGAAAGGCTTGAAAGCTTGAGGGATGACTTAGGAGTTTTTCAACAAGATTAGTAAGTTCCTTTATCCCTACAAAGCTCCTTTAAATAAAGTGGAAAGATTTGATCACAAATCAACTCATTTCCTGCACCAGTCGACTGATCCAGACACTAGTCGACTGGTGTAGTCGTTGGACACAGCCAACGATATTTCACAGAATCTGAGATTCTGCCAATGACATTATACCAATCGACCGGTACCAGTACCAGTTGATTGATCTTCACAACCGTTGGGCATAGAATCATTCTATGCTCTCATGAATTTGGACCAGTCAACTAATTCCTTACATTCACTTATACTCATCCTCTCCGGAGTTGCCCTTGAAGTTTTCTTCCTCAGCCTTCATCCTCAGATGCACTTGAGCCCGTAGCTCCTCTCTGTGCCATCCTTTAAGTTGCCTTGAAGTCTGATTCCCTTAGCTCTATTCTGTTGCTCCTTGTCTAGCGATCCCTTAAATGCACCAAACTTCATCGATCTCAACGACTTGAGCCATAGGATGAGATTTTGTTCATGTGTTTCACCAAGTCCTACATGACTCAAACATATATTAAAATAATATAAAGTCTAACTTAAACTCTTGGATACATACATCAAAACCATGTCGTACCCGATCAAACCTAGGTCAATTGCACTCGCAATCTCCCCCCTTTTGATGTGTGGCATATGTTTAAGTTAGGCATAAATAATAACTTGGAAATTACAAGCATAGTATAAACATGAAGCAAAAAATCTAAGCTCCCCCTTAACATATGCTCTATCAATTTTTTTTTAAGTTTCTTATACAAATATGGAGAAATAAAAGTTTCTAACTTAAACCTTTCTATTTCTCCCCCTTTGACACTATAAAAAAGATTGCTACCAACAATCATACATACCATGGTGTTAATTTTGACGAAAATTTAACCAAAAATGAATTATTGAATTAATAATCAAAATGTTGAAAATACAGCCACCAGTCGATTGCCCTCTGACGCAGCCGACTGGTACATGGTCAGTTGGAAATTTCTAATTTCCGAAGCCAACTTCAGAAATACATAAAAATTCTAGAAAATTTAAAAAATCATGACATTTTGAAAACATATTTCTTTTAATGTCCTCTAACAAGGAAAAATATATTTTCATGAAAAGTCATTAAATTTTTGAAGTTTTGACAAAAACTCAAAAACCTTTGAAATTATTCAATTTGTATCAATTTGAAACATAGTTTTAAATTCATATGTTTCAAAAATAACTATATCACAGTAAATAAAACATAGAATTATTTTTAAAATCTTTAAAATGTCCAACTATGTTCTATGGGTAAGATATCCATTAATTAAATATTTACTTTTCCTATAGTTGGTCAATGATCACTAAAATTTGATACAATTCATAACTCATCAAAATGTCATAAGTATAAGTGAATTAGAAATATCATTCTATCATCTTACATTCATGTCTATAAATAAAAAGTAAATCATTGTGAGATAAAATGAAGGTAATGATCTTAGTTTCCCCCCCCTTAGGTCTTAAGTCAACAATTTTTTAAAAATTTGAATTATAACATTTATAGTTGACTAAACCCTAAATCCTCTAACCCTTGAGGATTGATTTTGACATCCAATAAAAGTTATTTCTAATTGGGTTAACTAAATATTTCTCAAGAATCTATTTTCTATCTATAGTCTTTGTCTTGGATTACCCCTAGCAATTAGACAATGGTAAGGTTTATCATTGTTAGATTCCTCATAACGTAATCCCCTTTTGTTAAAACTAGCCCTTTGGCTTCCAATATCATAATTAGGATCTTAGAGCCAATAGTAAATTTTTTAAGGGCTTTTGTAAGATATTCTACCTTTTCCCTTAATCCCTTATTTTCTTCTTCTAAACATGAATCATTTAAACTAGAAGAAGAAGCATGCATACTAGAGGAATTTTGCACCTTAGAGGACATCAATTCTAATTTTTCTTCTAAACAAATAATATCATTTTTCAAGGACTTATTCTTTCTTTTTGCTTTAAACAAATCTTTATTTGTACTTGTAATAATCTTGACTAAAGTTTGGTGGGTAGATTGTATACCTCACTTACCAAGAAGTTCAAATCCGATGTTTGACCTCCCCCTTCACTTGAGCTCCCTTCTTCTTAGCTTTCAGATGAGGTGGAGGCTAAGTCATCAACTCCCATTAAGGCAAAATGGGAGAAGTGGTGATGTTCTTCTTCTTCTTCCGATGAGAAGGGATCATCCTAAGTTGCCTTTAGATTTTGGGTCTTCTTCTCCTTTTCTTTGGTCTTCTTCTTTTCTTCCTTCTTTTTTTCTTCTTTCTTCTTTAATAGAGGACATTAATCCCTCATGTGTTCTTCTTCTTGGCAATTGTAGCAAATGGTCCTCCTAGTTCTACTCTTGCTTCTTGAACTTTTCCTAACATGAGATTTGTTAGTTGAAAAATTATTAAATGCTCTTCTCATTTTTCTTACCATATGCGCCTCTTAATCGCTATCCATTGAGGGACTTGATTCTTTGGATTCAGAGGATGGTGGGGATGAAGACTTCTTCTTCTTACCCTTTTCCTTATTTGTCATAAGGGCTACTCCTCTTGATCTATAAGCTTCTCTATCTAACCCTTCAATTCGAGTCTCATGAAGTTCCATGGTTGAGAAGAATTCATCTAGAGAGCTCTTCTCTAGATCCTTGGAAATGTAGAATGAGCCTACAATTGAACTCCAAGTTGTGGTACTTGGGAAAGCATTGATCCCTTTCATCATTATGTCACGGTTGGAGAGTTTCTCACCTATACTTGTTAGTCCACTTAATATTTCTTTAATTTTAGCATGAAGTGAAAATATCTTTTCTCCTCTTTCAAGTTTGATATTATTGAGTTGAGTTCGGAGAAGGTCTCTTCTTTCTAATTTCACTTCCGATGTCCCTTCATGAAGTTCCACTAGCTTTCCCACAATTCTTTGACACTTGTGTAGTTTCCAATCCTAGTCACTTCTTGTTGGGGAATCACATTTAGTAAATGATGCATTGCCTTTGAGTTTGCTAAATGCTTTTCTCTTTGCTTCTTGCTCCATCTTATTTTGTTAATTATTATGTTGTTTTCATCTCTAGGTATCTCAAAACCATTTTCCATTATTAGCATAATATCGAAATCAATATCAAAGAATACTTCCATTCTCTTTTTTTGCCAAGAGAAGTCTCTTTCGAATTTGGGTGGATGGATGCTTAAACCGGTCATATTGATGATATTGCTCTTTTTGGCGATTAGTCCATTAAAGGGCAATCTCACTCTGATACCACTTGTTGGAGATCGTATGGTCGACTAGAAGGAGGGTTGAATAACTCATTACCCTAAATTGAGCTTTCTTTCTATAAGATGATTAGTGCATAGTGGAAATACAAATACTAAGAAGCTAAGAAAGGAAATGCAAACTCTAACATGTTTCCTTTTACGTGGTTCGGAGATTGCTTGCTCCTATTCAATGACTTGACCTTGAGGTGGGTAAACCCTCAATCTGTCGGTGGATTAGTCCCCGATAATCTCTAACTAGAGTTACTTCTTCCCGATGGAGTATAACCTCTCACAAAACTCTCTTCCTCTTTATATGATGAAACTTAGGTTTAGGAGGAAGAGAAATGTTTGAAAGCTTGAGGAATGACTTAGAAGTTTTTCAATAAGATCAGTAAGCTCCTTCATCCCTACAAAGACCCTTTTAATAGAGTAGAAAGAGTTATTTACTATGCTAGTCGACTAGTCCATGCGCCAATCAACTAGTGTAGCCGTTGGACATAGCCAACGGTACTTCCTAGAATCGAGGATTCTGCTAATGGCTACCAACAGCTTTATACCAATTGACTGGTGCTAGTACCAGTCGATTGGACTTTACAACCATCGGACACAAAATCATTCTATGCTCTCATGAATTTTAACCAGTCCATTGGTCTCAATGCTAGTCGACTGATCCCTTACATTCACTTATACTCATCCTCTCTGGAGTTGCCCTTGAAGCCTTCTTTCTCGGCCTTCGTCCCTCAGATTCATTTGAACCCGCGACTCCTCTCTGTGTTATCCTTTACGTTGTCTTGAAGTCTGCTTCCTTTGGCTTCACTCCGTTGCTCCTTGTCTGACGATCTATCGAATGCACCATCTTTCACTGATCTCAAGGACCCGAGCTATAGGATGAGATTTTTCTCATGTATTTCACCAATTCCTACATGACTCAAACACATATCAAAAGAATATGAAAGTCTAACTTAAACTCTTTGACACACACATCAAAACTATGACCATAACCGATCACACCTAGGTGGATTGCACCCACAAGTCTAAGTGTGACTTAGGAAGGATGAAGTTCCAGAGCGGGGAGCTCTTGGCAAGGTTGAAATTCCAGAGTAAGGAGCTCTTGGCAAAGTGAAATCCCAGAGGTGAGGAGGCTCTTGACAATAAAATACCCAACAATAAAGGATAAGGCCGAAGGAAGCTCTTGAAGGCAAGACGTGAAGGATGGGAAACCATTTGAGGGACGTAAGGTTGATGGAGGAGGCTAGAAGGCAAGACGTGAAGGATGAGGAATCATTTGAGGGATGCAAGGTTGATGGAGGAGGCTAGAAGACAAGGTCGAGGTTGTGCGGATAAGGATGAGTGCATGAGAGATTATACTTAGGGTAAAACCCTAGGTATAGGATTTACCAATCAATTGGTGACTTTACTAGTAGATTGGTGGGAGTGAACAAAGGGCTCTGCTCGCTCAACCGATGTAGAGTAGTCGACTAGTACAGTGATCACTCGACTGGTATCAAGCCGTTGGATTGTAATAGTTGAATTTCCATAGAGGCCAGTCGACTGATGAAGTTGATAGTCGATTGTTAGTGGAAATACAACTTGTGTGTTTCCTCTCAAGTTCTATATAATGGAACTCAGGGTGGTTGGCTTGGGTGATGAAATTAGAAGTGATTAACTCTTAATTAGAGTCTCCAAGCTCTCATGATCTAAGTACTCTTGATCGAGATTATGGTGAGGTTTTCCACCTACAAGGAGGGTTGAGTTAACAGGAGATTATAGGGGACTAATTCATTGACGGATTTAGGGATCGTCCACCTCAAGAACACATCGTGAAGTAGGAACTTTATCTCTGAACCACATTAAAAAAATGTGTTAGAGTTTGCATTTTTTTCTTATTGCTTTTATTATTTCCGCTATGCACTAACATCTTGTAGGAAGGAAGGAATTGGAGTGATCGACTATTCAACCCCTCTTCTAGCTGGACCACGATCATCAACATAAACTAATATTTATGAAACACATCTTAAATGCCCATGAGAATTCTCAAGTTTCATATACGAACTTGAGAATTATTTTATGACTTCTTTTAATTTTAATGAAACAGATAGTGAAAATTTTGATATCTTAAAGTGGTGGTCATAGAAGGCTCAAAGATTTCCCATCCTTTCCGTGATTGCCAAAATTTTTTTAACTTGTTCAGTATCAAATGTTGCAATGGAGCAGACATTCAATATCGGTGGTAATATATTAGATGAATGATGATCAACTTTATCTCTTGACTCATTGGAAGCCTACGTATTACTTGTGTTGTTGCAATTTCCCTAGGTCAAGGTTGACCAGGTTGACTAAGCTTGAATTGGCTCAAACTTGAGTCGTAATGAGTGAATTTCGATGTTTGATAATATATGAAGATTATTTTGACAATGTATGGAGATTGCAGGAGCAATCGCCCGTTTGGAGAGATTGGTCAAGATTGACCGGATACTTGACTAGGAAGTCCTAATCGGAAGTTAGGCAAGGGAAGTCCAATAGGAAGGTTGACAGAAGATGAAAATCCAAGTGGGTCAGTATTTGATCAGACACTTGGTGGGAAAGTCTTGGTGAGTGAAATCAGGTAGAAGGAAAGTCCTAATGAGTGAAGCTAGGCAGATGGAAATCCTGGTGAGTGAAGCTAGGTGAAAGTCCTAGTGAGTGAAACTAGGCAGTGAGGAAGTCTTGGTGAGTGAAGTCAGACGTGTGGAAATCCAGGTAGATTCAGGGTGACCGGACACTTGGTGTCTGGAAGTCCAAGTGGGTTATGATTGACCGAACACTTGGCACAAGGAGAAAAGTCCAAGTGGGTCAAAGGATTGACCAGACACTTAGTGACAAAGTGCCAGCAAGACAAGGTTGACCAGATGCTAGGCATGAGCGAGTCCCAACATGTCACGGTTGACTGGATATTAGATATGAGAACTCTAGACTTGAGTTAGTCAAGTTAGGATTGGTCAATCGATCAGCCGATCGATTAAACCAAAGCTCAATCGATCAGCCGATCGATTGGAGGTCATTCGCGTAGGAGAGCAGTGTGCTCCCCAATCGATTAGTCGATCGATTAGGCCGCTCCAATTGATTGGTCGATCGATTGAGGCTCGGTTTCTCGCAGTGACGGGAGGAAAGCTTCTGGATTGATCAGCTGATCGATCCAGCTAAACCCAATTGATTGATCGATCGATTGAGATATAACCATTGCATAGGATGCAGGTTTTGGACGGTTGGGATCACTGGCATCTGACGTGGCAATCGGGAGTCCCAATTGATTGGAAGCCCTAGATCGCACAGATATAAAGGTGACAGCGAGGTTCAAACGAGACATCTCTTGACATACTCTTCTCCGCTACTATTCACCGAACTAGAGCTTTGGAAGACAAGTGTTGCTCCACTTTCCAACTGGTCCAAAAACATCTACAAACTACAAGAGATCAAGCAAGAAGGTTCTTTTGTTGTATTGTCGTGCATTTACTTCTTATTTTTAGTTGTATACTTGTATGAGTTTGTACGAGGTTTCTCCACCTCATGATTGTTCTGAGAAGGAGTGTTTTTCTTAGTAGAGAGTCTGCTCGTGTGTGGATCCTTGGATTAGTCACGTTATCTTGAGGTGGATACCAAATAAATCTCCTGTGTTAGAATTGTGAGTTTGCTATAAGGTTTTCCGCTGCATATCATCTTCTTCGACACAAGCAAACAAGCAAGACGAGCTATTCACCTCCCCCCTCTAGCTCCCGAAGTGACCCAACAACTCAAAAATTGGACCAGAACTGAGAAAAGAATCCAAGGAATGCGACTTTCAGATAGTAAAGTTGAAGATTTTGATACTGAAGGAACAAATACAATGGGAACGAGAAATGAAAGTGAGTAACAACATCATTTCCAAATGTAAAATTATAAAAGTATAAACGAATTAGATAGACTTTGATTTTCTTATATCTTAAGATGATACGTAAATAATTTAAATAAGTATAATCTTTTAAATAAATTTTAAAATTTTTAATATAATAATGAACTATGTTGAATTTTGAATTGAATCATGTACTAATGATTCTGAATTTTGAATTATAATAGTTTAGAGGGTTAAAATTTAAGATAGATTTATCAAGATTCGTCGAATTGATTTTTCTAAACTGTTAAATCGACGATTCGAAATTGTGATCCGGTCTAATTAGAGGTCTTATTGTGTGTGTAAATAATTTGAGATGATCCAATGTAGGAATTGAATGTAGCTAAAAGTTCTTCTAGATGATGATGTTCAAATACAAAGAAGCTTCTTTTTCTTTATCCTATCCCAAAACCACTTGTTCTCATCAAAATATCTATTTAATCGTGGCAGTATTTTTCCACAAAATTAGCAAAATTAATGGCTTCCATTTTTATTATTTCTTTTTAAAAAATAAAATCTCCACTAGTAAAATCAGCTACCCAGGTGTCGCCTCAAGGGCCATGGCACCTCTGTTTATGTGGGACCCCAGCCTTTTCCTCTCGCACCGTTCTCTTTGTCTAAAATCCCCCAACCAATTAAAATTTACAGGATTACTCCTCTCTCTCCATCTCCCTCGATGGCGCTCCTCCCTCATCATTTCCCCTCCGCCACCCTCCACCGCCACCGCCACCGCCACCATCCCCAGTCGCCCTCTCCCATTCCCAGTCCTTTAAAAAGTTCACCCTTTCTTCTGTCCAAATCTACTTTGCCCAGTTCCAAGCCGTTCTACCGAGCCAAAGCCCAAGCTTTAGCCGCCCGCGCCTCCTCCTTCTCGTCCTCCGACCGCCCCGTCTCTAGCGACCTCGTGGAGCTTCCTCTCTTCCCCCTTCCGCTCGTCCTCTATCCAGGCGCCGTTCTCCCCCTCCAGATCTTCGAGTTCCGCTACCGCGTCATGATGCACACCCTGCTTCAGACGGACCTTCGATTCGGCGTCGTCTTCTCCGACGGGGGATCAGTTGCTAACGTTGGCTGCGTCGGCGAAGTCGTCAAGCACGAACGCCTCGTAGACGACCGGTTCTTCCTCATTTGCAAGGGCCAGGAACGCTTCCGCGTCTCCCGCGTCCTTCGCTCCAAGCCCTACCTTGTTGCGGAGGTCGCCTGGCTCGAGGACCGGCCACCGCCGCGTATGGCTGAGGGCGAGGACCTCGATGCCCTTGCTTCTGAAGTGGAGAACTACATGCGCGACGTCATCCGCATATCCAACCGCCTCAACGGCAAGCCCGAGAAAGAGGGCACGATGGACCTGAGGCGCAGTCTATTTCCCACACCATTCTCTTTCTTCGTGGGAAGCACCTTCGAAGGAGCGCCGAGGGAGCAGCAGGCGCTGCTCGAGCTTGAGGACACCGGCGCCAGACTTCGCAGGGAGCGCGACACGCTCCGGAACACCCTTAATTACTTAACCGCTGCGTCAGCAGTCAACGATGCCTTTTCACCCTCAAACTCTTCTTGACAAGTTAATGCTAGTGCTGTGATGGAAGAGACGAATAGGCAATGAGACAAACACTTCATAGGCAAGATATGTTTCTCCTCTTTCTTTCTTTTTTCCCCCCTTTTCTTCTCCCTTTCCTTCTATGTTTGCATCTTTCTTCTTTTGTATATGATATGTAACGATGATAAATCCAAATTCAGATTAGCCTTTTTTGTTCTAAGAATGTTTTTTTTTTCTAACTAGAAGGTTTGTTATCTTAACTTTAGTTTGTGCATACTAATGTTCTTGGGCTTCCATGTTGCAATATTTATCATTAGTTTTCAGTGTATAGGCAATAGTTATAGTGTATGATGAAGTTGTTGCACATTCTGTACTTATTTTGTTTCAAGTTTGCATACTATATTATTGTGTGTGATTAGGAATGGTAATGCAATCTTTTGATCAAAATGTGAAGTTCTCAGCTCAACACATTGATGGTCAGAAATTCAAGTGCCGACTAACTCATCCATGTAAAAGATTAAGTATAACCTTCCTTCCCCAAACTTAAGTTGTTATGTTATAGGCCATCTATACTGAAAGCCACCTATATGGCTATTTTGTAGTCTCACACTTACACGATATAAGAGAACATATAGTGCGTCTTCACATTTTCCTTGTAGACCTATAATCTGTGAGTAAATAGTTCTTTGCTGAAATTGATTATTATTTTTCCAGAAAATAGCTTTGAGTTTTTAATTAGGATCATTAATTGGTTTTCATGGTTTATTGACTTTCTTCGGTTCTTGCTATGTATTAAAATCTGATAGCAGATGCATTGACTTGCTAATAAATGCATGCATCTTGAATTAGTTAATGTGTTATGCCTAAAAATGCAATTTTATCACCTCCTATTGCTGAAGGAACCCTAATATGATTCGATACAAAGCTTGTATATGATAAAATCAGGCAAGTAAATGTTTTTATGACGTACACACAATGACACTACTTTTTTCCTAAAAACATTTCTATTGTTTTATATATTCACTGGAAATAGGGTACCAGGTAGTACTCAAAATTATCCAGCTTAGTTAAAACATAGTATATAAATTCTTCTATTATACATTAAAAGATAGGATACACCTTTTCCAATACTCTCACATTAACCTGATTTAGTAGATTTGTAGGTACAGAAGTTTGGGAGCTTGAATTCATAATAGTTCTCCATAAAATTCTCTTATAAGTGACAATTAGGCATTTACAAATTGTATACGTTTAAGATGTTCATCTGATAGATAAAATATTTTGGATGAGAAGTCAAAATGTTTCAGTGAGCAAGGCCATCGATTTGACAATTTATTGGAGCTCTGGATCTGTCACCAACCTTCTAGTATGTGTATAGTACATAAAAAAAAACAGATAGTTGTTATGTGCCTGTGAAATGTGCAACAAACCATTAGTGGCTTTAGTATTTCCACGTCTGATTAGGAAGCAGCCTTGCTATCACTTATCAAGAGTTTTCATTCTCTGTTAGCCACTGATAACAGTTCCAAACTCCAGATCTTTGTTTATCTGATTTTTGATATCCACACTCTTAAACAAGCACCATTCTTTTAAAATTATTCCCTGATACTTGTTTTCATGCCTAGGTCAGAAAACTTTGAGGAATTCATTGCCTGAGAAGGAATATGTTCTTCGTTCCTCAGCACTAATCTACTATCAACGGTTCAATTCTAGTCATTATATTAGCACTTTGCAGTCAACCAGATGATTCCCTGATTTCTGGTCTAGAATGACTCATTGACAAACTTACTTGTTTGACATTAAATCAAACTGATGCAGGACCAACTCAACGTAACTGTTTAAATTTGAAAGGGTCATAATTTTTAACTCGGGATCTGAAATCAAGCTCTATCAGTGATCACATGTGTAGAATTCAGAAATCTACATTTATTATGGAGGAATCCGTAACTGCTAAGTTTCAGATCCAAAAAAGAATATTTAGGCTCTCATTGGAGCCTCCGAAGATATTTTTATTATTTTTAATAATTTTTATTTTTTATGGTATTTAGGATAGTTTTGTTATTTCTGGTATTTATGAGTTATGATATATCTATATCAGCATCTTGTTTTGTTAAATTAAATTTATGTTAAGAAATTGTTTTTTTTCTAAAAGAACAGAATTGAGGTACATATATTGGGATTTTTTTTTATTTTTATTTTTTTTTAAGGACTAGAATCTATATAAATACCTATTTAATTGTATAAGAATTTATCCTTTAATTATTAACAAAGTTTCATTTTGACAAATAGTTTCATATTCTCTTCTTGTATTCTCCTTAATTCTCTCTCTCTTCTCGTCTGCCTGTAATACGGATAATTACTATCTCGTCTGGGGTTAGAAACTTAGAGGTGAGAAGTAAATGTTAACCTATTAGAATGTATATGCCATATACATTATCTAAAACTCTGCAAATAATCATAAATAATTAGGATAAAGAATCTTGGCTCGTCCTAGGAAATTGAGAAACCTTGTTGTGATCATCTCTGGTAAGTCTTGATGGAGGCCAATAAACAAAATGTTGACAAGGTCTAAGACTTCAGAGGCTACTTGGAGCTCCAGGAAAGATCAACTATACTATATCAGACACCAAATTAATCAGCAAGTTGTGTATTCCTATTCCTGCAAAACCAAAGAAAACTTCCTTGATTAGCAATTAACAGCATGCATATTAAGTTATAGCTATATCTGTTTGTCTAGAATTTTATTTGGGTTCAATCCAGATATTGCTAAGTTGATTGGCTAACAATTTAACCAAATGTTTGAACTGGGTAAGTAATCAATCTGGATATTCATATTCTTAAGATTCACCTTTCATTATGTGCAGGTGAGCATACTTCACTTGATTAATCTAGATGCAGCATATAAGTGCTACTATTTGTAGGGAGGATTTGGAGCCATAACTTCCTCTAGGGTCGACTTTAGGCATAGGTCATAATGACCTATGCGTAGGGTTCTAATTTTTATTATGGCCCATTATGTTTAATATATTAAATATATTTATATATATATATATATTTTTAAAAGAAAGGAAAAAAATAGATCCACGTGATAAAAAATTTACATGATCTCATTGTTGAAAAATTTACTTGATCTCATTGTCGAAGTTTCAGATTTTATAAAGATCTCGTTATTCTAACAGATAGAGCCATAAAGATACTTTCTTTTTAACATTTTAACTTTATTTTTAATTATGTATGCTAATTCATAAGATCTAAATCTATTCCTCCTCAATATCTCTCAACCTTAGTTTCTCTTTCGTTTCGTTGGTGATGATGGTTTCGTCTCTGATTGATAATGTAAAATAAAAATATTAGATTTTTTTTATCCATATAATATAAAATAAAAATATTAGATTTTTTTTAGTTCCCCATCTTTCCCTTTTCTAACTCTCCTCTGTATTTCTCTTACTCGTTGGGATTGGGGAAGAAAAATTGCACCTAACATTGTCATGCTGATTCGGTTGGTATTATTATACTTCTTACTTGATTGAGTTCAAATGTTGATGTATTCGTCCGTATTGTGTTGATCAAAATGGTGGATTTTTTTATTTTTGAGTAGTGAGTTAGATACCTCAATCATTTTGTTTCCTTGATAAATATTAAGTCTAATTTTTATTTAGATATATTTACGGTCATAAATTTTAAAATTTTTCTTTATCTCTATTTTATCATTTATAACGGTTTTAATTTATATGATTTTTTTTATTTTATACCTAAAAAGACTCGTTTAATATTGATAAATGATAATGACTGATTTTTCTTTTGTATTGAGTTGCCATTTTAGTCATGTATTTTTTATTTATTTATTTTTTTATTCTTCATGGATGATGATAAATTGAGGAGGAAGCCTGAATTCATTTTATTGGTGTTACATTCCATTATTTTTATTTCCTTAATTTTATTCTTTTTTATAGTGATGGTTCTCTCTGGACTTGGAGCTGCTAAGTTGTGTCTTTTTGCGTGCCCTTAATCATTTGCTTTCTCGCAAAATAGCGTTGGAACCATGGTCAAATTAGCAATCAAAAATCATTTGCTTTATGAAATTAGCAAATTTCCCTTCACACCTGACCTGCTAGGGTTTCTTTTTTTTTAGTACAGTGTGGAGGAAATTTGCTAATTTCATATGCAATTTCTATCATTTGTGATTTTCCTTGATCTTCCGTAATTCATCTTCAAGAGAGAACTTTTGGTCCTAAACAGAGAAAAGATTGACTATGTTTCCAATTTCTCATGACACAGATGACCATCGACTTGAAAAAAAGATGTTTAAAATTCAGTAAAGTAGCTATTGATATACCTTGTTAGACCTTAAATACAAGCTTGGCCGTTCATTTGCAATTTTGTCCATGATTACAAACATTCCTTCCCGTAGAATCAAGCCCTATAATATCAAAGGCTTGGAGTAGACATAATTTGTTAATTAGGAAAGCACTTGATATGTTGGAAAAATTAATTAATTTAGGATAGTTAATCATGATAATCTTTTAATATGGGGAATTTTTTATCATGAAAATTCCTTGATATAGAAAATCTATTAATTTAAAAATATAATATTTTAATATATTCATTTCTATTTTTTAGTTTGTATAATCAATGTACAATGTATATATATAATATACCCATTGTTATGTATAAGAAAGTAATTGAGAGAGAATTCCATTCCACATTTCTTAACATGGTATGACAGTTCTATTCTTGACATTGTATCAGAATTCTAGGATTTTGTGCCTCAGAGTTATTTTAGCCTTGGTTGTCAAGTTTTTCTGATCTTTTTGTCGACTTCCATCGTTAATTTATTATTGGTCTTTATTATCAATATTATTTCTCTTCGTCCAGTTTTCACAGAATTTTTTATATTCTGTGATGTCAAAGATGGCAGAAATAAACTATCTCTCTCAATTTGATGAAGGAAGACAACATCACGTCTTATCAATACTACTGATGAATTATAGAATATTCATCACTCTTACTGATTTAATGGACCAAATTATTTGAAATGGTCTCAATTGGTTCGTACCTACCTAAAAGGTAAAAGAAAAATTTGACATTTTATTGGTACAGGACCAAAACAAGATGATCCAAATTTTGATGCTTGGGATGAAGAGGACTCCATAAATATGTCTTGATTATGGAGTTCAATGACACCATAAATTAGTGATACATGTATGTTTTGTAGGATCGAAAAGTACGAGAGGGAGGGAGGTGGTGAATAGCATATATCACTTTTTCCCTTTTTTTTTTTTGTAAATCATGAGTTAAAGAAACGGAAATAAAGAAACGGAAAATAGTACATAGGTTGGTTTACATGGTTCAAAGCCTTCAATGACTTCTACTCCAAAGCTCGCACTCGCTAAGTGCTTTCGTTAAGCAATTCACTATAAGCTCAAAGATTACAATAATGTATGGAATTGAAAGTACAAATAAAAATACTTATACCGATGACTTTGTGTTGAAGCTTGGGCGTAGTCGTCGGAGTAGTGTTTCGGCATTGTAGAGCAGTTTTGAAAGCAGCATATGAGTATGAAAGTTGTAACAATTAATGATCTAAAGATGTTAGTCGAAGCTTTTTTTATAGGCCTTTCTAGGCACCTGGACCACCCCCGGATGCCTCCACTGATGCTTATCTGATCCACCTTCATCGTTGAAATTATCCATCTCTGGGTGCCTCACTCCCTTCCGAGCGCTTGGGTTGCTAATGTGGTTGCACCTTGGCGAAGTTCTATCCAAGTTGCCTTTATCCCTTCCCGGGCACCTAGATCTTTCTAGGCCCCTAGAAGCTGACATAGGCCAGCCAACCAACATCTACGAACTCAACTTCTCGTCAAGCTAGATTCAGGCCATTCTGGATGGCTAGATCCTCTTTGGTTGCTCAGACGTTCGGGCGCCTGGATCTCTTTTGAGCGCCTAGAATACCCTAACTCCAACTTTGACAGGCATTACAGAGTTAGTAAAATAGACATAATATGAAATATAAGTATTAATATATTTAGACAATCTTGGGACTATCCGGCTATGACTTTGGATTTCACTGAAACTGTAAGATATGACAAATAAATAGTAAGTGTTATTGGAGAAATAACCTTATTAGAATTTTTTAGAAATTTTCAAAATTTAAACAGAGACCGCATAACTTGTTTTAAGGGAATGAATCGATTGAGTTAGGAGGAAGATTGTTTGGATTACCCATTTAAGTTGTGAGTTGATTGAGGAATTAACCTAGGATTTAATTAATTAAAACCTAGGTTGTTATTATAAAACTCGTTTTCCCTTCTTTTCCCTTAATTTCCATCGACCTCTCCTCAATCCCGATTTCCTCATCCTCTCCCCCCATGCTTCCTTGTCCCGATCTCGATCTCATCGTTGTGTCTCCGCTGCTTGATCGATTTTCTCGTGTCGGTGCTCGATGCAGCTGATCGACATCATCGCCCGATCGCCAGATGTTGCCGACCCTTTTTCTCTTCCGATCTCGCTAACACCCAATTTTTCTCCCAATCCCTAACATTGTCACCCTTTTTTCCGATCGTTGTGGGTCCTACAGGTCGAGCCCGATCTGACACCGTTGCTAGAAGGGGGATCATCTCCCATCTTGCGTGAGGAACCTAGCGGAGCAGCGGCTGCTACCACCTGTGGAGTCACTGTCAACGAATACCTTATCTTTCTTTCACCGTCGCACAGTCCCTATTGCCACCACCGTACAGATTCCTTCGCCAGAGTGGAATCACAACCATCAGATCCAAATCTCGGTTGTAGTAAGCATTTCTAGTGGCTAACAACAACCATGGCACACTCCTGCATCCTTGAGCTATCCCTTCACTGATCACCGGGGTGGTTCCTTGCCCTACTACCACTTCAGAGGTAATCAACTTATCTTAGTAGATAATTTGGGTATAGGATCTATACTTATTGCTGATTAGGTAGTATTTGATTTGGAGGTCAGTGACTCCACCTTGCTCTGGCTGCTATTTCCGACAGCAACCTCCTCTAGCAGCTGATCCAGTTGTTGTGCTACGGATTTAGATGAGTTTTGGATTGATTTATGCTTGAATTTAAATCTAGATTGGTTGGTGGCATGGCTGGAATTGTTAATCTAAGTTGAATAAGGATTTAATTGGTGGTTAGCTACTGTTTATGTGATGAATTATATATGTTGGATTCATGATGCTTAGTAGTTTATTCAAAGGATTAAACGATGGGATGATTGTCGATTTGGGAAGTATTGTGATGATGTTGGATAGAATTGGGTTATTGATTAAGGGGATTAATTGAAGTTAATCATTAGTTAGGATTAATTAATGATTGATCGATTAGGGTTTTCCCTAAATAGGTTGGGTTTTGGGCTTTTAGCTAATTGTTTCATATGTGATTAACTAAACTGTATATTATGTGATTTGTAAGACTTAAATTCGAGACGAGCGTCTCGACGTAGGAGTTATATTGGCACGATCTACAAATAAAGGTGGATACTTATTTCTTGACCTCTATAGTTCTTTGAACTTAGTGCATGGATTATGTTATATATTAAGTTGCTTTATCTTTACTCTACTCGTATTTTTTCTGATTTTGATACTTATATGCTTGATCTTTGAGATGCTCTTTTATTGTCTATATAGTCTCACTGTTTGATATTCCTGTTCTGTAGGGTGCACATGTGTATGGTGTGTATTATAGGAATTTGCATTTAAATTGTTTATTTACAATAGTGCACACATGAGGTTGGTGTGTACTATAGGTGATATCATGCTGATTATGCATATATTAGTGTGCACATGTGTATAGGTGTTGCTACGTATTGTAGATGTTATTGTTGGTGCAATTTCCAGTAGGTCAAGGTTGACCTAGTTGACCAAGCGTAAACCTTGGTCATGGTTTCGATGTTTGACAATACAGAAAGACAAGTAGACATGGACAATGCAGGTGCAGTTGTCCATGCGGAGAGATACTGATCAGGGTCTGATCAGGTTGGATGAAGAAGAGTCAAGTAGGTCAAGGTTGACTGGATACTTGACTGGGAAGTCCTAACTGGGATGTTAGGCAGTTCGGAAAGTCCTGGTGAGTGAAACCAGGCAGTTCGAAAAGTCCTGGTGAGTGAAGCCAGGCAGTTCGGAAAGTCCTGGTGAGTGAAGCCAGGCAGTCAGGAAATCCCGGTGAGTGAAGCCAGGTGAAAATCCTAGTGAGTGAAGCTAGGTGAAAGTGAAAGTCCTGGTGAGTGAAGCCAGGCAGTTGGAGAAAGTCCTGGTGAGTGAAGCTAGGCAGTTGGGAAAGACCTGGTGAGTGGAGCCAGGCAGGGGAAAGACCTAGTGAGTGAAGCTAGGCAGTTTGGAAGTCCTGGTGAGTAAAGCCAGGCAAGGGAAATTCAGATGGGTCAAGGTTGACCAGACATCTGGTGGATAGTCCAAGCAGGGAGCTTGACACGGGAAAAGTCCAAGTATGGAGACTTGGCACGGAGAAGACCAAGTTGGAGACTTGGCACGGAAAGTCGGAGAGGGCTCGGTAGCTCGTTCTCCGGACTGTGGTCAGAGAGGGCTCGGTAGCTCGTTCTTTGGACCGGACGAAGTCGGAGAGGGCTCGGTAGCTCGTTCTCCGACTAGGTCAAGAGAGGGCTCGGTAGCTCGTTCTCAGGACCATTTAGGGTTTAGGGCTGGAGCTCTAAACCTGGATCGGTCTGGTGACCGATCCAGCGATACTCCTGAGTATCTGATCGGTCTGGTGACCGATCAGATAACAAACAGAAGGGTTCTGTAAGTCATCTGATCGGTCTGGAGACCGATCAGCAGGGAGTCTGATCGGTCTCCACGATCGATCAGAGATGCAGCCACCTCTCTTACAGAGAGGTGGGATCGGTCCGGGGACCGATCAGACTGGGGCCTGATCGGTCACCAGGACCGATCAGAGGTGCCCTGGACCGATCAGGCTGAAGAACTATCCGTTAGCTCACAACGATCTTCTGTCTTCTGCTGTATTCTGGCTTTTCTTCGCAGGTGGATGCAGGTATAAAAGAGGCTGAGGGCTGTTACAGAAACTCTCTCTTACTCTTCTTCTGGTCCGAAGTTTCTGCTTCTTCACTGCTGTGATTTGAACTTTGCTGAGCTCGCTTCTGCTTGAAGCTTCGTGTGAGCTTCATCGGCTGGTTCCTGCTGTTGTAGGCGTCTTGTGAAGCTGCTGCTTCATCCAGTCGAAGAGAAGACAAGTAAGCGAAGGTGTTTCATACATTTGTATTGTATTTTGCTTCTTGCTTCTTTCTACTCCTGTATTGCTTTTGCAAAATATTGTGGCGAGGTTTCTCCACCCAGAAGGAGTGTTACATTAGCCGGTTCTCCGGGGACTCATCCACCGACAGATTGATAGGCTTCGTCCACCTTACGGACATGCCGAGGAGTAGGAGTTTCATCTCCGAACCTCGTTATATCGACGAGTTTGAGGTTTGTTATTCTCCGTTGTCGTTTCTATTGTTTATTTCCGCTGCGCTAACCTTGATTTGTAGAAAGAAACGAATGATTTGGGGCGGCTATTCACACCCCCCCCTCTCTAGCCGCGATCATCGATCCTAACAAGTGGTATCAGAGCGAGGTCGCTCTTCGCCAGATTAACACCCGAGGGAGCACAAGCTAGAGATGGATCAACTCGGAGAAGACATCACCATTCCACCTTTCTATGACCGCGACGACTTCACGTATTGGAAGGTAAGAATGAGGTATTTTCTTATGACTAACCTTGAAAATTGGAGTTGTGTGCAATTAGGTTTTACTCCTCCATTGGATAAAGAAGGAGAACTTTTGGAGAAGAAGAAGTGGACGAAGGAGCAAATCCACCAATCAACCATCAATGATGAGGTAACGAAAATCATTGAATTTTCTTTACCTAATGATGTTTTGTGTAGGATAGGTGGATATAACGATGCCAAGGAGTTGTGGAACAACTTGGCGAAGTTCCATGAGGAGAGCTCCAATTCAAGCCATGAAGAGGAGTCAAGTGAGCCAAGTAGCTCACATCATGAAAGTGTCGAATTAGAAGTTGAGGGCCACTCAACATCTAAGGATGAAGTGGAGGAGAGTTCTTCTTCAAGTTCGAAGCAAGAAGAAGAAGAAGCGTCTACCTCCGGAAGGGATGAAGAAGAGAGCTTTCATCCATCCTCAAACCTAGGTAACTCAAGCATTTTAATTTCTAGCAAATTACACATAATGTGCTTTGAGTGTAGGAAATTTGGGCACTACAAGAGTAAGTGTTCAAAGAGGATTAGAAAGTCTCCACCGGCGCCAAAGGTCAAGAAAGCTGGAGTCCCGATACGCAAAGGCAAAGAGCACGTGGTGTGCTTTCAATGCAAGCGAAGGGGACATTATCGGAGCCAATGTCCGAGGGGAGGCAACCTCACAAGGATAAGAAGACGAGCACATCGATAGGGGGAGCTAAGGCAAACCCTAAGGTAATCTCTAAGGCTCATTTTTGCAATTCAAATAGAACACATACTAGTAGCCTTATTGCTATTGTTAATAATGGTAAGCATGATAACATTAGAAATCGATACACATGCTTAGGTGCCAAACATATGAGCCTAGATAAGGATAACACTAGGAAAGCCAACCCTAGAATTAACCCATCTAAGGCTAAGGAAAACCTAGGTAGGAATCCCAAATCAACTAGACACAGGCCTAGGAATGCCTCAAAGAAAAATAACAAATCAAGTCTTGAGGTATTAGAGAAAGAAAATCTAGTCTTGAGGTCAAGACTTGACTCTCTAGAAAAGGCTCTTAAGGATTTGACTATAGGGTCTAGGGGTCAAAAACCCAAGTCCAAGGACATGAAAGGTTTGGGTCACAAACCTAAGTCTCAAGTGGTCAAGCCCACTTATCACAATGTTCCATTAGATTATGGAACAAAATCTAGGGCAAGGAAGACCATCACTAAGGTCACAAGGGGAGTCACCCCTAGAGTTGATCTTGATGAGTCCCAAATGACCAAGGCTTCAAAGCCTAGGAGGATCATTAGAAGGGTTGCTAGGGAAGTCATCCCTAGTAAATACTTAGTGAATCCAATGAGCTCAAATAGATATTGGGTTCCTAGGAGCGTGATTTCATCACGCTAGATGAGTTAGGGTGTGCCAACCTTACTTGAATAGGTAGTTAACCTAATCATGGCAAAAGGTGGCACTTTAGGAATTTTCAAGGTGCAATCAAGCCTTGAAAATGAAATTGAAAGTTATTCCTAAGGTGATTAGGATGTACCAACCACATTTGAGGAATTTTCTAGAGTCAATCTAGTTGGCACATAGTGATCTAAAAGCCTTGAGGATATGATTTTAGGTCTATTACACTTAGGAATATAGAACCTATGGAAAAATGATCAAAACTATCAAAAATGGCAACTAAGGCTAGAATTATGTATTTTCTATACCTTTACATGTTATTTGCCATATATTGTTTGCCATATGCCATGTCATGACATCATATTTAATCTATGATCATTTGAAATGTCATGATAATGCTTAGGTTAGTTAAATGTCATGATTTATTTAAGTTTCATACTTTATGCCATGACATCATGACATTGGCACATGTTATTATGTATGATATCATTTTATGCCATGTCATCATTTCTTGCATTTATAATCAATGAAATTGATTTAAGGTTAAAAACACAATTTGATATGGAGATCAAATTGATGTTTAGAAAATGCATGAGACCTTAGCCTAAGATAACCTAAACCCATATCTCACATCAAAATTGACTTGGATGTGTTTGATACACCTTAGATGCGTGTGAGATATTAGGATCATGAGTTAGGATCAAGGTGCATAGTTCTTGTACCTAGATGAGCCTAATTCAAAATTGGGGATCATAGGGAAAGCTTATGTACAAGTCATGTACATTTAGCCCAAAGATTGTGGTCCTAAATTAAATGATTTAAAATTATTTCAAAATTGATTTGAAAAACCTTGATGAAGCTTTTCTAGTGATAGCATTCATCATTGAACAAGTTGATACAAAGATAAGTTAACTTTGAGCTATTTCAAAGACTTTTGAACTTTGTATCAAGATTGAAAAATGGAACTTATTTTCATAGAAAACTATTTTTCCATGATAGTATATGTTATGAGGAGTGTATCCTCAAAATTTTACAATTTTTAGAATTTTCTGTGATTTTCTAGAGGTTTCTGAATTTCGGGAGAAGAAATCAGAAATCAGAAATCAGAAATCAGAGTTGTGGACCGATCAGAGGGGATTCTGATCGGTCCAAGGGTGCCTGGATCGGTCACCGTGACCGATCCAGGGAATCCCTGATCGGTCTGGTGACCGATCAGGGCGTGCCAAGTTGCTGAATTTCGACTGTTTGTCTGAAATTACAGCTATGGAAGTAGTGTTTTAGAGTTCTAAAGGTTTGAAACTCTCCAAGACATTGTTGGTGCAATGGTCAAGGGGGAGTTGATCTTTAGGGGGAGTTTTACCTATTAGTCAAGGGGGAGTTGACTTTTAGGGGGAGTTTTTACTCCTAAAGACTTGAGTGATATGGGATTATCACTAAGTTAATTGTTGACCTTAGTATAAAGGGGGAAATTAAGGGTTTCAATGAAAGGTATGGGACTTTCATTAGGAAGAAACTCTTGACCTTGATTTACTCTTTTTGATGTGTATCAAAAAGGGGGAAAGAATGTCTAGAGAATGTTCAAGGAAGAACATTGGAGTTAGTGGGAGAGTTTGTTGATCACAACAAATGAAGTTGTGAACAACGATAACTTACTCTTCAAGGGGAGAGTTTGTTGATGTGTGCCAATAGGGGAAGAATGAAGGGTTTAAGTTAGGCCTTCATTATCTAAGAAGGAGGTTGCCTTCTTAGAAGGAGAATGTAAGGTTGTAACTTATGTTTCATTACCTAGTGGCATGAAGAAAGTTGAGGCTATTGGGTTAGCCTAACTTAAAGGTATTGTCAAACATCAAAAAGGGGGAGATTGTTGGTGCAATTTCCAGTAGGTCAAGGTTGACCTAGTTGACCAAGCGTAAACCTTGGTCATGGTTTCGATGTTTGACAATACATGTAGACATGGACAATGCAGGTGCAGTTGTCCATGCGGAGAGATACTGATCAGGGTCTGATCAGGTTGGATGAAGAAGAGTCAAGTAGGTCAAGGTTGACCGGATACTTGACTGGGAAGTCCTAACTGGGATGTTAGGCAGTTCGGAAAGTCCTGGTGAGTGAAGTCAGACAGTTCGGAAAGTCCTGGTGAGTGAAGCCAGGCAGTCAGGAAATCCTGGTGAGTGAAGCCAGGTGAAAATCCTAGTGAGTGAAGCTAGGTGAAAGTGAAAGTCCTGGTGAGTGAAGCCAGGCAGTTGGAGAAAGTCCTAGTGAGTGAAGCTAGGCAGTTGGGAAAGACCTGGTGAGTGAAGCCAGGCAGGGGAAAGACCTAGTGAGTGAAGCTAGGCAGTTTGGAAGTCCTGGTGAGTAAAGCCAGGCAAGGGAAATCCAGATGGGTCAAGGTTGACCAGACATCTGGTGAAAAGTCCAAGCAGGGAGCTTGGCACGGGAAAATTCCAAGTATGGAGACTTGGCACGGAGAAGACCAAGTTGGAGACTTGGCACGGAAAGTCGGAGAGGGCTCAGTAGCTCGTTCTCCGGACTGTGGTCAGAGAGGGCTCGGTAGCTCGTTCTCTGGACCGGACGAAGTCGGAGAGGGCTCGGTAGCTCGTTCTCCAGACTAGGTCAAGAGAGGGCTCGGTAGCTCGTTCTCAGGACCATTTAGGGTTTAGGGCTGGAGCTCTAAACCTGGATCGGTCTGGTGACCGATCCAGCGATACGCCTGAGTATCTGATCGGTCTGGTGACCGATCAGATAACAAACAGAAGGGTTCTGTAAGTCATCTGATCGGTCTGGAGACCGATCAGCAGGGAGTCTGATCGGTCTCCACGATTGATCAGAGACGCAGCCACCTCTCTTACAGAGAGGTGGGATCGGTCCGGGGACCGATCAGACTGGGGCCTGATCGGTCACCAGGACCGATCAGAGGTGCCCTGGACCGATCAGGCTGAAGAACTATCCGTTGGCTCACAACGGTCTTCTGTCTTCTGCTGTCTTCTGGCTTCTCCTTCGCAGGTGGATGCAGGTATAAAAGAGGCTGAGGGCTGCTACAGAAACTCTCTCTTACTCTTCTTCTGGTCCGAAGTTTCTGCTTCTTCTTCTTCACTGCTGTGATTTGAGCTTTGTTGAGCTCGCTTCTGCTTGAAGCTTCGTGTGAGCTTCATCGGCTGGTTCCTGCTGTTGTAGGCGTCTTGTGAAGCTGCTGCTTCATCCAGTCGAATAGAAGGCAAGTAAGCGAAGGTGTTTCATACATTTGTATTGTATTTTGCTTCTTGCTGCTTTCTACTCCTGTATTGCTTTTGCAAAACATTGTGGCGAGGTTTCTCCACCCAGAAGGAGTGTTACATTAGCCGGTTCTCCGGGGACTCATCCACCGACGGATTGATAGGCTTCATCCACCTTACGGACATGCCGAGGAGTAGGAGTTTCATCTCCGAACCTCGTTACATCGACGAGTTTGAGGTTTGCTATTCTCCGTTGTCGTTTCTATTGTTTATTTCCGCTGCGCTAACCTTGATTTGTAGAAAGAAATGAACGATTTGGGGCGACTATTCACACCCCCCCTCTCTAGCCGCAATCATCGATCCTAACAGTTATTGGCAGACACATGTTGGATCTTTTTATGCATATAGGTATATATATGTGATTGATGGATCATATTTCTGGATATTTATGTGTAGTGTGTTCATACATGTTAGGTGAGATCTATTAAGTGTATCTTGTCGATTATATCTATTTTGGATGTGTACGTACGTGTACATTATGTTTTATTGGAGGATTATGTTGATTATACTCAAGATGTATGTCTATACATGTTGGGTGAGTATTATTAAAGATGTCATTGCTGATTATACCTATGTTGTTATGTGCACACATGTCCAACATGAGTAGTTAGTAGTTGGTGTTGGAGTTGCAAGGTTGCAAACATAGTCCCATATTGAAAACACATGGAAAAGATTATGGGTTTATAAGAAAAAGATATCTCCATTGGCATGAGGCCTTTTGGGTAGAGCCCAAGAGCAAAACCATGAGGGCTTAGGCCCAAAGTGGACAATATCATGCAATTGTGGAGATATCTAACTTCTTTTCGATCCTACAATTGGTATCAGAGCCCGGACTGCCAGAAGGTTTAACCGCCGACTGTGCACAAGAGCTATGGTTTGATTGAAACATGTGAGTACAATATTGACCTCGAACAAAGAAAGTGGGGGCTTCTATGTTCGGATCAAGAGGACCAGACACCAGGCAGGAAGTCCTAGTAGGTCGGGTGGACCGAGGGGCAGGAAGTCCTAGTTGCGGCTAGGCAAGGAAGTCCTAGTAGGTCGAGTAGACCGAGGGGCAGGAAGACCTGGTGGGTCGAGGATCGGACGTGGGAAGCCCATGGTCCTTTGTTTGAGGGGGGGATTGTTGGAGTTGCAAGGTTACAAACATAGTCCCATATTGAAAACACATGGAAAAGATCATGGGTTTATAAGAAAAAGATATCTCCATTGGCATGAGGCCTTTTGGGTAGAGCCCAAGAGCAAAACCATGAGGGCTTAGGCCCAAAGTGGACAATATCATGCAATTATGGAGATATCTAACTTCTTTTCGATCCTACAGTTGGAAGTATCATGTTGATTGTACTCATGTTGTATGTATATACATATCTGGTGAGTATTATTGAAGGTTTTTGTAGATTAAACATATATTGAGAGTTCACATGCGTCGGGTGTATACTATTGGGGGTATCATATTGATTATACCTGTGTGGTAGAGCGTTGCTCCCACATATGTTGTATGGCTTATGATGGAGCATTACTCCCACATACGATGGGTTGCTAGTGGTAGAGCATTGCTCCCACATATGTTGTATTTCTTGTGATGGAGAGTTGCTCTCACATTTGATGATCTATTACTATTTTATTATACATGGTTATACTGATATATATATATATATATATATATATAGCCCAGGTGTTATGAGCAGGTTTATTGCTGATCCCTAGTGATTTATTGATCATTATATCATATGTGTTAGACTGGTATTGATATGTATGTTTATCATGTTATATATGATCATGCTTTTATTTCCCTACTGAGACTATATATGTCACGCCCCAGAGGAGTCCCCGTCAGACAAAAATCCGACAGCATCTCCCCTGTACGGGTGACAATATGAAGCAATAAATACATACACACAAACATAAAACATAATACAACAGCCCACACGGCTGGATATAAGCACAACCACGCAATTAATATACTCAGCCTATCCGGCTGGACAAAATGAAAATAACCACACAGTTAATAACAGCCCACACGGCTGGAAACATGCACAACGGTAAAACATAAAATAATACGAACAATCCACAACTAAAGTTTACTAGCTAATTAGGCTTGTACCACCACAAGATCTCGAAAGCAAAACACCACGAATCAAACACCAAACATAGACCAATTCATACAATACTAAAGCCGCTATATACTAAAAATACAAGTAAAGCGGAAATAAAATTGATATAGCGTAGGACCCAAAACTGATAGCCGACATCTCTCCAAGCATCCACGAATCATCTACTGCTACCTGGCGAAAGAAAATCATTTTGTGGGGGGGGGGGTGAGTATTGGAACTCAGCGGATAAGGAAAGATAGTGCATGAACATAATATACAAATATAAAATGCCAAAAGAAATACAGTCTCATAAGGGAAGTAGCAGATACAAAATAAAACCATAATCAATGCTCATACCTGAAATCATATCCTAGGCTAGGTAATAGAAGGTCAGGAATAGAATTAATCTACTACAGTACTGTTCATAACTATAGAGGAAATGCGTAAGGTATGTAAACATTTCCAATAAATAACCCAAGGTCTAACCACCTACAACGAGAGCATATCTCAACATACGACAGCATATCAGCATAAGTGAACAACAACAAGAAGCAACGACAGCATAAATATACCACAACAACAGAAGTAAGCAATAACAACATATGTAAACTGCAGCAGCCAAAACAAGTAAAATAACAATGTATGCACGGATGATCACCCCGCCCACCTCTCTGCACCATGACCCCTATATGGTCGAGAGGCCGGATCAATGACAACTGTACCACCCAAAGGCCGCCACTACTCTCGAGTGACCGGATGGACAGGTGCTGAGTAGCTAACTAGCTATACAGTGAAGGGGGTCCCTGCTGCTCGCAACTCCAGCTACCACCAACTGCAAGTGGCCGAGTGCGGCACGACAGGACAAGCGGCATCAACTCCAGCTACCACTCTGTCGAGTGGCCGAGGATGCCGCCCTGGTCAACGACTCTCTCGATCGTAAGAGAGAATTGGTCGTTGACATGTCTGCCATGATATGATGCACCAAATACAACAGTCATCATATATATAAATATAAACAAGAATCATGTATGCTACATGAAGCCAGCATGCTCAACACAGGACAAAACTAAACAACAATCAAAACATGCAAACATGGTATCCAGTACCTGCTAAATATCATAGATGACAATAAGAGACTGTATGCCTATAGAAACGAATAACTCAAAGGTTTGAGTGGAAGTATCAAGCGCAAGAAAATAAGAGTGGAGTCAAGGTAAAACGGTCCTTATCCTAAAATAGCTCACGCACCAAGTTCAAAGAACTAAAGAAACAAAGTAAGAAGTACCCGCCTCAAAAGAAGATCCTATCAAATAGTCTCACGTCGAGACGCTCGTCCTGAATCAAAGTCCTGCAAATCTGTGACGTACATATTTAGCTAATTACATATAAATTAAACAGCTAAATCAAATCTTCAGATATATTTAAGGTAACTACAAATCGAATACGATCCTTGATTAACCACATAAATCAGAATTGGATTAGTTTAACCCTAATTAATCCATCTCAACTTCAAATACAAATCAAACTAGAAATTCCAAATCTGGCCCGAAATTCCAACTCAGACACAAAATTCCAGCAACACTGGAAACCCATCACAGCTTCAAACCTGACTCAAAATATCCCAAATCCATTCAAGAAATTTCCAACATTCTTCAAAAAGCACCACAACTTAACCCATCCAATGAATCAAAACTATTATGAGACAACACCAGGCACCGATAACCAAACAAAATCTCTCTATTGCGGAGCAACATATCAAAAACGTTGTGCTAGAACAAAACATCCTTGGGTTCGTTTTGCAAATTTACAAGAAGTTCTCCAACCATCAAAACCGAACAACAATCAAAATCCCTTGAGAGGCAACATGAGGAATCAACAACCGAGTCTGCCAACACTAAATCCATTTCGAAGAATCAAAACCCAAACAAAGGAGCAAAGATGTCCACTGAACCCAAGCAAAATCCTTCAAAACCCATTTGGAAATCAAGTGAAAACCTCGCACGGATACAAAATCAGCGCCCAAACGTCACTGCTAGCCTACCTATCCATACCTATCTATGAAGGAACTACTTGCCGGATCAGTTAGGGCATACCTCCACGTGAGGAAGAGGGGTCGGCTGCCTTGGCTCGGCGACTGGTGCCCGCGTGAGGAGGAGGATCGTCGGCTGCTGTGGTGCTGGTGCGCAAGGAGAGGGAAGAGGCCGACTCCGGTGGCGGGAACACACGAGAGGGAAAGGGAAGGAGGTTCGGCGCACGGGTGGCTGGCGATTGGTGTCGGGCCAAGGCGGTCGCCGGTGACGCAAGAGAGGAGGGGGAGGAATCGGGAGAAGGAGACTAGGGCTAGGGCACGGTGGTAATAGGATTAGGTTTATATAAGTTTGAACTTAGGTTTAGGAAAATTAAAACCTAAGTTTATTGCTCAATCAACTCCCATGTTTTTAGGATCTCTAAACATGCTTCCATGTAGCTTATAAATTTATCCCCTTAAAATACGTCAAACGAGCTCCGAAGAATTCTCAGAAAATTTCTAAAAATTCCTGAAAAATCCTAAAAGACTATTTGTCAAATAAGCCTATTTTTAATTATTATTTTGTTGCCGTATTTTACAGTATATCTTTGATCGCCTTACAGTTTTGCCCATGCACTACCATGTTCTTATTACCCGCTGAGTGATTCGTAGCCACCACCCCTTGTACTGTTTTTCTTTCGCCAGGTAGAAGGTAGAGGTCTGAAGAGTTTCTTAGAGGATCCTAGCTGTCAGTCCCACGCCACATCTGAAATCGACTTTCCATGCTATTTGGTATTATGCTATCGGTACTCTGTATTCGGTCTTAGTATTATATTATGTTGGTTTGTTTATGGCTTTGAACTTTGTGGTCACATTTATTCGTTTTGGGTTTGTATTGTGGTATAAGTCATGCCGACATGCAGTCAGTGTTTTATTTTCCGTAGTTTGTGTTCTTTATGTTTCAGCCGTGTGGGCTATTTATATAACTACATGGTTATGTTCTTTTTATTCCAGCCGTGTGGGCTAAGTATATAACTACGTGGTTGTATATGTTCCAGCCATGTGAGTTATTGATTATTTCTTATGTGTGCTTGTGACCTTGTATACATGATTCATTTGTCACTGCTACAGGGGATGTATCGTCCGATTTTCGTTGAACAACCTTACTATCGCGGCGTGATAGAAACTTTAGATTGGATCAATGCCTACTGTTCCCTCAACAGGAAACACATTCTCACTAGATCTCTCTCCTCCAGTGCTTACTTCCACTTACCAATTATAAACTTATTTGACTTTGATTTCTTGACCCACAAGGTCTTTCTACTAGATGCTCCATTTGGACTTCATCCAGTTGTTCGGTCTTGCAGACCCAACTGGACTTCCTGCCAGATATCAACCTATTTATGGTTCCTTCTAGTTATCAAGTCCTCCAGACCTAACTAGACTTCAGCCTGATGTTAGGTACCATCAAGTCTTTTAGTTTTCCATACTTGGTAAACAAATTAGGACACACAATATCTAACTTTTGTAGGATCGATAAACACATGAGAGGGGGGATTGAATCATGTGTATTTAATTTTTTTACGTTTTTGAAACCTTAAATAAAAAGTGAGTCTATAACGGAATAAAAGAAAAGAAAGCACGAGAAAAATAGAACATAGTCGATTATTTTATTCGGAGCCTTCGACAACTCCTACTCCAAGACTCAGGTCCCTTAGACCTATCAATAAGTAATATAGTAAATTCTCTACCGGTAAACTCTCAGTAGAGTAATCGAATACATGAATACGAAGAAGGATAGTGTAACAAACCTATACTGCCTTAGCAATTAAGTAAATAACTTTAATTAAATTGTTACCAACACGGAAATATCGAAGTTGAATGCTCGTGTGTCAGTGTAGGTCTGTCGGTAATGGTTTAAAGTCATAGATTAGTATCATGACAGTAGAATAATGAAGTTGGAGTGGTAAAACGGTCGTATGAGCTTGTATGGATATTGTGTCAAAGTTGCTGGCCGAACAGGGCTTTTAAGGAGTGTTGAGGGTGTTGGTGAAGTTAGCACCAATGGTCAAACTTAGATTTTGATAAATGACAAATGAATTAAAGTTAGGTGTTTTGTTATCTAATCTCTTTACCAAGTGTGCAGGAATTAACGAGTCTAGAGGACCTAATACCAGCCCGAAGTTCAGATGTGTTATTCTCATAAGAAGTCCAGCTGGGCTTGTGGGAACTGAGAGTTGGTTGAAGTCCAATCGGGATGTTTGATTCCAGACGATTGGCTGAAGTCCAAATGTGCGATTTTGGCAGGAAGACATGGTGGGTCAAGAGATAAGTCAAGAGACTACAAATGATAAGTGAGGTAAGTCACTGATGAGAGGGATTCAATGAGGACGAGTCCTGATGGGACTATAGCGTGGTCCAGCTTAAATCCATTTGAGAAGTCTAAGATGAGACCATGATTAGATCCTGTTCTTGAGAAGACATAATCTACGGCAATTTACCAAAGGGCGAACGTGAAAATTTAAATTTACCAAAAGGCGTACACTACTTTGGTATTTACCAAAGAGCGCACTTTTTTAAATGTATTTCCTATTTTACCCTCCTGATAATTTGACTTTTTCTACTATTTTTCTTTTCTTCACTATATTTTTTTTCTCTTCTCTCTCTTCTCTGTCGGCAGAAGATAGGAATAACATTAGTCAATTTTTAATCACATTTTAATACATTTGAAGAAGCCAAAATAAATAATGGACACCATATTTGGACTCCTTGCAATTTTAGAAATCCACAAGAACTGAAATGGGTGCAATCGGAGCTTTCTAGGTCGATCAGTGATTTTCGGTCAAAACCCACTAATGGACCTAGAGAGCTCGGATTGCACGCATTTCAATTTCTATGGATTTCTAAAATTTCAAGGAGTTCAAATATGGTGTACATTATTTATTTTGGCTTTTTATAGATGTTAACAAGTAAAATTAAAGAATCGGTAAAAAAAGCCCATATTGGGCCTGATACGGAATATCGCCTCTACGTGCGTGGGTGCGTGAGAGGAGATTAAAACTTAGTCTTACGAAATAAACTTAGGAAAAATGATTAAATCAGCTCTCAATAAATAGATTTATAAATAGATTTTTCTTTTGTATCCCTTTATCCTTATAAAATATAAAAATATTCATATTAAATTCTAAAATATTCTAATAAATTCTACAAATTTATTTTCTTATTAATTATTAATTAATTTATTTTTATTTTCCCAAATAAATTCATCCAGTTCCAATTTCAATAGTTTTAAATCAATATATATATTTCGGGTATCTTATGTATCGGGACTTCGTACTAGTTATCAGATCTCCAGATCTAACTGAGTTTCAGTCTAGTGTCAAGTCCACTAAACTCGTCAATTCCTACACATTTGGTAACAAGGTTAGATAACATAATATCTAACTTTAATCCATTTATCATTCATCAAAACTTAAAGTTGAAAGTTAGCTTGATCGGTCGATCGAACATAGAGATCGGTCGACCGAACATTAAATGCAATTAAATCTCATTAATGGAGGATCTTGATGAACAAGAAAACTAGATTGATCGGTCGACTAATCAAGGGGATCAGTCGGCTAAACCATTAAAGCTCATAAATGCACGAAGATCAGATCCCAGCACAGAAGAAAATCATAAGATTCAGTCGACCGATAGTAGGTTCGTTCAACCGAACTGATTAGTCGAACAAATGATTTATCAGTCGACTGATCAAGGCTTATCTAAGTAGAGCTCGAGGTCTGAGGCGAGTATTAATTTTCAAGTCAATGTTGTACAAAGCTCTTGTTCGTTCTGCTACTCTGCACTTCACTTTCACAAGCAAACTACTCCATCCAGAAATACCGACTAAGCTTCAATTTCTAAAGTTAAACTTAGCAAAAACATGCCCTCTAGAAATATAGGATAATCTAAAATTAGAAAATGAAAAATTAAAAATTGAAATTGAAAAATTGAAAAATAATCATGCATGCTTAAATAAATTTCAAAAATTAAAACTTAGAATTTATGATAAATTAAATTGGTATATTAAATATCACTAAGGGCAACTTAGAAAAGTTCCCAGAAATTATGTACCCCCTAAATTTTTGATTAACCCAGTAGGAACGAACCTATACTGGGTTCCAAAATCTTTACTAGATTAAATTTTTATAAGTTAGCGTTTTCAGCAAGAAAAATTAAATAGTTAATTTCTTTATGAGGCATTGTCTAAAAAAGTGGTTGTTGCTCCAATAACCAAGAAGGCCTAGTGTCTCGCCACTTCCTAGAAGCCAAAATATTGAAATAAAATATTTAATTAACTTACTGATAAAGCATGAAAATAGGAATTAAACAATGTTTTAACAAGTTTTTTTAAACATTTGTTGGAAATTTCTCAAAAAAATACTTTGTTTAAATTGCTTAAAAGTTAGAGTTCTTTGTTAACTTAGAATTTATTTTAAAATATTCCTACCCTATTTTTTCCTGTGATCAAAGGGGGAGAGATAGGAACAAGTTTAGGGGGAGTCAATATTTTTTTTTAAAAAAAATTGGTACTCAAAATTTTTTTTTGGAACAAGATAATATTAAAAAAATTTTAGGAACAAGATAATATTTTTCTGTTTACTTAGTGTTGCAAATTCTATTATTGCAATCTTTATGCTTAAAATGTTAGTTTAGTAATTTCTTTAAATTACTACTTGTCTGTTTTTTTTACCCTAACTTGAACTTGGGTTGATGCACATCAAAAAGGGGGAGATTGTTGGACCCCGTGGTTATTTTGATGTGATCAACCAAGTTAGGTTAGGTCATGTTTGATTTTGATCCCTGTGTTTAAGTGTGTAGGAGCTTAGGAGTGCATGAAGACGAGCGGAAGATGCAGTTAGCGAGAAGGACGACACAGGAAGGGAGCCGACGGGCTCGGTGCATCCGAAGGACGAAAGAGCTGCGGAAGAGTACAATGGTGGACGTGAAGAACGTGTGCAACGTTCGAGAGACAAGAAGCCGGGGCAGAAGCCTGCTCGAGGAGAAGGCCGGAAATTGGGTTCAGGTTAGCCCTATTTCAATTGGCCACAATCACCCAAGCTATCAGGACTTCGGAAGCTAAAGTGAAGATGAAAAAGTGCTGGAAAAGCAACTGGAGCCGCCCTCAACAACTGTTGAGGTGCCTCCACCCTCACGAGAGTGAGGGCACCGTCAATAGCATTGAGGGCGCCCTCAACTGGGTCAACATGGTTGTTTGCGCACGGATAAAGTTTTATCCGCTTATCCACTTGGAGGCGCCCTCAACCCCTTTGGAGGCACCCTCAAGACTCGAGACAGGATTTTCAGGAGCTATATAAAGGCCCCTGGAGTTAGGAAATTATTAATTCAACTTTGTATTCAATTCCTAACAACATCTGAGCTTTCTTAGTGTGTAAAAAGGTTTCTCCGCCTACAGTGAAGGAGACGTTTCTAGTAGAGCGTTCAACTACCTTGGATTAACAATCATCTAGGTTGTAACCAAGTCAAATCCCTAAGTCTTCTTTCTTTCCTTTCTGTTAATTTATTTTTATTTTATTGTTGCTATTTTAGAGTTGAAAGCATGAGGAGAATAGTTCTTATTTTGCAGGCAATTCAACCCTCCCCTCTTGCCGTCCCAACTGCACCAATAGGGAGAAGAACAAGCAACTAAGGCAGGTTGGAGAAGAAAATGGGATGAAGAAGAAGGGGAGGGAGAAGACGATGAAGTTTAGGGTTTAGGGCAGTTGAAAATTCTGATTAAAAGTTTAAAACATAACCCTATAATTTATAAATCCATGTTTTCTATTTTTTATTCCCCTTGAATTGATCAGTTGATTGATTCAAGGGGGATAAGTTTGTCATAAAAAATTGGCTGAATTTATTAGATGATCGATTGGGCAAGATTTTCATAATAAACAAAACCATAGCTGATCAATTCAACACACTAAATCGATCAGTGACAGATTCAGTAGAGTTTTGTTTGTTGTAAAAACCTTGTTAAATCGATCAGCTGATCAATTCGATCAGTTTTTTACGATAAAAAAAATTGGGAGCCGCTAAGGAGGTGGTGCCCAACAACATCTTAGGCGGCATCCAGCCGCCTAAGCGACCAATTAATGCTTCACTGCCTACTGTCGTCTCCTTGGCAAAAGGCGTGGAGGTGGTCTACCATCGACCGTCGACTGTCTAGGCGGTGCCTAAGAAACCCTAGGCGAGGATTTTTTGAACATTTCTCTTGACCCATCAGATCTTCCTATCAATTGTCAAATCTGTAGACCTAATTGGACTTCAGCCATCTATCAAGTCCCTCATACTTAACTGGACTTTCTACCAAATATCAGGCCACACTTTGACCTATCTGGACTTTATGCCAATTATTAGTCCTTAGACCTAACAGGTCTTTTGCCTGATGTCAGGTCCTCTAGACTCGTTAATTCCTACACATTCGATAAATGTATCAGATCACACAGAATCTAACTTTAACAATTTATCATTAATTAAAACTAAAGTACAATTATTAGTGCCAACTACACTAATAACTTTAATATTTTGTCATTCATCAAAACCTAAGTTTGATTATTAGTGTTAACTGCACCAATCTTTTCCTTTTAATGTAATGACAATCTAGGTTAAAGTTAAAAAAATACAGATATAAACATGAAGCATGTTTTGGGATAATAATTGTTCATGAGTTCATAATATTGTTCGTGAGTTCTCTAACCTAACTCACTATCCTCCCCCTTTGATATACATAAAAAAATAGATATAAGGAACAAGTAGAAAGAAAAACATTAACAATTTTGAAAACATCAAGAATAAGATAAGTTAAAAATGTTTGAAATAAAAATGATTATTTCAAAAAGTTTCAAATGGGTTTCACTTAATTTTATGAAGGAAAACAATTGAAAAACTTTAAGTTTTGAAAAAAAAAAAGAATTTGAATTTAAAAACATTCTATTCTATTGAAACATATAAGTATATTTTGGGAGAATTTCAAAGAATTTATTAACTTAAAAAAAAATTAAAACTATATTTTTCAAGGGGGATTTTTCAAACGAATAGATTTAGCAATTTTTGAAACTCATTTTCAAACATAGAACTTGTTTTCTTAAAAAAGTTGTACTTTGAAATTAATCATCTATGAATTCATCCTTAGTTAAATGTCTAACCCTAGTTACTAACTAGCTATCAAAAGATAGTAGTGTTCACTTTTGTTAGTTAAGTTAAGTAAAATTATCTAACTAGTTGTTTATTATGAGGATTACTAAACTTGATCAATTTGAGGTGGTATTTTTTACCCAAACTTATAGTAATGCATTGATATAAGAATTTGAAGTCTAGGCTAAACCCTAAGTATTTCACACTATTTTAAGTGTTATCAATACACAAATAAGGTAATACTAATGTGCTTATAGGATGTTCACTCCCTATAACTATAGATTCATGCTTTATAGGAGAAAACCTAGGCTAAGTCCAATCAATTTGTTGAGTTTTGTTTTTTTTTTTTAAAATATAATACTTTTAAAAAAAATTAAAAAAATGTTTGAAAAATATCAACAAGTCCTACTCTATTAAACACATACCCAATTGTTGTCGTAAATTACTAAACTCAGATTCCGATAGTGATTTAGTGAAAATGTTAGCTAGATTTGATTTGGACTCAACATAGTTAAGTTCAATATCTCCTTTGTCTATGTGGTCCATCACAAAGTGATATTTAATTTTAATATGTTTGGTTCTTGAATGATGTACTAGGATTTTGTTAAGTTAATTGAGCTTATGCTATCAATAAATCTTTTTACATTTTTATATTCCAAGTTAAAGTCTTTTAATGTGTACATCATCCATAATAATTGTGTTATGCATTCACCCATTATTATATATTCTGTTTCAGTAGTAGACAAAACAATACAATATTATTTTCTACTAAACCAGTTGTCAAGTGATGATCCAAGAAGTTGTCATCCACCACTTGTACTTTTTCTATCTAATTTACAGCTAACATAATCTAAGTCAGAAAGTCCTAAAAGTTCAAAGTTTGTTGTCCTAGGATACCATATTCCTACACTAATAGTACCTTTTAGATATCTAAATATTCTTTTAACATTAGTTAAGTGGGATTTCTTAGCACAGGTTTGGTATCTTACACACATACTAACCGCAAATGGAATGTTGGGTTAGCTTATATTTAGGTATAAGAGACTACCTATGACACTTCTGTAGTATTTAAGGTTAACTAGTTTCCCACTTGGACTACTATCTAATGTTATATTAGTTGTCATTGATGTTTTTATTTCCTTAGTATTTTTCATTCCAAACCTTTTAACTAATTCTTTTGTATATTTTGTTGATATACATAATTATCTTCTTTAGTTTGTTTGATTTGTAAATCTAAGAAAAATGTCAGTTCACCCACTAGACTAATTTCAAATTCTTGTTCTATTAAGGTTATAAATTTTTATAAAAATATTGAGTTAGTTGATCTAAAAACTATGTCATCTACGTACACTTGGGCTATAAAAATATCTTACTCAAGGTTTTTTACAAAAAGAGTTGAGTCAACTCATCCTTGATTGAACCCTTTGGATATCAGATATATAGATAATCTTTCGTACTAGAACCTAGGTGCTTGTTTTAGACCATATAGTGCTTTCTTTAATTTAAATACTTAGTCAGGATGATCTATATTTTCAAACCTAGGTGGTTGACCTATATAAACTTCTTTCTTGATTAGTCAATTCAAGAAAGTGGATTTAACATCCATTTGGTAAAGTTTGAATCCTTTATGAACTACATAACTTAATAACATTCTAATAGACTCAAGTCTGGCTACTGGGGCATATATTTCATTATAGTCAAGTCTCTCTACTTAACTAAACCCTTTATCTACTAATTTTGCTTTATTTCTTATAGTTTCTCCTTTTTTATTTAATTTATTTCTAAATACCCATTTTGTTTCTACGAATTTTTATTTTTGGGCAACGATACTAAGTCCTAGACTTCATTATGTTCAAATTGAGTCAATTATTCCTACATGACTATAATCCAATCTGGGTCAAGAAGTGATTCTTCTACTATTTTGGATTAAATTTAAGATATTAACACAATTTGACTTAAATTTCTAAATGATGATCTAGTTTGAACCCTTAAGTCTGGGTCACTTAATATTTGATTAATTGGATGGTCGGAAATAACTCTCATAGTTCTTGAATCAATTTGTTCTTATTGGTTCTCTTTGTTGGGACTGAAGGATATCCACATATCTCCACAATAACATGATATTGTCTACTTTGGATTTAGGTTCTCATGGCTTTGCTCTTAGGCTCTACCCAAAAGACCTCATGCAAATGGAGATATCTTACATCATTTTAAACCCATGATCTTTACCAAATCTTTCCAATGTGGGACTTTGATTGAACCCCAACAATCCTCCCCTCAAACTAAGGACCATAATTAATCTCATGTTCCTAGCCTCCTCGTGAGCATCTGGTCACCCTGACTTGCTCTGAGCCTCCTCGTAAGCATCCACATTCGATCACTTTGACCTACTCCGGGCCTTCCCACAAGCATTCGGTCGCCTTGACCTACTTTGGGCCTCCCTGTGAGCATCCAACCACCCTAACCTACTCGCCTCCCTACAAGTATCTGATCATTCTGACCTGCTATAGGCCTTCCGCAAGTATCCAATCATCCTGACCTACTCCGGACCTCCTCGTGAATATCCGATGACCCTGACTTGCTTCGGGGCCTTTTCCACAAGAATTCGGTTATCCTGACCCGCTCCATGCCTCCTTACGAGCATCCACTTCCGGTCACTCTTGACCTATTCTGGGCCTCCCTATGAGCATCTGGTCAACCTGACCTACCCCATTCAAGGCCACCCCACATTACATGTCACGCCCCGTGACCTAGGCGCGTGACATCGACATTGCTCACAAATACAAATACTCGAAAAAAAACAAGCCTCATAAAGTGCATACCAAACCAGTAATACTATAATGGAAATATTGTATTTACAATCCAAAAGCGAAAGCGTACAAATAAAGATAACATGAACTAAAAGGACGAATCACTTGGACACGACTTCATTACCAGCCCCAAAATATCTCTTGCTCCTCCTTCTCAACTTGTTCCTCCTCGTCTTTATCTGGGGATGAGAGTAAGAAGGGGGGGGGGGGGAGTGCTTGGAAAACACTCAGTAAGTGGGATAGATCGAACATAGCACGATAGAATATAAAATATAGAAAAATATTCGGAATTCATGACAAAAACATATTTCATGAAACATGGCAGAAACATAACTTAATCGAAAACATATACTTTTAGCAAAACATTCAAAATTCATGACATAAACATAACTTAATCAAAAACGTAGCACTTAATCAAAAACATAGCACTTAATAAAAAACATATCACTTAATTAAAAACATATCACTTAATCAAAAACATAACACTTAATCAAAAACATATCACTTAATAAAAAACATAGCACATAATAAAAAATATAGCACTTAATTAAAAATATAGCACTGTTAATCATCTTGTTTTCCATGATCTTACTGATCAGTCCCCTATATGTAATTCCTATAAGGGGTGATGTCATATATTTGTTATTATTACCCACTGCATTAGGGTCATAACTTGTCATATCTTATCATGTTTTCGGAAATTTCCTTTTACTGAATAGCCCCCTATATGTAATTCCTCTAAGGGGTGAGGCCATATATCAGTTATTATTACTCATCACATCATAGCCGTATATTGGTTATTATTACCCACCACATCAGGGTCATAACTCATATCTTATCATACTTTCGGAAATTTCCTTTACCATATCTAACTTGAGTCATAACAGTGCATCTTGGAATAAAAAGAAATGAATTTAAAATATAAAATAATGAAACGTAAACATATTCCGCAGCTACACTCGAAACGAAAAGCCCACTTAGCTAGAAACTTCTTCGGTTTTGGATAGAAACTTTACGGAACTTGAACTTGCGCTTGCTAATTGGAACTTGGCTTCAACTCGAGTTCTCGACAGATGTGAATGATATCACAGACAGATAAACAGATAAGAGCCCCATGTGTGACTCCTCTAGCGGTATCCATGCGCACTAGATCATGAACTTGATACGATCCGTTAGGTGCTAGCCTCTTGGATCGACAAAGACTTGGAAGCACTACTGATCTCATCCGGTGGAAGGTCAACGAAGAAGAAGTTGACGAGGGAGAAATCGAGAGACAGAATTCCCCTCTTGCATCTTTCCGAGGATGACTACTTATAGCCTCCAAGGAATACGAAGAGTTAAGGTCTCAATTAATGCATCATTTATGATCTTCATTAATTAAGAAGATGAAGAGTTATAGACTCCATAAATTCATCATTTATAACTTTCATTATGATGACTCTTCAAATTCTTCATTAATTGTTATTATGATGACTCTTCAAATTCTTTATTAATTATCATTATAATGACTCTTCAAATTCTCCATTAATCATCATGATTATGGCTATTCGAATTCTCTGTTCTTTGTATCAAATAAATCCATATTAAAAAGGCTAGGTGAAAGGTTATATATTCATTAAAAAGGCTAGGTGAAAGACCACCATACCATTACAACTTAGCACATGAAACATTAGCATAGCTAGAATAAGTCCAAGTTATATAAAAGGATTGACACATGACTTATTATGTTATCATGATAAAACTAAAAGAAACATAGGCATAAAATTTTAACATATAACTCACTAAGTCATCTTGATAGAAATCAAGAAAACATAGATATAACTAGAATAAAACACAAATTAATATGTGACTCATAAATTCTCATGATGAAGAGCACAGAAGAAACGTATGTAATGACCACCCTTCTTAATACTCTACTACTCTCTAAGAGTGACCGTTACTTAACTACTAACTCTACTTAATCGGTATAATTAAAAACCACGAGGAATCCCTACCGAAAAATTTCGGCAGAGTCTCCCCTGTACTGGTGACCATAATCATTAATACATAACATAATATACACAGCCACAGGCGGCTGGAACATTTATCAAACAACCACGCAGTTTATAAGACACAACAACTAAAAAAAATAAACTATTCTAGCAATAACAAATGAATAAAACTCCAACAGTGGGAAAATAACCAAACTAACAATGCAGAATGAAAATACAATCTAAAAAGACATAAATCATAAGGTACAACTCAACTATTTCTATCCACTAAACATGAAAACTCAAAACTTCCCAGGTCTCTCCATAGTCCTGGCATCACACATCCATCCGCACCTCCTTGTCGCCTTCCTTTGCTAACACTTTTCTTTTCCTGTATCTGGAGTAAGAGGAAATGCAAACTATAAGTAAAATGCTTAGTAAGCGCTATCTAACTCACAAAATCTCGATATGCATGTACATATATCTATAACATGATCTAACTGATTACTTACTGAAGACTACTCATGCTCATCTACTAATAAAAGAACAAGACATGCTGAAATGCTAAACATGTAAAGCTACTCATGCTCAGAAAATAGCAAAGAACAGTAAGCTAATCTAAATAACATGCTAGCATAAAAGAAAACTCAACTTGCTGATTTTAAAACAAAGTGAAACTTAATTCATCTGTTCTAAACTTATTCTTTAATTCACTTGTTTAAAACTTATTCTTTAATACTTTATACTTATTTAAAACTTGCTTTACTTGTTCAAAATCTTATACTTATAATACTTCAAAATAGTAATCAACTTCTCTTGGGCCCGGCAACTGTGCTTGCTTTTACTTTTGTAACGACCCGATCCATTTGGCGGCCCATTTGGCGACCCTCGGATCGTCGACCGTCGGCCGTGCCATTACTACTAGGTTATCTAAACCTAGGGATGACTATGGGAGCCCAACCCAAGGACAACTAAGAGTCCAGCACAGTGCCACTGATAAAAGTAAAATACTTGTTATCTTTTAATACTTCTATATAATGCCTCGGCATTTTCTTTAGCACCTTGTGTGCCAAAATCCCTAAAGTCTTGACTTTGGGATCTACTTAAGGTCTTGACCTTTTTCTTTCTTTTCTTTATCTTTCTTATATTTGTCTTAAACTCTTAAAAAGAATATAGGCATGCTACAACAGAATTAAATCAAAGGAAAGAAAATCTGACTTCTATAAGCATGCTACATCAGAAACAAATCAAAAGAAAGCAAATCTAACTTCTTCAAACATGCTACAACAGATTTAAAACAAAGGAAAACAATTCTGAAATCTTTAAGCATGCTAGAACAAAAGCTGTTCAGCCTGGTTAAAATGCAAAGGAAAATCGAAACTGCAATGTGGACTTATATAGCTGTTCCTACTCATTGAAGCTATGTAAATTTGAAATCTTCCTTCATAAAAACTAATAAGGAAGGATCTATATCGAAAACTAAACAACTGAAATGCTAACAGCATAAAACAACTCTACTGCATGCTTATTTAAAAAGCCTATTCCTACACATGGCAACAAAAAAGAGAACAACCAAAACTGAGATACTAGATGTATATAAGCATTTATATTCATTGCAATGACCACAACATGAAACTACATGCTCAAAGAAAGATCTAAACTGTTCCATGTTCATTGCCTGGCATCAAACCGAAACTAGAACTGAGTGCTTTAAAAGAAAACTGCTCATGCTCGAATATTAGCAAAATGGTAAACTGATCATGCTTAACTAACAGCAAATGAAAACTAAACAGCAAGGGAAAAATCTAAACAGCATGGGAAAAATCTAAACAGTAAGGAAAAGTCTAAACAACATGCTAAATCCATTCAAATCCCTTCTCCTCTTCTTTAACAAACCCACGACAGCAAACCAATAAAATTGCATTCATCACCACAACTTCATAATACTAAGTTTTAAGCACTAAAGCACCTTAATGTACATACCAAACGAAAACTAGGGTTCACGGTGAAGGAAAAGCTTGTTGTGCAGTGAAGAAACGATTCTAGGGTTCATGTATGCTTCGGAAACAAAGTGAGGAACCAAAGAAATCCAGAGCTATCCTACTGCAAGTGAGTAGCAACTTACCTCGATTCCTGAATTCAAATCGAAGGAGAAGAACTTCTAGGGTCTCGGTTGGCTGAGATCTTGGCCTCCTCTTCGTGCTCACGGGTCCTCCTCGACGAAGGATCGTGATGGCATGGAGAAAACCCCTCGGAAAACCTCGGTCGGCCGCCGGAAGACAATGCCCTAGTTCTGCTGCGTTTTTCGCCCGAGAGAAAACGTCGTCGCCGAGAGAGGAGAAAGGAAAAGTTAGGTTTTTTTTTTAAAACATCTTCCTCTTGGTAAAAATATCAAACGAACTCCAAAAATTATATAAAAATATTCTAAAAATTTCTAAAAATCTCTAGAATTTTTCTATAGCATTTAAAAATATTTTTAAATTATTTTTGGGGCTCAAAATGAGGAAATTTGGGTCGTTACAACGTATGAGTAATTAGACCCAACATTCGAAATCCCTAAGATCCAAACATACACATGACACAAAGTAATCATAAACTTGGGTTCAATTTTATGGTATTAAGATTTCTAGGAGTTGAACCTAACTTAACCTTTAAAGGTATGCCCACTAGTGTCCATCACCATGTCCAAAATCGGGTCTTCACATCCCACCCTCCTTATTGGAAGTTTCATCCTCGAAATTTGAGCTCGCTTGATCTTCAATGAGATATGGGTAATGCTTGCGCATCTTTTCCTCGGGTTCCCAGGTAGCTTCCCTTTCAGTGTGATTGGACCATTATACTTTGACATACGAGATGGTTCTTCGTCTAAGTACTTGATCCTTGGTGTCAGTAATTCGAATGGGAACTTCTTCATACTTCAATTCTTCATTCAAGTTCCCTTCGACTAGGAGTGGTCCAGTTTTCAGAATATGGCTCGGGTCAGCAATGTATCTTCTTAGTTGGGAGACATGAAAGATATTATGAATCCTTGACATATCCGGTGGTAATGCTAGTCTGTAAGCTAGTGATCCCACTTTCTCTAAAATCTCGAAAGGCCCTACATATCTAGGATTCAGTTTCCCAGCTTTATTGAATCGAACTACTCCCTTCATTCGTGAAATCTTTATATAGGCCTTATCACCTATTTCGAATTCCACTGGTCTTCTTTTTAAATCAACCCAACTTTTCTGTCGATCTTGAGCAGCCTTGAATCATCCTTTGATGACAGTCACTTTTTATACCGTGGTTTGGATAAGCTTAGGTCTAGAGCTTTTTCTCCTACTTCATCCCAGTATAGAAGTGATCAACACTTGCGCCCATATAGAGCCTCGTATGGGGTCATTCCAATGTCGGGTCTTGCTTCTTCTTCAACTTGATTATTTCTCGAAGGCATGGTTGTGCTGAGAGTGATGCCACAACTGTCTTGCCCATACTCTTCCGACTTAATGCATCAGCTACCTTGCTTGTTTTGCCTGGATGGTAGATTATTATTAAGTCACAATCCTTTAAGAGCTCAACCCATCATCGTTGCCTCATGTTTAATTCTTTCTGCATAAACAGATACTTGAGACTCTGATGATCTGTAAACACTTCGCACCTGACACCATATAGGTAGTGTCTCCAAATTTTTAGCGCGAATACTACTGCAGCTAGTTCGAGGTCATGCGTTGGATAGTTTTGCTCGTATGGTTTTAGTTGTCATAAAGCATAAGCAATAACCCTTGCCTCTTGCATGAGGATGCATCCCAGACCTCCTTTTGATGCATCACTATAAATAGTGAAATCCTTATCCTCTGCGGGTAGTACTAGTATTGGTGTAGATGCAAGCCTTTTCTTCAAGGTTACAAAACTCTTCACACATTCTTCACTCCAGTTAAATTTAGAGTTCTTTTGTATGAGCTTTGTGAGAGGTATAGCTATCGAGGAAAATCCTTCAACGAATTTTCGATAATAGCCGGCTAACCCCAAAAAGCTTCGAATCTCTGTTACTGTCTTTGGTCTTGGCTAGTCTAAAACTACTTCTACTTTCTTGGGGTCTACAGAAACGCTTGCTTCAGAGATTATGTGACCCAAGAAGGTAACACTTTTTAACCAAAATTCACACTTCTTGAATTTGGCATATAGTTCCTTATCTCTCAATATCTGGAGGGGTAAGGTGAAGGTGCTCTTTGTGGTCTTCATCACTTGGTGAATATACGTGGATGTCATCGATAAACACCACCACAAATTTATCAAGATATGGTCTGAATACTCTATTCATGAGATCCATGAATGCTACTGGGGCATTAACATTACCATGAACTCGTAGTGTCCATACCTGGTTATTAAAGCCGTCTTTGGTATATCTTTGGCCTTAACCTTAAGCTGGTGATAGCCTGACCTTAAATCAAATTTGGAGAACACTGTAGCTCCTTTACGAAGAGGTCGTCTATCCTTGGAAGGGGGTACCTATTCTTGATTGTGATTTTGTTCAATTCTCGGTAATCGATACACAATCTCATACTCCCGTCTTTCTTCTTCACAAATAAGACTGGGGCTCCCCATGGAGATGCGCTCGGTCTGATTTGCTTTTTGTTTAACAACTCTTGAAGTTGTTCTTTTAGTTCTTTCGGGGCCATTCGGTAGGGTGCCTTTGATATTGGCACCGCACCTAGTGGCAAATTAATTTCCAAGTCTACTTCACGGTCTAGAACTGTGTCAGGTAGTTCCTCAGGAAATACATCTGAGAAGTCTCGAACGAATGAAGTTTCTTCTAGCTTGGCCTCGGTCTTCTCTTCCACCTCACTTATCATAGCTAGATAGATTCCATCACTGCTCCTCATGGCTTTCCAAGTCTGAGATGCGGACAGGAGAAATCTCTTTTCCTTGGCCTTGCCATGGTAGATGATTTTTTTCTTGGCTCGAAGTCCAAAGTTTTACATTCTTCCTGTGGCAATCCACTAATGTGTGATTCTTGGACAACCAATCCATTCCAAGAATGGAATCGAACTCAACCATGTTTAGTTGAATTAGATCAGCTTCGAATGTATGACTACCAATACTGACCTGACAGCTTCGAAGCAACTTATGAGTTTCGATGGCCTTATTAGTGGGCATAGTGATGTGTGTAGATATTATGATCATTTATGCATCTTTTAACGCACATTCACTTGCTTTATTTGTATATATTCTTTGCACAATCATCTCTCTTATCGTTTATTCAGTACTTATTACTATTTTGTCGGAGATCTGCTCTTTGTTTGGTTTTATGTTGACAAGGACAACTTCTGGAGTGAAAATGATGATTGTTGATGCACCGGAGCAAAGTAGAGCATGACCGTTCAACCATGCACGGCCGTGTGGCCATTCTAGACAGAGAGCAAAGCACAGCCGTGCAACCCTGGACGGCTGTGCCTCACAAACAGTAGCCAAGAACCACACGGCCATGTGAAATTCACACGGTCGTGAATTGCAGCCCGAGCCAAAGCAAGACACAGTCGTGCAGATGTGGCACAACCGTATCACTTAACCCGAAGAGAAGAAGAGTCTGGCCGTGCGGATCTTGCACGGTCGTGGCACGGGCCGTGCTATTGGAGTGTATACTAAAAGCCTAGCTTTTGTAAATATTTATTTTTGAAATAAAAGAATCACATTGGTCAATATCTGCATTTATTTGTTAAATATAATTGTTCAATTAATTTATATAGTAGATAACATGGAGTGTGGTGTCACACTCAAAAGATCATGTTGTTGGTTCTCTATAAATTATAAACAGGTGCTCACGACTAAGATGGAAAGGAACAAACCATCAGAATAGTCGTAGTGTAATTAAGTATTAGTTTATCTTGACTAATAAATTACATTGATACACTTTAAGTGTATTGAGTAGGACCATTCAGGTAAGTTCTTTTTGTACTAACTTAATAAAAGAACTAAACCTTAGTTATTATAGAAGTGTGTGCTCTTAATCCTAATATAATAACAAGCACATATATTTAATATTTATTTCTTTGACTTATCAAAGGGTTAGGTTTAGCTCGATAAATCAATATGCCCGATAAGTTGGGAAATGATATTACTTATAGTGTGTATTGTTGATTATAGAAGGAATCTGTGTCCTGGTTATCTAGGTTGAGAATGTCCCCAAGACGAGCTCATAAGGATTGCCATGTTAAACCCTGCAAGTGGACTTAGTCTGACATGACAATGAAGTTGAGTGATAGTACTCTTGGAGCTAGATATTAATTAAGTGAGTTGTCAGTAACTTACTTAATTAGTGGACATTCATAATCTTAAACACAGGGAGACAAACACACTCATAATAAGAAGGAGCCCATAATGTAATTTGGGATTGGTGCGGTAGTGCGGTAATAACTCTCTAGTGGAATGAGTTATTATCAATGAACTTGAGTTGTGTGTTCGGGGTGAGCATGAGATACTCAAGCTCATTGGAAGGTCAAAACCAATTTCTCCTCTAGGTCCCTGTCGTAGCATCATTATAAGCCTCAAGTCCATCCAAAAATAAGGTTCTTCTTGGTGTCCAAGAAGTGGGTCGGTCCAATGCTTGGTGACCAAGCAAGGGTCGGCCACATCCTCTTTATAGGGGCCGACCCTTTGCTTGGTGACCAAGCATGAAGGGGCCGACCACAATATTCAAACAAGGAGGGTTGTTTTTGAATTTTTAAAATCTTCTCTTTATAGAAAACTATAAGTTTTAAAAGAGAGATTTTAATTTTAAAAACTTTCCTTATTTGAATTTGGCCACATGTTTTAATAGCGAGCTTTAAAAGTTTTAAAACTTTCCTTTTTTAACCATCCTCATGGTTTAGAAAAAAGGGAGAAAAGTTTTAAAATTAAAATTTTCTATCATCATGTTAAAAAAGGAAATTTTGTAAGAGAAGTTTTATATTTTAAAACATGGCTTTAATTTTTAGAACTTTCCTTTTTTAACTCCTACTTTAAGAAAGAGAACTTGTAAAATTTTATAAGAGTTTTCTTGTAAAATTTTATAAAAATATATTTTCTTTTTTTCCCCTTGATGAGGTGGCCAGCCACCTTGCTTGGTGCCCAAGCAAGTTGCCGACCATATTAAATTATTTAAAATCATCACAAAATTAAAATTGGTGATTGATTCAATCAAGAGGAAAAAAAGGAAAAATAAAAAGGAAAAAGGAAAAACTCTTGGATGATTTTATTTTTTGTAAAAAGTTTTTCCTTATTTACCTTGGGCAAGTAATATAAAAGAAGGGGTGAGGGGGTTTCATGAGACACAACTCTTATTCTCTTGCTTGGAGATCTCTTGGTGGTCGGCCCTCTCCCTTCTCCCTTCTCCCTTTCCCTTTGCTCTCTTCTCCTTGGTGGTGGTGGTGGCCGGATTTTAGAGGAAAAGGAAGGAAGCTTTTGGGTGGTGTTCATCTTGGAGGATCGTCGCCCACACGACGTCCAAGGCGAGGCGAGGAATACGGCAGAAGATCTCGAGGTCATTAGCTTACAAAGAGAAGGTATAACTAGTAATTTTCTTCCGCATCATACTAGTTATTTTCTTTGTAAGAATTCTAAATACAAGAGGCAATTAGATCTAGTTTATCGAATTTATTTTTTGAGTTTGTGTTTTCTTATTTTTCAAATTTGTGATTCGATTGTTCTGTTTGGTTAACCTAGAGTTATTTAAGGAAATTAAATATTAGCTTTCCTTAAAGGCTTTGCCTAGGCGGTGGTGGTTTCTCCCATATCCAAGAAGGCCATGTGCCTCACCATGCAGTCCTGGAAGCCAATTTTAGAAATTAATATTTAATGAAATTAATAACTTAGGTGGATTTGAATCAATAGTGTTAAGTTCCGCTTGCGATTCAAATCTAAACCATTGAGAACAGATAAGTTAAATTTGGAATCAATGATGTTAAGTTCCGTCTGCGATTCCTAATTTAATTTCTAAAGAACACAATAGGTTATTTAAGGAAAAGTTCGACACTTGTACAAAAATTTTTGTACAGTGGAACCGGTACGTTTTCTTAGGATTAACCAACATGGTCAGCATCTTCCTCCTTTAGGAAGTATATCGATCTTCTGGGCTCAAGCTTTACAAGGTTTCCAATTCCCCCTTCATCCCTTTTTCGCTGATGTTAGTATCTATTTCGATATTCCCCTTAATCAGTTTATTCCTCAATCTTTTTTTGTCCTTGTGGGTTTTATTGGGGTATCTAAACTACTAGATTTCCCTTTATCCCCTCACCTTTTTCATTACTTCTTCGTTCCTCAACAAGTAGACATTGGTATTTTTAAGTTTCGGTCTCGCCCTAAAGCTATTTTGTTTATTAGGATTCCTCCTCAAGAGGAATGACGTCACAAATGTTTCTTTATGTGTCTTCCTCCCCTTTTCCTATTGCCTGGATATACGATCTCCCCCCAGTTCCTAACACTGACAACCTCCCACTGATCCCTCTGTCTCTTTCTCCTTATCCAAGCTAAAGGGGGCTAAATTTTTCTTACCAACCTTGATTGTGGAGGGTCTAATGTTTCCCTTTGGAATAAGTCCCATCGAAACCCCCTTGGAGGTCTCTTTTGGTATGTTTAGACATTCTCGACTATGTTTATTAGCCATTTGTTAATTATTTTCTATAATAATGCCTAATTCTTATATTTCAGTTGATGCTCTTCTACCTGCTTTCATGTACAAGAATACAACTATGACCAAGTCTTTTTTGAATAAACTTGGAGAAAAATTGCTACAGGCTCGTCGAGTTAATCTGGGTTTGTTATCTGAGGAAGAACAAGCAATGGGAGCTCTTGCTTCCCTGGAAGAGGAAGAGGAACAACCTTTTGTTGCCATACACAAGAAGCCCAGACTTACTTCAGAGGTTCCCTTTCGTGATACCTTCGGTACTTTCGTGCAGATTCTCATTGTTCCTTCAGCTATTTCTTATGAGAGAGGTAAGACACCAATGCTCCCTACCCACCTTATCTCCAACCTTTCTCTTAATATGATGAGACCGGGTCTACTTATTCCTTCCTCTTCTATTATTGTTTCAGTTGCTTCTGCCTCCCAGGTGGCTGCTACTGCTTCTGCATCCTCTCAACCTCTTCCTTTGGCCTTATCTTCCCTGGCCTCTAGACCATAAGCTAAAAGAACACCCTACAGGAGATCTTCTTCGAGTCCAGGGCCATCCGCTATCCGTGCCCCATCAACTGACTCAACTTTCCTTGCTTTGCCCTCTTCCATCCCATCTGGCTCCTCCCCGGTTGTTCCCAGTTCTACTACTTCCTTCCTTTCTCTTCCTTCCTCTTCTACTCGGCCTCCTTCACCTTCTGTCCCTACTTCTCTTTTTAGGCAAGCTTTTGGTCTGCCCTCTCAATTGGGACAAACCTCAGATCCTCCTATTTTTGGCTCTATACAGCTTCAGGGCCCATTGGCCGAATCTTGGCTACATAGCCAAGAGCTATTAAAGGGCACGAGTATTTCAAGTCACGTTGACAGTCACAACTGTCAAGCTGCTGTTGTAAGCATTTTTAACTATATGTTATTAACTTCTTCTTATTATTCCCTTTAACTACGTTATTATTAACTCCGCCCATGATGACCAGTCATGGCCGGTCCCAAGCCCGGGTAAAGGAGGAGGGTTGCGTTAGGTTGCCAGCCAGCGTCAAACTATGGCAAAATTTCATGAATGAATCCATTAAACTATTGTGCTAATGCTAGGTTGTTCCCCGGAAGGAACGCGTTGTAGGGTTCGACTATAACGTCTCGGCAAGGACCGCTACATCTCCAGAACTCGGGTGTAGTGATAAATATGCAAGAGTTCGCGTTACAGGGTCCGACTGTAACGTCTCAGCAAGGACCGCTACATCTCCATGAGAACTTGGGTGTAGTGTTAAATAGGCAAGAGTTCTCACACCATAGGTTAGATAAGAACAAATATGATAGGAAAACTAATAATCTAAGATTTGGAACATGGAATATAGGAACTCTCACTGGTAAATCAATGGAGGTAGTAGATATGATGATTAGGAGAAAAATTAATATTTTATGTGTACAAGAGACAAAATGGACAGGTGAGAAGGCAAAGATGATAGAGAACTCGGGTTTTAAGTTATGGTACACTGGAAAAAGTAAAACAAGAAATGGAGTGGGTATTATTGTAGATAGTTTGTTAAAGGATGAAGTTGTAGGAGTAGTTAGAAAAGGGGATAGAATTATAACCCTTAAGATAATAGTGGCGAAAGAAACTATGAACATAATTAGCGTATATGCACCACAAGTAGGATTAGATGAAGCTACCAAATTAAGGTTTTGGGAGGACTTAGATGAAATATTACAAAATATTCCACCAAATGAAAGAATTTTAATAGGAGGTGATCTAAATGGCCATGTCGGAGTGAAAAATGAGGAATATGAGAGAGTACATGGGAGTTATGGGTTTGGAACGAGAAATGAGGAAGGGAAAACTATATTAGATTTTGCGATAGCATATGACCTTATATTAGCTAATACATTTTTTAAGAAAAGAGAAGAACACTTAGTCACATTCAAAAGTGGGAATAATAAATCGCAAATTGACTTTCTTATGGTTAGGAAGAAGGATAGAAAGATTTGTAAAGATTGCAAAGTCATCCCTGGAGAAAGCTTAACTACCCAACATAGGGTAGTAGTGTTGGATATACGCCTCAAACATAGTATCAATAGAAAGAAAATATATACAATTCCTAGAATTAAGTGGTGGAAGTTAAAGGATGGGAAGCAACATATATTTAAGGAGAAGGTAGAAGTACAAGCATTAGGTGAAATATACGATGACTCTAATACAACATGGGATAAGATGGTATCAAAGTTGAAAATAGTAGCTAAGAGTATCCTCGGTGAGTCAAAGGGGCATGCACCGCTAAGTAAAGAATCTTGGTGGTGGAATGAGAAAGTACAAGAGAAAGTGAGGGAAAAACGAATAGCTTATAAGGAATTATATATTTGTAAGAACGAGGAAAATTTAAAAAAATATACAATAGCCAAGAAAGAAGCTAAGAAAGTAGTGAGTGAAGCAAAAATGAACTTTTGAACGGTTATATCAAAAATTGGATACAAAAGAAGGGGAAAAAGATATTTATAGAATAGCTAAAGCGAGAGAAAGAAAAACAAGAGATCTTAGCCAAATAAAATGTATTAAAGATGAATGTAATAGGGTATTAGTAAGCGATGAAGAAATAAAAGAGCGGTGGAAGAGGTATTTTCATCAACTTTTTAATGAAGGTTTAGGAGACCAACTTAACTTAGGTAATTTAATTAGGTCAAATGAGCATCGAAAATTTAATTTTTATCGTAGAATTCAAACTTCAGAAGTAAAACAAGCTTTAAATGAGATGCACAATGGAAAAGCCGTTGGACCAGATGATATTCCGATAGAGGTATGGAAGTGCTTAGGGAAACAAGGTATTGAATGGCTTACAAAATTATTTAACATGATATTGAAAACGAAAAAAATGCCTGATCAATGGAGGATAAGTACTCTAGTTCCCTTATATAAGAATAAGGGAGACGTACAAAATTGTGCAAACTATAGGGGTATTAAACTAATGAGTCATACTATGAAACTTTGGGAAAAAGTAATAGAAAAAAGATTAAGGAAGGAGACCATAGTGACAGAAAATCAATTTGGGTTCATGTCTGGAAGGTCGACAATAGAAGCTATACATCTTCTTAGAATACAATAAAGATAAAGCATTTCCAATAAAGATAGGGTTACATCAAGGATCAGCTCTAAGTCCCTATCTTTTTACATTAATTATGGACGAACTCACTGCACACATTCAAGACACAGTACCGTGGTGCATGTTGTTTGCAGATGATATTATTTTGGTAGATGAGACACGTGAAGGAGTAAATGCTAAGCTAGAATCTTGGAGGGAAACACTAGAAGGGAAAGGTTTTAAGCTTAGTAGATTAAAGACGGAATATATGGAATTTAAGTTTAGCAATATTAGAAGTAATGAAACAATTGTTAAGATAGGAGAGGACGAGTTGCCTGGAACCGAGAAATTTAAATATTTAGGATCATTTTTACAAAATGATGGAGGGATTGAGAGAGATGTCTTACATAGAATACAAGCAGGATGGGTGAAATGGAGGGGAGCGTCGAGTGTTTTATGTGACCGTAAAGTACCTCTTAAACTTAAAGGTAAGTTCTATAAAACCGCAATTAGACCTGCTATGTTATATGGAGCTGAATGTTGGGCTATGACTCGAGCACATGAGCAGAAGATGAGAGTTGCAGAGATGAGGATGTTAAGGTGGATGTGTGGACATACGAGGATGGACAAAATAAGAAATGAGAGCATTAGAGAGAAAGTAGGAGTTGCATCTATTGAGGAAAAACTCAGAGAGACACGTTTAAGATGGTACGGACATGTACTTAGACGACCAATAAATGCTCCAGTTAGGCGATGTGAAACTATGATAAACATGCATATAAAACGAGGAAGAGGAAGACCAAAAAAGACTTGGTTAGCAACAATAAAACAAGATAAAATTTATTTAAATATAGATGATGATATAATAGGAGATAGAGCTCAATGGCGTAAAAGGATTCATACAGCCGACCCCACCTAGTGGGAAAAGGCTTGGTTGTTGTTGTTGTAACTACGTTATTATTTTGTTTAGTTATTTGCCTCAAGTTTTCATCTAGAGCAGCTGCTTATTACTTTGGAAAGGGATAATAGCAAATTACGGGCTCAAGTAGAGGCATTGAAAGCCACTCTCCCTCCTTCCCATATTGATCTTACTCAATCACGAGAGAGGATAGCTTTACAGACTCAACAATTAGAAGCTATAAAGAAGGAACTGCATCATAGGCAGCAGTTATTGGAAAACAAAGAGCTTGAAAGGAAAACTTTGGAGTTACAAGTGGATCGGTTAAACTCCCGCCTCCAGGTGGAAACTGCTTTGAAAGATAAAGCTATTTCAGATGTTTCTCATAAAAACACTGTTTTAGAGAAAGTGGAGAGGCTTCACAATATCTTTCTTTCTGAGCAGGCTCAAGATTCAGCATCAAAAGAGTTTGCTCTTCTACAAGAGCAAGAACAAAGAAAGGCTCAGGATACCGAGATATCCTCACTCCAAAAGGAACTGGAGCAGCTCAAATTAGAAAGAGACACTTTCAAAGATTAAGCTACTAAACTACAAGTCAAATTTCAGCATTATAAGAAGCATGAGGAAGGTCGATGGGAGAACAAGCGTCTAACTTATCTGAGGTCTCCGGAGTTTATTGGCGAATATGTTCGTCGAATCATAGGGACTCTAAAGCATTATGTGACCGGGGTTATTCATCAACTAAGGGAAGGTGGTTATCTATCTCGTGAACCCCCCTCTCAATTCATAAACCGTCGCAGACTTAACCAGGAATTACCCGAAAATTTGACGAGTCACTTTAAGTGAATATGATTGTGTATTTGTAAAAGACTTGTAATAAAGTACTTGTAATTTTTGTAAAAATTTGTACTTACCTATTTTTCTGACCTTTATTATCTGGATGCTACTTCCTGAGAATAAGTACTATCTTGCTCAAAAGTTTTTCCTATTGTGGTATCTTAATTGATCATATGGCTCTGAACAATAAGGCTTTCCATAAACTCCTTGATCTTTATTCAGGCATGACTGTATATAAAGAATTCCAAAGACTTCAGTGCTTCCGAGGGACGTGTAATCCCGAGCAACTTTATATGAAGAACTCCAAAGGATTTATGCGTTCTTGGTCGGGCATACAATCCCGAGCGATTTTAGATAGAAAACTTCATATAATTGTGACTTCTGATTGGGAATGTAATTTTGAAGGATTATATATATATATAAAGAATTCCCTCTGAACTTTGAATCCTGATCGGGAGTGTAATACCGAGTGATCTTTATAAAGAAATCTAGATGACTTTGAATTTCGATTGGGCGTGTGATCCCGAACGATTATAACGGGAATTCAATCAGCTTATGACTTTCAATCGGGCCCCCAATCCCCATTGATTTGAGTCACTATAGTCCTGTGCTCTATCATATTTTGATCAGGTACTCAATCTTGCATGACTTTGCTCATGATAGTTTAAAGTCTCCGGTTCCTCCCAGGAAGGCCCGTCCGGGTTACTTCAAGAGATTTCCCGATCGACTGTGTTTATTCTGGTTTAAAGTCTCCAGTTCCTCTCAAGAAGGCCCGTCTGGGTTACTTCAAGAGATTTTCCGATCGACTGTGTTTATGCTGGTTTAAAGTCTCCAGTTCCTCTCAAGAAGGCCCGTCCGGGTTACTTAAAGAGATTACCCGATCGACTGTGTTTATGCTAGTTTAAAGTCTCTGGTTCCTCTCAAGAAGACCCATCCAGGTTTCTTCAAGAGATTTCCCGATCGACTATGTTTATGCTAGTTTAAAGTCTCTGGTTCCTCTCAAGAAGACCCGCCCAAGTTTATTCAAGAGATTTCCCGATCGACTGTGTTTATGCTGGTTTAAAGTCTCCATTTCCTCTCAAGAAGGCCAGTCCGGGTTACTTCAAGAGATTTCCCGATCGACTATGTTTATGTTAGTTTAAAGTCTCTGGTTCCTCTCAAGAAGACCCATCCGGGTTTATTCAAGATATTTCCTGATCGACTGTGTTTATGCTAATTTAAAGTCTCCAGTTCCTCTTAAGAAGGCCCGTCCGGGTTACTTCAAGAGATTTTCCGATCGACTATGTTTATGCTAGTTTAAAGTCTCCGGTTCCTCTCAAGAAGACCCGTCCAGGTTTATTCAAGAGATTTCCCGATTGACTATGTTTATGTTAGTTTAAAATCTTTGGTTCCTCTCAAGAAGACTCATCCGGGTTTATTCAAGAGATTTCCCGATCGACTGTGTTTATGCTGGTTTAAAGTCTCCAGTTCTTCTCAAGAAGGCCCATCTGGGTTACTTCAAGAGATTTCCCGATCGACTATGATTTGAGTGAAACTAAAAAATGCTTTCACTAACCTTGTGATGGTTTAATGTCTTCGAGATTTCTTAAGGAAACCTGATCGGTCATTCCTTAAAGCTCCCAATTGATGGTCGCTTGAGCAGAATAAAAATGTTTGCCCGGTACTCACCACACTATTTAAACCGTGTCTATTTTTCAGGTGATACTTGGCCTGCATTGTATTTACCAAATTAAATGAAGTACATAAATTATGAGCATACTTGTTATCTTTTCGCAAGGTCGAACGGAGGGAAATTGCTAAAAGTAAACTTGATTTGTTGTTTTGGATGTGCTAAGTTTCACGTGATTGGATGATTGGAATATACTGAGGAGGTGTTAGCTTGCTCGTTCAGGGATATCTATATTTCTCGAGCGATATAAGCTTGTTAAGTTCGGTAGGGCTGTAAATGATTTGCACTCCATGGGCGCCCGAGAATTCTTCCTTTTGTGTCTTGGAGATAATATGAGTCTGATGCCAGTTTTTCTACCACCTTGTAGGGTCCTTCCCATTGTGGTGCTAATTTGTTAACATCCCCAGCGAGCTTGGCACGCTTCCATACTAAATCCCCCACTTGAAAGAATCTCGGGATGACTCTCCTGTTATAATTTTGTCGCATTCATTGTCGGTATGATATAAGACGAGTTGTAGCTTTGTCTCGAATTTCTTCTATCAGATCTAGCTCCATAAGTCGTCTACCTGCATTGTCATCGTCATATAGTTGTCTTCTGTCGGATTCTACTCCCACCTCGATAGGAATTACAGCTTCTCCTCCATAAACCAGTTGGAAAGGAGTAATCCCTGTAGCTTCTCGGGGTGTAGTACGATATGCCCAAAGAACACTGGGCAATTCATCTACCCAACTGCCTCCGACATGATCCAGTTTGGTTTTTAGACCTCTTATAATCTCTCTGTTGGTTACTTCTGCTTGACCGTTACACTGTGGATACGCCACAGAGGTGAATGCTTGAGTAATACCATAGCTTTTACACCAATCTAAGATTCTGTCTCCTTGAAACTGCCTTCCATTATCAGAGACTAATTTATGGGGAATACCGAATCTGCAAAAAATATTTTTCCACAAGAATTTAATAACCGCATCTTCAGTAATCTGAGCAAGTGGTTCTGCTTCTACCCATTTAGAGAAATAGTCTACTGTTACTAATAAAAATCTTCTCTGTGTAGTTGCCATAGGAAATGGACCAACTATATCCATGCCCTTTGATCAAAGGGGCAGGAAACTATAGAGGTTCTTAATAATTATGTAGGATGATGTGGAATATTCTGATGTTTCTGATAATAAATGCAAGTTCTTACAAATTTAGCGGCATCTTCATGTAAAGTAGGCCAGAAATATCCTACTAGTAAAATTCTGCGGGCTAAGGATTTTCCTCCTATATGACTGCCACACGAGCCCTGATGAACCTCTTGTAAGATAAATTGTATATCTTCTGTTCCAATACATTTAAGCAAAGGTCTAGGGAAAGCCCTTTTATATAATTGTTCCCTTATCATAGTGTATTGGGAAACTTTCTTCTTAAATATTCTTGCTTGTTCTGCATCAATCGGAAGAATGCCCTGTTGCAAATATAATATGATTTGTGCTCTCCGATCACCTTGTATCTCTATTTCAGCCTATCTTTCAATACAAGATACTAATAATGTCTGCTCAACTGGCCGATCCAAGATCCATGGTGTTATAGCAGAGGCCAATTTAGTTAATTCTTCCGCTACTTGATTCTCAGATCGAGGAATTTTTTTTATATTTACTTCTTGAAACTGAGCCTTCAATTTATCAAATGCCTCAGCATATAACCTGAGTCTATCATTATTGATTTCGAAGTTACCTGATAATTGTTGGATTGCTAACTGAGAGTCAGAATAAATATAAAACCGGGATGCTCCCACATGTCAAGTGGCCTGTAACCCTGCTATCAATGTTTCATATTCTGCTTCATTATTAGTGGCCCTATAATTCAGCCTGACAGAAAGTTGAAGCTTATCTTCCCTTGGAGATATAAGGAGAATACCAATTCCACTACCTTGTCTGGTTGAAGATCCATCCACATAAACTTTTCAAGTACTCTCTTCTTCAAGACCTTGAACTTCTATGATGAAATCTGTTAGAGCTTGTGCTTTGATGGCCGAGCGAGGTTGGTATTGTATGTCATACTCACTAAGTTCGGTCGTCCATTTGATCAACCGACCAGATTCCTCTGGGTTAAGAAACACCCGCCCGAGAGTACTGTTGGTCAATACAATAATTGCATGTGCTAAAAAATATGGACGCAACCTCCGAGCAGTTAACACTAATGTATAGGCCAACTTTTTGAGTGTAGTATATCTACACTCGGCTCCTTTTAATAAATAGCTAGAAAAATATACAGGTTGTTGCTCTTTCCCTTCTTGTTTAACTAACACAGAGCCTACGACATTTTCATTGACTGACAAATATACCCATAGGGTTTATCCTACTACAGGCTTAGCTAACACGGGAAGGGTGGACAAGTAATCTTTTAATTCCTAGAAGGCTTTGTCACATTCTTCATCCCATTAAAATTTGTTAGCCTTCCGGAGTATTTTGAAGAAATGGTAGCTACGATCGGCTGACCTTGAAATGAATCTGGACGAGGCTGTGATCTGGCCAGTGAGTCTTTGAGCTTCCCTCATATTGCGTGGTGGCTCCATGTTTTGGAGTGCTTTGACTTTGCTTGAGTTGGCCTCTATTCCCCGCTCGGACACCATATAGCCCAGGAACTTTCCACCTTTTGCTCCAAACAGACATTTGCCCGGGTTCAACTTGAGACCATACTGCCTCAATGTTCTGCAAGTTTCTTCTACATCCCTACAGAAATCAGTAGCCTGAAGAGACTTAATTAAAATATCATCAACATATACTTCCATATTCCTTCCAATCTATTTCTGGAAGACCTTATTCATAAGTCTTTGATAAATTGCTTCTGCATTTTTTAGTCCGAAAGACATAACATTATAACAATAAGAACCTCAAGATGTCACAAAACTGACCTTCTCTTGATCCTCTTTAGTAAGAGGGACCTGATGATAGCCTTGATAGGCGTCCAACATAGAAATATATTCACACCCGGCCGTGGAATCTACTAATTGATCAATCCAGGGCAAAGGATAACAGTCTTTTGGGCAGGCCTTGTTAAGATCGCGGAAATCAATACATACCCTCCATTTATTTCCTAGCTTAGAGACCAGGACGACATTAGCTAACCAGCTAGGAAATTGTACCTCCTTGATGTAACCGGCCTCCATCAGTTTAGCCACTTCTTCTTTAATGATTTGATTTTGCTCCGTACTGAAATTCCTCTTTCTCTGCATGACAGGCCGAGCATCTGGGAAGACATGTAAAGAATGTTCCATTACTGAAGGAGAAACGCCCGTGACTTCCTTGGTCGTCCAAGTAAAGACATCATTGTTTTTCTTCAAGCATTGAACCAGCTCTATTTTCAGCGTAGGATCAAGCTTGACCGCGACATAAGTGACGGCTTTAGGTTGACCGGTCTGAATCTGGACTTCTTCCTTCTCCTCATAAACCAGGACAGGTGACTTCTCTTGAATGACATTGACCTACATTCTTTGCATTTTTCGGGCGGCACTAGCTTCAGTTCTAACAATCTCCACATAACACTTACGAGCCGTCTTCTGATCACCATGTACTTCTCCAACCTGGTCATCAATAGGAAATTTAATTTTCTGACAAAAAGTAGAAACGACCGCCCTAAACTCATTTAAGGTCGGTCGACCCAGTATCACATTATAGGCGGAGGGGGCATCCACCACCATGAAGTGAGATCTTCTTGTCCTCATTAGGGGCTCCTCCCCTCAAGATATGGCCAACTTTATTTGACCAAGCGGTTGCACCTCATTACCAGTGAATCCATATAAAGAAGTCACCATCTGTTGAAGTTCGCTTGGGTCAATCTGCAGTTGATCAAAAGCCTTTTTGAAAATAATATTTACAGAACTACCAGTATCTATAAAGGTACGGGAAATAGTATAATTGACTATCACAACCTTAATTATTAACGCATCATCATGGGGTATTTCTACCCCTTCAAGATCTCTGGGCCCAAAACTGATTTCCGGCCCTACTGCTCTCTCCATGCTGCATCCCACAACATGCATCTCAAGTCTTCATGCATGTGCCTTTCTGGCCCTGTTAGAATCTCCATCAGTGGGCCCGCCCGTGATCATATTGATGTTGCCTCGGGCGGCATTGCTCTTGTTTTCTTCTTGCCGGGCTGTTGTGTCCTTAGGCTGAGTTTTCTAAGGCATCTGAGTTGTACAGACCGGGGTTGTTAATACACCTTGTTGAGGCTCGACCGGGCAGTACTCTATTTTGAGTGGACTTTGCTGCCTGGGATATTGCTGTTGATAGTAGTTTCGCCTCTGATAACGATCCCTATTTTCTTTCTTATTTTTCAAAACAAAACAGTCCTTTGTATGATGATTGTTGGTCTTGTGATAAGTGCACCATCTTCTTGGTGCTTCTTGCTGCATCTCCACATGTTGTACTGCTTGGGGGCGATACTCCGGATGCCGTCCGGGTGAAGGAATTAATCGAGGCCCCCTCGGTGGAGGAACGGGAGCGGGAGCCTTCTCCTTAACAGGAGCAGGAGAAAAAGTAGTATCTTCTTTTCTACGTGCAGCCTGAGCTTCTTCAACATTAATGAATTCAGTAGCACGTTCAATTAATGAGTCAAAATTGGCAGGAGGATTTCTTACCAGATCTTTAAAGAAATAATTATCATTCAAGCCTTGAGAAAAGACACTTACTAATATCTCAGTAGTAGCATTGGGCACATCAATGGCTACCTGATTGAATCTTTTAATATAGGCTCTAATGGACTCTTTAGATCCTTGTTTAATTGAGAATAAACTCCAGGGGAGTTTTATGATACCTCTTGTTGCTGGAAAAATGATGCAAGAAAACCTTCTTGAAATCCTTAAACCTTCGGATAGAATTTTCAGGCAATCTTTTGAACCAGCGTTGAGCAGCTCCTCCAAGTGTTGTAAGGAACATCCGGCACTTTACTCCATTAGAAAATTATTGTAATAATGCTACGTTCTCAAATTTTAATAAATGATCCTCTAGATCTGTAGTTCCAATGTATTCGCCAATCTGAAGATTTTGATATCGTTTAGGAAGTGGATCATCCATTACACCTTGAGAAAATGGAGAAATAATTCTTTCTGCTGAGCTATCACTAGCCACCATCATTTTAGCTTTGTGCTTCTCCTTATCTAGTGCCTCGCTAGAGGATTCTTGAAATACAGGCCTTCGTCCTCCCTGTTCGAAAGGAGTACGAAGAAAAGCTCGAGGGCGTCTAGTCGGAGAAGAAATGGCCGAAGTAATATACACACGATCTTCCTCTTCCAACTCTCTTTCCTTCCGATGATCAGTAGTCGAGATCGCTAGATTATGAGCTACTAGTAGAGTAGCTCCAGCATGAACTTGTTGTTGTTGTTTTTGTTGTTGTTGTAGAGCCTTCTGCACATGAGTGCTAATAAGGAAATCCATATCTTCACGACTAATAGTGAGTAGGTTCGATTTTCCAGCATCTTCCATCTTGCAATCTCAGATTCAGGTGAAGTTCCCACAGACGGCGTCAAATTTGATCCTGTCTGAGAAGCTTGACAAAATGGAAAGCTGGGGAGAGAACTTACTGCTGATGAAGAAGAACACCTGAGAACTCCCGATCCGAAAAAACCAAAGTGGATCTAGAAGAATAAAGTCACCAAACACACTCCTTATACGAAGACTCAAGGACGAAAGGAGGGATCCACTGAAGAACACCAAGATCTGAAGCTTCCTCGACTTCCTACGCACCAGAGACTAACCAACACTATTGTCAGTGACCTAAGATCGGGGTGGGAATCCCTGGCTAGGTCCTCCGACGCTCAAGTCAGTGATCTCTCTTAGTGTGGAAGGAAGAAAGAAGATGAACAGTAAATCTAAATTAGGGTTTGCAGTAGATGACTGTGTGTGTTGTGATTGTGAGCATACCTGGCCAACGGAGAGGATTCCCCTTTTTATACCACTTCATATAACCTCCGTAGTCATGAAGTGGTCCCCGTTTTGTTAGAGTTTGTTATGAGATGACGTAAGCCATGTACTTGCAGAAAATAACTTTTAAGGAATCTTTTTTGTACCCCAGATGTACCTTCTTTGTCACCTAATGCCTGTAGAAGAGTCTAGAAACATTCTTCCTGCCAAATTAGCAAACATGTTATACAATCACATACTACTGATATCTTCATTAAGCTATTTATGAATATTCTTGAAATATTTGTTCTCGCCCTATCTTATAAGCTATATGGAGATATATTTATCGTCCCTACATGTTTACCCTATTTTTAATATGTTATAGACAGTCCGATCTTATACTATGATTTGTATCGGACGGAATTGAACCTAAATTATGTCTGGGCGAGTTACTACTATTGTTCAACATATGTCCTAATTGTCCGATAATATACTATAGATCTTGTAAGGCCTTGTATCTTTTCACACCCAGGCGATCATATAAGCCTGCCCAATGCTAATATACATCCAGATATACTAATCCAAACAATCTTGGTTTATCTATCTTAAACGTGTAAACTCGGCCGATATTTGACCCATCTTTCTTAAGGTCTTATGCTGGCCGATATTGACCTATTTTTCTTAAGCATATTATTCCGGCTGATATTGGCCTATTTTCCTTAAGCACATTATCCCGACCGATATTGGCCTATTTTCCTTAAGCATATTATCCCGGCCAATATTGACCTATTTTTCTTAAGTATGTTACCCCGGACGATATTCATGTTTGCTTAATTCTGTTATCTCCTTTCCCCTCTTCACCGGGGACATACCAAACCTAACCCATATCATCTGCATTTAGTTAAATGCAGTTGTCCATTTAATTTATATTATAGATAACATGGTGTGTGGTGTCACATAGAAGATAATGTTATCAGTTCCTTATAAATTATAAATAATAGCTCACAACCAAGATGGATTGGGATAAACCATTGGAATGGTTGTAGTATAATTTGGTATTAGTTTATCTTGACTATAAAATTACACTAGTACACTATGTGTGTATTGAGCATGACCATTTGAGGTTGTTTATTTTTATACTAACTAAACATAATCTCTGTTATTATGGATGTGTGTACTCTTAATCTCGATTAATAACAAGCATATATACTTAGTATCTATTTCTTTAATTTATCAATGTGTTTGATTTATTCGTTAAATCAATAAGCTCGATAAGTTGGGAAATAATATTATTTATATGGTGTGCTGTTGATTATAGAAGGAAATTGTGTCCTAGTTATCTAGGTTGATGATGTCTACTTGAGGAGCTCATAAGGATTGTCATGTAAACCCTACAGGTGGACTTAGTTCCGACATGACAATGAAGTTGAGTGGTACTACTATTAGAGCTAGATATTAATTAAGTGAGTTGTCAGTAACTCATTTAATTAATGGACATTCGATATCTTAAACATAGGGAGACTAATGCACTCATGATAAGAAGGAGCCCATAATGTAATATGGGATTGGTGTGGTAGTTCAATAATAACTCTTTAGTGGTATGATTTATTATTGATGCACTTGAGTTGGGTGTTCGAGTTGAACACAGGAAGCTCAAGTCCATCAGGAGGCCAAAACCAATTTCTCCTCTAGGTCCCTGTTGTAGCCTCTTATTAAAAAAATTTTTATCCACACAAAGTCCAGCTTCTTACCCAAGCTAGAGGTCAGCAACATCCTTACTTGGTGCCCAAGCAAGGGGCCGACCAAGCCGATCTTGGTGTCTAAGATGTGGCCGGCCAAGCCTTGCTTGGTGACCAAGCAAGGGGTCGGCCACTAAAGTAATAAAAAGAGAGATTTTAATTTTTGAAAAAATCTTTCCATTTATAGCAATCTACAAAGGATTAAAATAGATATTTTAATTTTAAAATCTTTCCTTTTTGAAGTCATCCACATGATTTTAAAAGAGAGTTTTAAATTTTAAAATTTTTCCTTTTTAGTTGCTATCTATATTGGTTTAAAAAGAGATATTTTAATTTTGATAAAACTTTCCTTTTTGTAACCATGATTTAAAAGAGAAGTTTAATTTTAAACTTTCCTTTTGTAGTCATCACAATAGGAAATTTAAAAGAGAGAGATTTTAATTATTATTAAAAAATTTCTTTTTTGTCAAGATTGGAATTAAAAGGAAGTTTTAATTATGTTTAAAACTTTTCTTTTTTGCATTCACCAAGGATTATAAAAGAGAGGTAGATGGTGCCTTATGGAACAACAACACAACCTAAAGTTCCCTCTTCTCTTTTCCTTGGTGGTCGGTGTTAGAGTGTATACTGAAAGCCTAAGCTTTTGAAAACATTTATTTTGAATAAAGAATCACATTTGGTCAAATTGTCTACATTTAGTTGTAGTTGTTCAATTAATTTATATTGTAGATAACATAGTATGTGGTGCCACATACAGAAGATGATGTTATCAATACCTTATAAATTATAAATAGTAGCTCACGACCAAAATGGAAAGGAACAAACCATTGGAAGGTCGTAGTGTAATTAGGAATTAGTTTATCTTGACTATATAATTACACTAGTACACTTAAAGTGTATTGAGTAGGACCATTAGAGGTCGTTTCTTTTATACTGACTTTATAAAGAAACAAATACCTCAGTTATTATGGAAGTGTGTACTCTTAATCCTAATATAATAACAAGCACATATATTTGATATTTATTTCTTTAATTTATCAATGGGTGAGATTTAGTTCGACGAATCAATAAGCCCGATAAGTTGGGAAATGATATCACTTATAGTGTGTGTTGTTGATTATAGAAGGAAACTGTGTCCTAGTAATCTAGGTTGATAATGTCCCCAAGATGAGCTCATAAAGATTGTCATGTTAAACCCTGCAGGTGGACTTAGTCCGACATGACGATAAGGTTGAGTGGTACTATTCTTGGATGAAGATATTAATTAAATGAATTGTCAGTAACTCACTTAATTAGTGGACATTTGACATCTTAAACACAGGGAGACTAACACACTCATAATAAGGAGCCCAAAAATGTAATTTGGGATTGGTGCGATAGTTCAATAATAGTTCTCTAGTGGAATGAATTATTATTAATAAAATTAAGTTGTGTGTTCGGGGCGAACACGGGATGCTTAATTTTATCGGGAGACCAAAACCAATTCCTCCTCTCGGTCCCTATCGTAGCATCTTATTTATAGAGTACTATACCCACCTATACCCACCTTCATACCCATGATAAGGGGGTTGGCCAAGCTAGCTTGTGGTTCAAGCTAGGGCCGGCCAAGCCTTGGTTCATGGGTGGCCGACCCTAGCTTGAACCCAAGCTTAGGTGGCCGGCCCCCATTAAATTTAAAAGAATTTTAATTTTAAAATTTTCTTATGTGGAAGATATAATTTATTGGAGAGAATTAAAATTAAAATATCTCTTCTACAAAAGATTAAGAAAAGAGATTAGATCTCTTTCCTTATTTGTAGATAGGAAAAATATTTTATTTTTTCTCTATGTAAATTATTCACATGTTGAAAATTTAAAATTATAGAAATTTCTTTTTATCAACCATGAAGGAATTTTAAAGGGAAATTTTATTTTTTAAAATTTTCGAAGACAAATAAGGAATTTTTTAATTGTTGATTAAAAATTATCTTGTTTGCTCTCCATGAGGTGGCCGACCATGATGAATTGATTAGAAAATTTTATTTAATTTTTCTTAATTAATTGTTGTCAAGGAAAGTTAAGGAAATTTTATTGTAATTAAATTTCCTTATTTACCAAAGCTAAGGAATATAAAAGAGGGGGTTGGGGTGCCTTCATGAGACACAACCTCTATTATTTTCTCCCTCTCTTCCTCTTTGTGGTGGCCGAAACCCTTCTTTGCTTGGAGCTCTTGTGGTGGCCGGATATTACTTGGAGAAGAAGAAGAAGAAGGAGAGAAAGCTTGCATCCCTTGGAGCTTGGTTGGTGGAAAAAGTTCTTCATCCTTGGATTTTGGTGCTTGGCCGAAACTTGAAGGAAGAAGAAGAAGGTGCTAGGTGGTCCTCATCTTGGAAGATCATTGCCCACACAACGTCCGAGGTTAGAAGAGGAATACGGTAGAAGATCAAGAGGTCTTTCTAAAAGGTATAACTAGTATTTTTCCTTTCCGCATCATACTAGTTATTTTAGGAAATAATACCAAATACAAGAGGCATGCGATTCTAGTATTTCGAATTTGTTTTCGATGTTGTGTTCTTTTGTTTTTTCTTTTCCTTGTGATTTGATTGTTCTTTTCGGTTGACCTAAAGTTATTTAAGGAAATTAAATATTAACTTTCCTTAAAAGGCTTTGTCTAGTCGGTGGTGGTTGTTCCCATATCCAAGAAGGTCATGTGCCTCGCCACGTCAGTACTGGGTGCCAATTTTGGAAACTAATATTTAATGAAATTAATAACCTAGGTGATTTGGATCGAACGTGTTAAGTTCCGTAGGAGATCCGAGTCTAAACCTAAAAGAACAAATAGATTAAATTTTGGATCAAACGTGTTAAGTTTCGCAGGCGATCCAAGTTTAATTTAAAAGAACACATGGTAGCTAGGAAAAGGTTCAGACCTTTGTACAAAATTTTTGTACAGTGGAACCATTAGGTTTTCCGAGTAGCAACCAACAGTCGGCCCTTCTCTTTCTCTTCTCCCTTTGTTTTCTTCTCTTGAGGTCGGCGGCACATCAAGCTCCATCTTCTTGTGGCCAGTTTACTTGGAGAGGAAGAAGAAGAGAAGGAAGTTTCCTATTTTGGCTTTCCTTGGGTAGCCGAAACTTGTAGGCAAAGAAGAAGGCTCGGGTGGATTTCATCTTGGTAGATCGTCGCCCACACGACATCCAAGAGGAGGAGAGGAATACAACAGAAGATCAAGAGGTCTTTAAGATACAAAGAAAGGTATAACCAATTATTTATTTCCACTGCATAATTAGTTTGTGTTCTTTGTATGGATCCTGAAATACCAACACAAGAGGCTATCGATTTTATGTTTCAATTTTGTATTTCGATTTTGTGTTTCTATTGTGGTCTCTATAATTAAACCTAAGGTTACTGTAAGAAGTTTAAATATTCAATTTCTTTGAAAGACTTTGTCTAGGAAGTGGTGGATGATCTCATATCCAAGAAGGTCGAGTGTCTCGCCATGTTTAACCTAGAAGCCAATCTTTGAAATAGATATTTAATCAACTTCTGTAATATGTTTTAACTTCTGAAGAACACATGGGTTGAACTTGAAGTAAAAAATGTTAAGTTCCGTTTCCAATCCAGGTTTAATTTATGAAGAACAACTTGGATTAATAATGTTAAGTTTCGTTTACAATCCAAGTTTAACTTCTGCAGAGCACATGGGTTGCTAGGAAAAGTTCTTTTCTTGTACAATTTTTTGAACAAGGGAAACAGAACGAAATTCCAAGTAGCATCCAACATGATTTTTTTTTTCGTTGTCAATTTTGCAACAAATCTTTTTTTCTTTGTCGCCAAATTGGAACCAAATTTAGTGACGAAATATTTTTTGTTGTAGATTTGTGACAAATTAGTTTGTTCCTAAATTAGTTGATAATTTGCAAAATATTTATTTTTGTTGCAAAATCCGTCACAAATTTGGGATAAAAATTATTCGTTGCAAATGTTCATCCCTACATGAGTGTTTTTTTGTAGTGTAATTCACAATAACATGTGCAACCTCAAAGGTACACCAACATGTTGTGGGAATAAGTACTTCATCACTTTTGTAGATGATAACATAAAATACTATTATATGTATCTTCTCAAAAGTAAGGATGAAGCTATAGAGAAATTTTCTCTCTATAAGAATGAGATAAAAAAAACCAGCTTAATAGAAAGATTAAGGTGGTTTGAAGTGACTGAGGAGGTGAATATGTGTTACGCAACCGCAAGTGCATGATTTCATCATCAGTAATAAAAAGATATCGAATCCACAGAGACTGTTGATTAAGCACTAGTTAACTTCGCATGGTGAATTATCTAGACAAACATAAGATGGTTGGAAAAGAGATTAAGAGAGAGAGAAGAGATGGTGGATCTTGAGAGGGGTTGAGCTAAGAGGATGTGAGAGATGGTTTGAGGTGCGATTCTAGGATTTTGGTTTCCTTGTGATGTTAGGCGATGTTACATAGATTGCTTAGTTTCTATCCTCTATGTTCATGCTCTTGTAGGAAGTTAGATGCATTACCGACTCTCCCTTGCAGTGGATAAGCTGGCATGATATCCTACTCCATGTCCTATGCTACTAAATGAAAGTGATTCCTATGAAGTCCATTAGTGGGGTAACCTGTCACTAACACCCCTCGGTCATACAATACAGAAACACACTAACACACAATAACATAGAAATAGAAATAGTGATTATGCCCGATCCACTACTTCCATATGGAGATATGCTTCTTCTTTCAAGGTGATACCTAGACGTTCGTTAGTGGGGTAGCCTGTCACTAGTGCCCCTCGATCATACGATCTAGGGTATCCCCCCTATGGGATTAACAATTCTACACAACCATTTGATAAAACATGAAAAATATATATATAAGCTTCACACACACATTTCATCAAATATGAACAAGGCATTAACAAGTCATTGAATAGAAACATGGCAAATCCACATACTTTTATATCTCCATCACATCACAAATACTCCCTAATCCTAGAAATGAGATTTACTCCATTGTAAAGGAAGAACATCCCCAAAACATTAAGTAAAACATACTTACAATCTTAGATGTGAGAAGAATGGGAAAAAGAGATGATTGTCGATATTTCCGATGTCCTGGAGATGCCTTCTTGCTCCAGAGATGGATGGATCATCAAGGGATGGAGGTGAATGAAGCTCTAGGGTTTCCCCCTAAGGGGGGAATCCTTCCCCAAGGAGAGGGACGAAGTCCCAAACTCAAGATGAGTCAAAGAATGAGGTTCTTGACCCTTTTATACCTCCTCCAAACTACCCAGAAAAACTAGGATTACAGGGGTCTAGTAAACTAGGGTTTTCACCCTTTAAACCAGGTTTTCTCATGATTCACCCTGAACTAAAGTTGTATCTCTTGAAATTATCTACAATCTAATATTTGTATCGAGCCCTGTCTCCAACCGAGCTAAAAGTTATGGTGGTTCAAAGTTTGGTCTGTAGTCTGGGCGGAGGTCCAGATGAACCTGCAGTTGGGAAGCACGACCGTGCCATTTAGCATGGGTAGAAAATGCTATCTCTCTGTTGGATCTGAATAAAAATTATAGATCTTGAAGTTAGCTACGTTTTAGTATAAAGATCATCCAAAAACTCCAACCAATCACAAAGTTATGTCTGTTTTACGATCAGTATATAATCTGCCCAAAATTCAGCACAGCTCTATTTTGACGTGGCACGACCCCATGGCACAACCATGTGGAATCCACATGGCCAGTTTCTTCTTGGCCTCGGCTCTGGTCACACGGCCGTGTGGATTCACACAACCTTACCCAACTTCCTCTCGGGTTGAGTCACACGACCATGTGGCTTACACGATCGTGGCCTTCTTCTTCACTGTTGGTCTCACACGGTCGTGTCTGTCACACGACCATAATCTTCTTCACCTTTGGAAAGTTGGCAAGGGGAGATTCACACGGTCGTGTCTTGATTTGCCTTTGGTGAGGACACGGCCGTGTGGGTCACACAACCTGAGCTTGTTTTCTTTCGGAGTTGCTCCCGTGTGCGTTTTGACTCTATTTTCGCTCCAATATGCGTCTTGTCAATAAAAATATACAAAGAGAAGATATTTGAATAGAATATAATGGAACTATGATATTATAATGAAATAAGGTGCAATAAACATAGATTATGCTAATGAAATATAAGTAGATATGCGCCAAAATATCCATAAAAGTGTATATAATCTACGCACATCAATATGTATCACTGTTTGCTGAGTTGTGTGTTGAACATGGGATCAGACATGAAATAATAGCTCCTTATACTCCTTAGCAAAATGGAGTTGATGAGCGAAAGAATCAAATTCTAATAGAGATGATGAATGCTCTTCTATTGAGCTCTGAATTGCCAGAGATCATGTGGGGGGGGGGGGTTGTCTTAGCAGCTAATTACCTTTTAAATAAGGTGCCCCAGAAGAAAATAGATAAGAGCCCTTATGAGTTGTCGAATGGAAGACAATCGTCGTACAAATATTTACGAATATAGGGGTGTCTTGCCTAAGATTTGGTGCCTAATCCGAAAAGAATTAAGATAGGACCAAAGGTTGTTGATTGCGTATTTATTGGATATGCACAAAACAACAGTGTTTATCAGTTTGTTGTGTATGAATCACAAATACCAGAGATACACAAGAAATCAATAATAGAATCGAGAAATGTCTTATTCTTCAAGCATGTGTTTCCGTATAAGACTCGAGAGGATACTAGCTCCTTAAAGTGGGCATATGAAACACAAGGTGAAGATGATGATGAGGAACCAATGGAGGTTGAGCTTAGACAGAGCAAAAGAGCTTGGGTAGAAAAATCCTATGGATATGATTTTATCACTTTCATGTTGAAAAGTGAGCCCTAAAGTTACTCAAAAGTTGTAGGCTCTCATGATGAACCTCACTAGAGAGAGGCAATTGCATCTAAGATGAAATCTATCTTACAAAATCATACTTGGGAACTTGTGGATCTTCCTTCAGGAAGTAAACCACTAGGTTGCAAGTGGATCTTTAAGAAGAAAATAAAATCAGATGACACAATTGATAATTATAAGGCCAGATTGGTAATCAAAGAATATCGACAATGAGAAGGCCTTGATTACTTTGATACATATTCTTTGGTATCGAGAATAACTTTCATTAGAGTATTATTGGCTATTACCGCTCTATGGAATTTCGAAATACATTAGATAGATGTAAAAACAGTCTTTCTAAACGGGGATTTAGAAGAGGAAATCTACATGAAGCAACCTAAGGGGTTTTCTGTGCCAGGACAGAAAAATAAGGTTTGTAGATTAATGAAGTCATTATATGGCTTGAAATAAGTACCAAAGCAGTGACATGAGAAATTTGATAGTGTCATAAAGGAATATGGATTCAAGATTAATGAATGTAATAAATATGTCTACATGAAAGTTACAGAGAATGACTACGTCATCTTGTGCTTATATGTAGATGACATACTTATCATTGGGAGTAATGATAAGATAATTAAATCCACTAAAGATATGTTGAACTCAAGATTTGACATGAAAGACATGGGTCTAGCTGATGTGATTCTAGGAATCAAAATTCTTAGAATAATAGAAGGACTTGTTCTTAATCAGTTCCATTACGTGGATAAAATTCTTGAGAAATTTACCAAGGTAATACTACGTTGGCACGAACGCTGATAGATATGAGTCAACATCTATCGAAAAATCAGGGCAAAAGTATCTCTCAGATAGAGTACTCTCGAGTGATTGGAAGTCTAATGTACCTGATGAGTTGTACATGACTAAACTTGGCCTACACAGTAAGTAAACTGAGTAGATACATGAGTAATCACAGTGTTGAGCACTGGAAAGGGATAACAAGAGTACTGAAGTACTTAAAGTATACTCATGAATATGGTCTATACTATATGAGATATCCTACTGTGATCGAAGGATACAGCAATGTAAGTTGGATATCTGACATAAAAAACTCTAAGTCTACGAGTGGATATATATTCACTCTGGGAGGTGCAACCATTTCCTAGAAATCTTCTAAGCAACCCGTAATAATCAGATCCATGATGGAATCTGAGTTTATAGCTCTTGATAAATGTGGTGAAGAGGTTGAATGATTTCGGTAATTCTTAGAAAATATTCCACGATGGATGAAACTTATGCCAGCAATTTGCATACATTATGATAGTCAATCAGTAAGTGGTCGAGCACAGAGCTATCTGTATAATGGTAAGTCTAGACATATACGTCGTAGATATAATACCATTAGACAACTACTCTCAATGAGAGTTTTCACTGTTGACTATGTGAGGTCAAAGGATAACCTAGCGGATCCGTTAACCAAAGGGTTAAATCGAGATTTAGTTGCGAGCTCAGCACGAGGAATGGGCTTGATGTCGTTGTTAGCGATCAGTGCAGAGGACACCCAACCTATGCTGACGGGAGATCCCAAGAACTAGGTTCAACGGAATAAATAATTTGCACTGACTAGATACACTGTGGGGGAACATCCCAATGAATCAGTGAAGGATGGAGGTTAAGCACATGACTTTTAATTATCCAAGAAGAGTAATATGGAATACTCTTAAGGGATCACCTATGTGAGAAAGAAGTGGAGCCTCTTCGAAGAGAATTGGAGGCACAATTCTTAGAGCTTCTCACAGAACTAGGATTGTTCATGGCCAAGAATGAACACACTCATGAGAACTAAGTTGTATCAAAGAGAGTCTTGGGTAAGATATGTCGATGCTTACATAGACGGCAGAATACTTCAAGGACATCACGTCTATTGTCAGCCAGTAAGCAAATAGATCCCACAAGGGAAGTTTCAAAGGGTAAAACCTACCTATCATATACTGAACTCAACTGCTGAATGCTATCACATATCCTATCTCTATTCATGTTTGGATTGTTGGATATATGCGAATGGAGAAGAGGTGGAAGAGCCATGGAGCTCCATTGTGAATGATAATTTAGTCTCACATTGGGAGCTTCAAGGCATGTTGGTTAGTTTACATTGATCCACATGTATTGAGGATGTGAACAAATACATGGGGAGAGACTCTCTCACACACGTGGGTACGCAGAGGGGTGCAAATCTAGGGCTCGGATTACACTGAACCATATTGACTCGTATGCGAGCACGACCTGCGCGTGTCGAATGCCAGACCAGTTGGGGCAAAATTTGCCCAAGCAGAACAACTAACATTTTACCAGGTAAACCTTTTTGATACTTGTGTAACAGATGCATTAAATAAAGATTAATGTAGCCGAGTGAAACGTTGGCATTTCACAGCTAGCGAATAATGATCTTTAAATGATCATTAACACTACCCATTTAACATTGTCGTTTGGTCTTCGGCTCTTATATAAGGAGGCTACGACCATAGGCAAAAGGTTACACACACGAAAGGCTAAATCTCCACCTATGTTCCCCTTCTCCTCTATCGTGCATTTCTTTCCGGTGGAGTGCCCATCATAGAAGTTGGGTATCTCTCAGTTCGCCGTGACCATCAGTGCTTGGTAGGAATCACGGTTCATTGTTGTATCCTGTGAAACAGAAGACCCAAGAAAATCTTGAAGGACAACCGAAGGTGGGGGTGAATCTGTTTCAAGGAAACTACGTTCGTCTCAAGCCTCAGTTCACTCAGTTCATTTATCCGGTCACTTTCTAGGCTTCGCTCAGTCGATCGCTTCGCTCTGTTGTTCGACCGCCCGATCACTCGGCAGTAACTCGCTCGGTAGAACCCTTTGACTCGCTTGACAGTAACTCTCTCGGTAGAAGCCTTCGATTCACTCGGCAACTAATTTGCTCGGTCGACAGCTATTTCACTCGATTGGTGCAATTTCCCTCGGTCGGCAGCTAATTCACTCGGCAGCCAATTTGCTCGGCAGCTAGCTCGCTCGGTCAGCTATTCTGCCCGGGCTGACTTGTATCCAGAGCCTACTTGGCCTCTTTTCCTGGTCGACCCCAGTTCGATCAGTCATCTACTCGCTCAGCTAATTCGCCCAGTCAACCTCTCACTTGACTAACTTGCTAGGTAGGCCTCTCGCCTAGCCTCTCGCTTAACTAATTCGCCCGGTCGGCTACTGTGAAGCTTGCGTTCGACATTTGGCAGACACCAGCCCCTGTTGGCAGCCTAAGATTACCAGCTCAGGTCATTTCAACATATAACTGGAATTTGAATTTGGTATATTTAAACTCAACTAAAGTCTCAAATATCTCCAGCATATTGTACAACACTGACTACCTTCCAAGGTCTTAGACAATCACACTCCTATGCAAATTCTCTCACAATTTTTCCCTAATATTCGAACCATAAATAATCGCACTTCTCGAGTCTTTAGTTGTCCCACTTTCGTTCATATGTCTAGCCACAACAGAGGTAAATTAGATCCAAGAACAATCAAGTGTGTGTTTGTTGGTGATTCTCCAACACAAAAAGTCTACAAGTGTTATCATCCACTTACACAAAAATTTTATATCTCTATTGATGTCACTTTTGAGGAAGGCTAATTATTTTTTCTCATCCTTATCTCCAAGGGAAATCTTGTTCTATTGAGGAAGATAAAGAAAAAAAATTTCTTATTCTTGATCTACCCAATTTAGGGCCTTACTTATCTCAGATCACCTTCATAGGAGCCGCCCCTACAACAAGAATTATTTCTATGCAAGTCCAAAACTCAACTCCTACTCCTAAAAATGAGGTATGCACAAACCCAATTTCTTCTCCTATTTCATCTATTGTGATTTACCTATTGCCTTTAGAAAAGGGATAAAAGAGTGTACTACTAAATATCCAAGATATTCATGGGCCAAATCAGTGTTCGTTCATAAATTATCTCCATCTCATAGAAGTTTCTTAGCAAATTTAAATGTCATCTCAATTCCTAATACCTTATTTGAGACTTTATCCAATGTTAAGTAGAGAGAATATATGAGAATAGAGATGGAGGTGTAGGGTTCTTTTGAGAGCATGAAACAAAACGAAATCAAAGCGGTAACCACTCACAGTGATCTCCCGAAGAAATCACCGAAGAACCGTCGGAGAAGTCGTTGTTGTTGTCGCTGAGAAGATCACCACTCGGAACCTCCTGGAACTTTTCCATGAACCAAATTTCAGCCTCTGGACGTTCTCTAGCGCTCTCTGATCACCTCACAACTTCGCTTGCCCCTCTTTGATCACCTTCGCATCACCTTCTGCTGCGCTCTTCTCCGATTACTTGGACGCTCCTTTTATAGGAAGGTCGAGGAAGACGAAGGGGAAAGGACGCCCCTTCGTCTCCTTGGCATTTGCAGCAACGAGATGTTTGCAGCAATGAAAGAGACGACCCTCTTCGTCTCCTATAACGCCCAACATCTCCCACTCGTCCAAGTCAATCCATAAGGTTATATGGTCACATAGACCATGTCAGTCACATATACTACAAGGTGATTATGTCACGAAGACCAGAACAAAATTAGTCACAAAGACCAAATAAGTCACGTAGACTTTATGAGGATCAAGTCACGAAGATCAGAGCAAAATTAATTAGTCACAAAGACCAAATAAGAACATCCATTCCATACATTAGGGAAAATGGTTCATGCGACAGCAAGTACACTGAGCATTCAACTGCTAAGAAGATTGTCACACCTTATTTAGTTGCTCCATAGAACGAATCAGAGACATAAATATCCATAGAATGAATCAGAGACATAAATAGCTTGCCTTTACCTCAGATTAAATTATTTATATCATTATGAACATCTCTAATCCCTCATATTGACTATATGTCAAGATCATGTTCAACATCTCCAATCAAACAAATTATTCATAATTACATTTTATGTACTAAACTAAAAATGTAACTGGTACCAGTGAATAAATATCACAGATGTAAATCAATCTTAATCTTCCTTTTTAGCTAGAATCTATTCATTCTAATTAGTCATTTTCCTAGTTATGCTCCATAGACCGAATCATCCATAGTCAATAGGATACATGCTAAAGTAGCAGACACTGATCAAAACTTCAAGTAGACAGCTAAATAGTCACTTAGGATAAGATTAAGATTAACTTATAATATCAAGGGTCTCACATAGTAGAGAAACAGGGATCCATTCTCCTACTACCCTTCTTGTCGTCATAGCACATGTGGTATGAATCACATGCTACGATGTTATTCTCTTTACTAAAAAGAGCGCATGTTTTTCCCAAATTTAACATCGTACAAATTTCGATCTAGACATACCTAATGTCTAATCCTGAATTCAACATATGAATTCTAATATGGCCTTTAAGCAGATTCAGTAAATGGTGGGTGCATTTACTCCAATCATTACACAAATGATCTCATCTTGACACAATTATCAAGGCGACCTTAACTTATGGGTTTGTCTCTATTTATAGCTACATAAGCTATCCCATAAGCAACGGTCTTACCTCTATTCATACTTAACAAATAGAGATGATTATCCATGTGAGTGGACCAATCTCAATCTGCCAACATGCTTATCGAGACTTTTATTCGAATGTAACAGAGACATATACACTAAATAGATCATGACATTTTTCATTTATCAAAATATCTTTACAATTAGTTATATTCTTTGAAGTCCCAAAGACTTCACATGTCCATGAAATGACTCTTTAGTCAATGGATTAGTAAAAGGATCAATAAGCATATTCCATGTAGGGATGTACTCAAGAATAATCTTTTCTTGTCAACAATATCCCTTACAAAATTATACTTAATTTCTATATGCTTGCTTTTGCTGTGATATTTGGGATCCTTGGAAAAAGCTATCACGGCTTGACTGCCATAGTACACTGTAACAAGACTCCCACTATCCTCAGCAATCTTCAGATGCTTCAGGAACCTTCTTAACCAGACAGCCTCTTGCACAACCATTGCACAAGCCACATACTCAGCTTCCATTGTCGACAAGGCTACACAAGCCTGATTCTTGTTGTTCCATGAGATGGCGCCACCATTCAACAAGAAGACATAGCCAGATGTGGATTTTCTATCATCAAGGTCCCCTACCCAATCTGCATCTGAGTAGCCACTTAGGCTCATATCTGATCCTTGGAAATAGAGGTAATAATCAGCTGTTCTTTTGAGATATCTGAATATCCTCTTCTCCGCTTTCCAGTGTCTCGATCCTAGGTTTGACTGGAAACTACTAACTAAGCCAACATCATAGCTTATATCAGGACGAGTACACAACATAGTGTACATCAAACTACTAATGGCACTAGCATATGGTTTTTTCTTCATCTCGGCTATTTCCTCAGGAGTCTTGGGATACATACTTTTGCTCAAGACAGTACCTTTCTCTATAGGCGTCTGTTCAATGTTGCAATCTAACATATTGAAGTGTTGTAGCATCTTAGTGATATAAGCTTCTTGAGACAAACCCAAAAGCCTCTTTAATCGGTCTCTAACTATCTTCACTCCTAAGATGTACTCTGCTTCTCCCATATTTATTATGTTAAATTGTGATGAAAGCAAACTTTTGACTTCTATCACACACTTTATGTCGCTTCCAGCTATTAGCATATCATCAACATATAATGATAAAATGGCAAACTTTCCTTTCTCCTTTCTTTGGTAAATACAATGATCCTCATTGACCATTTCGAAACCATAAGACAATATTACTTCATTAAATCTTATGTTCCATTGTCTTGACGCTTGCTTTAGCCCATATATAGACTTCCGAAGTCTACATACTCTTTTCTCTTGGCGTTCAGCAACATAATCTTCTGGTTGTACCATATAGATTTCTTTGTCAAGATTACCAGTAAGGAAAGCCGTTTTTACATCCATCTGATGTAATTTCATGTCATATTGTGCTACTATAACTAGGATGACACTTATTGACACAAACTTCACAACTGGGGAGACAAAGTCAATACCCTCCATTTGGGTATATCCTTTTACAACTAATCGAGCTTTGTATCGATTAATCGATCCATCTACTTTCCTCTTTACTTTGAGAATCCACTTATTCCCAATAGCCCTTCGGCCTGGAGAAAGATCGACTAAATCTCAAACTTGATTCTTTCTCATTGACTCCATTTCTTCATCCATTGTAATTTTCTATTCTTTTCTAACTAAGCATCTCAAAGCTTCCTCAACTGTTCGAGGTTCCTCATCATCAACTGGGAGAACCATCAAAGCCTCATTCTCAATATCAAACCTTCTCCGAGGATAATCTGACGACTACTTCTCCGAAGATTAGACTATTGAGAAACTAACTCATTCAGTGGCAAATTACTCCCACTCGATTGACTAGATTCAGGCATCTCCTGATCTGTTGATAAAGAAATATTATCCTCCTCCTCTATCTCATATAGAGGAATTGTCTTATCAACTTCACCTCGTGTTGGGAACTCAGTTTCAAGAAAAGTAGCATCTCTTGACTCTATTTCAGAGATGGTTCCATCTTGTCGCTCACCAATAAAAACATAACTCTTAGAAGTCTCAGAGTGTCTTATAAAGATACACTTCTTACCTCTGGGTTTTAATTTTCCATGTTTGTGAGTCTTATCATGAACGTAGGCAGTTGACCCCCAAGGTCTCAAATTACTTAAATCCGACTTTCTGCCTGTCCAACGTTCATGTGGGATAGATGGAACTGACTTTGAAGGCACTTTGTTAAGTATATAGGCCGCAACTGATAATGCATCTCCCCAATAGGAGATTGGAAAATTTGCCTGCGCCATCATAGACCTAACCATTTCAAGAAGAGTCATATTTCTTCTTTCAGCAACCCCATTTTGTTGTGAAGTTCCAGGGATAGTTAGCTGTCTAATAATCCCTTTCTCATTATACATTGTCTTGAACTGATCAGACAAATATTCACCTCCACGGTCAATGCACAAGGTTTAACCTTACGTTCCAATTGATTCCCAACTTCGTTCAAGTAACAAATAAAGCAATCCAATGCTTCATATTTGTGAGAAATCAAATACACATAACCAAAACGCGTGAAGTCATCAATAAATGTAATGAAATAAGAACTTCCATTTCTAGCCTTCATATTCATTGGACCACAAATATCCGAATGAATTAATTGCAATGGTGATTCAACCCTAATAGTCTTACCAAATGGTTTCCTAGTCGTCTTTCCAGCAAGACAATGCTCACATATAGATAAATTAATCTTAGCATGAGTGCCCAAAAGACCCTCCTTAGCTAATCTATTCATTCGTTCTTGTCCTATATGTCCCAATCTAGCATGCCAAATTTCATCATTAACATCAGCATCACTAGTAAGAGCAATGTTTGAAAAACAACCATCATTATTGTTGGTTAGTCCTAGGGAAATCATACCGGTTCCACTGTACAAAAATTTTATAAAAGTATCGAACCTTTCCTTAAATAACCTATTGTGTTCTTTAGAAGTTAAATTAGAAATCGCAGATGGAACTTAACATCATTGATTCCAAATTTAACTTATCTGTTCTTAATGGTTTAGATTTGAATCGCAAGCAGAACTTAACACTATTGATTCAAATCCACTTATGTTATTAAATCCATTAAATATTAATTTCTAAAATTGGCTTCCAGGACTGCATGGCAAGGCACACGGTCTTCTTGGATATGGGAGCAACCACCACCGCCTAAACAAAGTCTTTTAAGGAAAGCTAATATTTAATTTCCTTAAATAACTCTAGGTTTAACCAAAAAGAACAATCGAATCACAAATTTAAAAAATAAAAGAAAAGAAACACAACTTCGAAACAAATCTGAAAACTCTAGAATCATATGCCTCTTGTGTTTGGTATTTCCAAAAATAACTATACAAAGAAAACTAGTATGATGCGGAAAACAATTACTAGTTATACATTTCTTTGTAAGAAAATAACCTCTTGATCTTCTACCGTATTCCCCTTCTTATCCCGGACGTTGTATGGGCAACGATCTATTGCGATGAGAATCCACCTAAGCCACCTTCTTCTCCAAGCAAGATTCGGCCACCATAATTCTCCAAAAGAAGTAGAGGTCCTGCCACCGCCACCAAGCTCCAAGGGATGCTAGAAACAAAACCTCCTTTCTCTCCTTCTCCTAGCTAGAACCGGCCATCAACAAGAGCTCCAAGAGAAGATAAAACCGGCCACTAAAGAAGAAGAGAAGAGGAGAAGGAAAACCTCTAGGGTCGGCCACACCAAGGAAGAAAAGAGAGGAAGAAAAAGAATAGAGTTCTCTAGCCATGAAGGCACCTCTACCCCCTCTTTTATAATCCTTGGTCTTGGCAAATAAGGAAATTTAAATAAAAACTTCCTTAATTATTTTTTCATGAAAAGGAAAATTTATTTTAATTAAAAAATAATTTCCTCTTCTCAATTGTAATGGCCGACCACCTCTTATTTTCCATCAAGGAAAGTTTTAATTCACAAGAATTAAAACTTCCTAATTTGTTTCCGGGAATTTATAAAAAAAATTCTCCAATAATTTTTCCCTTCATGGTGGTTTGTAAAAAAGAAATTTTATAAATTAAAATCTTTCTTTTAAACATGTGGATGATTTCCAAAAAGGAAAGTTATCTCTAAAAATTAAAATCTCCTTTCAATCTACAAATAAGGAAAGATATCAAATCTTTTCTTAATCTTTTGTAGAAACTTATAAAAGGGAATATTTAATTTTTTAAACTCTCTTTTAAATCATGAATATGATTAAAAAAAGGAAAGTTTTCTTAAAATTAAAATCCACCTTTCAATCTATAAATAAGGAAAGATTTCAAATCTTTTCTTAATCTTTTGTAGAAAGCTATAAAAGGAAAGATTTAAATTTTAAACTCTCTCTTAAAACCATGATATCCACATAATAAATAATTTTAATAAAAATTCTTTTTTATTTTCTATGTGGCCTACCACAACTAGCTTGGACTCCAAGCTAGGGCCGGCCACTAATCTTGGCTCCATCCTTGGGTCTTGGCCGGCCCTAGCTTAGGCTCCAAGCTAGCTTGGACGACCCCCTTGAGTTGGGTAAGAAGTGGGTATGTGGTGGGTATAAATATCTTTATACAAGAGGCTACGATAGGGACCAAGAGGAGGAATTGGTTTTGGTCTCCCGATGAAATTAAGCTTCCCGTGTTCGCCCCGAACATACAACTTAACTTCATCAATAATAATTCATACCACTAAAGAATTATTATTGAACTACCGCACTAATCCCAAATTATATTTTGGGCTCCTTCTTATTATGAGTGTGCTAGTCACCCTGTGTTTAAGATGTCGAATGTCCACTAATTAAATGAGTTACTGACAACTCACTTAATTAATATCTTAGTCCAAGAGTAGTACCACTCAACCTCATCGTCATGTCGGACTAAGTTCACCTGCAGGGTTTAACATAATAATCCTTATGAGCTCCTCTTGGGATCATTCTCAACCTAGACTACTAGGACACAATTTCCTTCTATAATCAACAACACACACTATAAGTAATATCATTTCCCAACTTATCGGGCTTATTGATTTATCGAGCTAAATCTCACCCATTGATAAGTCAAAGAAATAAATACTAAATATATGTATTTGTTATCATATTAGGATTAAGAGCACACACTTCCATAATAACTAAGGTCTAGTTCTTTTATCAAGTCAGTATAAAAAGAACTTACCTAAAATGGTCCTACTCAATACACGTAGAGTGTACTGGTGTAATTTATTAGTCAAGATAAACTAATACCTAATTACACTACGACTATTCCAATGGTTTGTTCCTTTTCATCTTAGTCGTGAGCAACTATTTATAATTTATAAAAAACTGATAACATGATCTTCTGTGTATGACACCACACACCATGTTATCTACAATATAAATGAATTGAACAACTACAAATAAATGTAGGTATTTGACCATTGTGATTCTTTATTTCTAAATAAATGTTTATACAAAAGGTAGGCTTTTAGTATACACTCTAACAATTATTATTTGGTTCTACATCAAGAACCATAAAACCATTTGTTACATAACCATACCCAATTAACACAAAGTTAATTCGAAGTTCCACACAACGGCTATAAAAATTTACATTATAACCTAAATCAAAAAGACAAATGATGGAAACCAGATTCCGTCGAATCTCAGGAGCATACAGGACATCATGCAGAAACAAGGTACGCCCACTATGTAGGTTGAGCTTGCAAGTGTCAATTCCTTTGACCTCAATTCTTGCATTGTTTCCTACATATATCCATTTGTTGCCAGCTGGTACCCGACGGTACTCCATAGTATGTAGCTTGATCACGTGCTACGTGGTTCGTTGCTCCTGAATCTACAATCCATAAAGGATACGAATCAGCTAATAACACTGTACTTGCAACAAATTGCTCGTGGAAAGAAGATAATAATGGATCTACCTTTTTAGGCTCAGTACAATCCCGAGCAAAATGGCCCTTCTTGCCACAGTTGAAGCAAGTCAACTTGCTCATAGGTCTTTGTCCATATCTCTTTCCTTTCTTCTTGATTTGGTTTTTAACAACAACAACAGCGCTAGCCTCCTTTCCTTTTCCCTTTCTTTTCTTAAATCATCTTTTCTTATTCTTGGAACCAGAACCTTCAGCTACAAAAGCTTGACCAGAAATCCTTGCGGATTCAATCCTCTCCGCCTCAAGTTCAACATGGCGTGAGACATCGATGAAAGTCTTGATACTCTCACTGTGGGTCAGATTCTGTTTCATCGTTTCCCAAGAATCAGGAAGGGAACGGATAACTGCTTGAACCTGTTGTTCATCGATCAACGCATGACCAGCAGTCTTAAGCTCTCGAATCATGTTACCCATCTCCCTGAGATGTTGGGCCATGGTAACATTCGAGCACTTTTTACAGCTATCAAACTTGATAGTTAGCTGATGGAGCTTACACAGACTGACTCCACTGTACTTCTCTCTAAGGGCTACCCAGATAGCATAAACAGATGGTAATGACTCATACTCAAATACCAAGTCATCCACCATTGAACTAATCAATATATCCTTAGCAATGGAGTCCTTCCTTTTCCATGCCTTATAGGCATCAAGGTCACGTCTGTGTTGTGCTGTAGAACCATCAATTGGTTCCTCCATGATTTGATTTACAGCCTCTAGAACTTTTTCTTCCTCAAGAACGTATTGTATCTTAAGGTGCCAAATTTTGTAGTTATCCCAATATAATTTCTCACCCTTATTGAGTTCAACTATGATATTTTTAGTTGCCATGATCTACATAAATAAACACATTATTTATTATTTCAGTGTAATTCATATATGTACAATTATTTATTGACTTAGTGAAAATTAGAATTAGTTTACAAAATCAAGTGATAACATTGTTTCCACTCATCATTTGTATGTTCTAATCTAATCAACATTGATCAATCATATTACACATATCCCATCTAATGAACAAATCATTATTTAAAATGAACTAATCATTTTTCATATGAACTAATCATATCATGAAATGAACTAATCATTTCCAAGTTTGTTAACATATAACATAACTTTTCATTATATAATTCTGTTCGTACATAACGACAGAAATTATTACACGACTCAAAAACTAGATGAGCTAGCACTGTTCGTACATAACGACAGTAAACAGAACACTAGTAACATAGATAAGCTAGCACTACTCCCACTAGGATAAATGCTAGAGGAGTGAAAATTGCATCCCATTTATCTCGGATTCTATGATTGGTGGTTCAACCTCAGATGTATCCATCAGATCCATTTTTGGATCTTCTACACACTCTTGAGGACCCTTCTCTGATTCTTCGGGATCCATCTCTAGATCCTCCTCGGGATCCATCTCTAGATCCTCCTCAAAATCTTCAGGATCCATTTATGGATTCTCTTCAAATTCTTCAAGGTTCATCTCTGGATCATCCTCAAATTCTGCGGGATTTGGATCCTCCTCTAAATCTTCAGAATCCATTTCTGGATCCTCCTCAAATTCTTCGAGGTCCATTTCTTCGGGATCTAGATCCTCTTCAGATTCTTCAGGACCCCAATTCAAATGAAGTAACTCCCTACACATCTCTGAATATAAGATGTGCCCATCAAAATCATCCCAAAGTTGGAATGCTATCTGTCTTAGATGTTCCGATAATGAATAAACCAGAGACCATCTTCTTTCTTTTTCCTGGACTGGATACCCTTCTTGCTCGAGATTCCAAAACAACCAATCAAGTCGACCAATAATCCTACCGACTCCGTGATCCGGGTCATATTCCAGCTTCTTGATCTCCTCCCATAGCTCATGTTGTCGTTTATAGCGACTGATCCGGCAGTAAGAATGGGAGTCCCCATTTAGTAGAGTCAACGCCACGTGGAGGTCAAAAGGTAAAAGGCCAACCAGAAGCTTGGCCGAGCGGATAATGATGGTGACGACCGGCTGAAGCTTCCGAGCGGAAGCAATACACCCCGGCGGGAAGTCGGGGTTCCGAAGCTCATGATGAACAGTATAGTAGTGCCGAGCGGATGGCCCGCTCGGCCGAAGGAATAAAGTATCAACACTGCGAACAGTCCAGAGCACATGACCAGGAATACCCCGAACGGACGTATACCTTAGTCCGGTCGGACGTGATGGGACTGCCGAGCGGCATGCCGCTCGGTGCGGAAACAGAAGGGCTAGAATGACAAGACAGAAGATTATGCTATCTCATCAGAAGATTATGCTGTCCCATCAGAGACTGTAGCAGTAAGGGGTCAGGCAAGCTCCTCTGACAAGCCCATACTGGGTATGGGCTGAGGATACGTGTGTGCCTCGGTGTATGTGCATCAGCCTCCTCAGAGCTCTATATAAGAGCCCGCAGACTTCGCCGGAGGTATGAAAACTCTGATCTTCGGAGCTATTTCATCGTCTTCTTCTTGCCTGACTTGAGCGTCGGAGGGTCGTCGCCGGGGACTCCTCCCCGGCCCGACTTCTGTGCAGGTTCGCCGGAGGTCTGTGCAGCTGGTCGGAGATAGGGGAGAGCGCCACGTGCCCAGCGTCCGTCGATTCAGCGACTCGGACAGGATCAGCGACTCGGACAGGATCAGCGACCAATCATCGTGTATATCGTTCTTTGTATCTGGAATTGAAAATCATGATGTCAGTACAAAATCGACAGACCAGTAACAAAAACTGGTCAAATTCAATTCCCACATATAGAACAAAATATACAGAATGCACAAGCAATTAAGAAAAATAAATTTCCTTATTTTGGGGAGTCTCATGTGACTGACACATTGGATCGGCCGATCAGGAATCCGGATCTTAAACTTAATCTATTGTCCTCATTAGAACTAATCTAGTTGGACATGGATTTCTGACCTATGTTCTATTATTTTTAAGCCTATTTGAGTCAATTTCAGACTTATTAATCAAACTTAGGTCCATTTGATTCATCCAATTGCTCATTGGATTAAGTCTAACCCATTAGAATAAATCTAATCTTTTTGATCAAATCTGATACAACAGAACTAATCTGGTCATATTTGATCAGCCTAACTTTTGTAATCAAGATCACCCCAATTGATTCAATAATAAACCGAACTGGTTAAACCAACAAATAATTTGAACCAGATCTAGGTACATTGAATCAAACTGGTCTGCTTAAATTAACTAATAATTTAAACCAGACCTGGATTTGATCGGATAAGTTGGTATGATTCCATTTTCAATAAATTGAACCATAACTTAATTAAATATTTATTTATTAATTAATAAATGCATTTCCTTATATATTTAATTAATTAATAAATATATATTTAATTAAATTTTAGGCACTGTTCATGCATGTGAAGAAGAAGAAAAAAAATAAAACATGCATGCATTTTTTTTTAACATGTTTTTTTTTCTTCGTCACTGTGCTTCATCAAAAGCACTGTGCATCTCCTTTTTTCAATCGATTCATGAATCGATTAAGGCTGTGCATCTCAATTTTTTTTCTTCAATCGATTAAACAACTGTGCGCGATTTTTGAATCCATTGAAACAAAATTTCAATCGATTCAATTCAATTGAATCGATTCAATTGATGAATAGTGCTCACTGTTCATCTTCTTCGCGATAAAAAGGAAAAAAAAACGCGAAAATCTTGATTTTCATGCTTTCAAAACTATGCTCTAATACCATTGTAGGGTTCTTTTGAGAGCATGAAACAAAACGAAATCAAAGCAGTAACCACTTACAGTGATCTCCCGAAGAAATTGTCGAAGAACCACCGGAGAAGTCGTTGTTGCTGTCGCCGAGAAGATCGCCACTCGAAACCTCCTCGAACTTTTCCACGAACCAAATCCCAACCTCTGGATGTTCTCTAGCGCTCTCTGATCACCTCACAACTTCGCTTGCCCCTCTTTGATCACCTTCGCATCACCTTCTGCTGCACTCTTCTCCGATTGCTTAGACTCTCCTTTTATAAGAAGGTCGAGGAAGACGAAGGGGAAAGGATGCCCCTTCGTCTCCTTGGCATTTGCAGCAACGAGACGTTTGCAACAACGAAAGAGACGATCCTCTTCGTCTCCTGTAACGCCCAACAACAGCCACTTGAGAAGAACAAAACATGGGAAATTATGGAGCTACCACAAAATAAAATAGCAGTGAGATGCAAATAGGTGTTTACCGTGAAGTATAGGTCAGATGGGTCACTAAAAAGATACAAGGCATGGTTAGTTACTAAGGGCTACACACAAACATCTAGATTAGACTATCAAGAAATATTTGCACCAGTGGATAAGATGAATATAGTGAGGTTTCTATTATCCTTGGCTGGAAATTTCAATTGGAATTTATAATAGTTTGGCGTAAAGAATGTCTTCCTTCATGGTGACTTAGAGGAAGAGATATATATGGAGATTCCATCGGGCTTTAGAGGAGACATCAAAGTGAGCAAGGTTTGCAAATTGAAAAAGGCATTATATGGACTCGAGCAATCTCCAAGAGCTTGGTTTAGAAGGTTTACAAAGATGATGCTCAATATTGGGTATAAACAAAGTCAAGGTGATCATACATTATTTATCAAACAAACAACTTCACGGGGGAGTTACTGCTCTATTAGTGTATGTTGATGACATAATTGTTATGGGGAATGATGAAAAAGAAAAGGAGACCTTAAAAAATTAGTTAGCAAAGGAATTTGAGATCAAAAATTTGGGGTGCTTAAAATACTTTCTTAGGATAGAAGTAGCTCAGTCTTAGCAAGGTATCTTCATTTCCTAACAAACATATGTGATTGACCTTTTGGAAGAAACTGGTAAATTAGCATATAAACCTGTTTTAACCCCAATTGATCCCAATCATAAAATTGGAGAGACGAATGATAATAGTGCAGTAGACAAAGAAGGATTCTAAAAATTGGTTCGAAATAATATATTTAACACACACTTAGTCAGACATTGTCTATGTTGTGAGTGTGGTAAGTCAATTCATGCATAACCTTAAAGAGTTTATCTACAAGTTGCAAATCGAATACTAAACTATTTGAAAGATAATCCAAGAAAAGAAATTTTATTCAAAAAAGGTGAGTGATTGATTCTTGAAGGTTACACTGATGCAGACTATGCTAGATCTCTAATTGATATACTTTCAACAACAGGTCATTGCACATTCCTAGGCAATAATCTAATCATGTAGAGGAGTAAGAAATAAAACATAGTAGCTCGATCGAGTATAGAAGCAAAGTTTAGGGCTATAACTCAAAGTATGTGTGAACTACTATAGTTGAAGATCATCCTTGAAGATCTCAAAATAAAATGGGAGGAGTCTATGAAACTATATTACGATAATAAATCAGTCATAACTATTGCTCATAATACAGTACAACATGATAGAACAAAGCATTTCGAAATCAATAGACACTTTATAAAGGAAAAGTTAAACAACAAGCTAATTTGTACTCCCTATGTGTCTACAGAAGAGCAACTTAATAGATGTGTTTACAAAGCGATTTATTCAAGCTGAGAATGAATGGTATCTATTCATAGACATGAGCAGAGTATTGAAAAGACTAATTATTTTATGATATAGTTGATCATGAAAATCTTTTAACATGATAAATTTGAAAATTCTTTGATATGAAAAATCCCTTTATTAAAAATATAATTGATCCTGTCCGAACGCCGAATCAACGGACGCTGGGCACGTGGCGCTCCCGGCTGCTGACGTGGATCTCTGGCTAGTCTCACGAAGCTCCGACGAACCTGCACAGAAGTCGAGCCGGGAAGGGGTTCCCGGCGGCGACCCTCCGACGCTCAAGTCAAGCAAGCAAGCAGTGGAAAAAAGTGGCTCCAAAAGTCTTGACCGCGTACCTCCGGCGAAGTATGCGGTTCTTTATATAGAGCGGTGAAAGAGCTCCTACACGTCCACCGAGGCGCGTCCGTATCCGCAGCCCATACCTCGGTATGCGTCTGTCAGAAAGCTTACCTGACGCCATACTGCTACAGTCCAATCACGTCTTCGATGGGACAACAGAACACCTCGTTGTCAGACTTGGAGTATGGCCTAGCCATAGGACTTGACGGCTGTCAGAAGATGTTCTTGCCCATCTCTACCGACCGCAGGCCGGGGCGTCCGGCAGGCCGGGGCGTCCGGCAGGCCGGCTGGACGGGGCGTCCGGCAGGCCGGCTGGACGGGGCGTCCGTCCGGCCAGCCCTCATCTTGCGCGCCGGACGACACTCACATCCCGTCCGGCCTGCCATTGGTATCGATATGCTAGGGATCTTCTCAGTAGGGTTCTATGTAGGGACTGTTAGCAGTATGTCACCCTCTGCTAGGCCTTCCGCTCGGCTCCTTGTTACTGTTCCATTGAGCGTCGGAACCCCGAGTTCTGTTGGGGCGCCTTTTGCCTTCGGCTATTCACTGGTCGGCCGGTCGGGGCCGGTCGGGAGGTCGGCCCCTCCTTCTCCGGTCGGCCCTTGGCCTTTTGACTCCAGCGTGGCCTTGGCCCCTCAAAATGGGGGTCCCCTATTCTAACCGCCGGATCACTTGCCTTCCCCTCAAGTCTAGTCGAAGGAGGCGAAGTCCGACTGACTGGACTGCCGATCTGATCGAGTGACGACCGATACCTTAGTCCGCTCGGACTGGCTAATGGAGGCACAGCCGTTCGGCGATATCTCGCCCGTGCCTTGGAATTTATGCCGAAGCTTCTGTTAACCACGTGCGTTAACCCGTAACTTGTTGACACGTGGCTGCCTTTCTCTTGTCAGGGTATGGCGGTGGCGTCACATCCGATGGGACAACCGCCGTTTGAAAGGAACGACTGGATGATGACCTCGTTATCGACGACCTAGATCGGACGGTGGAAATTGATCGCTGCCGCCCTTATATAGCTCCCGACCCCTGCTCTTCGCCGCATTTCGACCTCCTCGTTTCCAGACATCCCGCTGCTCCTCTTTTCGCCGGCGACCTTGCGTTTCAGCTCTCCGACGACTCCACAGCTCCTTTCGATCATCTCCTTTGCCCGTAAGCCTTCCTTTCCCTTGCTGCCTCTCCTTTTTTCTTTTTCTCTATTAGGTATCTTTTTCATCATCTTGCCATCTTCCCTAGTTTTGTTTCTTTTTCCATCCATTCCGCGTTTATTCCCGGTCCTAGACCATGACTAGTACCTCACAGTCGACCGGCGGCGCTCCTGGTTTGTGGTACACGACCATGGAGAGCCGTTTCGACGAGGAGGATGCGTTGCGTCTTGCTCGGACCTACGATATTCCTCCTGACCATCACATAGTATTAGCCACACCGGCCGATCGGCCCCATGAACCGCCGTCTGACACTGTTCTTTTCTTCCGAGACCAATTTTTTGCCGGGCTACGCTTCCCACCCCATAAGTTTATCTTGCAAGTCTGCAATTACTTCCGCATCCCGCTCGGCCAGATAGTTCCTAACTCCATTAGGCTGCTCAGCGGGGTGATAATTCTCTTTAAATTGAACGACATTCCCCTCGACCCTAAGATTTTCCACTACTTTTTTTATCCCAAGCAAGCCGAGTGGGGCACCTTTGTTTTCCAGTCTAGGATAAGTTTCGTCCTCTTCGATAATATGCCGAGCTCCAACAAACATTGGAAGGAGCATTTTTTCTATGTACATTTTCCCGAGCCGCCAACCTTCCGTACCAAGTGGCAGACGGCGATGCCAGCGCAACCGGAGCTCGGCAAATTTAGAGGCGACGCGGCCTACCTTCATGCAGCCGAACGGCTGGTTGGTCAGCGTTATCATATTGACAAGCTGCTCCTTCTGGGAGTAATGCACATATTCGGCTTGTCTTCTACCCCAGCCGATCTGCCCTGCAGCATGAGTAAGTTCCCTTATCTTCCCGTTTATTTTGTTCTAACTGATTTATTTTTTGCTTCTGCAGCTGAAATTATGTGGCGCGCCAAGGCTACCGAGCGGCTAAAACTGCGAGCAGCCGAGATCGAGGCAGCCAAGAACAAGGAGATCGCCGAGCGGGGCATTGCTCCAGCGGATCCGGCCGGCGAAGAAAGTGAGGGGGCCCAGGATGTCTCCAAGGCCTTAGCCACTCCTGCCTCTCACGGCGAGGCTGCGGGCGACATAGAACCCTCCGATCAAGCCGAGGTAGAGGGTCGTTCGGCCGATAACGTTCCTCTGGCAACTCGGAAGCGCAAACGGCCGGAGGCAACCTCTCAACCGATTCCATCCGATGAACCGCAATCCGAGCGGGGCGACGAAGCTCCAGTGTTGTCCGGGACAGTTTCTATTGAGAGTACCCCGACGCCGCTCGGCTCTCCAAGGGCAACCTCTGAGATGCCGCCCTCCAGTCCTTCAAGAACGCTGCGACGTATTAAGCGATTGGGCGACCGTCCTTCCTCCTCCGCCGGTGAGCCATCCGGCAAGGCTACTGCTTCTAAAGGTGATCCGAGCGGTCCGACATTGATAAAGACCATCTTGCGCCTCCCTTCTGAAGAATACATGGCAGCCGCTGATCGGCCTATCGTCCCCGAGCAGCAAATCACACTCACGGGTCCCCTCGCCAAAGCTTGGGAGGATGCTCGTCTTCGGATCGCCATGATGACTCTTGGTCAGCTCGGCGACAGCAATCTACAACAGGCGACCGGGGTATGTTGTCTTGCTTTGTTAGTTATTTCGAATCGAGCTTCTAACCTGCTCATATTCGTTCGCAGAACTGGGTGGAGCAGATTGCCATCAGCAATCGCCTGGCCGAACTGGAGGACGAACTGAAGAAGCTCAAGGCTGCGGGGGACAGCAGACAATCGACGGCCGCTCTGGAGAAGGACAAAAGGTTGCTGGAAGCTGAGCGGGGTAAGACTTCCGGCTTGACAAGCGAGGTTCCCCGCCTCGAAGCCTTAGTCAAGCAACGGGATAAAGAAGTAAAGACCGCGACCGCTCGGAAGCTTAAGGCCATTGATGATATGGACTTGATGAAGGTGGAGAACCGGGGGCTGGAACAACGGGTGAAGGAGCTAGACGCTTCACTAACTGCCGAGCGGGAGGGTCGCTCCGCCGATCGGACCAAAGTAGAAGGAGCCTTGCAAGATCTTCAGGCTGCCCTGGATGCTTCCCAGACCGCTCTCAAGGATTACCACAATGGAGAGGCCGGTCGATCGGCGGAGGTACGCAAAGCCTTCGTCCGCTCGGATGAGTTTGGCGAGAAATTTACCGACAAGCTCTCCTTGACTTTTGAGGAGGCAATCAAAGTGGCGGTGGAATACTTGAAGAACAAAGGTCATGCTCCTACCGATCTGTCCGTCCCTGCCGAAGACCTGGCGACCATGATGGGCTCCATCCCTGACCATCTTTTTAATTTTGATGACTAAGAATATGTCTGTGAGGCTATTTTGTAATTTTTCTGTATCCGTGCCGGTCGGGGCAAACTTTAGAAATTTTGTCTATCTGCCGGTCGGCGTGAATGAACTGTGTCTTGTTATTTGCCCATTCTCCCTGCGTCCGATTTTTGTTTTTCGCCTTGGTCTTGAGCTTTTTGTGCCCCAAGTACATTTTATAAATGAGCCGCTCGGCCTTATGCTGTTACGTCGGGTCCGACCGAGGGCTACGCAGAAAACCATCCATCCGGCGGCCCTATAGGCTTCGGTCGCCCGTCGAATTTTACCTTCAGAACTTGACTACTGCCCGATCGGTGGGTTTATAAACGCCGAGTCGTCTCTCGACGGTCTTCCGCTAGGACGTTTATAGACGCCTGCTCGTCTCTCGATATTTAACGTCGGAGCTCGACGGTCTTCCGCTCGGACGTTTATAGACGCCGGCTCGTCTCTCGATATTTAACGTCGGAGCTCGACGGTCTTCTGCTCGGACGTTTATAGACGTCGGCTCGTCTCTCGATATTTAACGTCGGAGCTCGACGGTCTTCCGCTCGGACGTTTATAGACGCCGGCTCGTCTCTCAATATTTAACGTCGGAGCTCGACGGTCTTCCGCTTGGACGTTTATAGACGCCGGCTCGTCTCTCGATATTTAACGTCGGAGCTCGACGGTCTTCCGCTCGGACGTTTATAGACGCCGGCTCGTCTCTCGATATTTAACGTCGGAGCTCGACGGTCTTCCGCTCGGACGTTTATAGACGCCGGCTCGTCTCTCGATATTTAACGTCGGAGCTCGACGGTCCTCCGCTCGGACGTTTATAGACGCCGGCTCGTCTCTCGATATTTAACGTCGGAGCTCGACGGTCTTCCGCTCGGACGTTTATAGACGCCGGCTCGTCTCTCGATATTTAACGTCGGAGCTCGACGGTCTTCCGCTCGAACGTTTATAGACGCCGGCTCGTCTCTCGATATTTAACGTCGGAGCTCAACGGCCTATTAAGGCTAATTTTTATCATATGCCCGGCCGACCGGCACGGGGTCTTCATCATTGAGCTCCCGACTCGGCTAACATACTCCTGGCCGAACGGCGCAGGATTTTTGACCTCGATCTTGCTTCGAATAATATACACCCCGTCTGAACGGTACGGGATCTTTGCCTTCGAGCCTTTGGCTCGTGTAATTTATATGCCCGGCCGAACGGCACGGGGTCTTCACGCAGTAGGCCGTTCGGCGGATAATGCTCAATGCGTTTTTATCTTTTTGCTTCCTGCATTACAAGGGCATAGGCGACTAGCATATACACAAAAGTGAGTTACATCGGTGCACCTCTTATCCAGCTCAATAAGGCTGGAGATGATTCGCGCTCCACGGCCGATCCAGCTGTCGTCCGTCTTCATCCTCCAAATAGTAAGCGCCCGAGCGGAGTTTTTCAATAACCTTGAAGGGCCCGCCCAGGGAGCTTCCAGCTTGCCGACATCGCCGACCGGCTTGACTTTCTTCCAGACAAGGTCGCCGACCTGGAATGATCTGGGGATTACACGGCGGTTGTAGTTTTGCTTCATCCGCTGCCGATACACCATCAGCCGAACAGATGCCTTGGCTCACTCCTCGTCGACCAAATCCAACTCCATGTTCCTCCGTTCGGCGTTGCCACCATCGTAACTCTGGATCCGGACGGATTCGACACCGACTTTGACAGGAATAACCGCTTCGCCGCCGTATACCAGATGAAAAGGCGTGACGCCCGTTCCTTCTTTTGGAGTCGTTCGGATGGCCCATAGGACGCCCGGCACTTCATCCACCCAACTTCCTCCCAAATGGTCGAGCCGAGCGCGCAGAATGCGGAGAATTTCCCGATTGGCTACTTCGGCTTGACCGTTGCTTTGGGGATAGGCCACGGACGTGAAGTGTTGTTCGATGTCATAGCTTTTGCACCAATCCTCGAGCAACTTTCCTGTGAATTGCCGCCCATTGTCGGAAACCAGTCGGCGAGGGATGCCGAACCGACAGATGACGTGTTGCCAGATGAATTTTTTGACCATCTGTTCGGTGATCCTGGCTAGCGGCTCGGCCTCCACCCACTTGGAAAAATAATCGACCGCCACTAGCAGAAATTTTTGCTGCCCGGTTGCCATTAGAAATGGACCAACAATATCCATCCCCCATTGATCGAACGGACATGAGACTGTGGATGCCTTCATTTCCTCTGTCGGTCGGTGGTAGAAGTTATGGTACTTCTGGCAAGAAAGGCACGTCGACACGGTCCGAGCAGCATCTACTTGTAAGGTTGGCCAGAAGTACCCGGCCAATAGGATCTTCTTGGCCAACGATCGTCCGCCCGGATGCCCTCCGCATGATCCTTAGTGTACTTCTTGGAGGATGTAAGCCGAGTCCTCCGAGCTCACGCATTTCAACAGCGGGCGTGAGAAAGCCTTCTTGTAAAGCTGATCGTCGATGAGTGTGAACCGACCGGCTCTCCTCCTTAGCAGCTGGGCTTCATTCTCATCGGGTGGCGTGGTGCCCGAGCGGAGGAACTCTATGATGGGTGTCCGCCAGTCGCTTGGAAACGTGAGTCCTTCCATCCGGTCGACGTGCGCCACCAACAATACTTGTTCTATTGGCTACTGAATGGCGACCGACGTTATTGAGCTTGCTAGCTTAGCTAACTCATCGGCCGCTTGATTTTCTGCTCTGGGTATCTTCTGGACAATAACTTCTCTAAAATCGGCTTTGAGCTTCTCGAAGGCTTCAGCGTAGAGCTTGAGCCGAGCACTGTTGATTTCGAAGGTACCAGAGAGCTGCTGAGCGGCCAACTGTGAATCCGAATGAAGCGTTACCCGACCGGCTCCCACATGCCGTGCTGCCTGTAAGCCGGCTATGAGGGCCTCATACTCTGCCTCATTGTTTTTAGCTTTATAATCCAGCCAGACAGATAAGTGCATCTTCTCTTCTTGGGGAGAGAGCAGTAGTATTCCAATCCCGCTCCCGAGCCGAGTGGACAACCCGTCCACATATATTCTCCACATAGCTTCCGGCTCCGGCTTTTGCACCTCAGTCACAAAATCGACCAAGGACTGCGCTTTGATTGCCGAGCGGGGCTGGTATTGGATGTCAAATTCACTTAACTCCGTCGTCCATTTGATGAGCCGCCCGGACGCTTCTGGGTTCAATAATACACGCCCGAGCGGGCTATTGGTTTTGACAATGATGGTATACGCTAGGAAGTATGGGCGAAGGCGCCGAGCGGCGAGGACTAGGGCAAAAGCCAGCTTTTCGAGCCCAGTGTAGCGAGATTCAGCATCTTTTAAAATATGACTAAGGAAATACACAGGCTCTTCTCCGCTCGCCCTTACTAGTGCCGAGCCAATTGCTTGCTCGGTGGAATACAAATAGATACAAAGTGGCTCACCCGCAGCCGGCTTGGCTAATACCGGGAGGGAATTCAGATATGCCTTCAAATCTTCGAACGCCCGATCGCATTCTTCGTCCCAGTGAAATTTAGTGGCCTTGCGCAAGATTTTGAAGAAAGGAAGGCTCCGGTCGGCGGTTTTGGATATGAATCTGGATAAAGCAGTTATCCGACCGGTCAAACGTTGCACTTCCCTTGTATTTCTTGGAGGCGACATGTCTTGTAGAGCTTTCACCTTGCTGGGATTTGCTTCGATTCCCCGCTCAGTCACTATGTATCCCAGAAAACGCCCTCCTTTTGCTCCGAACAGGCACTTCTAGGGATTTAGCTTGACTCCATATTTGCGCAGCGTTCGGAAGGTTTCCTCCATGTCTTTGAAGAGATCGGCCGCTCGGACGGTCTTGATGAGAATGTCGTCCACATACACTTCCAGATTTCACCCGATCTGCTCTCTGAATACTTTATTCATCAAGCGCTGATAGGTGGCTCCCGCATTCTTCAATCCGAACGGCATCACATTATAGCAATATGTGTCGTCGACCGTCACGAAGCTGACTTTTTCTTGATCTTCACAGGCGAGCGGTACTTGATGATAGCCTTGGTAAGCGTCGAGCATACAAATTAATTCGCAGCCGGCCGTAGAGTCCACTAGCTGATCTATCCTGGGCAGAGGATAAAAGTCTTTTGGGCAGACTTTGTTGAGATCTCAAAAATCTATGCATACTCTCCACTTGTTGCCTGGCTTGGAGACTAATACTACGTTCGTCAGCCAGCTCGGGAACTGCACCTTGCGTATATGGCCGGCTTCCAGAAGCTTTTCCACCTCCGCCTGGATGATGGCATTCTGCTCGGCGCTGAAATCTCTTTTTCTCTGCTTGACTGGCCGAGCGTCCGGTCGGACGTGGAGCTCATGCTGCGCAATACTTGGTGAAATTCCGGGCAGCTCATGTGTCGACCAGACGAAGACATCATGGTTTCTTCTGAGGCATTGGATCAGCTCCTCTTTCTGCTTCACCTCCAGATCGGACGCAATGAATGTCGTAGCCTCCGATCGGGTTGGGTGTATCTGTACTTCCTCTTTTTCTTCATAAACTAAAGAGGAAGGCTTTTCAGTTATAGCATTCACCTCAATCCGTGGCGATTTCCGAGCGGAACTTGCTTCTGCTCGGACCATTTCAATGTAGCATCGCCGAGCTGCCAGTTGGTCTCCCCGTACCTCTCCCACTTTGTCTTCGACGGGGAATTTGATCTTCTGGTGGAAGGTGGAGACGGCCGCCCGGAACTCGCTGAGCGCCGGTCGTCCCAAAATGACGTTGTATGATGAGGGAGAGTCGACCACCACGAAGTTTGCAGTCCGCGTCCTTCTGAGCGGCTCCTTTCCCAGCGAGATAGCTAGCCGGATTTGCCCGACCGGTAGGACTTCATTGCCCGTAGAGCGGGGTTGTCATGGGCAGCAGTTCGGCTCGGTCGATTTGTAGTTGATCGAATGCCTTCTTAAATATGATGTTGACCGAGCTTCCTGTGTCAACAAATACGCGGTGAATAGTGTAGTTGGCTATTACCGCTTTGATGAGCAGAGCGTCGTCGTGGGGCACTTCAACTCCTTCCAAGTCCCCGGGTCCGAAACTGATTTCGGGTCCACTCGCCCGCTCTTGGCTGCAGCCGACTGCATGAATTTAGAGCTGCCGGACGCTCGCCTTCCTTGCTCGGTTGGAATCACCTCCGGTCGGCCCTCCAGCTATGATGTTGATCTCTCCTCGGGAAGCATTGCTTCTATTTTCTTCTTCCCGAACGGACGAACGGGGACGTTCCCTAGACACCCGGGGATTCTCCCGTCTCGGAGAGCGACGCTGCTCGGGCGTCTGTTGTTGTCGCCTGTCAGCTACTGTCCGCTCTGCCACACGAGGCCTTTGTCGCCTATCAGACGACGGTGATCTACGCCCGCTACCTCGAGGAACAGGATGAGCAATCAAAGGAAGGCTTCGACAATCTCTGGTGTTATGCGTGTCCGTGCGGTGGATTGAGCAGAACATGGGAGTCCATTTCTTCTTTGGCTTGAGCCGTTCGGCTGCTACTTCTTGCACGTGGGACCTCACATGAGGGGAGCGGATTGCTTCGGCCCTCGGTCCTCTTGGCGGTTGATGAGCGGTGGGAGGCTTCCGCTCGGCGGGTGGAGCCCGATCAGTCGGAGCTTCCTTTCTTCGAGCCGCTTGGGCCTCCTCCACGTTGATGTACTCGTTGGCTCGGTGTAGCATATGGTCATAGTCTCGAGGCGGCTTCCGAACAAGCGAACGGAAGAAGTCCCCGTCCACGAGGACTTGTGTAAATGCGTTCATCATTGTCTCTGAGGTGGCCGTTAGAATATCCATGGCCACCTGATTAAACCGCTGGATATAAGCTCTGAGCGGCTCTCTCGGCTCCTGTTGATGGCAAACAGACTAACACTCGTTTTCTGATAGCGCTGACTGCTTGCGAAGTGGTGGAGGAAGGCCGTCCGAAAATCCTTGAAGCTCATGATGGATCCGTCCGGCAGCCTCCGAAACCATCGTTGAGCTGATCCCGAGAGAGTGGTAAGAAAAACTCGGCACTTTACTCCATCTGTGTATTGATGGAGCGTAGTTGTGTTATCAAACTTACCCAGATGATCATCCGGGTCGGTTGTCCCATTATACTCGCCGATCGTCAGAGGCGCGTAATGCTTCGGCAGAGGATCTCGTAGAATAGCCTCTGAAAATTGGCGATTAATCCTCTCGGGCGATGCGTCCGCTCGGGGGGCTTTCCCTTTTCTGTCATCTCGTCTAGGCATTTCGTCCGAAGAAGATCCCCGATCTCTGTGAACTGTTGCGGCTTCAGGGGTGCGGAATAGGGCTCGATGAAATGCAACGGTGGCCGGCGGTGCTTCCGCTCGCCCACCAGACGCTGACGTTGCTTGCTGCTCCGGCCGCTCGGCTGTGGCTTTCTGTTTTTGCTCCACAAGCTTGGCGGCCCTTATCTCGATCAGAGCGTCGAGTTCCTCCATCAAAAGCGTCACCGTGTGTTGTCGTCCAGCCTCGTCCATTGTTTCCGTTCGGATGCAGGAGCGTTCCCACAGACGGCGTCAAATTGATCATGTCCGAACGCCGAATCAACGGACGCTGGGCACATGGCGCTCCCGGCTGCTGACGTGGATCTCCGGCTAGTCTCACGAAGCTCCGACGAACCTGCACAGAAGTCGAGCCGGGAAGGGGTTCCCGGCGGCGACCCTCCGACGCTCAAGTCAGGCAAGCAAGCAGTGGAAAAAAGTGGCTCCAAAAGTCTTGAACGCGTATCTCCGGCGAAATATGCGGCTCTTTATATAGGGCGGTGAAAGAGCTCCTACACGTCCACCGAGGCGCGTCCGTATCCGCAGCCCATACCTCGGTATGCGTCTGTCAGAAAGCTTACCTGACGCCATACTGCTACAGTCCAATCACGTCTTCGATGGGACAACAAAACACCTCATTGTCAGACTTGGAGTATGACCTAGCCATAGGACTTGACGGCTGTCAGAAGATGTTCTTGCCCATCTCTACCGACCGCAGGCCGGGGCGTCCGGCAGGCCGGCTGGACGAGGCGTCCGTCCGTCCAGCCCTCATCTTGCGCGCCGGACGGCACTCACATCCCGTCCGGCCTGCCATTGGTATCGATATGCTGGGGATCTTCTCGGTAGGGTTCTATGTAGGGACTGTTAGCAATATGTCACCCTCTGCTAGGTCTTCCGCTCGGCTCCTTGTTACTGTTCCATTGAGCGTCGGAACCCCGAGTTCTGTCGGGGCGCCTTTTGCCTTCGGCTATTCACCGGTCGGCTGGCCGGGGCCGGTCGGGAGGTCGGCCCCTCCTTCTCCGGTCGGCCCTTGGCCTTTTGATTCCAGCGTGACCTTGACCCCTCAAAATAGGGATTCCCTATTCTAACCGCCGGATCAATAATATTTTAATTTACTCTTTTCTATTTTTCAGTTTCTACCTATAATTCATATATATATATATATATATATATATATATATATATATATATATATATATATATATATATATATATATATATATATATATATATATTTTCATTATTATGCATAAGAAAGTAACAGAGAGAATTTCATTCCACAATTATTGACAGGATGAATCTCAAACTGAAGCCGTTACGGATAGATGAAACCATATTTTTAGAACCACATTTTTGTGAGTTGATCCTAACAAAATACAATACTTCGAACAAACATTTTTAGAAGCCTTCAAACTGATAGGTTTTGTCCAATGGCAACAGTGTTAAAACACTAGAAATCAAGACCTTTAAGAGGTTTAGAGCTACTTAATTTAAATGTTGAATAGGATGCTTTTGATCTCATACAACGACATTATTAAATCTAATTAGTTAAATTCCTAACTTAAATCCTAAAAGGGAAAAAAAAAGAGTTTACTGAAGAATTAATGCTATTGTTCTGAAGATGTAAAGTTCAAGTTATGTGCATAATTGAGAGGAGAGGTAGGCCAACATGCATCTTCCGGGTCTTCAATTCCTCCAGTCAATCTGGCAATTGGATGGATAGTGATCTGAGGACCAAGACTAGTGGGGTGGGTGATTGATTGATTGATGTAATGGTTTGTTTGATTGTAGTAAAAAAACAAAACATATTGGAAGTACCGAACAACATTATATTGACACGGGATATGTATAATAGCTAACACTGAATGACCCTACAACTTTGTCTCATACAAGTAATGGATTGGCTTGTTTCAGCCAATGTATTTTTAGTGGATTTTTAGTCAACAACATAATCCATTAGAAGAACAAAACGGAATGATGGATTTTAGTTGTTCAGGATAAACATTATGAGGCACCATGTAAGGCCCACAACATTATAATATGTATTGATGTGACACCTCTTCAGTGGCCACGTCACATAATTTAAAGGCCCACACGCAAATAATTTAAGTGTCACACCGCTCTGTAAGCATATAATGCCTTGGAATTGGATGGGAAGATGTACTGGTTTGTTTTTATAATAAGAACTCAACATGAACTCTTGCTGCTCTAGTCAGATAAGGGATTTTACGGTTTCATCGAGTGATGAGGATGATATTGTCGGAAAGTGATGGAAATGGTATGTTGGACCTATTGTTTATTGAGAAAGGACTCCGAATTGAAAAAAAAAAAAAAACTCATTCTTCTTCTCTACGCATATCAAAGAGAGGGCAAAAAAAATGTTAGAACAAAAATCAGGAAAAGAGTGTCTGGTATAGGTCTTCTGATGCTCAAGTCAGTAAGGTGGACGAACAAAAAATGAAGTCGATGAATACTAGGTGCATATGTCAAAATATTTGTGTAAGAACATTTTTTGCATACCTGGACAATGGAGAGAACCCTTTTTATACTATCTCTCATAACCTTCGCAATAATGAGACGATAAAAAATATTCGGTGTCAGAAGATGTTCGGTAATTAAAGGTGTATAGTCTTCCTCCATGGAATCTTGTGTTACACGTATATTAACAGTCTTTTGTAATCTCCGCAATAATGATTAAAACTAGTATTCACTCTCATTAGAAGTTCCGTTGCATATATATATTAGATATCAGAATATTCCCTAGTGGAATAGATGTTATTCTCTGACAGGTTGTTACAATTCCCTGACAATATTATCCCTTGAATATAGCTTGGTCGAATCTTTAGCCGATTGAGGTATCCTGATCGGATCTTTAGTCGACCTAATGTATGTTGTGATGTCTGTCTCTGAAGGGCGAGGATCTAAGTCCCGAAATATTTGATTAGTCCTTGGATCGATCAGCCATGTGCTATGTGACTTGTCCCGAAAATGCTTTGCGATATGGAAGTCTAGTCGGATCTATGTTTGACTGAGTTTGTAATGAGAATTGCCTCATGCATTTGCCTTGTGTATACATATATGAGATGGGAACACCAAGCCATGAAAACTTGATCAACTTTTTGACCGACCGGCTATATGAAAGGAGACTGACACATGAGAAGTGGGGAACCAAGACTTGAAGGTCCGACCGGCTATTGGGTCGACCGGCTACATGTTGAGAATTATATTGAAAGGATGACCAATATACTGAACATCTTGTCTCTGTAAGTCCGACCGAATCTTATCCTAATCGGTTGTGTGCTAGGAGATTGTCTTTACTGTGTGTTGAGAAGATACTTCTGAAGAACGGGGAGATAAGTCTCGTATGCCTGACTGACATTAGGGTCGTTCGGATTTATCAAGTGGAGTGATAAGTCCTCCCAGTCCGGCCATTCCTTAGGGTCGGTCGACCATATACAGAGAGACTTGTACCCAAAGAATGGGGAACTAAGTCCCTTAAGTCCAACCGGCTAATGGGTTAACCGGCCGACTTTATGCTGAGAGTCATAGCGTTAAGTGACGAGTTGAGTTTTGGTGAGAATAACCTGTTTAGATGCATATATTCTGACTCTAATTGTCACCTCACCTTGACTTTAACCACCACCTTACCTTGACTTTGACTAACACCTTATCTCTAGGTCCACTTATAACATACCATATTATTAGCCTCCTCTTCAAGTCTAGTTAATAGAGGCTAATGTCTGACTGACTAGACTCAAGTCTAATTTCTGCTCAGTCACCCGATTTGCTAGTCCGACAAGATGGTCATGCTTCAACCCGCTTGTTAACGCTACAGTCAACTTTATTTTTCTTGAAAAAAATACATAGCAGATGCTTGACACGCTAGGAAATGCACCAATGATACATGGGAAAAATACTTTTAGCGAAATGATTTGGGTTATCTCGTTCATCATAAATGCACATTATGGGTAAGCACCACATGTCTCACTACCTCATTCTCTGAAGCAATAGCTGACGCACGCCTTTTCGTACGAACCAACGACGCTCCCTCCTTTCTAATCCCACGGCTAACAATGCTCAAACTATTTCGATCCAATGGTCAAGATTGGAAAATCTCTTATGGCTTACATTTAAAAACCCTAAGCGTCACAGAAACATACTACCTGTACTTCGTCTTCTTCGACCTTTTCTTCTAGTGATTTTCGTCAACAACCTTCCCCCTCCTGTGATCTGTAGTAGTAACTTCTTTCTTTGATCTTCCTTTGTTTCTCTTCATCCATCCATTATTTAAGAAACATTTTCTCCTTGGTACACCTTTATCCGTTTTGACTTTGACAACTGTGACCTAGAAATGCTTCATCTTTCTTTAGAGATCCCAAAAAACTTTTGTATCCACATTCCAACCTTCCAAGACCGTCCTCATCATCCCCCTCCTGGCTATGTCATGTTTTTCAAAGACTAGCTTCTTGCGGGCTTACGCTTTCTGATTCCTCAATTTTTATCTAAGATAAGCTATTATTTTAACCTTCCACTCTAACAACTCGCACCCAATGCCTTCCGCACCATGTGTGGAATGTACATTTTGTTCCGTTTGTATTGCATTCCCCTGACTCCCATAGTTTCCACTTTTTCTCTTACCCCAAGAAATCAAAACCATGGATTTTCTTGTTCCAGTCTCACCCCAAGGCAGTGTTATTTAAGGACTTGTCTTCTTCGACTAAGGGATGGAAATCCCATTTCTTTTTTATTCAAATGCTTGAGTCTGTCTCCTGGCCAACTAAGTGACGACCTGACCTTCCTTCCATTCCTGACCTTGGAAACTACAAACATGATCTGCCCTTTGTTTCTACCTTGAGGAAGCTTGCTGGCTTAAAATTCAAAGCTCCGAAATTGCTACATGGAGGCTTGCTCTACTTGTTTGAACTGAGCCCAATTCGAGCACCGCTTCCTTGTTCTTTTGGTAAAAATTGACAACTTAACCCTCATGTTATCACTAATTAAGATCCTTTTTCCTTTATGCGGTGGAGGCCTTTTGTGGCACTAGCCTCTGAATCTCTTCACTTGGAGGAGATCGAGTTGGAATGTCAAGAACAAGTTCTCTTGGACGAGCGAGAGAATCAATCGGTCGTCCTTTCTAGAGAGGCTTCTAGTAGCTGAGCGAATGATAACAACATAGTGCCTACTGAAGAAGAGGAGTTACCTATCGAAGATCCTCCTTCTGATGACCTCAGAGCACCTCTGAAAAGGAGACTAAGAGGTGTCATCTTGTCCCTAGATGCACAACCTAATGAGGGACGAACGCCCCCAATTATTGCGCCTTCCCCTCATCTTACACCCATCTGAGAAGAAACCTCAGCCTTGTCTTTTGAGCGGACATTGTCCACTCTCTCTTCTGGTATTCCGGCTTAAGAGGAAGCCACATCTCATCAAGGCAGTTCTCCCATCATTCTGGCCTCACACTCACCTTCCTCCCTTCCCATCACTCCACCCGCCGAAGCCTCCCCTAGCGATCTGAAAAGCCTCTACCAATTTTCGACAGTCTATGATATACCATTTGCCCAGGCAATCTCCTCTCCGTCGGCCCCACAGTCGGCCTGTGGCTGAATATTACTGAGGGGATAATTAACTGAGGCTTGGGAGCTGGCCATGAGCTGGTCTAAAGAACACACGGCAGCGGATGGGTACACTTATGACTTAACTACGGTAAGTTCCATCTTTTTGACCTTTTATCCATAACCCATTTAATGATGTATTTCTTTGCGGTTATGGGGAGTTGGGATGAATCTAACCCAATCCTTGATGAACCTAGCTCAAGAGAATGAGATCCTAAAGGAGCAACTGTCAGAGGCATGATCTATTTACGCCCCCATCCAATCACCACAGGAAAGCCAGACCCAACTTAACCGATTGAGCGAGTTAGAAAGGCAACTCCAAGAAGCTCAAGCAGTGACAAAGGCTAAGAAAGAGAGAGTTCAATCATCTGAGACTGCCTTGAAGACCATTGAAGATAAATTGTGATCTGAAACAATTAGGCAGAACAAGATAGTGGATGATCTAAACGAGAAAATTACTGAACTCTAGAGCCTCTCTGCCTAGTTAGAGGAGCTGAAGGTTGTTCATGACTCAGAGATGTGAGTGAAAGAAGATGAGTTGATGGCTAAAACCCATTCATTATCCGAGCAGTAAAAAAGTATGGATGCTCAAAGAATTAGGCTTGAGTGCCTTCTGGTGGAATTAGAGGCTACCAAATTTGTACTAATTGTCTCTAAGTCCGCGCTGGAGGGAGTCACATCTAAGTTGATAGCCTCCCAGGTGAAACTAATTGCCTACCAGATGGGGGACGATAAGCATTTTGAGACAAAGAAAACAACCTACCTTCAATCCTGAGAGTTTAATATGTTAATCGTCACCTCTATCAACAAAGTGTTTCTCATAGGAGTTGAGAGGGTTGTTATACAACTCTGCAAGGATCGCTACCTGGCATCCAAGCCTCTGGCCCAATTTTTATACCATCTACAGACCTTAAAGGAGCTCCCACTTGACGTCTTTCCTAAGTTTTTATAGTGTCTCATATGTTAGCCCCTCTCACTGGCAAGGAAAACTCTTTTAATGCAAAATAAATTTCTATTCATTTTTGCCAAATCTTGTTCTATACTGAATTTCTATTTGATCTAGTTTCATGCTTTGTCATCTCTCGCTACTAATTTTTATTATTATTCAAGAGTATTTCAAGTGTTTAAATGGAGGTGTCTTAGTCTCACTCTATGTACTTGGCAACTTAGAAGCTCGGGCACTTAACCACTTAAGTAACAAAACCTTGAAGGTCCAATCGGCTTCTGGCCAATCAGACATATAGTAAGGACCACTCTTAGATAAAGGGGGGCGAAGCCTCAAGACCTGACCGAAGTTAAAGCTGATCGACTCTTAGATGATTGTTGGTCGCTAAAAACAAGGAGAAAGGCTCTTATTGATGCATGTGTCAGCTTTTTGGAATAATGATTCGCCTGTCATGTCCATCATAAATGTGCTTTTCTTATTACTGACACATATCTAATAACTTCAGTTTCCCTGACATGACAGTTGGCGCACAATTTTCTATACATGAACCGGTTCACCTTCCCTTTCATCCAATAGTCACGATAATTGGCCCACTTTTTTGCCTCCATAATCCAACAGTCTCTTTTAAAAGGGGCTCACAGGACTTACGGTAAAATGTCGTGTGTTTGTCTTATTATTCTGCTGTATTTTACTCTTAGTTTTCCGAAACGTAAAGTGAAAGTGTGTTCTTTATTCTACTGCATTTTATTATTCTGCTGACCCCCTAGGATTTTCCACCTGTCTAGTCGTAGCTAGGACTTTTGCCTAAGTACACTTAGGACTTTCCTACAAACTCATTCAAATACATTAGATAACAAAACAACTTAACTTTGGACCCTTTGACATAATCAAAACACAAGTTCGATCGTCGGATGCTTCCTGCACCAACACTTCTTTGCGAGGCTAACCAATCCCCTGCTTTAGCCAATTCTAGTGAACCCTTCTTTTCTAGGTTCTCCTTCAATTGTAGCTTTTGAATCCCACCATGGATGTTTCGGGCTTGTGGTACACTTGACTTACCTCGAGTTTTAATGGGGTAGACTTGGATCATCTTAACTTCACTTATGAAGTCCCTAACTCTATACACATGATCATACCCACTGGCCAGGACCGTCCCCATCTTCCCCCAAGAGTTACATGACCTTTTTCAAGGGCTAAGTATTGGTCGACCTTCATTTCCCTATTCCACCTTTTTTGTTAAAGTGAGCTAGTATTTATGCTTTCCTTTTCAACAGCTATCCCCAACTCTATCCGCCTTCTATGTGGAGTTGTTATCGTGTTTCACTTGTTTGGAGTTCCTCTGAGTCATCAAGCATTTCACTATTTCTTCTATCCCCAATAAATAACAGACAACCTTTTTTATTTCCGCTCCCTTCCAAAGACAATCTTTTTCGATAATATCCCTTATCAAGGCATTGAATGGAGGGACAAATACTTTTTTTATTCAACTCCCTACACCGGTCTCTTGGCCAACCAAGTGATAATCTTCTCTTCCTCCCGTGCCTGAGTTACGTGACTTCCCTACGAAGTTAACCTTTAATGAAGCTACTTGGATATTAACGGGTTGAAATTTGATGTCCCTAGGCTACTCCAAGAGAGGATGTTGTATATCTTCAGGCTAAGTCCCACCCGGATTGGGTTGGACTCCTCCTTCAATAAGAAATTTCAACTTCCTTTTCCTCTTGCCTTTAACTAAAACCTTCCTTCTCTTCTTACAACCGAGGCCATGTCGAGGGCTTTCCTTTCCACAACTACTAGGATTGATGCAACTACATTGAATCGATTAGGAAAGGTAATTTGGATGCACGAGAGGCCACACAGGAACCTCTACAACCAGATTGTCCCCAAGTACTAGCTACATCATATGGGTCTATTGACTCGGATGTGCCACTCTGCTTTAGGTGTAAAAGGCACCGATCGGGTGCCCAAGCTCTGACCGACCGAGAGAGGGCTGAGCGGTTGTCTACATCTCCTACAACCTTCGATCAGGGAAAAGGCCCGATGGAACCTATGCGTCATCACACACCAACAAGACCCATGACTTCAGGGTCTACTAAGTCTACTCCTGCGCCTTCAACATTTGTGTGCCCACCCTAACTAGCTGACCCATCCTCGAGCACCTCTTCTCCAAGGCCAAACACACTTTTTAAATCTAAGCGCAGTTCTGCCTTACTTTTGACCTGTCATCTCAATAGGGGATGGGTTCCAATCCCCCGCCACCTTATGGGTGGTGCAGTTAAGAGGATCACTAACTAAGGCTTGGACATATGGAAGAAGTCAACCAAAGGACTCCTGTATCTTTGATCGTACGAATGAATTTGCCCAAGGTGCCACCATAGTAAATTCTTGATTCCATTCCCCTTAACGATTAAAACTTTATGACATTGATTTTTCATAGATTTTTGTTGCTAGTCTAAGCCTAAGCCACTTGGTGGTAGACTTGGCGTGGGACAATAAAATTTTGAAAGAACATGTGACGAAGCTAGAACTCCCTTCTTCCTTTGCCCCAATCCCTGAAGTGGCTAGTCTTTGGAAAGAAGTAGACTTCCAGACTGGGCTGCGGTTGGAGATGGAGAGAGTTATAAGGGAGTCCTAAAAGACAGTATAACTCCAATAGGTGGAAAAAAGGAAAATTGAAATCTTGTTTCAAAATAGCGAAACCAATCTCCAAGCAGAAACTAAAATAAAAGCCAAGACAACATCCGACCTGGCCCAAAAAATCACCCTGTTGAAAAAACTAAAGGTTTCTCATGCCTCAAAATCAGATGAGAAGATTAAAGAGTTATCCGCCAAGGACCTGTTGATTTTAGAATAACAAAGGAATTTAGACACACATGAAAGAAGAATAGATTCTCTATATGTCGAGTTAGAGTCTACTAAATCCAAACTGGCAACCTACAAGGCAGACGAAGATGCGCATTTTGAAACTAGGCCACAAGCCTATCTTTAATCTCGAGAGTTTGGCCTAGAATTCATCCAACATACTATAAGAATGCTATCACATGGAGCTAAATGAGCCATCATGCAACTACGTGAAGCTAGATACATATCCTCTGAACCCCCCAAACGATTTGTAAATCATTAGTGAATTCTGGATGGCCTCCAAAGAGACCGTTTTAGCAGTTTTAGCTAATTTTATGATGTAGGTATTCTTAGGTAGTGAGCCCTCTGAATGGAGGGCATGGAATCAAATTGTAAACATGTATCGATAATCATTAAACCATATTCGGTCTTTTGTGTATTCCAACACTTTCTTGTGTTAAAGCATTTGAGCTTGTAAGATGAACTTTGAGTGAGTGCTTCTTAATAAAAAAAAATATCCAACACCTCAAAGATTAGGAACATAGACGCATAAGCGATTCCATTTATAATCCAACTAGGTAGAATAATTCGGTCGGGCAGTATACGAATCTAGTAATTAGATGCATGAGCAAACACACTTATAACTCAGTAGAGCGGCATGAGAATCTAGAACATGGGTAAGAGAGCATGCCCTCTTATAACTTGACTGAACCACTCAAGAGTATGAAATATAATTGTGAGGGCAAGCTCGCTTATAACCCGACCAAACGACTCAGGAATCTGGAATATATGCACGAGAGCATGCTCGCTTATAACCCGATCGGGTGGCTCAGGAGTCTGGAATATAGGTGCAACCTGGAATATAGGTGCGAGAGCAAGCTCGCTTATAACCCGACCGAATGGCTCGAGAGTCTGGGATAAAGGTGCAAGAGCTTGCTCGCTTATAACCCAGCCAAATGGCTTGGGAGTCTGGAACATAGGATCAAGAGCACACTCGCTTATCACCTAGCTCGACAACTCAGGGGTTTAGAATATAGGCACGAGAGTAAGCTCGCTTATAACCTGGCCGGACTACTTGGGAGTTTAGGATAAAGGTGTGAGAGTACACTCGCTTATAAACTAGCCAAATAGCTCGGGAGTCTGGGACAAAGGTGTGAGAGCACACTCGCATATAATTTAGTCGAACGACTTAGGAGTCTGGAATATTTACACAAGAGAATGCTTGCTTATAACCTGGTAGGATGGCTCAGGAGTCTGCAATATAGGCGTGAAAGAATACTCACTTATAATCCGGTCGGACGGCTTGGGAGTATGGCATATAGGTGTGAGAACAAGCTCATTTATAACCCAGCCGGATAGCTCTGGAGTTTGGAATATAGGTGTAAGAGCAAGCTTCTTTATAACCCGCTGGATAGCTTTGGAGTCTGGGATATAGGCGCGAAAGCATGCTTGCTTATAACCCAACAGGGCAGCTTGAGAGTCTGGAATATAAGCTTGCTTATAACCTGACTAGATGGCTCAAGAGTTTGGAATATAGGTGTGAGAGCAAGCTCGCTTATAACCCAGCTAGATGATTCAAAAGTATGGAATAAAGGCGCGAGAGTAAGCTCACTTATCATCCAGCCAGACGGTTCAGGAGTCTAGAATAAAGGCATGAGAGTACACTTGCTTGTAAATCAATCGGATGGCTTGAGAGTCTGGAATAAAGGTGCGAGAGCAAGCTCATTTATATCCCGACCGAATGACTCTGGAGTTTGGGATAAAGGCATGAGAGCATGCTCACTTATAATCTGGCTAGATGGCTCAGGAGTCTGGAATATAAGGCTTTTTGAGATAAATTCGCCTATATTTTTTTAAGTGTAAATTTTTAACATGCTACATTATTATATTACATGTGTACTCATAAGGCCTAAGGCTTTAGATGATTTGCGCTTCATGGTTGCTCCAAATTCTCTCCATTTGCATTCTAAAGATTATAGGTGCCTGAGGCTAGTTTTTGTATCACGTTATACGGTCCACCCCACTGTGGCTCCAACTTGTTGACATCCCCGACCGGCTTAATCCACTTCCAAACCAAGTCTCCTACCTAAAAAATTTTTTAGAATAGCTCTTCTGTTGTAATTTTATTTCATTCTTTGATGCTATGCCATGACCCGAGTTGCTGCTTTATCTCTGATTTTCTCGATCAAATCAAGCTCCATGAGGCGCTGCCTAGAATTACCTTCATCGTAGAGTTGTCTCGGGACGCCACCCCCACTTTGATTAGGACAACTACTTCTCCATTATAAACAAGGTTAAAAGGGGTTATACCTATCATTTTAGTCGGTGGTTAGTCCTTCTGAGGCGCTCTGGCTTTGATTCCAATTGTTGGTGCAGCGGGGCAGGCAAGAGGGGGGTGAATTGCCTACAAAAAAAAATAACTCTTTCTCGTTCTTTTGATTTGATTAGTAGCACAATAATAATAATAATAATAATAATAATAATAATAATAAAAGAAATAACAACTTAAAAAGAGTAGGTAAAAGGTCAGAGTTTTACTTGGTTATAACTTAGGTGGTTGTTAATCTAAGGCATTGAAAAATATTAGAAGATCTCCTTCGTTGAAGGCGGAGAAGCCTTTTACACACATTGATAGCTCAAGAATGACTAGAAAAATTAATACAGAAGTTGTTGTTAATTTCCTAGCTCCAAGGGCTATTTTATAGCTTTAGGGGCTATTTTATAGTTCTTAGAAAATCTTATCCTAGGGTTGAAGGCGTCTTCAATAAACTAGAAGGCACCTCCAGCATGGCAAGCATTATCTGTGCAAAGATAAAATTCTATCTTTGCTAACAATTATTGTTTTCTCAATCTAAGGCACCTTCAAGGGGTTGAAGGCGTCTTCCAAAAAAGGTGTGAGGGAACCTTCCACCAGAAAAGCATGATTGCACCTCCAACATCATTGGAGGCACCTCCAGTAGCTCCATAGCTCTCTGATTGCTCTTCTACTACTCCGATCGCCTGGGTGATTTCGTTCATCCATAATTGGGCTCACCCGAACCCAACTCCAACCTTCTCCTCGAGTAGCCTTCCTCCCCGGCTTCTTGTCCCTCAGACTGCCACGCAGGTCCTTCTCGTCTGTCGGTGTACTCTTCCGCAGCATCTCGTCCTTCGAATGCATCAAGCCCGTCGGCTCCCTTCCCGTGCCATTCTTCTCACTAGCTACATCTTCTGCTCAACTTCTTGTGTTCCTAAGCTCCTGCACACTTAGACATAAGGATCAAACACACACAGGACCTAACTTAGCTTGATTGACCATATTAAAACTACCACGGGGCATTTACAATCTCTCCATTTTTAATGTGCATCAACATAAGTTCAAGTTAGGGTTAAAAATGAAATAACATAACTTATGTAAAGTGGTTGCAATTAGAATCAAATATTGTAATGAATTAAGCAATAAAATTATTACTTCCCCTTAACTTGTACTTATACTTACTTCTCTCTCTCTCTTTAATCACATCAATATAAAATTTGAAAAAAAAATAAACTGTTAGAAAATTTAAAATATTTTTCTAGAGATGCTTAATAAGAATTATCAATAAACTAATATATTTTAGATATAATTTTTAAAAATATTCTATCTTTACTAATTAATCTTTTGTTTCTACAAAACTAATTTAGAAATTCTTTATCTATTTCAAAAAAATCCCAAAATTTTTTGTCAAACTTAAATGGAATAAGTTTTATCAGTAGAAAAGTATTCACAAAAAAATTAGTTTAACGAACAAAATTGATTTATTTCATTAGAACAATCAGTTTTGTGAAATTCAATCTTAAAAATATTTTTCAACTCTAAAAATTTTCTGGATATGAAAACCATATTATCGAATACTAGAAAATTTCAAAGTTCTAGAGTTTCTATTTTCCTAAATTTTAATATTAAAAATTAACTTTTTAGAAAATAATTTATAATAATTCAAATAATAAAAATGTCAAAGAATTTTATTATGATAGAAAATATCATGTTTTATTATAGAAAAATAAAAGTTTCTAAAAATAAGTTTGTGAAATATTTTTAAAATATCATTTTTGAAAAAAAAATTAACTGGAAAGTTAATAAAAATGATTAATTTTATCAATAAGAATAAATCAGGTAAATTAAATTTCTAGTATGCATTACTTTGTCTAATATGATAAAGGCATGCAAGCAAAATTTTATTTAATTATCTAAATAAGATTTAGGAACATAATATAGATTTCTTTCTATTGGATTCACTAAAAATTTCGATAGTATATGATTCCTAGGGATGTTCCTAATATGTCCCTGGCGATTCCTAATATATCAGTTAATTCTATCATACTTTCTAAACTTTGATTTTTGAAAGTAGTTAGAATATGCATGGTTATCTTTAAATTTTTTAATTTATGTTTTAAATTTTAAATTTTCTAATTTTAAATTATCAAACAATTCTAATGGGCATGCATTAACTAATTATCTTTTCGAATCAATATTTTCTTTTTCCAATTTGTACATATTTTTAGAAAGCATTTTGATAAATTTAAAAGATTGCTTGGGAGATAGTGCACATACCTCACTTACCTCGTGTTCTGATGCTCCCCCTTCTTCATGGCTTTCCTCTAATGATCCTCCCCCTTTATCGATGCTCATCTCTGAGCTTCTTTCTGTAAGAAGAAAACTCCTAGAGGGGGGTGGATAGCCCTACAAAAATAACACGAACCTTCCTCAAACATTATACCTTAATTAAACTAACACTTGGATAAATTAAATAAGAAACTAGAAAGAATAGGCACAACGAGGTTTACTTGGTTACAACCGGAGAGGTTGTTAATCCAAAGAAGTTGAAGTTCACTATCAAAGTCTCTTTTAGATGGAGAAGCCTCTTACAGTAGTTACAACACTCAAAATGCATAGCTAGACAAAGGAAATTATTTATAAGTGTTTTGTCTGAACCATTTGGACCAGGACTATATTTATAGCCCTAGTCGAGGCTCCCGGAAGAGTTCTAGGTGCCTCCAAGGGGATAAAACTTTATTCCCATAGCAACGGATCGTGTCAAATGCGATTCAGATAAAATTCTTAGTCCGGGCGCCTGGAGTGAGTCCATGCGCCTGGACAAAAGTTAACCTTATGTTAACTTGTTTGGTTCGAGCTCTTGCTTCGGCTCCGCTTGCTTAGGTTTGGGTCTTCCACTCTGGTTCCGGCTCCTATTACTTGGGTGATTTCAGCCATCCAGAATAGGGCTCATCCGAAGTCATTTTCTGACTTTCGAGCAATCTTCCGCTCTGACTTCTCGTTCCTCAGAAAACGTCGTGCGCCTTCTTCTCATCCACCAACGTACTCTTCTGCAGCATCTCATCCCTCGGACGCACCGAACCCATCGACTCTCTCCCGTGCTATCCTTCTCGCTAGATGTGTCTTTCACTCGACTTCCTGTACTCCTAAGTTCCTACACACTTAGACACAGGAGTTAAAAATCAACAGGACCTAACCTAATTTAGTTGATCACATCAAAACTACCTTGGGGGTACTAATAATCTCCCTCTTTTTGATGTGAACAACCAAAGTTAAGTTAGAGTAAACAAACATAATGAAATAACAACAAGGTAATAAATTTACAACTCAATAATTTGTAAAAAATTAAATTTACTGTCCCCTTAGACTTAATCTTTCCTTCTCCCCTTTAATCACATTAAATAGGGTACTTTAAAAATGACTTTGGAAGATCTAAACTTAAAGTCTAAGGAAAAAAATAAGAAAAATTTTCACAAAAAGTTAAATTTTAAACAAATTTTTAAAAGTTTTGTATTTAGATAACTAAATTATAGAAAATTTTCTAACGGATTGTTTGGATAAAGTAAAAATAAATAAATTTGCTAAAATAACTCTAACAAATATGATTTGTGTTAAATAAATTGTAACAATTAGAATTTAGAATTTTTCTAACAGAAATTTTGACAAACAATTTAAATAATTTAGTTAAAATAATTAAATGCTTTATAGTTAGTCAATTAAATATTTATTTCAGTAATTGACTTCCAGGCTATGGTGAGACACTAAACTTTCTTGGATATTAGAACATCAACCACTTTCTAGACAAAGCCTTTTAAAGAAATTAAATATTTAACTTTCTTTCTGAAAGATAAAAAAAATAATTAATTTAAGCAAGTTTTTGGAACCCAATATAGGTTCCTTCCTACTGCTTAATTAAAAATTTCTAAGGAATATATTTTCTAGATAATTTTCTAATTTTCCCTTTGTAATATATAAATTACCAATTTAATCTTTTATAGTTCCTGAAAGTTGAAGCAGACAAATTTAAACATGCAGAATTTTTTAAATTTTCTATTTGATCCTTTAGATTTGCATTCTCAATTTTCAATTTTTCAAGATCCTCTATTTCTATTTTTAGTTTTTTATTTTCAATTTTAATCTTGTCGAGATCTTCTAATTGACAAGATAGAGCTAAGGTTTATTTTAAGTCTTTATTTTCTTTTTGTGATTTACAGTAATTTTTTAATAATAGTTTTATAAACTGAAATGACTTGTCAGGAGGAAGAGATTGTACCTAACTTACCTCGTCGATCTCGCAATCTGAAACTCCCCCTGAAGTGTTGCTTTCTTTCGATGTCGCTCCCCCTTCATCGATGCTCTCGATGCTCATTTCGGATGAGCTTGCTTCATCTTCATCTTCTTGGTGATTTGCCACTAGCACAAGTTCAGCAAGGGCTTCGATCTCTGACTCGGATGACGTTTCATCCCACGTCGCCTTTAGATTATGCTTGGTCTGGGCTGGTTTCTTATTTTGTTATTTGTCCTTGCCCTTGTCCTTTCTCTCTTTCTTTTTCTTTTTTTACCCTGCACTTGATTAAATCTTTTAGATTTAAATAATTTTTTAAATCTACTTACCATGAATACCATTTCATCGTCCTTGAGAGAATATTCAGAATCTTGTTCGTCCATCTTTTCCTTTAAAGTAATATTGTGCTTTGGCTCCTTCTTCAGATCTACACATCTTATTTCATGGACTTCAAAAGTTAAAAACATTTCTTCTAAAGTACCTGATTCTAGATTCTTAGATATATAATAAGCATCTACTAATGATGCCCATTTAGTAGTTCTAGGAAATACATTAAGCGTGTACTGTAGTGAATCTCGGTTGCTTACCTTCTCTCAGAGATTCATGAGTTCGGTGATGAGTTCCTTGATTCTTGATTGGAGGTGTGCGATGGCTTCGCCTTTTTCTAACTGGAGGTTGCTGATTTGGTTCCAGAGCAGGTCCCGTCTCGCTAATTTTGCCTCCGAGGTCCCTTCGTATAGTTCTAGGAATTTCTCCCAGAGCTCCTTGGTTGACTCGTAGGCTCCGATACGGTTGACTTCTTGAGGTGGTAAAATGCTAAGCAGATGAAACTCTGCTTTGCCGTTTGCCACGAAGTTGGCTTGCTCCTTTTTCATCCACTGATATTCTTCTTTGTCTTTCAGGACTACAAAACTATATTTCATAATTATTAATAATTCAAAATCTATTTTGAAAAATACCTCCATCTTTTTCTTCCATCTTGTGAATTCCCCCTCGAACTTCGGTGGGTTGATACTCAGTCCGACCATCTCGTGTGCTTCGTTCGGCGGTTAGTCCTCCTGAAGCGAACCCGCTCTGATACCAATTATAGGACCCTTGGCTGCCGACTGGAGGGGCGTGAATAGCCCTGCAAAAATAACATGAACCTTCCTCGAACATTATAGCTTAATTAAATTAACACTTGCATAAATTAAATAAGAAACCAGAAAGAAGAGGCACAACGAGGTTTACTTGGTTACAACCAAGGAGGTTGTTAATCCAAGGAAGTTGAAACTCACTATCAAAGTCTCCTTTAGGTGGAGAAGCCTCTTACAGCAGTTACAACACTCAAAATGCAAAGCTAGAAAAGGAAATTGTTTACAAGTATTATGTCTGAACCATTTGGACCAGAGCTATATTTATAGCCCTGGTCGGGGTGCCTGGAAGGGTTCCAAGTGCCTTTGGGGGGATAAAACTTTATCCCAGTCGTAATGGATTGTGTCAAACGTGATCCGGATAAAATTCTTGGTATGGGTGCTCAGACCAAGTTCGGGCACCCAGACCAAAGTTAACCTTATGTTAACTTGGTTGGTCCGAGCTCTTGCTCTGGCTCTATCCGCTTGGGTCCGAGTCTTCCGCTCCAGCTCTAGCTCCGCTTACTTGGGTGATTTCGGCCATCCGAAATATGACTCACCCAAACCCATTTTCTAACCTTCGACCAATCTTCCACTCTGACTTCTCATTCCTTAAAAATTGCCACGTGCCTCCTTCTCGGCTGCCAGCATGCTCTTCCGCAGCATCTCATCCCTCAAACGCATCGAGCCCGTCGGCTCTCTCTCGTATTGTCCGCTTCGCTAGCTGCATCTTTCACTCGACTTCCTATGCTTCTAAATTTCTGCACACTTAGACACAGGAGTTAAAAACTAACATGACCTAACCTGACTTGGTTGATCATATCAAAATAATCTTGGGGTACTAATACTTCTATTTGGTGATCTGCCATTAGAGCTAATCCGACGTAAGCTTCAATCTCAAACTTGGAGGATGATGATTCATCTCATGTGGCCTTCAGATTCTTGTGCTTCGATCTTGTTAGTCTTTTGCCCTTGTCATTCTCCTTCTTCTTTAGATCGGGGCAGTCGTCCTTGATGTGTCCGTCTCCTTGGCAGTTATAGTATCGGACCTTCCTTTTACTCCAAAAGCACTTTTTCAACTGCGACTTGGTAAATTTATTAAATTTAATGAACTTACTAAATTTTCTTACCATTAACGCCACTTCATCTTCATCAATGGATCCTTTAGAGTCTTGATCATCCATTATTTCCTTTAGGGTAATGCTCTAGCTGGGCTCCTTTTTCAATTCTGCACATCTAGATTCATAAAGTTCTAAAGCAGAAAATAAACTCTCTAAAGTACTTACTTCTAGATATTTTGATATGTAATAAGAGTCTATTATAGACGTCCCATCTTGTGCCCTAGGGAAAGCATTTAAGGCATACCTTAACGAATCTCGATTTGTTACCTGGTCTCCAAGATTTGTAAGTCAGATTATTAACTCCTTCAGCTTGGCGTACAGTTGTGCTACTGACTCTCCTTCTTTCATTCAGAGGTTGATTAGTTGGTTCTAGAGCAGACCTCATTTTGTGAGCTTGTCTTCGCACGTACCTTTGTGTAGTTCCAGGAACTTCTCCCAAAGTTTCTTCGCTGATTCGTAAGCACCGATTCTACTGACTTCTTACGGAGATAGCATGCTCAGTAGATAGAATTTGGTTGGTCCATTTACTACGAAGTCTTCTTGCTCCCTCTTGGTCCATTAGTATTCTTCTTTTTCATTTCCTTGTGGGTCTTTGGGAGATACAAACCTATTTAATAATTAAAAGCAATTCAAAGTCTATTTTAAAGAATACCTCCACGCATTTCTTCCATGTTGTGAATTCTCCCTCAAACTTCAGTGGATAGATGTTTGGTTCGGCCATTGTCTCGGTGCTTCAGTCGGTGGTTAGTCCTTCTGAGGCATTCTGGCTCTGATACCAATTGTTGGTGTAGTGGAGCCGGTAAAAGGAGGGTGAATTTTCTACAAAAAAATAACCCCTTCTCGTTCTTTTGAGATTTGATTAGTAGCACAATAAAAATAAAAATAATAAAAGAAATAATAACTTAAAAAGAGTAGGTAAAAGGTTAGAGTTTTACTTCGTTACAACCTAAGTCGTTATTAATCCAAGGCATTGAAAAACACTAGAAGATCTCCTTTATTGAAGGCAGAGAAGCCTTTTACTCACGTTGACAGCTCAAGAATGACTAGGAAAGTTAATACAAAAGTTGTTGTTAATTTCCTAGCTCCAGGGGTCATTTTATATCTCCTATAAAATCTTATCCGAGAGTTGAAGGTGCTTTCAATAGGCTGGAAGGCACCTCTAGTGTGGCAAGCGTTATCCGTACGAAGATAAAACTCTATCTTCGTTAATGGTTAATGTTTGCTCAGTCTAAGGCGCCTTCAAGGGGTTGAAGGCACCATCCAAAAAGGCACGAGGGTGCCTCCAACATCATTGGAGGCACCTCCAACAGCTCCATAGCTTTATGTTTGCTCTTCCGCTGCTTAGATCACTTGGGTGATTATGTCGATCCGAAATTGGGCTCACTCGGACCCAATTCCGGCCTTCTCCTCGAGCATCCTTTCATCCTGGTTTCTCGTCCCTCAGATCACCACACACATCCTTCTCGTCCATTGGTGTGCTCTTTCACAGCATCTTGTCCTTCGAATGCATCGAGCCCATAGACTCCCTTCCCGTGTCATCCTTCTCGCTAGCTGCGTCTTCCGCCCGACTTCTTGTATTTCTAAGCTCCTGCACACTTAGACACAAGGATTAAAAATATACAAAACCTAACTTAACTTGGCTGACCATACCAAAACTACCACGGGGTACTTACAACATCTTGTGGAGTTGTGCGGTAAGTCCACAACGCATCAGGTAACTCATCAACCCAGCTTCCTCCAACATGATCATGTTTAGTCTTGAGTCCTTTGATGATTTCTCTATTAGTCATCCTAGTCTGACCATTGCTTTGAAGATATACCACAGAGGTAAACATTTGTTTAATGTCATAACTTGAGCACTATTCCTGAATCCTCTAGCCCTAAAACTATCTTCCATTATCTAAAATAAGCTTGTGTGGAATTCTGAGCCAACATACAATATTCTACCAGAGGAACTTAATAATCATCCGCTCAATTATTTTTCCTAATGGTTCAGCCTCTACTCATTTGGAGAAATAATATACCATGACTAAAAGAAATTTTTTCTAAGCGGGTGCTACATAAAAGGGCCCCATAATATTTATATCTCATTGGTCGAATGGACAAGAGACAATTGAGATTTTTAATAGTTCCTTAGGGTGGTGATGAATGTTTTGATGCTTCTGACACAATATGCAAGTTGATACTAATCTAGTTGAGTCAGCCTGCATGGTGGGCCAAAAGTATCCGGCTAGCAAGATTTTTCGAGCGAGTGATTAACTGCCTGAGTGACTCCTACAGGAATCTTGATGCATTTCTTGTATAATGTACTGTACATCATCCAACAAAACGCACTTGAGCAAGGGTCGGACAAAACTCTCTTATATAGCTGATCCCAAATCAAGGTGAACCAACCAGTCTTTTTTCTGATAATACATGCTTGCTCCCGGTCGGGTGGTAAGATGCCTTGTTAGAGAAATGAGACTAATGACACCCGCCAATCACTCTGTAACTCCAGCTTAGCCTATCTTTCAATATGAGATATTAGTAGTGTTTGTTCCACCGACTTGTTAAAGTCCATGGGACTAAGGAGTTAGCCAATATGGCTAACTCATCTGCCTTTTAATTTTTTGCTCGAGGGATTTTTTATAATATAACCTCTTGAAACCCTGCTTTCAACTTCTCAAATGCTTTTGTATATAATTTGAGTCTCTCATTATTAATCTCAAAATTGTTTAACGGTTGTTGAGCCACTAACTGAAAGTCTGAGTAAATTAATTCTTGGGTGGCTCCTACATGTATTGCGTCCTATAAACCGGCTATCAATGCCTTGTACTCTACTTCGTTATTGTTGGCTCGGTAATTTAGATGGGCAAACAGTTGCATTCTGTTCTCCCTAGGTGATATCATAAGTATTCCCACCCCACTTTCATGTTGAGTGGATGACCCATCCATATCAATTTTCCAAGTCCTCTGACTCTAGGCTTTGTATTTCTGTTATAAAATCCGCTAAGGCTTGAGCTTTAATGGGTGCACAGGGCGGATACTGTATATCATACTCACTGAGCTCCGTGATCCACTTAATCAATCTCTCTGATGCTTCTAGGTTAATGAGTACTCGATCCAAGGTTCTACTAGTTAGTATGATTATTGGATGAGAAATAAATAAGGTCGTAACCTCCGAGTGGCTAAGATTAATCCATAAGTCAACTTCTCGAGTGTGGTGTAGCGACACTCGACACCCTTTAATAAATAACTTAAGAAATATACAGGCTACTGCTCCTTCCCCTCTTACATTGCTAACACTAACCCGACGACCTTCTCATTAGTTGACAAATATACTCATAAGGGCCCGTCCACTCTAGGCTTAGCAAGTACAGGTAAGGCGGATAAATAATTTTTAACTCAACAAAAGCTTTGTTGTACTCAGCATCCCATTGAAATTTAGTTGTCTAGCGGAGTATCTTAAAGAATGGCAACCTCCGGTTAGCCAATCTTAATATGAAATGAGATAGTGTCATGATCCGCCTGGTCAGGCATTGTGCTTCCTTGAGATTATGTGGGGGAGCCATGTCTTAGAGAGCATATACTTTACTTGGAATAGCTTTGATTCCCTGCTCTGTCACTATATAGCCCAAGAAGCGCACAATCTTAGATCTGAATAGACATTTGCTGGGATTAAGTTTGAGTCCATATTCCCTTGATTTTAGCATGTTTCTTCTATGTCAACACATAGATCAGTCGCTTAGAGAGATTTGATAAGAATATCATCCACAAAAACCTCTATAGTTTGCTCGATCTGCTTCCAAAATACTTTGTTCATGAGTTATTAGCAAGTTGTGTCTGTATTCTTGAGTCCAAATTACATAACATTTTAATAATAAGTTTTCTCAGCAGTTATGAAGCTAACCATTTCTTGGTCTTCTCAGGCTCTTTTGAGCTGCATTGGCTTCAATCTTAATAATATCAACATAGCACTTACGCACTACTAGTTGATTTCCTTTGACTTTTCTGACCTAATCATCCATGGAGAATTTTATTTTCTTATAAAAAGTTTAAACAACTATCCAAAATTCATTTGGGGTTGGTTGGTCTAAGATAACGTTGTAGGCTGAGGCCGCGTCTACCATGATAAAAGTAGACCGACGCATCCTCATTAGGGGCTCTTCACTTAAGGATATGACCAACTTAATATGGCTGAGCGGCTAAACCTCATTGCCCGTGAAGCCATATAGTGGTGTCATCATGGGTTGGAGCTTGCTCTTGTCTATCTGATGCCTTCTTGAAGATGATGTTGACAGAGTTGCCTATGTTAACAATGGTGCGGTATATGTTATAATTGGTTATAATAGCCTTAATAATCAAAGTATCATCATGGAGTATTTTCACCCCCTCCAAATCCTTGGACCTAAAACTAATCTTCAGCTCTTGTGCCTGCTCCTGGCTACACCCGACTGCATGAATCTTCAATCGATGAGCATGCAATTTGCAGGCCCAATTGGAGTTCCTGTCAGTTGAGTCTCCTGCAATCATCTTGATGTCCCCCTGAGCGGTATTATTACGGTTTTCTTCTCGTTGTGTGGGGGAATGCTCATGTTTATCCTTGGTAGGGGCTTGTGCCTAGTTCTGCTGTTGGGGCATTTGTTGTCGTCGCCTAGTGTCTCAGTATTCCCTTTGAGGCGGCCCATTTGGTCGCTGATAATGTCGATGGTTGGGAGATAGTGAGCGGTGGCAGAACCCTTGGCTAGTGGCCTGACGCTTCTCCTGATTATTATGGTAGCAATCTTGAGTGTTGTGCGTCTCTGACCGATGATACGTACAGAACTTTGGAGCCCATCCGGGGGCTCGGGAAATTGTGTCTCCCCAGCCCCCACGTGTTGTACAGTGTGAGATTGTGGCTTAGGGGCACGTGATGGAGGACCCACCCAGGGCCCTTTGTGTGGCGGGGGAGGAGGAGCCCAGTTCTCAGGAGTGTATGCTAGTGTGGGTGTGGTGATTTCCTTCTTCCACGTGAATTGGGATTCTTTTACATTGATATATTTGATCACCTTCTAAGTAAATGGTCAAAGTCCCTTAGAGGGCTTCTTTATAAGTGAGCAGAAGAATTCACTATCTATAAGCCCTTGAGAAAAGACGCTCATCAGAATCTTCGGGGTGGCTAAGGGAACATCCATGGGCACCTAGTTGAATTTTTTGATGTAAGCCCTCAGTATCTCCTTGGGCTCCTATTTGAGCGAGAATAAGCTCAACATAGTTTTGTTGTACCGGTGGTTGCTGGCGATGTAATGAAGAAAAGGCTTGCGGAAATCCTTAAAGCAACATATGGATTCGGACGGGAGTTAATTGAACCATCTCTATGACAAGCTTGAGAGTATAGTAAGGAACACTCGACACTTTATGCCATTTGTATACTGGTGGAGGATGATAACATTTTTAAACTTGCGGAGGTGGTCTTCTGGGTCTGTTGTCCCTCAATATTCTCCAATCGTCAAGGGTTGAAAATGGTTCGACAACTTGTCCTCCAATATTTCATGGGAGAATGACATGCTTACCCGCTCAAGGGAACTACTGGCCATTGGGGCTTCCCCCTTATGCAGATCCTGTACGGACGCATCTCTAGAGGATGAAACTTGGGATTGCTCTGCTTGACAACCTCGTTAAATGGTGTGTGAAATAATGCTCAGTGATATGCAATCGGCGAAGGTGGCACATGCGAGAGGTTGATTGGTTGAACAGGTGGATGAATGAAGCCAGCAGTTGGTGGAGGAGGAACCGTCTGGAATTTAGTTGGACCTTCCACTCAGATTCCTCGTTTAGTGTGAAGGCCCATCATCAATATAGCTAGGTCTCACGGTAAAGTATCGCCAGCTGTTGCATGTTGTTGTTGTTGCATTAACTTTTGCGCTCTGGCTGCTATCAACAACTTCAAATCTTCTGGTGACAAGGTGACAATGGCGCCAGATTTGAATCGTTCAACTTCTTCCATCTCTTCATTTTAGATTCAAGCGAAAGTTTCCACAGACGGCGTCAAATTTGATCCTGCCTGAAAGCGATGGAGATGTCATGCTAGGCAGGTGACTCTACTGTTGCCTAGGAGAGGATCCCAAACCGGAGAAAAAAGGGCTCCTTCTTCTTCTCTACACACACCAAAGAGAGGGAAAAGAGAACGTTAGAGTAAGAACTAGAGAGGGAGTCCTTAGGATAGGCCCTCCGATGCTGAAGTTAGTAAGGTGGTCGAGCAAAAAATGAAGCAGATGAATAGTAGGTGTGTAAGGACATATTTTGCTTACCTGGCCAATGTAGAGAATCCTCTTTTATGTTGTATCTCATAACCTCCGACAATAAGGAATATTTAGTGCTAGAAGACATCGGGTAATGGAAGGTGTACAATTTTCCTCCTAGGAATCTCTCGTTACACATGTATGAGCAGTCTTTTATAACCTCCGCAATAATGATAGAAACTAAGTAGACACTCTTATAAGAAGGTTCTGTTGCATGTATGTGTCAGATATTAGAATATTTCATGATGAATAATTATTATTCTCTGACAAGTTGTTGTGATTTTCTGACAATATTATCCCCTTAATGTAGTCCGGTAAGATCTTTAGCCGACCGAGGTATCCTAGTCAAATCTTTAGCCAACCTACTGTATGTTGTCATGTCTATCTATGAAGGACAAGGATCCAAGTCTCGAAAGATCCGATCGATCCTTGGATCGATCGACCATATGCTATGAGACATGCCCCAAAAATGCTCTATGATCTAGAAGTCTGGCTGGATCTATGTCCGATCAGGTTTGTAATGAGAATTGCCTTATGCATTTTCCTTGTGTATACATATATGAGATGGGAACACCGAGCCATGCAAAGCTGACTGGCCTTATGATCGACCAGCTATATGAAGGGAAACTAGCACATGAGAAGTGGGGAATCAAAACCCGATAGTCTGATCGGATATTGTGCCAACTAGTTATACGTTGAGAATTATATTGTAGGGCTGACTAGTATACTGAACATCTTGGCTCTGTAAGTCTGATTAGATCTCATCCTGTTTGACTGTATGCTAGGAAATTACCTCTGTTGTGTACTGAGAGGATACTTCTAAAGGACAGGGAGCTAAGTCCCGAATGCTCAGCCGACATTAGGGTCATTCGAGTTTCTCAAGTGGAGCGATAAGTCCTCCCAATCCGGCCGATCCTTGAGGCCGACCGACCGTATACAGAGAGACTTGTACCCAAAGAATAGGGAACTAAGTCCCTTAAGTCTAACCGGCTACTAGGTTAGCCGACTTTATGCTGAAAGTCATAGCGCTAAGAGAGAAGTTGAGTCTCGGTGAGAATAACCCGTTCAAATGTATATATTATGACTCTGACCGTCACTTCATCCTGATTTTAACCACCACCTCATATTAACTTTAACTGACACACTATCTTTGGTTTCACTTACAACATACCATATCAGAGGATATTATAAAGAAACTTAATTGCTGAGGTTTCTAGGCTATGAGGCCACATCATTCTTCTTATATTGATAGTTAATACTATTTTGGTCTTTAAATTCTTGCCATCTAAATTGATGGTTTTATTTCAGGCAATGTTCTTTTCAAGACAAACTTTCAGCTTCAATATCCACAGTAGTTATATTTTGGATTTTTCTTTCTACAGGCAACCATGTGGAATCCTTCAATAGTAAGACCTTCCATGTTCTCATTTATCAGCATCTTCATTGATTATTTCACCGTGCAAACTAAGTTGTGCACTTAATGATAAGGCTACATGGAAACTAGGAGTTTGCTTGTAGGTTTGATATAACTTTCCCACACGTAAGAGTTTTCTCCGTTAGTTGACTTGATCTGATAAGCAAAGTAAACGCGAGTAACTGTTTCTCTTTGAACGTTGTGGATGAGAAACAACTAAGAAATTCCCTTGATTAGGACACTTGAGGAAGTGACGACCAAAAAGGGACTAAAGTTCTGCAAGGAATGCAACTTGTTGCATTTTTAGCAAATCAAAGAATTGTTTGTGCGGCTACTAATATACATCAAACAGATATCAATCAAATCTGTTTGACAACGGCAAATACCAATACAATTTATTATTCTGCGTGTTCCTTTTTCTCAAGTAACATTCTTAACCATTTCCATTGCGGATTGGTTCTATGAATTGCAAGATAATGGATGTCTTCTTTTTCAGCTTGACTTGACTTCTGTTTCAGTGTCTTATTTGTTGGACAGTTGCATCTCTTCCAATTGTTTGGAATGTCTTTCTTTCTCGCTATATTGTGCAGTATGATTCTTTCTTATTCTCAGTCTGACTAGTTATCTGTCCATCAAATTGTGCTTTGTTTTTGAACTGAGTCAGAATAGTCCCGTGCGATTCTTGTTTGGTTAGTTCATTCAAAATTAATGCTTCCAGCATGTCTAAATCTAAATCCATTAATCTTTCTTTTAATCACTTTTCTGTACGTACGCTATCCTTTGCAATTCATTTCATCTGTTACTACTAAACGTCTGTCACACTGCATTATATTGCATGCACATTATCGAGGACAAGAACAAAAAATAAAATAGGTAGGGCCTAACTATGAAACCTGTGACCTTACTATTATAATTAGCCTGTGAAATTCTGTGGCGATTGAAGTTTGAATGAGAAAGCGGGCGAGGACCACTGCCAGTAATTGTGCGGTTTATGTTCATGGCCAACGACATCAGTGCGATTTCGGCTCTGCCGTCGACGGACCACACGCTTCAATCACAATCACTCCTTGTCCTTATATATTCGCTACTCTTGCGCAGAATGTTATATTCGTCCTATTTTTTGTTGCATGTAGGAAACTTAACGGCGTTCAAAAGTATGATCCGCGTAATGACTTAGGGGTGTATTGACTTTTAATTATTTTCAATGATATTTTTGGATTTTAAAAATCTAGTATTGTTTAATCTAGACTTTATAAACTTTATAGAAATATAATAATATTCAAATTCAATTTTTATAAAATTTTAAAAAATCATATGGTAGTCAAACTTAACTTTTAACTAATAAGAACTCTCTAAAACATTTGATAAAAAAAGATAACCCGGTGCACAAAGCTCGTAGTCTGATCCTGTTTTTTTTACAAGAGACTATTTTTAAGATTCAAACCCATGACCTTTTGGTCACATTGCAATAAATTTATCGTTGCACCAAGACTCCCCTTCCTCTAAAACACTTGGTACAACTTTAAAAATAAAATAAAAAGTCTTCTCCTTGTCCTTGAGACTTCTATCGACTTCAAATCACCTTAATTTTTTACAAATAAGTCTTTTCTCTTTCCACTGCTCGATTTTGATTATTTCTTTGATCAAAAAGGTCATGTCCTTGTTCAACCTTTTATCGACCTGCATCAACCTCTCAGCATGCATTTCATGCGAAGTAGAGAGAGTCCTCTGAAATGTTGTTCTCCAACATTATAAAGGAAAAAATAATAGATCAAAACAGCAGGAATGGAATGGTAGCCGCACGGTGGCCCACAACGGCAAGCTACAGATGGAGAATTTTCTCTGGTTGCTCGTGATGGGAAACAATGAGGTGTATAAGAAAGGAGGAAAATAAATAGAAAAATTGTTTGAGACAGTTGACGGTGTTTCTATCGACTACTTGTAAGCAGGTCGAAATTGAAGTCGATTTGGACGGTGGCGTTGTGCATGCATGGAAGACAAACTTGAGACATTAGATTTTAATATAAAATATATATTAATAAATCAAATTAATTCTCAACTTAATTAATAGATAATTTAATAAAGTGTAATAAAATTAGACCCTAAAAATATTCTATAAAATTTATTTAAATCTTAAAAATTTCTAAATAAATTTATATATTTATATTTATTTATTTTAATAATATTATTACTAATCAAAGTAATAATATTATTATTAATTTTATTACTAATCAAATTTATTAATTCAACAATTTATTAAAAATTTCACCAAATTAAAGGGTTGACCAATATTTCATCATAATTTGGATCAAATTTGTAAATAAAAATATTTAAAATTATTATAATATTATTGGATTTAAAATTATATTATTAATGTTTTTTTTAAAAAAAATACAAATTGAGACGTTATCCTCTCTTTGTTTTTAGCCAAAACAAGATAAAAGTATTAAAAGTTGAAAAAAAAAATTCTGGACAAGTATGCTATTTATTATTTTATTAAAAAAATAAATTTAATTATGTATTTTAGGTTTTGTTCGAAAATAAATATCGTGTGAGACCATGACTACCTATACTTTTCTAAGATTGAATATACCCTTTTAAATCTACAAGTTTTCATACCATTTACAAATATCTATAAAAATCTTGCAAAAAAGTCTATAGAACTCAATGAAATTTTTTTCACCACTATATGAGATTCTATAAACGTCAATAAAAATCTATTGACTCTATAAAATTCTATCATTAAAAAAATCAATAAAAAATATTCAATCTTTTGATTGAATACACTCCTCTTAAAGATTTGAAAATTACGTACTACAACATATATAAGGTTTTTTTTTTCCTTTATGGCATAAAGACTAATTTTTATATGATGTACATTCCTTTCTCTTAATCTTATCGCCACTATTTCAAATGCAAAGTTTATTCTCATATCTAGTGTCGTAGGAAGATGAACTCATTTAAATATAACTACATCTTTAAAAGCTAGCATAGTTTTAAAGGTCGACCTAGTTAGTGGAGGGGAACTAGCTACATGGTGGTACCATATGATCGCGTGCAAAGCACAAGGACAGTGAACCCGATCCTTAACAGGCATTATTGAGGAAACTATTTACTCTTACTAATAAATAGTTGCTGGTCACACCTGGTAGTGCACGGTGCTAATAAGATCGTATTTTCTGTTTCTGACTGAGATGCACATTTAATTTTTGGCCAGGCCATGTAAAACACTATGCTCCAATTAGGCAGCTATGTGTGGCTGCACTGGCGTGGTGTAATCAATTGGTCGAGGTGCACTATAGCGTGATGGCATTGTCCCAGTGTTGGTGCCTAAATTGAACCAATATGAGTGCAGCTCATTTAAAGAAAATGAGCTGGTCCATAAATTGGGCTCATTCATATTCAATTTATTGTACGTGCCATAGGTGAAAGCAAATTAAACTCCGAAAAAAGTGACTGCGAACATATCTGGAGTTCTGCATTCGCTATTTGGCGAGCCATTATTTCCACCAACCAGTACATCAGTTTCCGGCAATTTTGTCCCTTCTCCCCTCCCGTATCCACGCCAACTAAATAGTAATACACCAAAGAAGAAAGAACAGGACTGAACTGAAATTTAAACACACCGGCCAATTATTTACCCCAATAAAAAATCATGCAGTATATCATGTTTGCATGTAAGAATCTTGGTACGGCAAAATCCCTCCATTGAAGAGGTGGAATGAAGTCCATTAACGCCCAGCTATATATATATTAAACCTGAATCTATGACAATTGTGTCGGTATCGTATCTATCTGCTAGATTCCACCATGCATGCAAGGCACACTTCTTGAACTTGCCCTCTCGTTCTCTCGCCATCTCTATCTCTCTCCTTACGATATAATATAATTCGGTCGCAGCACTGCGAGCTAGCTAGAACTTGTGCATAAATGCGCTCTGCCTGTGCTGCCGGATTATATTATTGCGACAGCTTAATTCCTCCACCACTTCGCAATTCACATGTTTGCATGCTTTCCACTACCACTTCACATGCATTCTATTCCAATCCGTCGCCTTCACTCTGCATTTGCACCGCATTAAGCAATTTTTGTTTGCTACCTCTTGTCGTCGAACCTTCTCTCTGACTCCTATTATAATTTCTTGTCCTCCCCTTTTCGTCTTCAATTTAATTTCCTCCGAATCATCCAGTACCATCCCCTCTCCCCCCCTCTGTCTCTCTGATCTCTCTCGCGCATCGCCAACATGAGCGATAAGATTCTCATTGCTAGTAGTAGAAGTTATATGAATACTGGTGCAGAACAAACCAGTAAATCCAGTGCTGGAGCCATGGAGCGTCCACAATTCTCGCCTCTGGTCAGGTGCCCTCGATGCGACTCCGCCAACACCAAGTTCTGCTACTACAACAACTACAGCCTCTCGCAGCCGCGCCACTTCTGCAAGGCCTGCAAGCGCTACTGGACCCGCGGCGGCACCCTCCGCAACATCCCCGTCGGCGGAAGATGCCGCAAGAACAAGCGCGTCAAGAAACTACCCCAGCATCTGCCGCCGTCCGAAAACCTTAAACTACAACCGGCACCCAAGCCCAGGAGCTTCAATTTCAACTACCCTTTGGCTTCAACCGCTACGCCGATTAGCAGCACTTCGGTGAGTGACGAGATGTTGAAATTGGAACGATATAATTCGTTGATGATGGAGCTGCAAGGAATCGGGGATTTTGGATTAATTGTTAGCTCAGGATTAGGGCAAAATCTTGTGGTTAACAGTAAACAATACGATAATGATCTGAAAAGTAATTCTGCAGCTGCCGAGAAAATAGGCTCGGTGCAAAATTTTGCAGATTCGGCGACTGCTAATTGTTGGATCGATGCGGCGAACCGATCATGGTCGTCGTCCTCAGCACGGCTCCTATAGCTCAGAGATTCCTAGCTAGAGAAGCAATATCAAGGAAGGTAGTTATATTATCGAGTCAGTTTTATATATAAATTGTATGATTATATGATGTGCAGGAGGCAGAATATTAAGTAGTAGTTTTTTGAAGACGTACGAGAGTGGTGAAGAAAAGAGTGGATCAGAGAGATCATGTCGGTCTGCAAGTATATTAGTACGTATATACAGTAGCCAGCTAGTATATATGTGATTGGCTAATCTATGTGGGTGTCGAAGGAGAACATCGTTTTGCTCCGAGAGGAACCTCAGATCCATTCAGCTTAATTAATTTCAATTAGTGCTACTTAATTAATCTTTCAGACTCTAGGAAGGATTCCTTTTTTCTGGTTTAAATATATGTGACAATATGGTTCTTTCATCCTTTTCATATCTGCATATTTCTTCCTTTTCTTTTTTTTTCCTTTATGTCTTTCTTTTGGGATCTTCTTTTGATGAAACTGATGAAGGCATGAAGCCTGTCCTTCGGATATGCATGTGCCTGCCCATATTGACTACAGGATAATACTTCGCTCGCATTTATTGGTGTCAGCTCATGCATGAATTCATACCTTTCCCTTTTTTTTTTTTTTCTCTCTCTCTCCATTTTATCCACAAAGAGACTGCCTTGCTTCCATGCATTGAAGTTAATTAAGTATATATAAGGATAAGGCCTAGAAATTCTACCTATCTGATCACTGGCTGATTAATTAACAACAGATTTCCAGTTTTCCATGAGGTCAATTTAAGTACGAATGATAATTTCTCCTAAATTTGATGAAAAATTTGATATTCCATCCGAATAGTATAGGAAGGGTATAAAAGAACTATTAATATTCGATATTCCACCTAAATATTTAATAAAATAATATATATTAATATTTTTTTCTAAAAACTCATTAATTTTTTTTTAATGTGAGGAGTAGGTTATATAGATATTTAATCTATTTTTAATTATATATAGAGATAATTTTAATATATTTTTATTAAATAATAATATTATACGGAAAGAAAAAAAAAGTATTAGTATAGAAGATGATATGGTATGTTATGAATGGATCCAGTAGTGAGGTGGAAGTCAAGATCAGGTGAGGTGATCGTCAAAGTTAGGATGAGGTGGCAATTAAGGTCAGAGTATAAACAGATGACCAAGACGCTCTCACCAAAACTCGGCTTCTCACTTCTCAATGCTAGGACATTCAGTATGAGTCGATCGTCCTTAGAATCGGTCGGACTTAAGGGCCTCAATGCTCCACACATAGTGTCAAGATACAGAGAATAAACATAGTCAGCTCCCTCAATAGTTGGACATACAGGGTCCAGCTCCCCACTTCTATAATACAACTCTCAGCAAATGTCCGGTCGACTTAAGGGCCAGTCAGGTATACAGGGGATAGTTCCCTCACAGCAGTACATCAACTCTCCACATATGTCCAGTTGACCCAAGGGTTGGTCGAGTTCACAGGGCATAGTTCCTAATCACTCAACATTAAAGCAACTCTCAACATATGGTCGGTCGGTCTAAAAGCTTGTCGGGGTTAAGAGACTTAGTTTCCCATTTCTATTATCAGTTTCCCATTATACAACAAGTATGCTATTAGGTCTGTCGGACTACCTCCAGGGGATATAATTGTCAGAGAATCATAATAATCTAGCAAAGAATAACAGCTACTAGGTATCATTTCTTCTCCACCCCTTAGTCTTCTCCCAGTCAACAACAGAGTCATCTGCCTAGCGCGCCATCTCCATCGCTTTCAGAATAGGATCAAATTTGGTGTTATTTGTGGAAACTTCGTCCGAATCTGAAAGGCGGAGATAGATGAAACTGGACGATTCACTATATTCACCTTATAACAAGAAGATTTGGAGTTGCTAATAGCAACATGAGCATAAAAGTTAGTGCAACAACAACAACAATAGTAGTAGTCGTTGGTCCTCAGCAGCACGACCCAACTGCATCGATGACGGGCCCTCATACCGAACGAGAGACCCGAGTAAAAGGTCCAACCAAATTCTAGCCAGTCCCTCTTCTGTTGGTTGCTACTCGGAAAGCCTAGAGGTTCCACTGTACAAAAATTTTGTACAAAGGTCTGAACCTTTTCCTAGCTACCATGTGTTCTTTTAAATTAAATTTTGGATCGCCTGCGGAACTTAACACGTTTGATCCAAAACTTAATCTATTCGTTCTTTTAGGTTTTGACTTGGGTCTCCTGCGGAACTTAACACGTTCGACCCAAATCACCTTAAGTTATTAATTCCATTAAATATTAATTTCCATAATTGGTTCCCAGTACTGACGTGGCGAGGCACATGGCCTTCTTGGATATGGGAGCAACCACCACCGACTAGACAAAACCTTTTATGGAAAGCTAATATTTAATTTCCTAAAATAACTTTAGGTTAACCGAAAAGAACAATCAAATCACAAGGAAAAAGAAAACAAAAGAACACAACATCGAAAAACATATTCGAAATACTAGAATCGCATGCCTCTTGTATTTGGTATTATTTCCAAAAATAACTAGTATGATGCGGAAAGAAAATTACTAGTTATACCTTTTAGAAAGACCTCTTGATCTTCTCAGTATTCCTCTTCTAACCTCGGACGTTGTGTGGGCGATCTTCCGAGATGAGAAACCACCAAAGCACCTTCTTCTCCTTTCTTGAGTTTCGGCCAAGCACTATGCTTCCAAGAGATGAAGATCTTTTCCACCAATCAAGCTCGAGGGATGTAAGCTTTCTCCTTCTTCTCCAGCTAAATCCGCCACCACTTGATCTTCAAGGAGGAAGAGAGGTCCGGCCACAAGATGGAGAGAAGAGAAAGGAAGGAGGCCGACCACACCAAGGAAGAAAAGAGGAGAAAATAATAGAGTTCTTCTTATGAAGCCTTCTCTACCCCTCTTTTATAATCCTTGGTCTTGGCAAATAAGGAAATTTAATAAAAACTTCCTTAATTCTTTTGCCATGAAAAGGAAAAATTTATTTAATTAAAATAATTTTCCTTTTCCAATTTACATGGCCACCACCATCTTAAAACAAGGAGAGTTTTAATTAATTAAAACTTCCTAATTTGTCTCCAGAAATTTATAAAATTTCTCCAATAATTTAATCCCTTCATGATTGGTTTATAAAAGGAAATTTAATAAATTAAAATCTTTCTTTTAAACATGTGGATAAAAAGAAAGTTATCTCTAAAATTAAAATATCTTTTAATCTACAAATAAGAAAAGATATCAAATCTTTTCTCAATCTTTTGTAGAAACCGATAAAAGAAAATATTTAATTTTAAACTTTCTTTAAATCATGAACATGGTTAAAAGGAAAGTTTTCTTAAAATTAAAATCCTCCTTTAATCAACAAATAAGGAAAGATTTCAAATTTTAAACTCTCTTTTAAACATGTAGATGATTTACAAATAAGGAAAGTTTTACCAAAATTAAAACCATCCTTTTAATCTACAAATAAGGAAAGAGATTAATCTCTTCTCTTAATCTTTTGTAGAAAGTTATAAAAGGAAATTTTAATTTTAAACTCTCTTTAAAATCATGATATCCACATAAGAAATAATTTTAATAAAATCCTTTTAATATTCTAGTGATCGGCCACCTAAGCTTGGGACCCAAGCTTTGGCCACCACCTACATGGCTCATCCACTGGTCTTGGCCGGCCCTAGCTTGGGTTCCAAGCTAGCTTGGCCGGCCCCATTGGATGGGTAAGAAGGTGGTACACGGTGGGTATAAATCTCTATATACTAGAGGCTACGATAGGGACCGAGAGGAGGAATTGGTTTGGTCTCCCATGAAATTAAGCATCCCGTGTTCGCCAACACACAACTAAATTTCATCAATAATAATTCATTCCACTAAAGAACTATTATTGAACTACGCACCAATCCCAAATTACATTTTGGGCTCCTTCTTATTATGAGTGTGTTAGTCTCCTGTGTTTAAGATAACAAATGTCCACTAATTAAGTAAGTTCTGACAACTCACTTAATTAATATCTAGCTCCAAGAGTAGTACCACTCAACTTCATCGTCATGTCGGACTATGTCCACCTGCAGGGTTTAACATGACAATCCTTATGAGCTCCTCTTGGGGACATTCTCAACCTAGATCACTAGGACACAGTTTCCTTCTATAATCAACAACACACTATAAGTGATATCATTTCCCAACTTATCGGGCTTATTGATTCATCGAACTAAATCTCACCCATTGATAAATTAAAGAAATAAATATCAAATATATGTGCCGTTATTATATTAGGATTAAGAGCACACACTTCCATAATAAGCGAGGTCTTTGTTTCTTTATAAAGTCGGTATAAAAGAAACGACCTCTAATGGTCTACTCAATACACTCTAAGTGTACTAGTGTAATTATATAGTTAAGATAAACTAATACCTAATTACACTACGACCTTCCAATGGTTTGTTCCTTTCCATTATGGTCGTGAGCTACTGTTTATAATTTATAAGGTATTGATAACATGATCCTCTGTGTGTGACACCACACACCATGTTATCTACAATATAAATTAATTGAACAACTACATTTATCATAAATGTAGATATTTGACCAATGTGATTCTTATTTCTAGATAAATGTTTATACCAAAAGCTAGGCTTTTAGTATACACTCTAACAATCTCCCACTTATACTAAAAGACTAAGCTGCCATATCTGCTGCCATACATCTGATTCCCAACCCTTCAACATGTCCATCAAAAGCTCTCGCCTTAAGGACCTTAGTGAAAAGATCTATAGGTCATCATCTGATGCATTCTAGGCAGCAACAACTTCTCCTCGTTTATACGATTTCTCGTATTGGGTAGTACTTGCGCTCTATTGTGTTTACTTGCTTTTATAGACTTATGGTTTCTTCGAGTTTGCTACTGCACCAATATTATTACAATAAATTGTAATAATCTTTGGACAAACTATAAATCATATCTAAGTCTATCTTGAGGTTATTGAGTCGTTCAGCTTTTATGGCTACCTCAGAGGCTTGCCATATACTAAACTTCTATGGTGGAGTCCAGAAAAACACCTATGCTTATCACTCTTCCATAGTTATGACTTTACCTCCTAAAGTAAACACAAAATCCCGAGGTTGACTTATTATTGTCCCTATCCGATTGGAAGTCAAAATCCATGCAACCCACAAGGACCAAATTAACTGCCTTGTAAGCTAGCATATAATCTCTAGTGCCTCTAAGGTACTTCAATATATGCTTTACTGCAGTCCACTGTCCTTGTCCAGAGTTATTTTGATATCTGCCAACTATGCCCTTGGCAAACAGATTTCTTATCTCGTGCATAGCATTTATTAGGCTTCCGACAGTCGAAGCATAAAGAACTGCCTTTATTTCCTTTATCTCCTTTAATGTCTACAGAGACATATCTTTAGATAAAGTTACTCCATCCTGAAAAGGTAAGAAACCTTTCTTGGAGTTTTGCATGCTTTAAAACGAGCAAGGATTTTTCCGATGTATGAAGCTTGGGATAAGTAAAATATTCTTTTCTTGCGATCCCTTATTACTTTGATCTCAAGAATATATACATTCTCCCAAGTCCTTTATATCGAATTATTTGGACAACCATACCCTTACTTCTGACAACATTTTGATATTGTTTCCAACTACCAAAAATGTTATCTACGTATAGTACAAGAAATACCACCACGCTTCCATCACACCTTTTGTATACACAAGACTTATCCGGTTACTAAATAAATCCATAGGTCTGAATTACTTTGATAAACCGGATGTTCCAAGACCTTGAAGCTTTGCCTCAGTCCATAGACTGATTGAGCTTACACAAGATGCTCTTAGCCCTTTGCAATGAACCCTTCTGGTTGCTTTATATGGATGCTTTCTTCAAGACTTCCATTAAGGAATGCTGTCTTGACATCCACTTGCCAAATAGATAAAAGAATCGGATAGACTTAAGCATGGCTACCGGTGAAAAAGTTTCCTTTTTCATCAAGCCTTGCTTTGAAGGTTTCAACCTTCCTGTCTATCCCTCTTTTCCTATTGTAGACCTTTTACACCCAAAGGCTTTTACACCACTTGGTGGTTCTATAAGCTTCAATTTTATTAGAATACATATATTCTAATTCTATTATTCATTACTCTTTGCCAAGATCGCATATTTATCTTGGAGTGCTTCGTCATATGTCCGGAGATCGGTTATGTCCTTCAGGGATCGAGTCCAAAACTCTCCCAAAACATGAACCTATTTAGGTTGCTAACAACCCTCCCACTATGACAAGACACTTTATGCAATTGTGTATCATTTGTGATACGTGTTGCGATTTTCTTGTGGTATCTCATCTTATATTGGTACTAGGTTAGACATGTCCTTTATTATTTCCTTAAGAACAAATTTACTTATGAGCACGTGGTTCATTATATAGTCCTTTTCTAAAATCAGTCATTGATGCTAACAATGACCTTCTGATTTTAAGACTATAATCCTACTTTTGTTTATCTAGGATAACTTACAAACAAGTGAACTCCTATCCAACTTATCATTGTCTCTCTTTAACATATGTGCTGGATTACCCGAATCCGAATATGCTTCAAAATAGGTTTTCACCTATTCATCAATTCTATATGAGTAGAGAGTTCTAACTTGGAAGGTACTATGTTCACTTTCGTTTTCAGAGTTTATCCTTAAAACAAATTTGGTAATTTTCTGAATAACTCATCATCTATCTAATTATTCCATAAGAGTCCTTTACCTTCTTTCTACTACACCATTCTGTTGGGGTGTACCAGATGCAGTTAGTTGGGATTGAAATCCAACTTCTGATAAGTAACTCCTAAAATCTCTCAAGAGGTACTTGCCACTACGATCTTCCATAGTGACTTTTTACTTTAACATTTCTCCATTCAACCTTGTACTCTTTGAACTAATCAAAGTACTTAGTCTTGCGGTACATTAAGTAAATTTATTTGTATCTTGAATAGTTGTCTATTAAATAGACAAAATATTCAATACTACCTCTTGTCTGGATAGTCATAGGATCACACAAATCAGAATGAACCGTTTTCAACATATCTTTGACTCCATACCCCTTGGACTTAAAAGCTTCTTGGTTATTTTCCTTCCAAGTAAGACTCGTAGGTTGGAAAGATTTCCACTACCAATGAACCCAAAAGTTCATCAGCTACCAATGAATCCTACTCAAGTATAACCTAGCTTTAGATGCCAAAGATATAATTGGTTCATTTCCGAAGGTTGCTTTCTCTTAAAATTAGAAGATGTGTTACTAATTTCTATTTGTTGCATCGTGGGAGTTTATTGGATTATAAATTGTCAACCATCATACCAGAATAGATAACTTTCCTATTTTTCTTGATAACAACTTTGTTATCAAAATAGACATAATATCTATAATAGTTTAGAAACTGAAATCGGGTTCTTTCTAAACTTGGTACGTAAAGACAATTACTTAAAATCCATATTTTATTCTTATTAAAGGATAAACATCTCCCACAGCTACCACTTTTACAGGAGTGCCCATGTGGACGGTGATTTACCTTTCATTTAGTTGTCGGGTTTCTGGAACCCTGAATTGCAGACATGATTAATGACATCTTGTATCTACACTCCAGGTTCTCGTAGATAACACCACTAGACATGTTTCAACTAATGAATTAAATACACCTAAATTGTTCTTAGTTCTAAGAAGCAGTCTACCTTAATGTCCAAGTCCTATTTCCAATCATTACAATTGGGACTACTAAGTCTTTTTCTATAGTATGACTACTAGGGATTGACAAACATCCTAAGAATCACAAAAACATTTGGTCAAGATCAACTCCTTAAAATCTCCATGAATTTTGTGTATACAAAATCGAAGAGGAGATTTTATTCATTAATTTTATTATCTCGTCAACTTTACTTTATGACGAATAAAATTAATAGTTGATCTGTCTTTGATCAAATATTTGGTCAAAACTTTTTGAATTTAAAATAACATTGATTCCTCAAACAATATTATTTAAATTTACCAACACCTCAACACCGTGAATTTTGCATGCCACGTTAGTGTGGACGTATACAAATTCAACATTTGTAAAAGGAGGGTTTTACCCATTAACTATCTTGTCAACGTATCTTTATGACAAATAAAATTATCAAACACCGTTAATTTTGTATGCCACGTTAGTGTGGACGTATACAAAATCAATCATTTGTAAGAGGGTTTTAACCCTTTAATTTTATTATCTTGTCAACCTAGTTTTATGACAAATTAATAGTTGGTTTCATTTGGTCACACAAATAATAGCAGTGACTCCGATGGGAGGATACTATTAGATGTGTCTAAGTGTATACCATTACTTGACACTAAGTCCATTAATAAGATTATGCCCCTTGTTGGGGAAGATCACACGCTCTTAATTAACTTCCTATAGTCATCCAAAATGGAAGTCTATTCTAGTGATCCACAAACAAGCTCATCCGTTATGGAGGAAGGCACTCGAGCCAACGCAAGCTTGTTTGCATCACTTACAAACCGATAATGGAGACCATGGGATTTACTTAAAATCCCTCTCCCACTTAGTTATTTATAAATGAGGAATTTTAACTATGCTAGCCTACTAAATATGTAAACCAACATGCACACACAATATAAAAGCAATAAATAGAAAATCTAATTTTCAACTATTATGGCTTTTATCTCTAGTTATCCTCCGTGTGTTGTCATCCCAAGCTGCTTGCCATATTTGGCCACCGCCACCGGGTCTAGCTATCGCATCCATCTTGCTCCTAGTTCCACTGCGCCTCTGGTCCTCAGAAGGTTCCACGCTTTGCAAGATTAGATCCGTGACATAAATAGAATTTTACATTTTGATCCTATATTCCATAAAAGGAATGTACATGTATCTAGATCAAAATAAAATCCTAATAAAACTAAATCCCCGTATTTTATAATACAATCATGCACACACATAAAATGCCCTTGACATGTCAGGGTCCAATCACACACATAATAACTATAAGCCATAATAGTTGGATCCTGCGAGTTAGCACATCCTACTATTAACGCCTAAATTATGTATGACATGTGCATAATTAAACTAATACCAAATACAGAGAAAACCCTAGCTCGATACCAATTGTTGGTTGCTACTCGGAAAGCCTAGAGGTTCCCCTGTACAAAGGTCTGAACCTTTTCCTAGCTACCATGTGTTCTTTTAAATTAAATTTTGGATCGCCTGCGGAACTTAACACGTTTGATCCAAAACTTAATCTATTCGTTCTTTTAGGTTTTGACTTGGGTCTCCTGCGGAACTTAACACGTTCAACCCAAATCACCTTAAGTTATTAATTCCATTAAATATTAATTTCCATAATTGGTTCCCAGTACTGACGTGGCGAGGCACATGGCCTTCTTGGATATGGGAGCAACCACCACCGACTAGACAAAACCTTTTATGGAAAGCTAATATTTAATTTCCTAAAATAACTTTAGGTTAACCGAAAAGAACAATCAAATCACAAGGAAAAAGAAAACAAAAGAACACAACATCGAAAAACATATTCGAAATACTAGAATCGCATGCCTCTTGTATTTGGTATTATTTCCAAAAATAACTAGTATGATGCGGAAAGAAAAATTACTAGTTATACCTTTTAGAAAGACCTCTTGATCTTCTACCGTATTCCTCTTCTAACCTCGGACGTTGTGTGGGCAACGATCTTCCGAGATGAGAAACCACCAAAGCACCTTCTTCTCCTTTCTTCAAGTTTCGGCCAAGCACTATGCTTCCAAGAGATGAAGATCTTTTTCCACCAATCAAGCTCCAAGGGATGTAAGCTTTTTCTCCTTCTTCTCCAAGCTAAAATCCGGCCACCACTTGATCTTCAAGGAGGAAGAGAGGTCCGGCCACAAGATGGAGAGAAGAGAAAGGAAGGAGGCCGGCCACACCAAGGAAGAAAAGAGGGAGAAAATAATAGAGGCTGTTCTTCAATGAAGCCTTCTCTACCCCCTCTTTTATAATCCTTGGTCTTGGCAAATAAGGAAATTTAATTAAAAACTTCCTTAATTCTTTTGCCATGAAAAGGAAAAATTTATTTAATTAAAAATAATTTTCCTTTTCTCAATTTACATGGCCGGCCACCATCAAGCTATAAACAAGGAGAGTTTTAATTAATTAAAACTTCCTAATTTGTCTCCAGAAATTTATAAAATTTCTCCAATAATTTAATCCCTTCATGATTGGTTTATAAAAAGGAAATTTAATAAATTAAAATCTTTCTTTTAAACATGTGGATAAAAAGAAAGTTATCTCTAAAAATTAAAATATCTTTTAATCTACAAATAAGGAAAGATATCAAATCTTTTCTCAATCTTTTGTAGAAACTAATAAAAGAGAATTATTAATTTTTAAACTTTCTTTTAAATCATGAACATGGTTAAAAAGGAAAGTTTTCTTAAAATTTAAAATCCTCCTTTAATCAACAAATAAGGAAAGATTTCAAATTTTAAACTCTCTTTTAAACATGTAGATGATTTACAAATAAGGAAAGTTTTTACCAAAAATTAAAACCATCCTTTTAATCTATAAATAAGGAAAGAGATTAATCTCTTCTCTTAATCTTTTGTAGAAAGTTATAAAAGGAAATTTTTAATTTTAAACTCTCTTTTAAAATCATGATATCCACATAAGAAATAATTTTAATAAAAATCCTTTTAATATTCTAGTGATCGGCCACCTAAGCTTGGGACCCAAGCTTTGGCCAGCCACCTACATGGCTCATCCACTTGGTCTTGGCCGGCCCTAGCTTGGGTTCCAAGCTAGCTTGGCCGGCCCCATAAGAAGGTGGGTATAGGTGGTATAAATCTCTATACTTAGAGGCTACGATAGGGACCGAGAGGAGGAATTGGTTTTGGTCTCCCGATGAAATTAAGCATCCCGTGTTCGCCCCGAACACACAACTAAATTTCATCAATAATAATTCATTCTACTAAAGAACTATTATTGAACTACCGCACCAATCCCAAATTACATTTTGGGCTCCTTCTTATTATGAGTGTGTTAGTCTCCCTGTGTTTAAGATAACAAATGTCCACTAATTAAGTAAGTTACTGACAACTCACTTAATTAATATCTAGCTCCAAGAGTAGTACCACTCAACTTCATCGTCATGTCGGACTATGTCCACCTGCAGGGTTTAACATGACAATCCTTATGAGCTCCTCTTGGGGACATTCTCAACCTAAATCACTAGGACACAGTTTCCTTCTATAATCAACAACACACACTATAAGTGATATCATTTCCCAACTTATCAGGCTTATTGATTCATCGAACTAAATCTCACCCATTGATAAATTAAAGAAATAAATATCAAATATATGTGCTCGTTATTATATTAGGATTAAGAGCACACACTTCCATAATAACTAAGGTCTTTGTTTCTTTATAAAGTCAGTATAAAAGAAACGACCTCTAATGGTCCTACTCAATACACTCTAAGTGTACTAGTGTAATTATATAGTTAAGATAAACTAATACCTAATTACACTACGACCTTCCAATGGTTTGTTCCTTTCCATTATGGTCGTGAGCTACTGTTTATAATTTATAAGGTACTGATAACATGATCCTCTGTGTGTGACACCACACACCATGTTATCTACAATATAAATTAATTGAACAACTACATTTATCATAAATGTAGATATTTGACCAATGTGATTCTTATTTCTAGATAAATGTTTATACCAAAAGCTAGGCTTTTAGTATACACTCTAACATCTTCCACCAATGGTTGGCTTCATGCAAGTATCTGCACAATCAATTAGTTTGCCACCTGTGCCACCATCCCCAGTTGCATATCACCGAACATTATTTTACACATCTTTCAAGGAAATGGGGCAAGTAGAAAGGCCTCAAGCATCATCTTCAAGGGACACTCTCGTTCAAGATCCACGAAAGGAAAATGCTTCGGTCCATAGTGGCTCTCCTAAACGAATAGCATGTCGTTCTCCTAGGAAATACCGTGGGACAGGTTGTCAAGTGTTTTCTGACCCTTGATGATAGAGGAATATGGAGGGGCAATAGACTTTGAGGACCACCTCCTTAAATTTGAAAATGCTGCTATCCTACACCACTACACAGATAGTGTAAAGTGTCAAGTGTTTTTTACAATTCTCTCCGGCTCGGTACAGAGATAATTTAACTGACTCCCAACTGAATTCATCTACTGCTTCAAGGTGTTCCTTCACCACTTCATCAATAGCCGCCAGTACCACAAAATCACACTCAGCCTATTCTCCTTCAAAAAGGGGCCTAAGGAGACGCTGAGGGCCTATGTCAAAAATTTCAATCAAGTATTCATGGATGCTCCTTTAGCCACCCCAGGAATTCTGGTGAGCATCTTCTTTCAAGGGCTTACAGATAGTGAGTTTTTTTGTTCCCTAATAAAGAAGTCCCAAGGGACTTCGACCATTTGCTTGGAAGGACAACCAAGAATATTAATGTAGAAGAAGCTCAATTCGCTCGGAAGAAGTAGGTCACTACACCAGCACCTGCTCCTAAGCGCCGAGCTCCTATCCTCTTCCCCACAAAGGACCTCGAGTGGGACCTCAACCGTAGCTTCATGAGCCACGACCTCATGTTGTCCATGCACGTGGAAGTTGAGTGGACATGATTCCTTGAAACCCCATGCTAGCCTTCTAAGTTCTGCACTTACCATCGGTTAGAGACATATAATACTAAAGATTGTTATCACTACAATCAAGAGAAGCGTCAGGAGGATAACTAAGGATTTTTCTAGCACTCACCATCTTCCCACTGTCGACATTAGTAGCAGTAGACGGGCTGTTAGAGTGTATACTAAAAGCCTAGCTTTTGGTATAAATATTTATCTAGAAATAAGAATCACATTGGTCAAATGTCTACATTTATGATAAATGTAGTTGCTCAATTAATTTATATTGTAGATAACATGGTGTGTGGTGTCACACACAGAAGATCATGTTATTGGTTCCTTATAAATTATAAACAGTAGCTCACGACCAAGATGGAAAGGAACAAATCATTGGAAGGTCGTAGTGTAATTAGGTATTAGTTTATCTTAACTATATAATTACACTAGTACACTTAGAGTGTATTGAGTAGGACCATTTGAGGTCGTTCCTTTTATACTGACTTTATGAAGGAAGAAAGACCTCAGTTATTATGGAAGTGTGTGCTCTTAATCCTAATATAATAACAAGCACATATATTTGATATTTATTTCTTTAATTTATCAATGGGTGAGATTTAGTTCGATGAATCAATAAGCCCGATAAGTTGGGAAATGATATCACTTATAGTGTGTGTTGTTGATTATAGAAGGAAACTGTGTCCTAGTAATCTAGGTTGAGAATGTCCCCAAGAGGAGCTCATAAGGATTGTCATGTTAAACCCTGCAGGTGGACTTAGTCCGACATGATGATGAAGTTGAGTGGTACTACTCTTGGATCTAGATATTAATTAAGTGAGTTGTTAGTAACTTACTTAATTAGTGGGCATTTGTTATCTTAAACACAGGGAGACTAACACACTCATGATAAGAAGGAGCCCAAAATGTAATTTGGGATTGGTGCGGTAGTTTAATAATAGTTCTCTAGTGGAATGAATTATTATTGATAAAATTAAGTTGTGTGTTCGGGGCGAGCACGGGATGCTTAATTTTATCGGGAGACCAAAACCAATTCCTCCTCTCGGTCCCTATCGTAGCCTCTAGTATATAGAGATTTATACCCACCGCATACCCACCTTTTTACCCATCCTATAGGGGGCCGGCCAAGCTAGCTTGGAGACCAAGCTAGGGCCGGCCATGTTTTGGTTCATGGGTGAATTCATGTGGCCGACCCTAGCTTGAACTCAAGCTTAGGTGGCCGGCCCTATTAAAATAAAAAGGAATTTTATTTTTAAAATTTTTCTTATGTGGATAACATGATTTAAAAGAGAGTTTAAAATTTAAATCTTTCCTTTTATAAGATTCTACAAAAGATTAAGAGAAGAGTTAAATCTCTTTCCTTATTTGTAGATTAAAAGGTTGATTTTAATTTTGGTAAAAACTTTCCTTTTAATCATGTTCATGATTTAAAAGAGAGTTTAAAAATTAAATATCTCTTTTATAAAGCTTCTACAAAGATTAAGAAAAGATTAGATATCTTTCCTTATTTGTAGATTGGAAGAGATTTTAATTTTTAAAGATAACTTTATTTTTATCCACATGTTTAAAAGAAATATTTTAATTTATAAAATTTCCTTTTTATTGACCATCATGAAGGGAAAAATTATTAGAGAAATTTTTTATAAAATTTTCGGAAACAAATTAGGAAAGTTTTAATTCTTGATTGAATTAAATTTCCTTTGCTTGGTTTAAAGTGGCCGGCCACATTGTTGATGAGAAAAAAATTATTTTTAATTAAATAAATTTTCCTTATCAATGGAAAAAGAATTAAGGAAATTTTTATTTAAATTTCCTTATTTGTCAAGACCAATGATTATAAAAGAGAGGGTAGAGGTGCCTTCATGGCTAAGAACTCTATTATTTTTCCTCTCTCTTTTTCTTCCTTGGTGTGGCCGGCCATCCTCTCCTCCTTTCTTCTCTTTGATGGCCGAACCTCATCCTTCTTGTGGAGACTCATATGGTGGCCGGATCAAGTTTAGAGAAGAAGAAGAAGAAGGAGAGAAAGAAAGCTTTGTTTCTAGCATCCCTTGGAGCATGGTGGTGGTGGCCGAACCTCTTCATCCTAGAAGAAGTTTTGATGGCCGAAACTTGCAAGGAAGAAGAAGGTGCTTGGTGGTTCTCATCTCGGAAGATCGTTGCCCACACAACGTCCGAGGTTAGAAGAGGAATACGGTAGAAGATCAAGAGGTTTTTCTAAAAGGTATAACTAGTATTTTTTCTTTCCGCATCATACTAGTTATTTTTGGAAATAATACTAAATACAAGAGGCATACGATTCTAGAGTTTCGAATTTGTTTTCGATATAGTGTTCTTTTGTTTTTTCTTTTCCTTGTGATTTGATTGTTCTTTTCGGTTAACCTAAAGTTATTTTAGGAAATTAAATATTAGCTTTCCATAAAAGGTTTTGTCTAGTCGGTGGTGGTTGCTCCCATATCCAAGAAGGCCATGTGCCTCGCCACGTCAGTACTGGGAACCAATTATGGAAATTAATATTTAATGAAATTAATAACTTAAGGTGACTTGGGTCGAACGTGTTAAGTTTCGCAGGAGATCCAAGTCAAAACCTAAAAGAACAAATAGATAAAGTTTTAGATCATACGTGTTAAGTTCCGCAGGCGATCTAAAATTTAATTTAAAAGAACACATGGTAGCTAGGAAAAGGTTCAGACCTTTGTACAAAATTTTTGTACAGTGGAACCTTTAGGTTTTCCGAGTAGCAACCAACAATTGGTATCAGAGCTAGGGTTTTGCCTCTGTGTATTTGGTATTAGTTTAGTTATGCACATGTCATACATAATTTAGGCAGGTTAATAGTAGGATGTGCTAACTTTGTGGATGCAGGATCCAACTATTATGGCTTATAGTTATTATGTGTGTGATTGGACCCTTGGACATGTCAAGGGCATTTTATTGTGTGTGCATGATTGTATTATAAAATACAGCAGGTGTTTAGTTTTATTAGGATTTTATTTTTTGATCTAGTTACATGTACATTCCTTTTATGGAATATAGGATCGATGGATGTAAATTTTATTTTATGTTCGATCTAGTTTACATGTACATTCCTTCGAGGAATATAGGATCAAAATGTAAAATTCTATTTATGTCGCGGATCGAATCTTGCAAAGCGTGGAACCTTCTAAGGACCAGAGGCGCAGCGGAACTAGGAGCAAGATGGATGCGACAGCTAGACCCGGTGGCAGTGGCCAAATATGGCAGCAGCTTGGGATGACAACACACGGAGGACAACAAGAGATAAAAGCCATAATAGTTGAAAATTAGATTTTCTATTTATTGCTTTTATATTGTGCTGTGTGTGCATGTTAGTTTACATATTTAGTAGGCTAGCATAGTTAAAATTCCTCATTTATAAATAACTAAGTGGGAGAGGGATTTTTAAGTAAATCCCATGGTCTCCATTACTGGTTTGTAAGTGATGCAAACAAGCTTGCGCGTTGGCTCTGAGTGTCTTCCTCCATAACGGATGAGCTTGTTTGTGGATCACTAGAACAGACTTCCATTTTTGGATGACTATAGGAAGTTAATTAAGAGCGTGTGATCTTCCCCAACGGAAGGGGCATAATCTTATTAATGGACTTAGTGTCAAGTAATGGTATACACTTAGACACATCTAATAGTATCCTCCCCATCGGAGTCACTGCAATTATTTGTGTAACCAAATGATACCAACTATTAATTTTATTTGTCAAAAAGTTAGGTTGACAAGATAATAAAATTAATGGGTTAAAACCCTCCTTTTACAAATGTTGAATTTGTATACGTCCACACTAACGTGGCATGCAAAATTCACGGTGTTTGAGGTGTTGGTGAATTTAAATAATATTGTTTGAGGAATCAATATTTTTTAAATTCAAAAGTTTTTGACCAAATATTTGATCAAAGACAGATCAACTATTAATTTTATTCGTCATAAAGTAAAGTTGACGTTGACAAGATAATAAAATTAATGAATAAAATCTCCTCTTCGATTTTGTATACGTCCACACTATCGTGGCATACAAAATTCATGGGGATTTTTAAGGAGTTGATCTTGACCAAGTATTTTGTGATTCTTAGGATTTAAAATGTTTGTCAATTCCCTAGTAGTCATACTATAAGAAAGACTTAGTAATCCCAATTGTAATGATTGGAAATAGGACTTGGACATTAAGGTAAACTGTCTTCTTAGAACTAAGAACAATATAGGTGTATTTAATTCATTAGTTGAAACATGTTTAGTGGTGTTATCTACTGGAATCTGGAGTGTAGATACAGATGCCATTAATCATGTTCGCAATTCATTGCAGGGTTCCAGGAAACCCGGCAACTAAATGAAAATTAAAACACCGTCCACATGGGCACTATTGTAAAAATGATAGCTGTTACAGTGGGAGATGTTTATCTTTTGATAAGAACAAAACATGGATTTTTGAGTAATTGTCTTTACGCACCAAGTTTAGAAAGAACTAGTTTTCAGTTTCTAAACTATTCAAAGAACTTGATATTCTGCCTCTTTTAATAACAAAGTTGTTATTAAGAAAAAGAGGGAAGTTATCTGTTCTGGTACGTTGGTTGGCAATTTATAAATCCAATAACTCTCACTATGCAACAAATGGAAATTAGTAACACATCTTCTAACTTTAAGAGAAAGTAACCTTCGAAATGAACCACTTATATCTTTGGCTTCTAAGGCTAGGTTATATTAACTTGAGTAGGATTCATTGGTAGCTGATGAACTTTTGGGTTCATTAGTAGTGGAAATCTTTCCAACCTACGAGTCTTACTTGGAAGGAAAAATAACCAAGAAGCTTTTAAGTCTAAGGGGTATGGAGTCAAAGATATATTGGAATTGGTTCATTCTGATTTGTGTGATCCTATGAGCATCCAGGCAAGAGGTTGTTTCAAATATTTCATCTATTTTATAGACAACTATTTGAGATACGGATATATTTACTTGATGTGCCGCAAGTCTAAGTGCTTTGATTAGTTCAAAGAGTACGAGGCTGATGTGGAGAAACGACAAAGTAAAAGTATCAAGACACTACGGTAAGATCGTAGTGGCAAGTACCTCTTGGGAGAATTTAGGAGTCATTTATCAGAAGTAGGGATTCAATCCAAACTAACTGCACCTGGTACACTCCAACAGAATGGTGTAGGAAAAGGAAGGTATAGGACTCTTATGGAAATAAGTAGATTGATGAGTTATTAAGAATATTATCAAAATCATTTTAAGGATATACTCTGGAAACGGGAGTGAATATAGTACCTTCTAAAGTCAGAACTCTCTACTCATATAGAATTGTTGAATAGGCGTAAGCCTATTTCGAAGCATATTCGGATTCGGGTAGTCCAGCACATATGCAGAAGAGAGACAATGATAAGTTGGACAGGAATTCACTTGTTTGTGGGTTATCCTAGTAAAATGAAAGTAGGTTTATAGTCTTAAAAATCAGAAGGTCATTGTTAACATCAATGATCGATTTTTAGAAAAGGACTATGTAATAAACCATGTGCCCATAAGAAAATTTGTTCTTAAGGAAATAATAAAAGGCATGTCTAATCAAGTACCAAATGTACAAGATGAGATACCACAAGGAAACTGCAACACGTATCACAAATGATACACAATTGCAGAAAGTGCCTTGTCGTAGTGGAAGGGTTGTTAGGCAACCTAAAAAGATTCATGTTTTGGGAGAGTTTTTGGACTCGATCCCTGGAGGACATGAACCTGATCTCCGGACATATGACGAAACACTCCAAGATAAAGATGCAACATCTTGGTAAAGAGTAATGAATAACAGAATTAGAATATATGTAAAATCTGGAAGCTTGTAGAACAACCAAATGGTGTAAAAGCCTTTGGGTGTAAAAAGGTCTATAATAGGAAAAGAGGGATAGAAAGGAAGGCAGTAACTTTCAAAGCAAGGCTTGATGAAAAAGGAAACTTTTTCACTGGTAGTCATGCTTAAGTCTATCCAGATTCTTTTATCTATTTGGCAAGTGGATGTCAAGACAGCATTCCTTAATGGAAGTCTTGATGAAAGCATCCATATAAAGCAACCAGAAGGGTTCATTGCAAAGGGCTAAGAGCATCTTGTGTGCAATCTCAATTAGTCTATGGACTGAGGCAAAGCTTCAAGGTCTTGGAACATCCGGTTTATCAAAGTAATCCAGACCTATGGATTTATTGAGTAAACGGATAAGACTTGTGTATACAAAAGGTGTGATGGAAACGTGGTGGTATTGCTTGTACTATACGTAGATAACATTTTTGGTAGTTGGAAACAATATCAAAATGTTGTCAGAAGTAAGGGTATGGTTGTCCAAATAATTCGATATAAAGGACTTGGGAGAATGTATATATTTTTGAGATCAAAGTAATAAGGGATCGAAAGAAAAAATATATTTTACTTATCCCAAGCTTGATACATTGGAAAATCCTTGCTCGTTTTAAGCATGCAAAACTCCTCGAAAGGTTTCTTACCTTTTAAACATGGAGTGTCTTTATCTAAAGAGATATCTCCGATGACATCAAAGGAGATTGAGGATATGTAGGCAGTTCTTTATGCTTCTGCAGTTAGACAACCTAATGTATGCTATGCACGAGATCAGAAATCTGTTTTGCCAAGGGCATAGTTAGCAGATATCAAAGTAACCCTAGACAAGGACATTGGGCTACAGTAAAGCATATATTAAAGTACCTTAGAGGCGCTAGAGATTATATGCTAGCTTACAAGGCAGTTAATTTGGTCCCTGTGGGTTACACGGATTTTGATTTCCAATCGGTTAGGGACAATAATAAGTCGACCTCGGGGTTTTGTGTTTACTTTAGGAGGAAAAGTCATAACTATGGAAGAGTGATAAGCATAGGTGTTTTTCTGGACTCCACCATAGAAGCTGAGTATATGGCAAGCCTCTGAGGTAGCCATAAAAGCTGAATGACTTAATTACCTCAAGATAGACTTAGATATGATTTCTAGTTTGTCCAAAGATTATTACAATTTATTGTAATAATAATGGTGCAGTAACAAACTCGAAGAAACCATGAGTCTATAAGGCAAGCAAACACAATAGAGCGCAAGTACTACCCAATACGAGAAATTGTATAACGAGGAGAAGTTGTTGCCGCCTAGATTGCATCAGACGATAACCTAAGGTCCTTAAGGCAAGAGCTTTTTGAAAGGCATGGGAATCAGATGTATGGCAGCAGATATGACAGCTTAGTCTTTTAGTATAAGTGGGAGATTGTTAGAGTGTATACTAAAAGTCTAGCTTTTGGTATAAATATTTATCTAGAAATAAGAATCACATTGGTCAAATGTCTACATTTATGATAAATGTAGTTGCTCAATTAATTTATATTGTAGATAACATGGTGTGTGGTGTCACACACAGAAGATCATGTTATTGGTTCCTTATAAATTATAAACAGTAGCTCACGACCAAGATGGAAAGGAACAAACCATTGGAAGGTCGTAGTGTAATTAGGTATTAGTTTATCTTAACTATATAATTACACTAGTACACTTAGAGTGTATTGAGTAGGACCATTTGAGGTCGTTCCTTTTATACTGACTTTATGAAGGAAGAAAGACCTTAGTTATTATGGAAGTGTGTGCTCTTAATCCTAATATAATAACAAGCACATATATTTGATATTTATTTCTTTAATATATCAATGGGTGAGATTTAGTTCGATGAATCAATAAGCCCGATAAGTTGGGAAATGATATCACTTATAGTGTGTGTTGTTGATTATAGAAGAAAACTGTGTCCTAGTAATCTAGGTTGAGAATGTCCCCAAGAGGAGCTCATAAGGATTGTCATGTTAAACCCTGCAGGTGGACTTAGTCCGACATGATGATGAAGTTGAGTGGTACTACTCTTGAATTTAGATATTAATTAAGTGAGTTGTTAGTAACTTACTTAATTAGTGGACATTTGTTATCTTAAACACAGGGAGACTAACACACTCATGATAAGAAGGAGCCCAAAATGTAATTTGGGATTGGTGCGGTAGTTCAATAATAGTTCTCTAGTGGAATGAATTATTATTGATAAAATTAAGTTGTGTGTTCGGGGCGAGCACGGGATGCTTAATTTTATCGGGAGACCAAAACCAATTCCTCCTCTCGGTCCCTATCGTAGCCTTTAGTATATAGAGATTTATACCCACCGCATACCCACCTTCTTACCCATCCTATAGGGGGCCGGCCAAGCTAGCTTGGAGACCAAGCTAGGGCCGACCATGTTTTGGTTCATGGGTGAATTCATGTGGCCGGCCCTAGCTTGAACTCAAGCTTAGGTGGCCGGCCCTATTAAAATAAAAAGGAATTTTATTTTTTAAATTTTTCTTATGTGGATAACATGATTTAAAAGAGAGTTTAAAATTTAAATCTTTCCTTTTATAAGATTCTACAAAAGATTAAGAGAAGAGTTAAATCTCTTTCCTTATTTGTAGATTAAAAGGTTGATTTTAATTTTGGTAAAAACTTTCCTTTTAATCATGTTCATGATTTAAAAGAGAGTTTAAAAATTAAATATCTCTTTTATAAAGCTTCTACAAAGATTAAGAAAAGATTAGATATCTTTCCTTATTTGTAGATTGGAAGAGATTTTAATTTTTAAAGATAACTTTCTTTTTATCTACATGTTTAAAAGAAATATTTTAATTTATAAAATTTCCTTTTTATTGACCATCATGAAGGGAAAAATTATTAGAGAAATTTTTTATAAAATTTCCGGAAACAAATTAGGAAAGTTTTAATTCTTGATTGAATTAAATTTCCTTTGCTTGGTTTAAAGTGGCCGGCCACATTGTTGATGAGAAAAAAATTATTTTTAATTAAATAAATTTTCCTTATCAATGGAAAAAGAATTAAGGAAATTTTTATTAAAATTTCCTTATTTGTCAAGACCAAGGATTATAAAAGAGAGGATAGAGGTGCCTTCATGGCTAAGAACTCTATTATTTTTCCTCTCTCTTTTTCTTCCTTGGTGTGGCCGGCCATCCTCTCCTCCTTTATTCTCTTTGATGGTCGAACCTCATCCTTCTTGTGGAGACTCATATGGTGGCCGGATCAAGTTTAGAGAAGAAGAAGAAGAAGGAGAGAAAGAAAGCTTTGTTTCTAGCATCCCTTGGAGCATGGTGGTGGTGGTCGAACCTCTTCATCCTAGAAGAAATTTTGATGGCCGAAACTTGCAAGGAAGAAGAAGGTGCTTGGTGGTTCTCATCTCGGAAGATCGTTGCCCACACAACGTCCGATGTTAGAAGAGGAATACGGTAGAAGATCAAGAGGTTTTTCTAAAAGGTATAACTAGTATTTTTTCTTTCCGCATCATACTAGTTATTTTTGGAAATAATACTAAATACAAGAGGCATACGAGTCTAGAGTTTCGAATTTGTTTTCGATATAGTGTTCTTTTGTTTTTTCTTTTCCTTGTGATTTGATTGTTCTTTTCGGTTAACCTAAAGTTATTTTAGGAAATTAAATATTAGCTTTCCATAAAAGGTTTTGTCTAGTCGGTGGTGGTTGCTCCCATATCCAAGAAGGTCATGTGCCTCGCCACGTTAGTACTGGGAACCAATTATGGAAATTAATATTTAATGAAATTAATAACTTAAGGTGACTTGGGTCGAACGTGTTAAGTTCCGCAGGAGATCCAAGTCAAAACCTAAAAGAACAAATAGATTAAGTTTTGGATTAAACGTGTTAAGTTCCGTAGGCGATCCAAAATTTAATTTAAAAGAACACATGGTAGCTAGGAAAAGGTTCAGGCCTTTGTACAAAATTTTTGTACAGTGGAACCTCTAGGTTTTCTGAGTAGCAACCAACACGGGCCACCTAGAAGAGACCACCAAGGCATCCAGCAATGCCGACAAATACTGCAACAACAAGAGAACCAGGCCCAAGTCCCTGCTTGGGTCGAATAAGATCGTCCCTCGATGTGGTAAAATGAAAACTGCAATAATGTCGCTCGAGAAGATATTGGTATGATTACAGGAGGCCCGACCGATGTAGACTCCAACCGGGCTAGAAAGTCACACACCCACCTATTGAAAATCTACGTCGTCGATTATAGCCAAGAGCAGGCACAAGGGCTCGAGATTAGTTTTGGACGTAAGAATTTGGAAGAGATGAAAATACCTCATGATGATGCTTTAATTATTAAGGTTGTTATAGTTAATTATAACATACATTGTACCTTTATTGATACAAGCAACTCAGTCAACATTATCTTCAAGAACGCGTTCGAGCAGTTGCAGATAGAAAAAAGTGAGCTCTAACCCATGATGAAGCCTTTGTATAGATTCACAGTCAACGAGGTCCATCCACTCAGCCAGATTATGCTAGATCGAGACGCATATGAGGGGGATGGGTGAATCACATGTTTTTTTAAAACTTTTCTTTTGATTTTGAAATCATAGTATGTGCAGCGGAAATAAGAATAAAAAACATAAAAGTAAAAGACACGGTTCGATTTTACTTGATTCGGAGTCTTCGGTGACTCTTACTCCAAGACTCAGGTCTAATGGGTCTATCGATGGGTAATCCACTAAAAACCTCTTTCAAAACCACCGGAAGAGGCGATCGAATACAAAAAGCGTCAAAAGAGTGTAACAAGCTACACTTTCCGTTTGAAGTAATTAAGAATAGAAATCAATACTTCATTACCAAATATTTTCTTTAGATAGTCGACTCGAGCTTGGTGTTTAGATAGCTTCTCGGCGGTAATCGGGCATAGCAGAGTCATAGCAAGGTAGCAACAGGAAGCCGGAGCAGTCGAAAAGCCAATTGGACGTGTAAAAACTTGTATAGAAGTTGATATTGAAAGCTTGGTCGAGATCCCCTTTTATGGAGGGTGGAAGGTGTTGGGACCGATGTGCCCGCTAGAGGGGGGAGTGAATAGCATTTCGTCGCGCTTGCATCGGTTTTCTTCGTCTTGTTGTTGTGCGGCGGAATACTCGAAGACAAACACTCACAATACTAACACCTAGGATTTACTTGGTATCCACCTCAAGAAGAGGTGACTAATCCAAGGATCCACACACGACATGCTATCTCCACTAAGAACAACTCCTTCTCGGTCACAGCCGGAGGCGGAGAAGCCTCGTACAAACTCACACACAACACAAATGCAAATACAAGAAGAAACTCTAAGAATACAAGTGAATACACCTTTCTTCTTGCTACTTGTTGTTGTCTCTTGAACCTTGGAGATGCTCCCCAAGTGCCTTCAAGAATTGGCATGAGTGCTGAAGAAATCGCTGTGAAGATCGTTGTAAGCTCGCAGGAGAAGATCGCAAAGATCTCAGGAGGAAGAACAAAAGTTCTACGGAGAAAACGCTCCGCAACGGCTATATCCTGTGCTCCTAATCGATTGAAATCAACTCCAATCGATTGTCACGTCAGGTCCGCACAATCCCAGTCGTCCATCACCTGCATCCTGCGTAACGGTCACTTCCCAATCGATCAACTGATCGATTGGGACTGTCTGAATCGATCACCCGATCGATTCAGCGCCTCTCTGTGCTCTTGCGTCCGCGTGAGAGCTTCTACTTCCCAATCGATCGACCGATAGATTGGCAGCTCCCAATCGATCGCTCGATCGATTGGGAAAGCCTCTGTGCTCACGATTTCATATCTCAATCGATCGGCCGATCGATTGGACCTTCCCACAATCGCAGCACAGTCCAATCGATCGACTGATCGATTGGACCATGTTCAATCGATCGCCCGATCGATTGAACACTCTGAACTTGACTCAAACCCAAGTCCAAAGATCCAAACCTAACTCCCGGTCAATCGTGACCTGTTGGGTCTCCATGCCTAGCATTTGGCCACACCCGACCAACCTCGAACTAGCCTTCTAGCCTCCTCCATCAGCCTTGCATCCCTCAAATATCTCCCCATCCTTCACGCCTTGCCTTTAGGAGCTTCCTTCGACCTCATCCTAGTTGTCGGATCTTCCTTGCCAAGTCATACCAGAACTTACCTTGCCAAGACCACATGCTTGAACTTACACCTGCCTGGCTCCACACCAGGACTTTCCACTTGCCTGGCTCCTCACCAGGACTTTCCAATTGCTTGGCTTCTCACTAGGACTTTCTCCTGTCTAGCTCCTCACTAGGACTTTCCCGTTGCCTGGCTCCTCACCAGGACTTTCTCCTGCCTAGCTCCTCACTAGGACTTTCCAAATGTCTAACATCCAGTTAAGACTTTCCCAGTCAAGTCTCCTGTCAACCTTGACCTACTTAACTTATATTCTCATCAACTTGGTCAACCCTTTGATCATCTCCATAACCGGACGATTGCTCCAGCAATCTCCTTATATTCTCAAACATCAAAACTCAAATCCCGACTCAAGCTTGACTCAACTCAAGCTTAGTCAAACTGGTCAAACTTGACCTAGCGAAATTGCCCCAACAGAAGGTGTCTTTCATAGCCTTTAAAGGCGCCTTCCATAGGTAAAATCCTATCCTGAAATCGCTACTCCTTATCTGTATAACGTTTGAATTTTATACATTAGAAGGCGCCTTCTATAGCATCGAAGGCACCTTCCATGAACAGTACGAATGCGCATTCCAACGCTTGAAGTCGCCTTGAGTACTATTCACCCAGGCCTTTTTGCTCATTTTCCCTTGCAAGTTAGGTTAGTCTAACATGACAATATCTAACCTACAAAATAAAGTTAGCACAATAATAATAAGATTAATTAATGACTTAGACCTCGTCCTTCAAACAAGGATCTAGTTAGGTTCTCAATTTAGATTTTTGAAATGGACCTAAATTAGATCGACGCCTACTGTCCCCTCAATCAAGATGTGCCCTCACTTAGTCATTCTCCTTCAGTGACTTACCTTCACTTACCATGTGTTAAGTTTCCTCCTTGACATCAATATGACCTACCAGATCTTCCTACTAAAATCGTACATTTGGACTTCACCACTTGGGAATCTCACATCTCGATATATTGCCGAAATCACACATCTGGATTTCGCTATTCGGGAATCGCACATCCCGACTAGACTTCCTGCCTAGTGTCAGGTCCTCTTGACCCATTAAGTTAGTCAACCCTGCATACTCGGTAACAAGGTTAGATCATGATAACATCTGACTTAACTCACTTGTCATTCATCAAAATCTGAGTTAGACCATTAATGCCAATCACACCAACAATCTTCTCCTTTTTTATGCAATGACTGTTAAAGTGTATACTAAAAGCCTAACTTTTGTATAAACATTTATTTTAAAATAAAGAATTACAATGGTCAAATATCTACATTTATTTGTTAAATGTAATTTGTTCAATTAATTTATATAGTAGACAACATGGTATGTGGTGTCACACACAGAAGATCATGTTGTCGGTTCTTTATAAATTATAAACAGTTGCTCGCCACTAAAATGGAAATGAATAAACTGTTGAAGTAGTAGTAGTGTAATTAAGTATTAGTTATCTTAACTAATAAATTATACTAATACACTCCAAGTGTATTGAGTAGGACCATTTTAGGTAAGTTCTTTTTGTACTGACTTTATAAAAGAACTAGATCTTAGTTATTATGGAAGTGTGTGCTCTTAATCCTAATATAATAACAAACACATATATTTAGTATTTATTTCTTTGACTTATCAATGAGTGAGATTTAGCTTGATAAATCAATAAGCCCGATAAGTTGGGAAATGATATTACTTATAGTGTGTGTTGTTGATTATAGAAGGAAACTGTGTCCTAGTAATCTAGGTTGAAAATGACCCCAAGAGGAGCTCATAAGGATTGTCATGTTAAACCCTGCAGGTGGACTTAATCCGACATGACGATAAGGTTGAGTGGTACTACTCTTGGACTAAGATATTAATTAAGTGAGTTGTCAGTAACTCATTTAATTAGTGGATATTCATTATCTTAAACACAGGGAGACTAACACACTCATAATAAGAAGGAACCCAAAATGTAATTTAGGATTGGTGCGGTAGTTCAATAATAGTTCTTTAGTGGAATGAATTATTATTAATGAAATTAAGTTATGTGTTCGGGGCGAACACGGGATGCTTAATTTCATCGGGAGACCAAAACCAATTCCTCCTCTCGGTCCCTATCGTAGCCTCTTAATTATAGAGTACTATACCTGTCATGCCCCGGGGAAGTCCCTGTCCGAAGAAAATTTCGGCAGCACCTCCCCAATACAGCTGACAATCTGAAGCATTTCTACAAACACAATATACATCAGCCACATGCAGCTGAAATATATACATAACCATGCAGTTAATAATCTCAGCCTACACGGCTGGACAAATATAACAACAACCACACAGTTATATATATTTTTATCAACCCACTCGGCTGTAATCAAAACCAACACAGCGGAAAAATATAAAGACAAGCCCATACAAAACAAAACAAAATACTGCTAGCCGGCTAGGCTTACACCACACAACAACACAAAATACTACGTAACAACAACAACACTCCAGAAACAAAACCGGAGTACAAAGCTAAATACACTGACACACAAATCAAATAAAACATAAAGGAAAATTGTAAGTCTTCGGATGTGACATGGGGACCAGCAGACAGGATACTCCAAGCGACTCCATAAACAACCTGGTACCTGGAAAAGATAGTGTCCACGGGGGTGAGTTCAACAACTCAACAAATACCAATAGACATGTCTAGTAAGATATATCTAACAGCAATAAACATGGAATACAGCTTCCTAATCATATATAGGAAAAATACAAAACTGAAAGGTAACTGAGAAAGCTGTACTCACCAGGAACTCCTATCCAGAACAAAAGGGTCGTCAAACCGAGAGTGTCATAAATCCTATATGCATGTCAAACATATGCATCCAACCAAATGCAGCAAATAAATGCAGCAAGCACAAGCAATAAATGCATCAATGTGTATGATGCCAATGACATGGTCACCCCTGACGCCAGTCAGCCATCTCACACATAATTGTGAGACCGAGTGGGTAGGGCTGTGACAACCGTGCACTCTGCTGTCACTGCTCCTGATGAGTGACCGAGTGGACGGGATGCTGTCGGAGTACACCTATCCTCCTACCCCAAATCATAAATGGGGGAGCTCAATGCTCTCATCTCCCGGTACACAATGAAGGGGAGGGATCCCGGTCTTGCTACAACGCTGCGTCACACTAACCCATGAGTGGACCAACGGAGCTCTTGACAGAGCACCTGCTGCAACACACCCTGCCTGAATATACCACTAACCCATGAGTGGTCGTGTGTGCAGATACATGTAACTGGCGATGTGCTCAACAATAATGGAGCTGACAATCGCACAGCATGCAATCATGCGAATGGTGCATGACACTAAGCATAACAATATCCTGAACCAAATCCATATATATATATAAATGTGTACCCTAGTACCGGTAAGTCAAATCCACAGATTTAGGGTATACATGTCCTCTATGGTATAACAACCTAGGTCCTGAACATATCCACCTATATAAAATATGTACCAACAATATACATGGATCAAAGCAAAAGGGTCTAGGTACACAGATCAGATATGATATAAAAATATAAGTACACAAGACAGATAATAAAAATCCAGAATCTAATCCTAAACTCAGTAAAGTATGGTATGTCACTTACTCTAGGAACTAAGGTACTCATGGAAATAATCACGAGGTATAAACATGGATACATAACAAGCGACAAAACAGAACATGCTATGGGTATCAAACTGTGACATACCAAAGACAAACATGATCATTGCTTGTAGCTATAAAATACTATACATATCCAATTGACAATATCATAAAAGATAAGTCAAGAGGTACCCACCTCAAATAGAAGGGTTCAATCCAGTCCAAATATGGCGTCGAGATACTCATCTCGCGTCAAAGTCCTGTAGTAAATCGTACAGTTTAGCTAAGTTAACTATAAACAAATAGATAAACAATTTCCTAATCCACCGACCATCTAGGGTTAGCTTCATTAACCCTAATTACACCATTAGATTTATTCTAAATCTAAATTAACAACTATTGCTAACATAACTAGCAATCATCTACAACGAAGATCAATTTCTACACTATACCTCAACCACAGTCGTTGTGGCTCAATAACAAGGATCGTTGCTGCTGGACCTAGGGTGGGCTGCTGGACTAAAGGTCCTCCACAGCCAAGACCTCCTGCTGGAACTTCACTGTCGGAATTCAAGAAAAGGAGATTCACTGATCAACCAGACAACCAACATAAAAAATTAGTGAACAAATGAACTCCAAAGAAGGAATACCACTCACCACTGCCTCTCAAATCTCGTGACCTTGATTCACAACAAGGAAAAAAATCAAGAACAGAGTAAAGATTACTGCCAACAATAACCTAATTCCAACTAACTTACCTCCAAGATCAACTAGGGCACACGGCTGGAGGCTAGGGCAAAGGGTGTCGGAGGTGAATCGGCAGTGGCACGACAGCGATGCTAGGGCACAGGTGAAGTGGAGCCTACTGTGGCTCTGTGTCGGCGATGAAGAGTCTCGGCGCCGGCGTGGTCAAGGCCAAGAGGAGGCGATGTGTCGAGACACCGTGAACAGAGGGAAGAAGCCAGATGGCATTCGGCAATGGCGCGCAGAGGAAGAGGAGCGTCGGTTGTGGCAGTCTCCACAGCGAGGGCGATGACAGAGGAGGTAGTCGGCGATGCGCTCTTTCGCTGAGGACAGGCGGCCGGCGGTGTGCGGCTCGGGTGGCTGGCGGCTAGGGCACAGAAGCAAGGAAAGAGGATCGACTCGGCGCTGGCACCTAGGGCAGAATCGGTGAGGAAGAAGATGAGAAGAGGGGAGAAGTGGGGATCGGCTCGGTTTTAATTCGTGAGGCAAGGAAACCGTGCGGCGTCGGTTAGGGCACAGGAGGAGAATGATGGATCGAAAGTGCTAGAGGGGGGGGGGGGTGAATAGCACTCGTGGCTATTTTATCGATTTAAAACACATAGTAGAAACGCAGCGGAAAGTAAATGCAAACACAAAAGACGCAGGTGTTTTACTTCATTCGGAGCCTATCTCGACTCCTACTCGAAGGCCCGTGGTCCTTGACCGCTTTCGGTGGGCAACAACTATAAATCCAGAATTATTACAAGCTAGAAGCAATTACAGTTAAGTGCAAATAAGAAAGTTATACCAACGAACAAGAAAGTAGACGAGCTTTGGAGTTTTAGTTCGTTGTAGCAGCAGAGCGTTGTTGAAGCGTACGGAGCACACAAGAGCACAACACTTCTGTTCGGAATTCCATGATCTGAGCTGCACCTTGAGGCCTCTTTTTATAGCTCTGCAAGGTCTGATCCAGATCCCCAAGTCTCGGGATCAGCTTTGACCCGAAGCGGATCGGTCGACCGATCCTCATGTTCGGTCGACCGATCAGATGATCTCCACCGCATCTGATCCGTCGATCTGTCACTCCGCTTCGATCTGGTCAAATTCTATCCCTGCGTTCGGTCGATCGATCCCAAGGTCTGGTCGACCGATCAGTCTCCTCTGACCCGCACACCTCGGCTTGATCCAGTCGACACCTATCCCAGGTTCGGTCGACCGATCCCGAGGTCCGGTCGACCGATCGAGGTCCCCGACCGATCCTCGGTCGAACCCGGTCCACGAGATCTGATCTCGGTAGTTGAGGTTCTCGACCGATCCCAAGGTTGCCGACCGATCTCGGTCCTAACCTCGTACATAAAAGATTAGTTTCTGCAAAATGAGTTAGAACACAAAAGATAGTATATATAAACAAATTTGACAGTTATCGGACTCCGACCGGAAACCCTAGGTCGACCCGACGCCTACTATTCCCTCTACGGGGAACGCGTCCTCACCTACTCCACTCAGGAGATTTTACCTTTTGCCAGTCTGATCCTCCAGATCGACTGGACTTTTGCTCGGTGTTCGATGTCTCTGGACTTTCTGCTGAACGCCCGCTTCCCGACCCATCCAGTCTTCCACCTGGTTCGCGACACCAGGATTTTTCACCTAGGGTTACCACCCCCTAGGATTTTTGCCTGAAGCACTCGACCCACCAAGACTTTCCGCATAGGGTTACCACTCCCTATGACCTAGGGTTACCACCCCCTAGGGTTTTTACCTTGCCTAACCACAGTTAGGACTTACCTGAAACACTCAATTAAGCATGTCAGTTCACAACACACCTTAACTTTGAATCCTTTTCCATTATCAAAACTCAGGTTCAATCGTCGGATGCTTCCCGCACCAACAATCTCCCCCTTTTTTATTATGGCAATCTAAATTCAAAGTTAAGTAAAACAACTATATTAACAAATTTTAAGTGAGCAAGCTTAAGTATATAAATTCAAATAAAAGCACAACTTAAGCTAACACATGAACTTTGTGAAGCTCCCCCTTAATACAGGGCTTCCTTTTACTTTTGAATTTCCTACTCTCCCCCTTAATAAAAGCAACATTTTTTTTTTACTTTTGAATTTCCTACTCTCCCCCTTTGCCATACATAAAAAAAAATAAGCTAGTTGAAAGCAAGTTTTAAGTTTAAAAAAAAAACAGATTTATTCTTGGAAAGAGCAAATGCTTGGCTATCTGTGCCACTTAGCTAAGCCTTTTACAAACATTAAATTTTGAAAATGTAGTTTCAGTTTGAAAAGGTACTAAAAAAAATAATTTTGAAGAAAATAGAAGTAAGAATTTATGAAATCTTAGGACGAAGAGGGAGTAACTAAAAATTTAATTTAGGTTATTTATTCAGTTGGTTCTTAAGTCCAAGCATGAGTCAAGTTAAATAGTTGTTAACTTATATAAATTGTTAACTTAATTGTTTTGATCAGGTATCAGAGCCCTAAAGTAAAAGCATGCTTAAGCTTAACATTTCCTTCACCAACTGTCTAACCGTTAGCTACTTGCTGATTGCCTAGAGGGCAACAACTTTCACTTGGTTAGTCAAGTAAAGTCATTTAGTCCAGTTAGATTTGACTAAGGCTGGAAGACTTGACTTGATTATTGTTAATAAAATATTTAACGCCCAGACTCATATTAATGCACAGAAATAAGCATTCTTGAGTCCAGGCTGTACCTTATGCATCTCACACCATTCTATATTTGACAAACATAAGCAAGGTATACCTAGGTGTTTGTGAGATGCTCTGACTTAAATCTAGGGGAACAAGATTTCTAGGGTAGAGTCTAGGCTAAATCATATTTTTGAAAATTCTAAGAAAATGGGATTTTAAAATCATTATTTTTCCTAGATTTTGAAAAGAATAAAAGAATGAGTTTTGAAGTAAGACAGTGAATTTTGAAAATCAATATCTATTCTACCCAGCACATTCCTATTTGCCTTCTAAGTGTGCTGAACTCAAGTTCAGGTAAGGGCTTTGTGAAGATGTCAGCTAGGTTTGATTTTGACTCAACATAGTTGAGTTCAATATCACCCTTAGCTATGTGATCCCTTACAAAATGGTGCTTCACTTCTATATGTTTAGTCCTTGAGTGATTAATTGGATTTTTTTGTTAGATTTATTGAGCTTATATTATCAATTGAGATTTTAGTTTTATGATACTCCAGTTGATAGTCTTTGAGGGTATGCATCATCCACAGTAACTAAGATGTGCATTCACCTAAGGCTATATATTCAACTTCAGTGGTAGATAAAGCAACACAGTGTTGCTTTCTACTTGACCAACTTACTAGGCATTGTCCTAGAAATTGACAACTACCACTTGTGCTTTTTCTATCTAGCTTGCATCCGGCATAGTCTAAGTCAGAGTAGCCGGTTAGGTCAAGGGTGCCAGATCTAGGGTACCATAGTCCTACATTTAGAGTTCCCTTAACATACCTAAGGATTCTTTTGACAAGGGTTAAGTGAGACTCTTTTGCACAAGATTGGTATCGTGCACACATACCTACTGTAAAAATAATGTCTGGTCGACTCGCGTTAGGTACAGTAGACTTCTTATCGCACTTCGATAGTATTTCAAGTCTACTGATTTACCTTCTAAGTCTGAGTCAATTTTAGCATTTGTAGCCATTGGTGTATTGATTATTTTTGAGTTTTCCATGCCAAATTTTCTAATTAATTCCTTAGCATATTTAGTTTGATAAATATAAATTCCATCTTTAGTTTGCTTAATCTGTAAACCTAAGAAGAAATTAAGTTCTCCTACCAGACTCATTTCGAATTCACTTTCCATTAGTTTGGTGAATTCTTTTAGAAATTTAGAGTTTGTGGAACCGAAAATAATATCGTCAACGTAAATTTGGGCTATAAAAATGTCATTTTCTAAGGTTTTTACGAAAAGGGTTGGGTCTATTAGACCTTGGTTAAACCCTTTTGATATTAAGTAATTGGGCAGTCGTTCATACCAAGCCCTAGGTGCTTGTTTTAGTCCGTATAGGGCCTTTTTAATTTAAAGACATAATTTGGTTGTTCTAAGTCCTCAAATCCTGGGGGTTGACCTACATATACTTCTTCTTTAATGAATCCGTTTAAAAATGCAGATTTTACGTCCATTTGAAATAGCTTGAATCCTTTGTGTGCTGCATAGGCCAGCAACATCCTAATGGATTCAAGTCTTGCAACTGGAGCATAGGTCTCGTCATAGTCTAACCTTTCTACTTGACTGAATCCTTTAGCTACTAACCTAGCTTTGTTTCTAACTATTTCACCTTGATCGTTTAATTTGTTTCTAAAAACCCATTTAGTGTCAATTATGGATTTGTTAACGGGTTTAGGCACTAATTCCCAGACCTGATTTCTTTCAAATTGTGTAACGACCCAAATTTCCTCATTCTGAGCCCCAAGAATAATTCAAAAATATTTAGAAATGCTATAGAAAAGTTCTATAGATTTTTAGAAATTTTTAGAGTATTTTTATGCAATTTTTGGAGGTTGTTTGGTATTTTTACAAAACGAAAGAAGTTTTGACAAAAATATGTCCAAGTCAAGATTTGAACCGGAAACCTCGGGTTAAGCAGAGATTCACTTAACCAACAGACCAGCCGAATGTTTCTTAATAAAACTTACAACGAGATATATTTAAGTTGTAATTGATACCGAAATACCTTAGTTTTAAAAAGGTTGCAGAGAAATGGCTGAGCCGAAGCTCGACCCGGTGACCTGGGGTTTCGGCGGAAACGCAGATAACCAGCTGTGCTAGCGAGTTTTGTTAATTAAGGAAAGAACAAATTATATTTAAGGTATAGTTAGTAATAGAAAAACCTAGTTATAAAGGGATTAGGTTTTCTCTCTCGCCGAAAACCCGATTCTTTCTTCTCCTTCTCTCCTGACGGCGTTTTTCTTCTCGCGGCGGAAACGAAGAAGCAGGCCTAGGTCTTCACTTCGGCGGTCGGCGAGGGACTCTTTTCGAAAGAGCTTCACGGATCGGGATCATCTCGACGAGGAGTGTCGTGAGCACGAGGGAGAAGCCGAGATCGCCATCGCTCCGGAACCCTAGAGTCTTCCTCTTCTCCGGTTGTAAGTCCAAGAACAACGATGTGAGTGTTTCTCACCTGCAGTAGGAGTAGCTCTCGGATTCTTGTTTTCCTTGATTTTCAAAGCATGTTGTAAAATTTGATGCTAAGGATTTGGTTCTTCTTCCTTGTTTTCGAAACATAGTGTACAGAATTTAGTTGCTAGGGATTGAGCCCTCTTTCTTTGTTTTTGGAACATATGAAATCAAGATGAGTGGTTAGACTTTGAGTTAAGTACATATGAAGTTTTATAAAAGAAGGGATCGGAGCATTTTTGCACGTAATGAACAGGTAACAAGTCTATAGATCAAGCAAAATCTGATAGGAAAGGTACGTACTATAACAAGAAGGAGAACATGTTGTGCAGATTTGTTTTTTTGTTGCTGTATAGAGTTTCCTTTGGTGGTGCAGCGTTGACTTCTTTGTTTTGGTTTTCCTTAGCTATTGTGAGCATATGCAGATTTTCACTTGCTATTGGTTTTAAGTGGGGCATGTAGTTTAGTTTCGTGGTGTAGCTCCTCAGATTTTAGATTTTTAGTTTGCTGCAATAAAAAAAAAAAAGAAGAACATCCCTTATAGTTATCTTTTCAAACATAGACTTCTTTGTTACCTTAATGGGCAGATCAGATTATATAGAGTCTTGAAAGTTTTCCATTTCCGAAGTTGGTCAGACCTGCCAATGCATAAGCCAGCTTGATTGATCTAAAGACTAGTCCTGTACTTGTTAACTTTCTGTGGATTGTCACAAAGATATCGCGGTTATGTTTTGTAACAATAAAACATCAGAGCAGAGAAACAAAAATAAGGAAAACAAGATTTACATCATTTTTATAGAAGGATTTAGTTGACGGTGAGTTTTCTTTGGAGGTTTGAGTTTGGATTTGTGCTTTGGTTGTTTCTGCTGCCGTGAACCACAAAGATAGGAAGAAGATGATTAATCGAGTCTGTGAATTGTTTTCTTCAGACTTTGTATTGGAAATTCGGATAGATTTCTGATGTAGACTTTTCTAATTGGGATCCACCAATTGTAGTGCAGATTTTATGAAGTTTAGAATGCAGATAAAGGAAAAGCTAAGGTATGAAAGGAAGGCGACAAAGTGGTGGTGATGAAGGTGTGTGATGGCTGGACTATGGAGAGATCAAGAGTTTGCTATGGAGTTGTTAAAACTTACCTGATTAGAGTTTCCTTTTCTTTTCTCCTTAATGCTATGATGAAGTTGAGATTGTAATTGAGTCTATTTCGCACTTTGTTATGTTTTATTGTTGGAGTATTATCTGTTTACTATTGCTAGAGTAGTTTCATTCTTCTTATTGAGTTATTATACTGCGTGGTTGAGTGATTATATGTTCCAGCCGCCTGTGGCTGAGTATACACTGTTTGTATTGTTGATTTGGTCACCGGTACAGGGGAGATTCTGTCGAAATTTTTTGGTAGGGTTTTCCTAGAGATTTTTAATAAACCGGTTAAGTAGAGTTAGTAGATAAGTAACGGTCACTCTTAGAGAGTAGTAGTAGTAGTAAGAAGGGTGGTCGTTACAAATTGAGTCAATTCTTCTTGCATTGCTAGAGTCCAATCTGGGTCTGGTAGGGCTTCTTCTATGGTTTTGGGTTAGATTTTTGAAATTAAGGCTATTTGGCTCTGGTTTCTATAAAATGATCTAGTTTTGACTCCTACAGTTGGGTCACCCAAAATTTGGTCAGATGGGTGATTTGTGCTTGTTCTAGTTGGTCGTATACCATTTGAGTTAGTGATTTGTTCTTCAGATTCAATAGGTTCAGGTTGAATTTCGTCATCTTCTCTGTTTATTGGATAAATATTTTCTGTATTTTCATTTTCATTTATTGTGTTGGGTAACTTATTTTCTTCATCAAATATTATATTTATTGTTTCTTCTACTTTTAGGGTATTTTTGTTATACACTCTAAATGCTCTACTGGTTGTTGAATATCCTAAAAATATTTCCGGGGTTGTTTTTGATATAAATTTCCCTAAGTAGTCTTTAGTGTTCAAAATGAAGACTTTACATCCAAATACTTTTAAATAGTTTAAGTTGGGAATTTTATTATAATAAATTTCATAGGGTGTTTTATTTTAAAATTTGTTAATTAAAATCCTATTTTGAATGTAACATGCTGTACTAACTGCTTCAGTCCAGAATTGATTAGATAGTGTATATTCGTTTAACATGGTTCTAGCAGCTTCTTGTAGGGTTTTGTTTTTACGTTCTACTAAACCATTTTGTTGAAGGGTCCTAGGGCAGGAGTATTCATGTTTGTACCCATTTATTTCACAAAATTCAGTAAAGTTGTGATTCTCAAATTCTCCTCCATGGTCACTTCTTATTCTTTTAATTTTAGTATTTTTTTCATTTTCTGTTAATTTGCAAAAATTACTAAATATTTCAAAGGTTTCATCTTTTGTTTTTAGAAATTTTACCCAGGTGAACCTGGAGAAGTCATCTATTATAACTAAGCAATACTAGTTCTTGCTTAGTGACTTGGCTCCGTGTGAATCAAATAGGTCTAGGTGAAAGAGCTCAAGTAAACAAGTAGTTCTACCTAGATTGGTTGACTTGTGGGTTGACTTGGTTTGTTTTCCTTGTTGACACGCATTACAGATTGAATTTTCAATAACTTTTAATTTGGACAATCCTCTGACTAGTCCATTTTGACTCATTTTTGAAATGAGTCTTGTGTGAGTGTGACCCAATTCTCCTGTGCCACAACTCAGTTTCCTCTTGTTGTGTTAGAAAACACTTTATTAAGGGTGTCGGTAGATAAATGGTGTAGACATTATCTTTCCTAGTGCCCTTAAGTATGATTTTTGGATTATCAGTATGTTTGACTATACATTCGGGTTTGGTAAAATTAACTGAGTAACCAGTATCGCATAATTGGCTTATACTTAATAAATTAAAATTAAAATTTTCAACTAATAACACTTTTCGAATAATAAAATCGGAGTTAAGTTCGATATTACCTTTTCCGTTTACTTTCAGTTTTCTATCGTTGCCGAATGCAACTGATCCTAGGTTCTTTAATTTTAGCTTAGTGAACTTCAACCTATCTCCAGTCATATGTCTGGAGCATCCATTGTCCAACATCCATTGATCCAATTCCTACACATAAAGTAGTTGATGGATCAAAAGACAGTTTGATTGAAGTAAGTCCTTAATTTTGCATCTTACCCAATCTGAGTTAACAATTAGTTAATGGGTGTATGTATGGTGGTTTGACGTTTAATTGAAGAAAAAAAATGTTTAAGTTTGAAAAATATTTTAAGTTAATTTTATTTTTGAAAAATATTTAAGTTAATTTTTAATTTGAAAAATATTTAAGTTAATTTTAAGTTAAAAAATATTTAAGTTAATTTTAAGTTAAAAAATATTTAAGTTAATTTTAAGTTAAAACATATTTAAGTTAATTTTTAATTTTGAAAAATATTTAAGTTAAAAATTTTTAAGTTAATTTTTAAGTTAAAAATATTTAAGTTAATTTTTAAGTTAAAAATATTTAAGTTAATTTTAAGTTTTGAAAAATATTTAAGTTGATTTTTAAGTTTGAAAAATATTTAAGTTGATTTTTAAGTTAAAAAATATTTAAGTTAATTTTTAAGTTAAAAATATTTAAATTAATTTTTAAGTTAAAAATATTTAAGTTAATTTTTAAGTTAAAAATATTTAAGTTAATTTTAAGTTTTGAAAAATATTTAAGTTAATTTTTTATTTTGAAAAATATTTAAGTTAATTTTTAATTTTGAAAAATATTTAAGTTAATTTTTAATTTTTAATTTCTTAGTCATCTCACCCGATCTAAATTTTCAATCAGGGACTCCTATAATTTTTGTGAGATGAATTGAGGTTCAATTTTAGGATTATGTTTAACTTTGTGTTAGATTCAGGTTTAGCTTTGGGTTTAACAAGTAAACATTCTTTGGATAAACTTCTGGGCTATGGTGAGTCACAAGGAACTCATTAAAGTAATCATGCCTTCGAGGTTTTCCAAATAGTTCTACCCATTAAACTTAATACTAAACATTAGTCTAACTAGTTAGGATCCATTTAAGGGTAGCTTCGGTTAGTTCCACTTGGCCAAATGCACCAGGTCGAAGTCATATCTTCCTAGACATGCGATGCCCAAGCTTCCCTAACGTACTATCATCCAAAAACTTCACCATTACCGTGGGTCAAGTTAAACTTAGTCCATTCTATCTAACCTTAATTACCCTGCCGGGTAGACTACTCTTATTTACCCATTTCGGGTAGATTAAGTTTGGTTACCCAGTCGGGTAGTTTAGTTGCGGGTTCCAGCTATTCTGGATCCTCCTTCTATTTCAAATTTTAATTTAATTTTGAATTTTTAATTTTAATTTCGAATTTTTTATTTGAATTTTGAATTTTTTTAATTGAATTTTGAATTTTAATTTGGAATTTTTTTAATTGAATTTTGAATTTTAATTTCGAATTTTTTTATTTGAATTTTTAATTTTGAATTTTTAATTTAATTTCAAATTTTTAATTTTAATTTCGAATTTTAATTTCGAATTTTGAATTTCGAATTTTTTATTTGAATTTTTTATTTCAAATTTTTAATTGAATTTTGAATTTTAATTTGAATTTCGAATTTAATTTTAATTTCGAATTTTTTATTTGAATTTTGAATTTTAATTTTGAATTTTTAATTTTAATTTGAATTTCGAATTTTAATCGTTTTAGCTCCCCCTGGATCATAGCCTCGATATGGTCTATCGAGGTAATGTATTTGATCCTTGGGAATCCAATATTGTCCGAGTCCAACTTGATTGATCAGGTTGGACTTGGCAACCCATGCTTGGACCATTTTTCTATTTGTTCTTTGTATGAGAGATAAATATGACTTATATTTCTTTTTCGATTTGTATCCTAGTCCAGTTCTATTGTAGATTGCCCTTTGTGTTCCAAGAATCAAGTCAAGATTCTTGGATCCAAGGGAAAATCGTTCTAAGGTTGTCTTCAAATCCTTGACTTGACTTTTCAAGTTGGAATTCTCTTCCTCAAGTTTTTGAACTTGAGTTGAGGTTCCAGTCAGAACTGGTTCAGTCAAGGATTCGTTGTTAGTCGTTTCTTTAAGGAGTGTTACCTCCTTTAGAAGCGACTTGATTCGAATTTTTGACTTAGCTACTTTATGCATTAAATAATTAATTAAGCTATAAATATGATTTTTACTTACAGAGGGGTTTGGCCCTTCGGAAACGGATGCGGATCCGTGGCTTCTTTCGGACTCGGCTTCCGATTCGTCCTCGCTTCCGGATTCGTTGTTGTAGTCCCGAGCTGTCAACGCAAGAAAATTTGTCTGCTCGGGTTCTTCGTCGTCGGATTCCTCGGAGGAAGACTCGTCCCATGTTGCCTTCAATGCCTTCTTTCTCTTTGGTTTCTTTGGATTCTTCTTGTTCGGGCAGTTTGCCTTGATATGCCCTTTTTGATTGCATCCGTAGCAGGTCACTTCGAATTTGACCTTCGAGCTTGGTTGGGCTTCTTTGGACTGGATGGCCTTTCTGACATCCTTTTTGTTGAAGCCCTTCTTTTTACAGAGTTTCTTTACCAAGTTGACTATTTCGATTGTAAGCTCGTCGTCATCTCCCGAATCTGGTTCTTCTTCTGACTGAGGTTTGGTTCTGCGCTTTATCTTTGATTCGCGCATTCTCCCTGTTCCTGCAACCAAAGCTAACCCTTTCTCGGTCGGGCGTGCATTAGTCTGTTCATGAAGTTTGAATTCTGCAAAAAGTTCATCTAACTTAATAGTAGATAAATCCTTAGAAACCTTGTAGGCATCTACCATGGATGCCCACAAGGTGTTCCTCGGAAAGGCGTTTAAAGAATACCTTATGATGTCCCGATTATCTACCTTCTGTCCAATTGCATGAAGACCATTGAGCAGATCTTGAATCCGGGCATGGAGTTGGGCAGCTGTCTCACCTTCCTGCAGTTTGATATTAAACAATTTATTAAAAATTAAGTCTCTTTTACATACTTTGGTGTCGGACGTCCCTTCATGAAGTTCAATGAACTTCTCCCACAGCTCCTTGGCACTGTTGAAGGGGCCGACGCGGTTGAGTTCTTCTTTTGATAGACCACACTGGAGGGTGCAGGTCGCCTTGGCATTAGCTTCCACCTTCTTAATCAGAGATGCGTCCCAGTCTTCGTATGGTAGTGGTTTGCCAGCGCTATCAGTTGGTAGTTGGAGTCCGGTTTTGACAATCATCCAGACTTCAAAATGAGTCTGGAGATATGCCTCCATCCCACCCTTCTAGTACCCGAAGTCGTCTCCGGTGAATAGCGGGGGACGGGCTGTACTGTAGCCTTCTTGAAGGGCCATTTTGTTGGGTTCTTCGGGCCACGAAAACCACTTTTTCGCGTCGCGGAAACCCCGAAGGACCCAAAGCCGTAGATCCGTGCAAAGATTCGTATACAAAATTCGAAAAACTATTTCTTGTACGAGTTCAAAAACTGATCTACTACTTAGATCTACGAGAAAAATGTTTACCCTTGTAGCGTGCCTTTCGCAATCCCGCAAGGTCCAAAATCGTCGGATCTCAAGATTGTCAACGTAGACAATCCTCTCTCGGTATCCACACGAACAAGGAGGGTTCTCTAACTCTCAAGGATGGAAGAGAGAGCACCACAAATGTGCTAGCACTCTCTAGATGCTCTCGGATGGGATTGGAAAGAAGAGAAAACAAGAAGAATCTCACCACTCCTCTAGTAGTCTTCTCCTTTGTGACCTTCACACTCTCTTATTGTCTTGGACTTAACTCACACCTCTCCTCCCAATGAAGTGCTCGGCAACCATCAGCCATGGAGAGACAAAGCAAGAAGGAAGATGATACAATAAAACCACATCAATACACACAAATGAAAAAACTCCACACCATTAAGTGTGGCCGGCCACATAACTCCTCTCATTAATGTGGCCGGCCACATTAAAGAAAGGAGAGTGTAACCTCCAATGAGGTGGCACACCTCATGAGGTGGAGGTGATGTGGCAACTATGTGTCATGCCATGTAGGATGAGTCAACCTACATGATGTGGCAATGCATCAAGTCAAACTTGATGTTTCAACTTCCAATTTGGTCAAGTCAAACTTGACCCAATCTCTTCCTTGTTGAGTTAAATCCAAGCTTTGATTCAAGTCAATTTTAATTTAATGAATCTCAATTCATTAATATAAATTGACTCAATGAATCAAATGTAAATTAGACTCATTCAACAATTGAATCTAATTGAGTCTAACTCAATAAGTCTAATTCGAATCCAATCTTTGGTTCATCATATGAACCTAATCCTATTGGTTCATCATATGAACCTAATCTCCATCCACATGTTCTTTGTGTGTGACCCAATAGGTTCTTGTAACGTTGGCAATGTTTCTAAACTCTTTTAGAAACATAAGCAATGAGCGACATCTAGCAATACATCATTGCTACCCAAGTTACAAGAAATGTTGAGATCCAACATTACCTTGTGACTACTAATTGTGACTCCTCACAATATGTGACATTGTCCTTCTATACTAGACATCTAGATTGATCAATGTGAGGCATAGACCGTGTCATCCTCTAATCAATCTAAATCTTGAACTCCAAGTAGACGCACTCGATCAAATGAGCTCAACATCTAATGTTGACTCATTTGGGCATGGCCATGCACTTAGTGGTCTCACTCTATCAAGAATAGCGATGTCGCTCCCGTCATATGGGAGGGATAGATCACATCTACATCACTCACATCCCTCTGCATAATTTGTTATATACCCAGTAATCGCCTTTATAGTCCACCCAGTTACGGGTGACGTTTGACGAAACTAAAGTACATAACTCCTTATGTAGGGATCCATGGTGACTTCAGGTCTAAGGACTAATAGTCATACTAATAGCCACATGAGAAAGTATATGACACTCATATAACGATCCATGATACTTTCTCATGGCGGGTCATTCAGTATACATTCTCCAATATATACCCATGTGTCAACTTGATATCTCCATATCCATGACTTGTGAGATCAAGTCATCGAGTTGACCTACATGCTAGTCTTATTGCATTACCATCGTCCCTGAATGTTAATACTCGACTAGGAATGATTAAGAGTAGTGTTCCCTATATCATCTCACTATCGATTCAACCAATCGATTGATATTGGTAAGAACGCTCTACTCAAGGACGTTACTATACTTAGTTTATTTGGCACTAAAACAAATAAGCATAATAACCAAACTATTGCCTTTATTAATATAAGAATATGATATACATGAGTCCATACAATCATCAAATGATTGGCTCTAGGGCTCTAACTAACAATCTCCCACTAGCACTAGTGCCAATCAGTATAGGCTCTAAAGCCTAAAGACCTAGTGTGACCATCTTGCTTTCTCTGTGCCAAAGCCTTGGTCAAGGGATCTGCAATGTTAGCCTCTGTAGGTACTCTGCAAATCTTCACATCTCCTCTATCGATAATCTCTCGAATGAGATGGAAACGTTGTAGAACTGCTGTGAACTCTGCTAGCTTATAGCACTACCATTCAAGCAAAACATGAACCTCGACTGCGATTTTTAATCATCCTGGTCGGTCTGGAAGCTAGCATCACTGTAACCCTTTACAGCTAGCTCATCATCGCCTCCATATATCAAGAAATATTCTTTAGTCCTTCTCAAGTACATAAGAATATTCTTGACCGCTATCCAGTGACTTTCACCTGGATCTAACTGGTATCTGCTCGTCATGCTCATAGCATACGAGACATCAGGTCGAGTACATAACATGGCATACATGATAGATCCTATGGCTGTGGAACTACAAAAACCCTCAGGTTGTGTCATGTACACATCCTCGAGTATGTTTCCATTCAGAAACGCGGTTTTTGATATTCATCCGCCATATCTCGGAATCTGGTCTCATCACAGCTTCCTGATAGGTGTTAGGCTCATCCTCTATGAGCACAACGTCATCATGGTCAGACACGAGAAATGAATATCTCTCAGGCTGAAGACGTACCCTATCAGACCTGCGAAGAGGTATGTCTACTTGAACTGGTTGTTGTTCCTCAACTCCTTGTGGAACAACATCATCCACAACACTTTGTGGTTCCAGTTCAACTTCCATCGAGGCTCCAGTGCTATCGTTCGCATCTTGAACTTCTTCAAGATCAAAGGTACTCCCACTAGTCTTTCTAGAAACAAAGTCCCTTTCTAGAAAGACCCCAGTCTTTGCCACAACTACTTTGTGCTGACTGGGAATGTAGAAGTAATATCCCTTAGTTTCCTTGGGATATCCAATGAAATAGCACTTGTCGGATTTGGGTCCTAACTTGTCTGAGACTTGACGTCGTATGTAAGCCTCACAACCCCAAATCCTCATGAAAGACACATGGGCATCTCTCCCAGTCCATATCCTATATGGTGTCTTCATCACGGCCTTGGATGGAACTCGGTTGAGAATAAAAGCTGCCGTGTCTAGAGCATAACCCCAGAGGTATGTCGGAAGATCTGTGTGACTCATCATAGACCGTACCATATCTAATAGGGTACGATTCCTCCTTTCGGATACACCATTCCACTGTGGTGTTCCAGGAGGAGTGAGTTGGGATAGGATCACACACTCAACTAGATAGTCACGAAACTCATGGCTTAAGTATTCACCACCTCGATCTGATCGAAGTATTTTAATACTCTTGCCAAGCTGGTTCTGTACTTCATTCTTGAATTCTTTGAACTTTTCAAAGGATTCAGATTTATGTGTCATCAGGTACACATAACTGTATCTACTGAAGTCATCAGTAAATGTGATGAAGTATCTATAACCACCTCTAGCAGCGACATTGAAAGGGCCACATACATCACTATGTATGAGTCCTAACAAATCAGTTGCTCTCTCGCTAGGCCCACTAAAGGGGGTCTTGGTCATCTTGCCTCGTAGGCATGACTCGCATATCTCATATGATTCTAAATCAAATGAGTCCAGCATACCATCCTTATGGAGCTGGGATAAGCGCTTGTCATGACCTAAGCGACAGTGCCAGAGGTATGTTTGGTTCATGTCTTTTGACTTGAACCTCTTGGTATTAATGTTATAGATTGGGCTCTCAAGGTCTAGAATATAGAGTCCGTTTATTAGTGGTTCACTACAATAGAACATATCTTTCAAATAAACAGAACAACATTTGTCTTTTATTATAAAAGAGTATCCTTTCTTGTCTAAACAAGAAACTGAAACTATGTTCTTAGTAAGAGCAGGCACATAACAACAATCGACTAACTCTAGTACAAGCCCAGAGGGCAGAGATAGAAAGTAAATCCCTACAGCAACAGCAACAACCCGTGCTCCATTGCCTTCTCGTAGGTCCACCTCGCCCTTTGTCAATGCCCTGCTATTTCTCAGCACCTGCACATCAATACAAATGTGAGAAACACATCCAGTATCTAATACCCAAGATGTAGAAATAGATAGATTGACTTCTATAACATATATACCTGAAGTGGAAGTGTCACTTCGCTTCTTCTTAAGATCCTCCAAGTATACCTTGCAGTTCCTCTTCCAGTGCCCGGTTTGACCGCAGTGGAAGCAGGTAGCATCCTTGGCGACCCCTCCTCCAGGCTTCAGTGCCTTGCCTTTGCCCTTGGTTTGAGACTTTCCCTTACCTTTGGGCTTGCCCTTGCCCTTGTGCTTCTGAACCATCAGAATGGGCTTAACCTTCTTAAGGTTAATCTCAGCAGTTCGTAACATACTAAGTAGCTCGGGCAGTGGCTTGTCAATCTCGTTCATGTTATAGTTCAGAACGAATTGACTATAGCTATCTGGCAAGGACTGCAAGATCAAGTCAGTGGCCAGCTCTTGGCCAAGTGGGAACCCCAGTCTTTGTAAGTTCTCTATGTACCCAATCATCTTGAGTACATAAGGACCTACAGGAGCCCCGTCTGACATCTTGCACTGAAACAGTGCCTTCGAGATCTCAAATCTCTCATGCCTCGCTTGTCCCTGATATAGTTGGCGAAGATGCTCAACCATATCGTAAGCGCCCATCAACTCATGTTGCTTCTGAAGCTCTGAGTTCATGGTCGCGAGCATTAGACAGGACACATCTAATGCGTCGTCTTGATGCTTCTTATAAGCATCTTTGTCGGCTCGCAGGGCATTGACAGGAGGAGCCTCCGGAATGGGCTGCTCCAGAACGTACAACTTACGCTCCTGGGTGAGAACTATTCTCAAGTTCCTGTACCAGTCCAGGAAATTCACTCCGTTGAGCTTGTCCTTCTCAAGGACAGATCGCAGGGAGAAAGTGTTCGTATTTGACGTCATGGTTATCTACAACAGAAAAATTTGCAGAAATAAATATCATATCCTTTTAAAATCATTTAATTAGGCCTTTAATTAAATGATTCTCCCACTGAATTCTATAATTCTTGTGGGACAAGATCCACATCATACTAACCCTTGAGTTAGCTTTGGCTAATACGCCCAAGGCTTAGTATGATCGGTAGGTAACGATTACCAATTACATCTCTATGCAACTCTTGTTTATAGAATCAATATCCGCATTTATATTAAAACTCGAGTTAGCTTTGGCTAATACGCCCGAGAGTTAATATAGATGTGATTTTGACCTATCTTTTCCAACCGTTGGAATAATGCCTATAGTTGACTCGATCCAACCGAGTAACTAGGAATACTCAATCTAATTGAGTTTGTATTCACCCATGCGTTGATAGGCGGGACCAAGATTGTCCCTCCGTACCCTACCAAGATAATATGTATTGCTCTGCTTTGGCAGATTCAACAATACATGTGATCGAGGTAGTGATAGGTATCACGGCACGGTTAGGCATTTAGAGTTGGTTCGATCTAGATCTAATCTAATCGAGAAGGATGCATCTTGTGCACGACTTAGATCTAATCTAATCGCAAGGGTGCATCATGTGCACGACTTAGATCTAATCTAATCGTTAAGGCACTAATTAATTAATTAACTATTAAACATGCATCAGATACATAATAATTAATTAATTAATCTATTTGTGATTTAGTCATGGCCCTACTACGATCTTCTCAAGCCAATGAGAAGATCGAATGGTCAACCTAGGGTCAACAACTTCTCCAAACTCCTCCCTTTGACCACCTTGTGTTGCTCGTGCCCGCCTCGGAACTCCGTCTCGTGTGGACCCTCCACCGCTCCAATTTGTGCATTACAATTTGAAACTCGAGTTACATTCGAGTCTAAATCTAATTTACAACAAGAATAAAAGACGAGGCACGACGCGCAGGTCGCGAATAATAAAATAAATACAACACGCGAAAACACATCACGGCACGCAGACCATATTATGAATTACAACACAACCAATCATATTGGGTTTTGGGCCATGACTATCACAAAATTAATATATAATTCAAAATTATATATTTTCTTATTTTCTGTAATTTTAAAAATAATTTTTTTACAATTTTACAAGTAAAATTTCCCGGCGGTCCCGGTTAGCGGTTTCGGGCGCAATCGCGGAACGGATCCCCTTGCGGGGCCAGGGGCAGCGCCCCTACCAGCGATCTAACCATCGCGAGGGTCCCATTGCGATCCAACAGCGCCTAAACCCGCTGTCCCAAAACGATTTGGGCCGAGACATTACCATTTCGGAAAAATCTTCCCGACGGGTTCGTTTTTAGCGATTTCGGATGCGATCGCGGAGTAAATCCCCTTGCGGGGTTAGGGGCAGCGCCCCTACCCACGATCTAACCATCGTGAGTTGCTCCGTTGCGATCTAAAGGCACCCGAGTCCGCTGTCCCAAAAGATTTTGGGTCGAAACGAAGCCGTTTGGGAAAATTCTTCCCGATAGCCAAAGCCGACACTTGTGCTTCGCCTATAAGGAAAAATTACCCATAAAACATAAAATTGAATTTTACAGAAAATCACAGAAGCTTTTGTTTTCCAAAAACCAAAAACTAACTCAGACAAGTCTTTGCACGTGGCTCGATACCATGTTGGGTTCTTCCCGCGATTTCGCGTCGCGGAAACCCCGAAGGACCCAAAGCCGTAGATCCGTGCAAAGATTCGTATACAAAATTCGAAAAACTATTTCTTGTACGAGTTAAAAAACTGATCTACTACTTAGATCTACGAGAAAAATGTTTACCCTTGTAGCGTGCCTTTCACAATCCCGCAAGGTCCAAAATCGTCGAATCTCAAGATTGTCAACGTAGACAATCCTCTCTCGGTATCCACACGAACAAGGAGGGTTCTCTAACTCTCAAGGATGGAAGAGAGAGCACAACAAATGTGCTAGCACTCTCTAGATGCTCTCGGATGGGATTGGAAAGAAGAGAAAACAAGAAGAATCTCACTACTTCTCTAGTAGTCTTCTCCTTTGTGACCTTCACACTCTCTTATTGTCTTGGACTTAACTCACACCTCTCCTCCCAATGAAGTGCACGGCAACCATCAGCCATGGAGAGACAAAGCAAGAAGGAAGATGATACAATAAAACCACATCAATACACACAAATGAAAAAACCCCACACCATTAAGTGTGGCCGGTCACATAACTCCTCTCATTAATGTGGCCGGCCACATTAAAGAAAGGAGAGTGTAACCTCCAATGAGGTGGCACACCTCATGAGGTGGAGGTGATGTGGCAACTATGTGTCATGCCATGTAGGATGAGTCAACCTACATGATGTGGCAATGCATCAAGTCAAACTTGATGTTTCAACTTCCAATTTGGTCAAGTCAAACTTGACCCAATCTCTTCCTTGTTGAGTTAAATCCAAGATTTGATTCAAGTCAATTTTAATTTAATGAATCTCAATTCATTAATATAAATTGACTCAATGAATCAAATGTAAATTAGACTCATTCAACAATTGAATCTAATTGAGTCTAACTCAATAAGTCTAATTCGAATCCAATCTTTGGTTCATCATATGAACCTAATCCTATTGGTTCATCATATGAACCTAATCTCCATCCACATGTTCTTTGTGTGTGACCTAATACGTTCTTGTAACGTTGGCAATGTTTCTAAACTCTTTTAGAAACATAAGCAATGAGCGACATCTAGCAATACATCATTGCTACCCAAGTTACAAGAAATGTTGAGATCCAACATCACCTTGTGACTACTAATTGTGACTCCTCACAATATGTGACATTGTCCTTCTATCCTAGACATCTAGATTGATCAATGTGAGGCATAGACCGTGTCATCCTCTAATCAATCTAAATCTTGAACTCCAAGTAGACGCACTCGATCAAATGAGCTCAACATCTAATGTTGACTCATTTGGGCATGGCCATGCACTTAGTGGTCTCACTCTATCAAGAATAGCGATGTCGCTCCCGTCATATGGGAGGGATAGATCCCATCTACATCACTCACATCCCTCTGCATAATTTGTTATATACCCAGTAATCGCCTTTATAGTCCACCCAGTTACGGGTGACGTTTGACGAAACCAAAGTACATAACTCCTTATGTAGGGATCCATGGTGACTTCAGGTCTAAGGACTAATAGTCATACTAATAGCCACATGAGAAAGTATATGACACTCATATAACGATCCATGATACTTTCTCATGGCGGGTCATTCAGTAGTGTCAACTTGATATCTCCATATCCATGACTTGTGAGATCAAGTCATCGAGTTGACCTACATGCTAGTCTTATTGCATTACCATCGTCTCTGAATGTTAATACTCGACTAGGAATGATTAAGAGTAGTGTTCCCTATATCATCTCACTATCGATTCAACCAATCGATTGATATAGGTAAGAACGCTCTACTCAAGGACGTTACTATACTTAGTTTATTTGGCACTAAAACAAATAAGCATAATAACCAAACTATTGCCTTTATTAATATAAGAATATGATATACATGAGTCCATACAATCATCAAATGATTGGCTCTAGGGCTCTAACTAACACATTTTAGATCAACTAAAAAAAATAAACAACAAGAAAGTTCCAGGACTTGATCCTGGCTTAATAGTGCGGTATAAAAAATATAGAAAACGAACTCGGGTGGTGTTGCACCAACCTCAAGCAGAAAACCGATTCGAGAAAAGAATTAGAATATAGCTATAAAGCCAAATTCTAATTGAATCCGAAAAATCTGAAAATACCACGAAAAATTTGTTTTGAATGGTGGTTGCACCGATTCAAAATGACCCCGCTCTGATACCAATTGTAGGATCGAAAAGAATTTAGATATCTCCACAATTGCATGATATTGTCCACTTTGGGACTAAGCCCTCATGGTTTTGCTATTGAGCTCTTTCCAAAAGGCCTCATACCAATGGAGATATCTTTTCTCTTATAAACCCATTAATGGCAAAGGATTCAAAGGTTTCAAGGGTTTCAACAAAATGGTTTAGTAGAACGTAAAAACATTTTCGAAGCGGAGAAAAGGCAAATAACATGCTTAAGCTTTAGACCTTGGGGTTGAAAGGTTGCAAACATAGTCCCATATTGGAAACACATGGGAAAGATCATGGGTTTATTAGAGAAAAGAATAAACCCATACATTTAGACCTTGGGGTTAGGCCCAAGAGCAAAACCATGAGGGCTTAGGCCCAAAGTGGACAATATTATGTCATTGTGGAGATATCTAAATTATTTTCGATCCTACAATTGGTATCAGAGCCCGGACTGCCAGAATGTGTTAGGATCCTTCTTACGGAGGCTAGAGAGGGGGGTGTGAATAGCCGACCCCAAATCGTCGCGTTTCTACAAAACGTGTTAGCGCAGCGGAAAATAAACACAGAAACGAAAGGGAAAGAAGACAAACCTCAAACAAACCGATGTAACGAGGTTCGGAGATAAACTCCTACTCCTCGGCGTGTCCGTAAGGTGGACGAAGCCTATCAATCCGTCGGTGGATGAGTCCCCGGAGAACCGGCTAATAAATGCTCCTTGTGGGTGGAGAAACCTCGCCACAATACTTGTAACAACAAGAAAGGAGTACAAGGAAAGCAAGAAGCAAATACAAACAACAATATGAATGCAACACTCGCTTGCCTTCTCTGTCGATCGGAGGCGATGAAGCAGCAACTTCACAACCCAAACGCAGCAGCTGATCGACGACTGGAAGCTCACGCGAAGCTTCGGGCTGAGAAAGCTCGAGCCTCGAATGGGAGGAAGGTTGCAAACCAAGGAAGAAGAAGAAGAAGCAGAAGAAGCCAGAGGAAGGCGCAAGTCGCCATCTTGATTCCTGAACTCCATGGAACTCACTCAACTCAATTCACCTGCAGCCTTGTCGATGGAGGAAGAGGAAGAGGAATCTGCACGGCCGGCGATCGAATTCTGCAGCTAAGAAGGGGTCTTTGCCTGCCTTCCATTTAGCAGCAGCCAAGGAGAGATGGAGAGCTCCCTAATCAAGACGGAGTCAGCTTCTTTCTCGGTTCCCCACCAGCCATCCGAGGGTTGCGATCGGTCCGGGACCGATCAGCCCCTCACTGATCGGTCCCCGCACCGATCAGATTACACACAAAATGAGAGATCCGTCCGTCGCCGATCGTCACCAGACCGATCAGATACACAAACGTATCGCTGGATCGATCTGCAGACCGATCCAGAGCTTGGTTTTTACCCAAACCAAGTCCCAAACCTTCCAAACCAATATCCGGTCAACCTTGACCTATTGGTACATCATGCTTAGTATCCGGTTACTCCCTTGACCTGCTAAGACTCCCCACCAAGTGTCCGGTCAATCCCTTTGACCCACTTGGACTTTCCTCTTCATGCCAAGTATCCGATCACTCCCTTGATCTACTTGGACTTCCCAACACCAGATGTCCGATCACCCTTGATCCATCTGGATTTTCCCTTGCCCGGCTTAACTCACCAGGACTTTCACCTAGCTTCACTCACTAGGGTTTTCACCTGGCTTCACTCACCAGGACTTTCCCTTGCCTGGCTTCACTCACCAGGACTTTCTCGAATGCCTGGCTTCACTCACCAGGACTTTCACCTTCACCTAGCTTCACTCACTAGGATTTTCACCTGACTTCACTCACCAGGATTTCCCGATTGCCTGGCTTCACTCACCAGGACTTTTCCCTGCGCCAAACTCCCTGTTTGGACTTTTCCCGTGCCAAGTCTCCATACTTGGACTTTTCCAGTGCCAAGTCTCCATACTTGGACTTTTCACCGAATCAGGTCAACCAGGTCAACCTTGACCTACGGTTGCACCAACAATCTCCCAAACATCTATTCTTGTCAAACATCAAGAATAGAACTTCTCTTCTCGTCAAACATCGTCAAACATCAAAACACAACTCGAGTCAGGTCAACTCGAGTCAGGTCAACCAGGTCAACCTTGACCTAAGGTTGCACCAACAATCTCCCTTTTTTTAATGTTTGACAAAATCCAAAATCAAGTTAGGTTAACCCGATAACCTAACTTAGGTTTTCCAATGTTCTTCCTTGAACATTCTTCCAAAACCTACACTCTCCCCCTTGGGACATCTCTCCCCCTTTTTGACACACATCAAAAAGAGGGAATCAAGGTCGAGAGTTTCTTCCTAATGAAAGTCCCATACCTTTCATTGAAACCCTTAATTTCCCCCTTGATACTAAACTCAACACTCAACTTAGTGACAATCCCATATCATTAATCCTCAAAAGTCTTAAGGAGTAAAAAAAACTCCCCCTAAAAGTCAACTCCCCCTTGACAATTAGTTAAGACTCCCCCTAAAGGTCAACTCCCCCTTGACCATTGCACCAACAATGTCTTGGAGAGTTTCAAACCTTTAGAAACCCGAAACTCAACTCCCACAGCTGAAATTTCAGACCACAGTCGAAATTCAGCAAATTCAGCACGCCTGATCAGTCACCGGACCGATCAGGACCCCTCTGGATCGGTCCCCAGACCGATCCAGCCTTCCCTGGATCGGTCCAGTGACCGATCCAGCCTTGGACAGACTCGAGTTCTGAGTTCCTTCTCCCGAAATTCAGAAACTCACAACAAATTCCAGAAAATTCCAAAAATTATAAAATTTTGAGGATATATTCCTCATAACATATACTATCAAGGAAAAATAGTTTTCTATGAAAATAACTTCCATTTTCAAATCTTGATACAAAGTTTGAAAAGTTTTGAAATAGCTCAAAGTTTCAAAAACTTTGTATCACTTTGTTCAATGATGAATGCTATCACTAGAAAAGCTTCATCAATGTTTTTCAAATCAATTTCAAAATGATTTTAAACCTTTTAATTTAGGACCACAATCTTAGGGCTAAATGTACATGACTTGTACATAAGCTTTCCCTATGATCCCCCAATTTTGAATTAGGTTCATCTAGGTACAAGAACTATGCACCTTGATCCTAACTCATCATCCTAATATCTCACACACATCTAAGGTGTATCAAACACATTCAAGTCAATTTTGATGTGAGATATAGGTTTAGGTCAACTTAGGCTAAGTTCTCATGCATTTTCTAAACACCAATTTGATCTCAATATCAAAATGTGCTTTTATCCTTAAATCAATTTCATTGATTATTAATGCAAGAGATGATGACATGGCATGAAATAATATCATAAATGAAAACATGTGCCAATGTCATGATGTCATGGCATAAAGTATGAAACTTAACTAAAGCATGACATATAAAGAACCTAAGCTTTATCATGACATATCAAATGATAAAATTAAACATGATGTCATGACATGTGAGGGTAAATAATCATGGCAAGATTTAGCATGAATAAGACATACCTAGATTACCTATCTAAGTATTATTAGCCTTAGCTAATACTTAAGCTTTAACCCTTGATTGCCCTAATATGCCAAAATCCTAATTTTGACACTTCTTGAACTCTAGATTCATCCATGCCACTTAAAGATCAAATTTATCCTCAAATCTTGGCATGTTTCATTTTTCCTCAAGAGTTCTCTAGATTTTCCCAAATTGTGCCAATTGAAATTAACATCATCATTTTCCACGATGGCACATTTTACTCTTCCAAGGAGTAAATATTCCATTTCATTTTCAAAGGTTCCCAAAAACCTTGAAAATGCTCCTTGAGCGTCAATTTCCTCAAAGTTGGGTTAACTACCCTTCTAATCGGAGTTGACACTCTCTAACCCATCTATGGGGTAGAGAAGATGCTCCTAGGAACCCAATACCTATTTGAGCTCATTGGGTTCACTAAATATTCACTAGGGATAACTTCCCTAGCAACCCTCCTAATGACCCTCTTAGGCTTTAAAGCCTTGATCATTTGGGACTCATCAAGATCAACTCTAGGGGTGACTCCCCTTGTGACCTTGGTGTTGTTCTTCCTAGCCCTAGGTTTTGTTCCATAGTCGAATGGAACATTATGATAGGTGGGCTTGACCATTTGGGACTTAGGTTTGTGACCCAAACCTTTCTTGTCCTTGGGCTTTGAGATTTGACCCTTAGACCCTAGAGTTGATTTCTCTAAATTCTTTAGGGCCTTTTCTAGAGTGTTAAGTCTTGACCTCAAGACTTGATTTTCTTTCTCTAAATCCTCAAGTTTTAATTTATCATTCTTTCTTGAGGTGTTCCTAGGCATATGTCAAGTTGTCTTGGGGTTTCTACCTAGGTTCTCCTTAGCCTTAGATGAGTTAATCCTAGGGTTGGCCTTCCTAGTATTGTTCTTATCTAGTCTAAGATGTTTAGCACCTAAGCACACATGTTGATTTCTATGATTATCATGCTTATCATTCTTGACAATTGCAATAAGACTACTAGCATGTATCTTATTAGAAGTGCAAGAATGAACCTTAGAGGATACCTTAGGGTTTGCCTTCACTCCCCCTTTACACGTGCTTGGTCTTTTGTCCTTGTGAGATTGCCTCCCCCTTGGACATTGACTCCTATAGTGTCCCCGTTGCTTGCATTGGAAGCACACCATGTGCTCCTTGCCCTTGCGTTTTGGGACTCCGACTTCCTTGATCTTTGGCGCCGGTGGAGTCTTCTTAGTCTTCTTTGGACATTTACTCTTGTAATGTCCAAATTCCCTACACTCAAAACACATTATATGCAATTTACTTGAACTTAAAGTGTTTGAGTTACCTAGTGTTGAGGATGGATGGATGCTCTCTTCTTCATCCCTCCCGGAGGTAGAAGCTTCTTCTTCGTGCTCCGATCTTGAAGAAGAACTCACCTCCTCTTCTTCTTTGGATGTTGAGTAGCCCTCAACTTCTAATTCCTCACCTCCACGATGTGAGCTACTTGGCTCACTAGGCTCCTCTTCATGGCTTGAAGTGGGGCTCTCCTCATGGAGTTTGGCCAAGTTGTTCCACAACTCCTTGGCATTATTGTATTCTCCTATCTTACACAAAATATCATTAGGTAAAGAAAATTCAATGATTTTCGTTACCTCATCATTGATGGTTGATTGGTGGATTTGCTCCTTGGTCCACTCCTTGTTCTCTAGGGTTTCTCCTTTCTTGTCCATTGGAGGCTTGAAACCTAATTGAACACAACTCCAATTTTCAAGGTTAGTCATAAGAAAATACCTCATTCTTACCTTCCAATACGCGAAGTCGCAGCACTCGTAGAAGGGTGGAAACGTGATGTCTTCTCCGAGTCGATCCATTCTCTAGCTTGTGCTCCTCCGGGTGTTAATCCGACGAAGAGCAACCTCGCTCTGATACCACTTGTTAGGATCCTTCTTACGGAGGCTAGAGAGGGGGGTGTGAATAGCCGACCCCAAATCGTCGCGTTTCTACAAAGTAGGGTTAGCGCAGCGGAAAATAACACGTAGAAACGAAGGAAAAGAAGACAAACCTCAAACAAACCGATGTAACGAGGTTCGGAGATAAACTCCTACTCCTCGGCGTGTCCGTAAGGTGGACGAAGCCTATCAATCCGTCGGTGGATGAGTCCCCGGAGAACCGGCTAATAAATGCTCCTTGTGGGTGGAGAAACCTCGCCACAATACTTGTAACAACAAGAAAGGAGTACAAGGAAAGCAAGAAGCAAATACAAACAACAATATGAATGCAACACTCGCTTGCCTTCTCTATCGATCGGAGGCGATGAAGCAGCAACTTCACAACCCAAACGCAGCAGCTGATCGACGACTGGAAGCTCACGCGAAGCTTCGGAAGCGAGCTCAACAAATCTCAGAACCTCAGAGCACAGAAGCAGAAGCTTCAATCCAAGGAAGAAGAAGAAGAAAGAAAAGAATAGAGGCTCGCAGCAGCAGCCCTCCTTTTATAACCTGCGAAGAAAGCGAAGAAACACAGAAGAAATCTAGCCGTTGCGTCGCAACGGCTAGTGCCTGGATCGGTCTGTGGACCGATCAGGCTCCATGTGGATCGGTCCACCGACCGATCCATTCCCTAGCCTTCACTTCTGTTCCGTCTCTGATCGGTCCATGGACCGATCAGGGAACCTCCTGATCGGTCCACAGACCGATCAAGGAACCTCCTGATCGGTCGTGGGGACCGATCAGGCCCTGTGCTGACCGATCAGAAGGCTTCACAGAGAGTTGCCCAACTCTCTGTGTGGAATCTGATCGGTCCCCGGACCGATCCCACCTCAGGTGGTAGCGTCCCTGATCGGTCCCGGGGACCGATTAGGCTCCAAGCTGATCGGTCCCTAGACCGATCAGTAAGCCCACAGAACCATGATCGCTTTCTGTTTGTCATCTGATCGGTCACCAGACCGATCAGATACACAAACGTATCGCTGGATCGATCTGTAGACCGATCCAGAGCTTGGTTTTTACCCAAACCAAGTCCCAAACCTTCCAAACCAATATCCGGTCAACCTTGACCTATTGGTACATCATGCTTAGCATCCGGTCACTTCCTTAACCTGCTAAGACTCCCCACCAAGTGTCCGGTCAATCCCTTTGACGCACTTGGACTTTCCTCTTCGTGCCAAGTATCCGATCACTCCCTTGATCTACTTGGACTTCCCAACACCAGATGTCCGATCACCCTTGATCCATCTGTATTTTCCCTTGCCCGGCTTAACTCACCAGGACTTTCACCTAGCTTCACTCACTAGGGTTTTCACCTGGCTTCACTCACCAGGACTTTCCCTTGCCTGGCTTCACTCACCAGGACTTTCCCGAATGCCTGGCTTCACTCACCAGGACTTTCACCTTCACCTAGCTTCACTCACTAGGATTTTCACCTGACTTCACTCACCAGGATTTCCCGACTGCCTGGCTTCACTCACCAGGACTTTTCCCTGTGCCAAACTCCCTGTTTGGACTTTTCCCGTGCCAAGTCTCCATACTTGGACTTTTCCAGTGCCAAGTCTCCATACTTGGACTTTTCACCGAATCAGGTCAACCAGGTCAACCTTGACCTACGGTTGCACCAACAATCTCCCAAACATCTATTCTTGTCAAATATCAAGAATAGAACTTCTCTTCTCGTCAAACATCGTCAAACATCAAAACACAACTCGAGTCAGGTCAACCAGGTCAACCTTGACCTAAGGTTGCACCAACAGAATGTTTAACCGCTGACTGTGCACAAGAGCTATGGTCTGATTGAGCCATGTGGGTACAATATTGACCTCGAACAAAGAAAGTGGGGGCTCCTATGTTCGGATCAAGAGGACCAGACACCAGGCAGGAAGTCCTAGTTGCGACTAGGCAAGGAAGTCCTAGTAGGTCGGGTGGACCGAGGGGCAGGAAGACCTGGTGGGTCGAGGATCGGACGTGGGAAGCCTATGGTCCTTTGTTTGAGGGAGGGATTGTTGGGGTTGCAAGGTTGCAAAGATAGTCCCATATTGAAAACACATGGGAAAGATCATGGGTTTATAAGAGAAAAGATATCTCCATTGGCATGAGGCCTTTTAGGGAGAGCCCAAGAGCAAAACCATGAGGGCTTAGGCTCAAAGTGGACAATATCATGCCATTGTGGAGATATCTAAATTCCCACCGCATCTGATCCGTCGATCTGTCGCTCCGCTTCGATCTGGTCAAACTCTATCCCTGCGTTCGGTCGACCGATCCCAAGGTCCGGTCGACCGATCAGCCTCCTCTGACCCGCATACCTCGGCTTGATCCAGTCGACACCTATCCTAGGTTCGGTCGACCGATCCAGAGGTCCAGTCAACCGATCCCTGGTCGAACCCGGTCCAGCTTTTGGAGATCTGATCTGGTAGCTTGGAGGTTCGGTCGACCGATCCCAAGGTTCGGTCGACCGATCCTGGTCAGTCCTAACCCTGTACAAAAAGATTAGTTTCCTTCAAAACAGAGTTAGAACACAAAAGATAGTATATATAAACAAATTTGACAGTCATTGGATTGTCCAGGTCTGACTTTTGGTTTTCGACCGAAAACCCTAGGTCGACCCGACGCCTACTGTCCCTCTACGGGGAACGCATCCTCACCTACCCCACTCAGGAGATTTTACCTTTTATCAATGCGATCTTCCAGATCGACTGGACTTTTGCTCGGTGTTCGATGCCTCCAGACTTTCTGCTGAACGCCCGCTTCCCGACCCGTCCAGTCTTCCACCTGGTTCGCGACACCAGGATTTTCCACCTAGGGTTACCACCCCCTAGGATTTTTGCCTGAAGCACTCGACCCACCAAGACTTTCCGCATAGGGTTACCACTCCCTATGACCTAGGGTTACCACACCCTAGGGTTTTTACCTTGCCTAACCACAGTTAGGACTTACCTGAAACACTCAATCAAGCCTGTCAGTTCACAACACACCTTAACTTTGAATCCTTTGCCATTATCAAAACTTAGGTTCGATCGTCGGATGCTTCCCGCACCAACATACCAATTGTAGGATCGAAAAGAATTTTAGATATCTCCACAATTGTATGATATTATCCACTTTGGGCCTAAGCCCTCATGGTTTTGCTCTTGGGCTCTACCCAAAAGGCCTCATGCCAAAGGAGATATCTTTTCTTTTATAAACCCATGATCTTTTCCATGTGGGACTATGTTTGCAACCTTGTAATTGGTATTAGAGCAGGGACTGCCAGAAGGTTTAACCGCCGACTGTGCACAAGAGCTATGGTCTGATTGAGCCATGTGGGTACAATATTGACCTCGAACAAAGAAAGTGGGGGCTCCTATGTTCGGATCAAGAGGACCAGATGTTGGTGCGGGTAGCACTAACGGTCTAACCCAGGTTTTTGATGAATGACAAATAGGTTAAGTTAGTTGTGTTGTTGTCTGACACTTTGATCAAGTGTGCAGGAAAAGTCCAGCTAGGTCGACGGGCTGACCGGATAGCTGGCGAGAAGTCCAAGCGGGTTGACGGGCTGACCGGACGCTTGGCGAGAAGTCCAGCTAGGTCGACGGGCTGACCGGATAGCTGGCGAGAAGTCCAAGCGGGTCGACGGGCTGACCGGACGCTTGGCGAGAAGTCCAGACGGGTCGACGGGCTGACGTCAGGTAAGTGAGGTAAGTCACTGGAGGGGAGTGACTGTGAGGACGCGTTCCCGGGAAGGGGACATTAGGCGTCGATCCAGCTTAGATCCATTTCGGATGTCTAAGTCGAGATCGTGACTAGATTCCGGTCTTGGAGAGACAGAATCTAAGTCATACTCTTTTTATTTATCTGTTGAACTTTAACTGTGCTGACAATCTGTTTTACAGGATATACATTTGCCTCGGACTAACTTTGTTTTGCAGGAAAAGGGAGTTTTCTGGAACAAGGTAGTCCGGGCGCCCGGAAGGCGAATTTTATCCAGCCAAGTCGTCGCCACGTGGAGCATCTTGGTTTGAGCAGTTACGTCACACTCCAGGCGCCCGGAAGGAATCCAGGCGCCCGGAACAGCATATAAAAGAAGCCCCAGGCAGGAGCTTCAGAAATCAATCAAGCTGAGAACTCTTCTACTGCTGGTCTTGCTGCTCGACGCTCAGTGCGACGCCAACAAAGCTCCGACACTACGCTCCGTTCTTTTCCCTTTTGTCGGTATTTGTTTTTCAGTTTCATTAGCATTCCCTGTACGGTTCTTTTGTAATTATTATTCCGAATTGCTAGTGATTGCCCAACGAAAGTGGTCAAGGACCACGGGCCTTCGAGTAGGAGTCGTCACAGGCTCCGAACGAAGTAAAACCATTGTGTCTATTTTACTTTTCCGCTACGTTTAAACTCTTGTTTTTTCGAATCGATATTCACCCCCCCCCCCCCCTCTATCGAATCTAACGGTCCTTCAAGTGGTATCAGAGCAGGTACCGCTCTGATTTGGTGTAACCACCAATCAGACAGGGGGTGAATTGTTTTTGTTTTTTTCTCAATAATTAATTTTAAAACTGGTGTTTCGTTAACTTAATATTTCTTTAATCAATTTAAATTAGTGCAACACGAATCTAGATTTTTTTTCTATTTTTCTCTTCCCGCACTACTAATCCAAGACCAAGTCTTGGGATATTTTTTTGGTTATTTACCTGTGCACAGAATGTCCCAATAAGAAGGATTCAGTACAGTGCGACCTCCACTCTTCAACGGGGACGACTTCCCTTACTGGAAGAAGCGCATGGAGGTCTACCTCAAAACAGACTTCGACCAGTGGATGAGCATTACGAAACCTTACAAAATTCCAGTGGACAACGCCGGGAATCTAGTGGATCCTGAAGACTGGACAACAGATCTCAAGAAAAAAGCATCAACAGAAAATAAAGCGATCAACACTCTACAGTGCGGATTGACAAGAGAAGAACTGAACAGAGTCGGTCCACACAAAAACGCTAAAGAGCTATGGGACAAGCTGATCGAACTGCACGAGGGAACGAGCGACGCTAAGGTAACAAAACGAGACCTACTTCTAAATAAAATTTTTAATATAAAAATGCAGGAAGGAGAAACAGCGAATCAACTACACGCGAGGATCAAGGACATCCTCAACAGGCTTCATGCGATAGGCCACCAAATGGAGAACAGAGACTTAATAAGGTACGCTTTAAACGCCTTTCCACGTAATAGTTTGTGGGCATCAATAGTGGATGCCTACAAAATTTCTAAGAATCTTTCCAACTTAAAATTAGATGAGCTGTTTTGTGAATTAGAATTACACGAACAAACTAATGCTGGAGCCGAGAAAGGTATAGCTCTATTTGCAGGTTCCTCCAAAGAAAAGAAAAGCAAGCCTGAACTTGAAGAAGACTCCGATCAAGATTCTGAAGACGAAGAACACCTGGTGAACTTGGTAAGAAAAATGTTCACCAGGAGAAAGAGGAGCTTCAGCAAAAAGGATCTTCAAAAGATCAGCTCTCCCTCAGAACAAAAGAACGTGACTTGCTACGGCTGCAACAAAAAGGGACATTACAAGAACGAATGTCCAAAACTAAAGTTCGAAAAACCAAAGCCAACCAAAAAGAAGGCACTCAAAGCAACGTGGGACGACTCCTCGGACGAATCGGAGGAAGAAGAGCAGAAACATCAAAGCCACCTCGCACTGATGGCCCGCGAAGCCGAAACAGAAAACGAGTCGGAAGATGAAGACGGGTCTGAACCCGAAACAAGCCACGAGTCCGTACTCGTTTCCGAAGGCCCGAATGAGGTATACTTTAATTTAAACAAAACTTTTTTTAGAATTATTTCCTGTTTAAATAGTAAATTAACTAAATTAGAAAATGAAAACAAATCACTTCTTGAGGAAAATCAAAACCTCAAGGAACAATTAAAAAATTTGAATCCAACTCAAGATCTAACACTTGAAGAGGAAAATCTATCGTTAAAAAATGATGTTAAAGATTTAAAAGAAATGCTAGAAAAATTTACAACAAGATCAAAAAATCTAGACTTAATCCTAAATAATCAAAAAGCATGTTATAATAAAACCGGACTAGGATATAAGTCGAATTCAAATAAAACCTTCAAATCATTAATAACCCAATACAAGTCAACCAATTTAGCTTGGGTTCCGAAAGCGTGTCTGACCACGCAAGTAGGACTTAATCAATATTATATACCTAAAGAAAAAATACATTATATAAAATTAAATAAACCAAACCAAAATCCAAAATACAAACCTAAATCAAATTCAAAATCTAAACAGTTTAAGAAACAACAAAATTATCACCAAGTTAACTATAACTATAAAAAGAATCGACACAAGCCTAAAATTAAAACTTAAATTAATGGCCAATAATTTAGGGGGAGGCTCCAGAATAGCTGGCACCTCCAAAACTAACTTACCCGACAGGATAACCCAAAACTAACAAACCCGGCAGGGCAATTAGAATTAGAGACCAAGTTTAACTTGAATCATGGTATTGGTGAAATTTTTGGATGATAGTACGTTAGGGAAACTTGGGCATCGCATGTCTAGAAAGATATGGTTTCGATCTGGTGCATTTGGCCAAGTGGAACTGACCGAAGCTACCCTTAAACGAATCCTAACCAGTTAGACCAAGATTTAGTACTAAGTTCCGTGGATAGGACTATTCGGAAAACCTCGAAAGGTTGGTTACTTCTAATGATGTCCTTATGACTCACCAAGCTTAGAAGTTTATCCGAAAAATGCCTATTTGTGGAAACCAAAGCTAAGTCTGAATCTAACACAAGTTAAACCAAAAGTCTGTAATCAAACCAATTTCATCTCACAAAATCATAGGATTCCCTGATTGATAATATAGTTCGGGTGAGATGAATAAGGCTTAAAAATTAATTTCAAAATTTTAATTTTAACTTTAAAAATTAATTTCAAAATTTTAATTTTAAACTTAAAAATTAATTTCAAAATTTTAATTTTAACTTTAAAAATTAATTTCAAAATTTTAATTTTAACTTTAAAAATTAATTTCAAAATTTTAATTTTAAACTTAAAAATTAATTTCAAAATTTTAATTTTAACTTTAAAAATTAATTTCAAAATTTTTAATTTTAACTTTAAAAATTAATTTCAAAATTTTAATTTTAAACTTTAAAAATTAATTTCAAAATTTCTAATTTTAACTTTAAAAATTAATTTCAAAATTTTAATTTTAACTTTAAAAATTAATTTCAAAATTTTAATTTTAAACTTAAAAATTAATTTCAAAATTTTTAATTTTAACTTAAAAATTAATTTCAAAATTTTTAATTTTAACTTAAAAATTAATTTCAAAATTTTAATTTTAACTTTAAAAATTAATTTCAAAATTTTTAATTTTAACTTAAAAATTAATTTCAAAATTTTAACTTAAAAATTAATTTCAAAATCTTAATTTTAAACTTAAATTAATACATGCTCAAAAGACTAACTTTAAATCCTACTTACTGTAGGAAACCTAGTGGATTTTGGACAGTGGTTGCTCCAAACATATGACTGGAGATCATACCAAGTTCACTCAACTCACTTACAAAAGCCTAGGAACAGTTGCCTTTGGAAACAACGGCAAACTCAAGGTAATTGGTATAGGTAATATTGAATTAAAATTAGACTTTATAATTACAAATGTCTTACTTGTTGAAAACTTTAAATATAATCTTCTAAGTATAAGTCAATTGTGTGATACTAGGTATAAGGTCAAATTTCTATCTACAGAATGCTCAATCAAACATCTAGATAATCCTACCATAAGCCTAAAAGGTTTTAGAAAAGACAACATCTATGTCATCAACTTAACCATTTCTTCCATTAAGTGTTATTTAACACAAAAAGAAGAAACTTGGTTATGACATAGGAGGATGTCTCACACCAACTTTAGAAATATAAGTAAACTAAATAGATTTGTAAAAGGCTTACCAAAGTTACCTAACTTAGATTCAACCATATGTAATGCTTGTCAACAAGGCAAACAAACTAAATCAACCCACAAACAAACAAATCAACCACAAACTACCTCAATCTTAGAACTTCTACATTTAGACCTTTTTGACTCCCATGGAGTCAAATCTATAAATGGAAACTTATATTGCTTAGTAATTATAGACGATTATTCTAGGTTTACTTGGGTCAAATTCTTAAAACATAAAGATGAAACTTTTGAAATTTTTTCAAATTTTTGCAAACAGATTGAAAACGAAAAAGATATTAAAATTAAAAGAATTAGGAGTGACAACGGGGGAGAATTTAAAAATCACCACTTTAACAGTTTTTGTCTAGAAAACGGTTACCATCATGAGTTCTCATGCCCTAAAACCCCCCAACAAAATGGAATTGTAGAAAGAAAAAATAGAACCTTACTTGAAGCTTCTAGAACAATTTTAAATGAGTATAACCTACCTAAATACTTTTGGGCAGAAGACGTTAGTACAGCCTGCTATGTCCAGAACAGAACAACAATAAATAAAACTCATAACAAAACGTTCTTCGAACTGTTTTATAATAAACAACCAAATATAAAATATTTTAAGGTATTTGGGTGCCCAGTTTTCATCTTAAATACAAGAGAACACTTAGGAAAATTCACCTCTAAAATTGAAAATGGAATTTTTGTAGGATATTCCCTAAATAGTAGAGGCTACAGAATTTATAATAAGGTTACCTTAAAAATTGAAGAAACTACTAATGTAAAGTTTGAAGAAACTAAACAAGACATAGGATCTACACAAACACCTGAGTTTGTTCCAGAAACCAACCAAACTCTAAGTCATGAAGAAGAGGAACAACATCAAGAGAATCAACCTCCTAGAACAATAAGGGTTAACCCAAATCATCCAATTGATCAAATAATCGGTGACCCAGACTTACGAGTTCAAACCAGATCATCCTTTAGAAACCTAAGTCAAATTTCATTAATCTCAAAAATTGAACCCAAAACTGTGGATGAATCCCTACTAGACCCAGATTGGATAATAGCTATGCAAGAAGAACTAGCCCAATTTGAGCGTAATGAGATCTGGGACCTAGTTCCACCACCTAAGAATAAGAAAATAATAGAAACAAAATGGGTATTGAGAAACAAACTAAGTGAAACTGGGGAAATTACTAGAAATAAGGCTAGGCTGGTTGCCAAAGGATTTAGTCAAGTTGAAGGACTTGACTATGATGAAACATATGCCCCAGTAGCCAGATTAGAATCCATTAGAATGTTACTAAGTTATGCAGCCCATAAAGGGTTCAAACTATACCAAATGGATGTTAAGTCTGCCTTTCTTAATGGACTAATAAAAGAAGAAGTTTATGTAGGTCAACCTCCTGGGTTTGAAAGTCTAGAACACCCTGATTATGTATTTAAGTTAAAGAAAGCATTATATGGACTTAAACAAGCACCCAGGGCATGGTATGAAAGACTAACATCCTACCTAACATCTAAAGGATTCAAACAAGGTCAAATTGACCCAACCTTGTTTGTTAAATCATTAAATTCAAACATATTTATTGCACAAATTTATGTAGATGATATAATATTTGGTTCAACAAATTCAGATTTTTTAGAGGAATTTATTAATCTAATGGAAAAAGAATTTGAAATGAGCCTAGTAGGAAAATTAACATATTTCTTAGGATTACAAATCAAACAAACAAATGAGAGAAATTACATTTATCAACACAAATACACTAAAGAATTACTTAAAAAATTCGGAATGGAAAATACAAAAGAAATAAAAACACCTATGGCAGTAAACACAATCTTAGATAATGACCCAAATGGAAAATCAGTTGACCTAAAATATTATAGGAGTGCAATAGGTAGCCTACTATACTTAACTGCAAGCCGACCTGATATTTTATTTGCAGTTAGTATGTGTGCATGATACCAAACTTGTGCTAAGGAATCCCACTTGACACAAGTTAAAAGAATTTTTAGATATCTTAAAGGAACAATAAATGTAGGAATTTGGTATCCTAGAACCAATAATTTTGAACTAATAGGGTATTCTGACTCAGATTATGCTGGATGTAAATTAGACCGCAAGAGCACAAGTGGAGGATGCCAATTATTAGGTTCATCACTTGTTAGCTGGTTTAGTAGAAAGCAACATTGTGTTGCTCTATCTACAACTGAGTCAGAATACATAGCCATAGGTGAATGTGTTGCACAATTACTATGGATGATGCATACTCTAAAAGATTTCAACTTAAACATTACAAATGTAAAAGTATTAATTGACAATATAAGTTCAATTAACTTAACCAAGAACCCTGTGCATCATTTAAGAACCAAACATATTGAAGTTAGGCACCACTTTATCAGGGATCATGTTACTAAAGGTGATATTGAACTCAAATACATTGAGTCCAAATCAAATTTAGCTGACATTTTCACAAAACTACTCCCTGAAAGTGAGTTTAGCAACTTACGCTGAAAATTAGGAATGTGCTCAATAGACTAGAAATTTTAAGTTTCAAAATTGCTTTCAAAAATCACTCTTTCAAATTATAAGTCAAATTTGGTTGTTTTCAAAACTTTCCATTTTTAGATTTTCAAAAACAGTTTTGGCCTTAGACTAGTTTTGAATCCTTAGAAAGCATGTACCCATAAGACTAGTTTTTGAGCATCTCACCAACACCTTAGGTTTACCTTGCTTGTGTTTGACAAACATAGAAAGGGGTGAGATGCATAGGCCAACTGTCTGGACTTAAGATGCTTATTTCAGTGCATCAACATAAGTCTGGACGTTAAATACAATTCAGACATTAATCAGATTAAAGTTCATCAGTCAAGTCAAACACTGACTGGTTATAATTAACTTAATCTGACTAACCAAGTGAAAGCTACTATCTTCTGATAGTCAGTTAGTAGCTAATTGGTTAGACAGCTGGTTAGAGTAAGTATCAAGTTCAGGGGGAGAATAAACTCAAATTTTGTATGTTTGAAAAATGCCTTTTAAAACCTAACCTATGTTTGAACATTGATTTACAAAAAGTTAAATTTAACTAAGTATTTGAGAAATGTGAAAGTTTAATCCCACCTAATTTTCAAACCTGATTTGAAAAATTAACTATTTCCAAAATTAGCCTTAAAAATTAATTTTGACAAAAATTTTATTTCTTGAAAAGTTTAATTTTTGCTTTGTTTTAAATCGAAGTTGAAAATTTTACCTTTTTGAAAATTAAATGTTACTTAAACATAAAAAGTAAATTTGAAAAACCTGTCTTGAAAATTTCTACACGCTTGAAAAGTTAAACTTGATTAACTTTAACTTTTCAAAACTCAACTTGTCTACCCCAAGTCAACTTGACTATTTTTTAACTTGGTGTTAAAAATTGCACTTTTATCTTTCAAATTTTGAACCAAACTTAGCTATCTTTCAAAATTTGATTACCTGTTACAGTAACTCTTTACTATGATTATTTACCTTTGTTCATTTTTTTGATGAATGCCAAAGGGGGAGGAGGGTTAGGTGGTTAAGTTAGTTAAGTTAGCTAAACCAATTTGAAAATACAAACTAACAAACTTTACAACCACATAAATGCATGTTGTTTTCTTGCATATGTTTTCACTAACTTAACCAGGTTGTCATTCCATCAAAAAGGGGGAGATTGTTGGTGCGGGTAGCACTAACGGTCTAACCCAGGTTTTGATGAATGACAAATAGGTTAAGTTAGTTGTGTTGTTGTCTGACACTTTGATCAAGTGTGCAGGAAAAGTCCAGCTAGGTCGACGGGCTGACCGGATAGCTGGCGAGAAGTCCAAGCGGGTCGACGGGCTGACCGGACGCTTGGCGAGAAGTCCAGCTAGGTCGACGGGCTGACCGGATAGCTGGCGAGAAGTCCAAGCGGGTCGACGGGCCGACCGGACGCCTGGCGAGAAACGGGTCGACGGGCCGACCGGACGTCTCAGGTAAGTGAGGTAAGTCACCGGAGGGGAGTGACCGTGAGGACGCTCCCGGAAGGGACATTAGGCGTCGATCCGCTTAGATCCATTTCGATGTCTAAGTCGAGATCGTGACTAGATTCCGGTCTCGGAGAGACGGAATCTAAGTCATACTCTTTTATTTATCTGTTGAACTTTAACCGTGCTAATGTTTTACAGGATATACATTTGCCTCGGACTAACTTTGTTTTGCAGAAAAGGGAGTTTTTGAATAAGGTAGTCCGGCGCCGAGGGGATCCGGTGCCTGAGTCCGACGCCAAGGCTAATTTTATCCACCAAGTCGCCGCCACGTGAGCATCTTGGTTTGAGCAAGACTCCGTGCGCCTGGAAGGAATCCAGCGCCGAACAAAGATATAAAAGAAGCCCAGGCGGGAGCTTCGTAAATCAATCGTTGAGAACTCTTCATCGGTCTTGCCGCCGACGCCATGACGCCAACAAAGCTCCGACACTACGCTCCGTTCTTTTCCCTTTTGTCGGTATTTGTTTTTCAGTTTCATTAGCATTCCCTGTACGGTTCTTTTGTAATTATTATTCCGAATTGCTAGTGATTGCCCAACGAAAGTGGTCAAGGACCACGGGCCTTCGAGTAGGAGTCGTCACAGGCTCCGAACGAAGTAAAACCATTGTGTCTATTTTACTTTTCCGCTGCGTTTAAACTCTTGTTTTTTCGAATCGATATTCACCCCCCCCCCTCTATCGAATCTAACGGTCCTACACCAGACACCAGGCAGGAAGTCCTAGTTGCGACTAGGCAAGGAAGTCCTAGTAGGTCGGGTGGACCGAGGGGTAGGGAGACCTGGTGGGTCGAGGATCGGACGTGGGAAGCCTATGATCCTTTGTTTGAGGGGGGGATTGTTGGGGTTGCAAGGTTGCAAACATAGTCCCATATTGGAAACACATGGGAAAGATCATGGGTTTATAAGAGAAAAGATATCTCCATTGGAATGAGGCCTTTTGGGGAGAGCCCAAGAGCAAAACCATGAGGGCTTAGGCTCAAAGTGGACAATATCATGCAATTGTGGAGATATCAAAATTCTTTTCGATCTTACAGAGAAGGTGTCGGATGAAGCCTCGGGCATGCGATAAAGAGGAAGAAACGGCGACACATGAAGAAAAGGATAAAGAAATAGAAAAAGAAACATAAATCCAACTTTTCCTCACTTAAATGGGTATTCTAATCAGGCTTTTCCTGGGCCCCATTTTTATCCCCGTAAACTCGTCCATACGATTTCCGAAAAATTCCCAGAAAATTTCTAAAAATTTTGGAAATTTCCTTATCATTATTCGCCATTTTTTGGTATTTTACATTCTTCCCCACTAATAAAAATTTGGTTCCCAAATTTCATCATCTACCATTAGCAAGTACTAACAACAAGTAGATAGTATAAATGTTGAACGAAACCATAACTTACATACCTCAAGTGAAAATGTTGGGGTATCGAGCTCGGATCGTATCCTCGAGCTCCTAGGTAGCCTCCTCGTCGGAAAGATGCTGTCATCCGACTTTAACCAGTCGGATTGTCTTGTCCCGCGGCTGACGCTCTTTCCGGTCCAAAATCCGTACCGGAACATCCTCGTAGGTAACATCAGGCTGAAGGGGAACTGAGATACCTGTCAACACACGTGTCGGGTCGGGAATGTATCTCCTCAACATGGATACGTGGAATACATCATGAATGCCTACCAGGAACGGTGGTAATGTTAGAGGGTAGTAAGCTACCGCTCCAATCCTCTCCAAGATCTGGAAAGGTCCATCGAATCGCGGAGCTAGCTTACTTCTGAGATCAAATCTCTTCACCCCTTTCATGGATGAAACTCGCAGAAATACATAGTTGCCAGTAGAGAACTCCAGGGGTCTGTGTCTTTGACCAGCATAACTCCTCTGGCGGTCCTGTGCCTCTGACATCCTCCATCAGATAGTACGGACCAACTCTGCCTCATCTCGTGTGAACTCGGTCTGCTGCCCGGAAGCTATCTGGCTGCCAATAAGCTGTAAATGTTGATCACCAGTCTGGGCCTCTCGATCTTCATCCTGATTGACGACTGAGCAACCATGGTAACCAGAATACCCTGCTCTGTCTGTCCCTGCTCCTGAAGGCCCAACTCAGAGAAACCCTGAATCAAATCTGTAACTGAAACTCGGTGGCAAGCCAAAGTCCCTCTTGACTTCTAGCTGAGTGCATCAGCAACCACATTAGCTTTCCCCGGGTGGTAGCTAATGGTACAATCAAAATCCTTCAGGAACTCCATCCATCTCCTTCGTCGGAGATTAAGCTACTTCTGAGTGAACAGACATTTGAGACTCTTATGGTCAGTGAGAATCTCAAATGTAATACTGTACAGATAATGCCGCCAAATCTTCAGAGCAAATATAATAGCGGCCAACTCCAGATCATGAACTGGGTAGTTCTTCTCATGCTCCTTCAATTGTCGAGAAGCATAGGAGACTACTCTATCGTGTTGCATCAAAATAGCGCCCAAACCCTGTAGAGATGCATCGGTATAGAGCACGAATCTGTCCTCTCCAGAAGGTAAAACCAAAATCGGAGTGGACACTAGTCTCCGCTTTAGCTCCTGGAAATTGGTCTCGCAATCCAAGTCCAAGTGAACTTCACGCCTTTCCTGGTCAGGCGTGTAAGTGGCATAGCAATCTGAGAGAAACCCTCAACGTATCTCCGGAAATATCGAGCCAAACAAAGAAAGTTGCAAGCCTCCTCTATAGACTCCGTCTACTCCCAACGGTAACAACCTCTATCTCCTGTGGAACCACGGTATACTCCTACTGGTGACCGTGTGTCTCAAACATCTCACAGAAGATAACCAAAATACGCACTACTGATCTTCACATATAGTCATTTCCGTCAAAACATCTCTAGAACTATGCGAAGATGGTGTATGTGACTCACCTCGGATTTGAAATAGATCACAACATTGTCAACAAAGACAATGGAAACCGATCCAACATCCTAGGAATACCAAATCATCGAGTCCATGATAACATCTAGGGCACTATTAGTCTAAATGATAAAACCAAGAACTTATAATGTCCGTAAATCAGACATCCTCAACCATAAGATCCTCGACAATAAACACCAAGTAATAGATCCTCCAGTGTGAGAGCAACGCTCCATCACACGAAATACCACATATGTGGGAGCAACGCTCTACCACGAGAAATCCTCAATATGTTGGAGTAACACTCCACTATAAATAATCCAAAATATGTATCTACAATAAATATGGGAGGAATGCTCCGCTACAAGCAATCCGCAATATGTGGGAGCAACGCTCCACCACAAACAATCCATAACATGTGGGAGCAATGCTCCACCACAACAATCCAAAATATATGGGAATTACGCTCAACCACGAACAAACATAAGTGCCCAAAGCACCCAACTATCTAGCCAGAGACTGCATGAGGTCACTCTACCACAGATCACTGTGAGTAGCCAAGGGTATAACAACCTAGTAAGCAAATCAAATCCATAGTCAACTGTATCATCATCCTAGTGGGTCGTCCACTGATAGGAGAATTAGTTGATGGGGTAATACAACAAATGATATAATGTAGGCACTCCACATCCTACATTCAACATAGGTAGAATCATCATGATGCTACCAATAATACACCTGGCACACATGCACACACAACATAGGTATGATCAACATAATCCTCCAATTAGTACACCAAACACACACACAACTCAGGTATATTCAGTATGATACCTCCAATAATACATACCGAACACGTGTGCAAAAATCAACGTAGGTATAATCGACAATATACCTCCAATAATACTCACAACACATACCAAATGAGTATAATCACTTAATACTTCCAATAAAGCCTAATAGACACAAGTGTACCCATAAATCAAATATAATCCATAAGGTACCTCGAATCTTACACCGAACACATATGCTCATATCACAACTCAGATTAAATCGATAAAATACCTCCAATAAACCAATCAAACACGTACGCCTAACCACTCGGGTATAATCTACTAGAAACCCACAATAATCATCATCTGGACAAATATACACCCACTACATGCAATTTGACTGTCTATCATAGAACTCCTACAACACATAATAATCAAGTGTATAAACTACACAGGTATGTATAATCAGCATATTAGCTCAATCAAAGAGACCAACCCTATGCTACCAACACTCATGGGATAAGGGTATACCTAAACATAAATCATGTATATGTATCAAGCAGGAATACATCAATCATAGACAATCCAAAATAAAGCAGCCTAATCATCCAGTAACAACCCTGCTCTAGGTTCAAAGGAACTAGTAGAGGATAAGAAAGATATACATGCCATGGTATAGCATTGCAAGTCAATGTCGTACACTACCGGGACTATATCTAATGGGAAAAATTATATCATCATAAATCCAAATGTACTCTCCAAGTTATACACTAGTAATGGTTGTATCTCATAAGTGTTAAGCAATTAACTCTACACTTCCTTACATCAGCAGAGGGTCACCTTTCCCAATGCACCTTCTAAGTTATCCAACCAGGTATATATAGTCCAAAACTAAAGTACACATGGAATAGGATACATCGATCCTCTATAAATAGAGTATGGCAGTCCCCCACTGATCGGACCAACATAACTAAATCGGTCATCTACTAACTAATCAATAATACACTAATCCTCCATAAGCATTTAAGGTAAATCGATCCACGACTACCCAAATCAACATGTGTAAATCAGTTTTCTATTGACTGATCTAATCAGAATACATTAATCATCTACCGACGAAAACTAACTAAAGTATATCGGTATTCTACTGGCTGAGTCAACTAGAATATATAGTTACTAGTCACTACCTAGCTAATAATAGTATAGGCTGGTATGTGTCTCCTTCTCCTAACCAACTAGTAGTAACAGAAGCTAAAACTACCAGTGATATGATATGAAAAGTCTCCCAAGACCGTAATCCTTGATCTCTATCTGAGTCGACCATGATCAGTGGTTTACCTAATACATGAAATATATGCTATAACATCTAAACAGGTACTAATAAAGAATGCTAATACATGTCATAAACTATAATAGTCAACAGTACATATACTAACAAAAGGTAGGATAACAATATACCACATACCTCCTATAGCTTGGAGATATCCTGCCGTTGCCAGGTCCCAAAATCCGAAAAGTCACATCGAGAAGACTAAAACACGAAATCTGAAACACGAGAAATAAGACTCGTAAACCGAGCTCTGATACCAAATAAATTGGTATCAGATAAATCTCAAAAATCCAGAACACATAGCAAGTATCGTAACTTGGCTCTGATACCACTAAATTGTCACGCCCCGGGGAAATCCCTGTCCGAAGAAAATTTCGGCAGCACCTCCCCTGTACGACTGACAATCCGAAGCATTTCTACAGACATAATATACATCAACCACATGCGACTGGAATATATACACAACCACGCAGTTAATAATCTCAACCTACACGACTGGACAAATATAACAATAACCACGCAGTTATATATATTTTTATCAACCCACTCGGCTGTAATCAAAACCAACACAGCGAAAAAATATAAAGACAAGCCCATACAAAACAAAACAAAATACTGCTAGCCGGCTATGCTTATACCACACAACAACACAAAATACTACGTAACAACAACAACACTCCAGAAACAAAACAGGAGCACAAAGCTAAATACACTGACACACAAATCAAATAAAACATAAAGAAAAACTGTAAGTCTTATGATGTGACGTGAGGACCAGCAGACAGGATACTCCAAGCGACTCCATAAATAACCTGGTACCTGGAAAAGATAGTGTCCACGGGGGTGAGTTCAACAACTCAGCGAATACCAATAGACATGTCTAGTAAGATATATCTAACAGCAATAAACATGGAATACAGCTTCCTAATCATATATAGGAAAAATGAAAAACTGAAAGGTAACTTAGGAAGCTGTACTCACCAGGAACTCCTATCCAGAACCAAATGGTCATTAAACCGAGAGTGTTATAAATCCTGTATGCATGTCAAACATATGCATCCAACCAAATGCAGCAAATAAATGCAGCAAGCACAAGCAATAAATGCATCAATGCGTATGATGCCAATGACATGGTCACCCCTGACGCCAGTCAGCCATTTCACACACAATGGTGAGACTGAGTGGGTAGGGCTGTGACAACCGTGCACTCTGCCGTCACTGCTCCTGATGAGTGACCGAGTGGACGGGATGCTGTCAGAGTACACCTATCCTCCTACCCCAAATCATAAATGGGGGAGCTCAATGCTCTCATCTCCCGGTACACAATGACGGGGAGGGATCCCTGTCCTGCTACAACGCTGCGTCACACTAACCCATGAGTGGACCAACGAAGCCCTTGACAGAGCACCTGCTACAACACACCCTGCCTGAATATACCACTAACCCATGAGTAGTCGTGTGTGCAGATACATGTAACTGGTGATGTGCTCAACAATAATGGAGCTGACAATCGTACAGCATGAAATCATGCGAATGGTGCATGACACTAAGCATAACAATATCCTGAACCAAATCCATATATATATAAAAATGTGTACCCTAGTACCAGTAAGTCAAATCCACAGATCTAGGGTATACATGTCCTCTATGGTATAACAACCTAGGTCCGGAACATATCCACCTCCATAAAATATGTACCAACAATATACATGGATCAAAGCAAAAGGGTCTAGGTACATATATCAGATATGATATACAAATATAGGTACACAAGCCAGATAATAAAAATCCAAAATCTAGTCCTAAACTCAATAAAGTATGGTATGTCACTTACTCTAGGAACTAAGGTACTCATGGCAATAATCACGAGGTATAAACATGAATACATAACAAGCGACAAAACAGAACATGCTATGGGTATCAAACCGTGACATACCAAAGACAAACATGATAATTGCTTGTAGCTATAAAATACTATACATATCCAATTGACAGTATCATAAAAGATAAGTCAAGAGGTACCCGCCTTAAATAGAAGGGTCCAATCCAGTCCAAATATGGCGTCGAGATACTCGTCTCCCGTCAAAGTCCTGTAGTAAATCATACAGTTTAGCTAAGTTAACTATAAACAAATAACTAAACAATTTCCTAATCCACCGACCATCTAGGGTTAGCTTCATTAACCCTAATTACACCATTAGATTTATTCTAAATCTAAATTAACAACTATTGCTAACATAACTAGCAATCATCTACAACGAAGATCAATTTCTACACTATACCTCAACCACAGTCGCTGTGGCTCAATAGTAAGGATCGTTGTTGCTGGACCTAGGGTGGGCTACTGGACTAAAGGTCCTCCATAGCCAAGACCTCTTGCTGGAACTTCTCTGTCGGAATTCAAGAAAAGGAGATTCACTGATCAACCAGACAACCAACATCAAAAATTATTGAACAGATGAACTCCAAAGAAGGAATACCACTCACCACTGCCTCTCAAATCTCGTGACCTTGATTCACAACAAGGAAAAAAAATCAAGAACAGAGTAAAGATTACTGCCAACAATAACCTAATTCCAACTAACTTACCTCCAAGATCAACTAGGGCACACGGCTGGAGGCTAGGGCAGAGGGTGTCGGAGGTGAATCGGCAGTGGCACGCCAGCGATGCTAGGGCATAGGTGAAGTGGAGCCTACTGTGGCTCTGCATCGGCGATGAAGAGTCTCGGCGCCGGCGTGGTCAAGGCCAAGAGGAGGCGATGTGTCGAGACACCGTGAACAGAGGGAAGAAGCCAGATGGTGTTCGGCAATGGCGCGCAGAGGAAGAGGAGCGTCGGCTGTGGCAGTCTCCACAACGAGGGCGATGACAGAGGAGGCAGTCGGCGGCGCGCTCTTTCATTGAGGACAGGCGGCCAGCGGTGTGCGGCTCGGGTGGCTGGCAGCTAGGGCACAGAAGCAAGGAAAGAGGATCGGCTCGGCGCCGGCACCTAGGGCAGAATCGGTGAGGAAGAAGATGAGAAGAGGGGAGAAGTGGGGATCGGCTCGGCTTTAATTCGTGAGGCAAGGAAACCGTGCGGCGTCGATTAGGGCACGGGAGGAGAATGTGTCGGATGAAGCCTCGGGCACGCGGCAAAGAGGAAGAAATGGAGACACATGAAGAAAAGGAAAAAGAAATAGAAAAAGAAACATAAATCCAACTTTTCCTCGCTTAAATGGGTATTCTAAACAGGCTTTTCCCGGGCCCCGTTTTTATCCCCGTAAACTCGTCCATATGATCTCCGAAAATTTTCCAGAAAATTTCTAAAAATTTCAAAAATTTCCTTATCATTATTCGCCATTTTTAGGTATTTTACAATACCCACCTATACCCACCTTCTTACCCATCCTATAGGGGCCGGCCAAGCTAGCTTGGAGTCCAAGCTAGGGTCGGCCAAAGGCATGGTTCATGGGTTCATGAGGTGGCCGACCCTAGCTTGAACCCAAGCTTAGGTGACCGACCCTATTAAAATAAAAAGTAATTTTATTTTTAAAATTTTTCTTATGTGGATTCCATGGTTTTAAAAGAGAGTTTAAAATTTAAATCTTTCCTTTTATAGCTTTCTACAAAAGATTAAGAAAAGATTTGAAATCTTTTCTTATTTGTAGATTGAAAGGTAGATTTTAATTTTGAGAAAACTTTCCTTTTTAACCATGTTCATGATTTAAAAGAGAGTTTAAAAATTAGATATTCTCTTTTATTAGTTTCTACAAAAGATTAAGAAAAGATTTGATATCTTGGCCGGCCATGTAATGTGAGAAGAGGAAATTATTTTTAATTAAATAAATTTTCTTTTTTATGGAAAAAGAATTAAGGAAGTTTTTATTTAAATTTCCTTATTTGCCAAGACCAAGGATTATAAAAGAGGGGGTAGAGGTGCCTTCATGGCTAACGACTCTATTCTATTTTTCTCCTCTCTTTTTCTCTTTGGGTGTGGCCGGTCCCTCTTTTTCTCTCCTCTACTTATTGTGGCCGAAACTTCTTCATTGGTGGAGTTCTCTTGGTGGCCGGATCAAGCAAGGAGAAGAAGGAGAAAAAGGAAGCCTAGTCTCTAGCATCCCTTGGAGCATTGGTGGTGGCCGAACCTATCCATCAAGAAGGACTCTTGATGGCCGAAACCTAGAAGGAAGAAGAAGGTGCTTGGTGGTTCTCATCTCGGAAGATCGTTTCCCACACAACGTCCGAGGTTAGAAGAGAATACGGTAGAAGATCAAGAGGTCATTAAAGTTCACAAAGAAAGGTATTACTAGTATTTATTTTCCGCATCATGCTAGTTTATTTTTCTTTGTATGAATTCCAAACACAAGAGGCATTAGATCTAGTTTTTCGAATTTATTTTTGAGTTTGTGTTTTCTTTATTTTTCGAATTTGTGATTCGATTGTTCTTTTTTGTTAACCTAGAGTTATTTAAGGAAATTAAATATTAGCTTTCCTTAAAAGGCTTTGTCTAGGTGGTGGTGGTTGCTCCCATATCCAAGAAGGTCATGTGCCTCGCCATGTAATCCTGGAAGCTAATTTTAGAAATTAATATTTAATGGAATTAATAACATAGGTGGATTTGAATCAATAATGTTAAGTTCCGCTTGCGATTCAAATCTAAACCATTAAAAACAGATAAGTTAAATTTGGAATCAACGATGTTAAGTTCCGTCTGCGATTCCTAATTTAACTTCTAAAGAACACAATAGGTTATTTAAGGAAAGGTTCGACACTTGTACAAAAAAAAATTTGTACAGTGGAACCGGTATGATTTTCCTAGGACTAATCAACAATTGGTATCAGAGCTAGGGTTTGCCTCTGTGTGTTTAGAATTCAAATAGGTTATGCACATGTCATACAAAATTTAGGCAGGATAATAGTAGAATGTGCTAACTTTTTGTTTGCAGGCTCCAACTATTATGACTTATAGATGTTGTGTGTGATTGGACCCTTGGACATGTCAAGGGTATTATTGTGTGTGTGCATGGTTATATGTAACTAATAGAGCAGGAGATGTATTAGCCCTAGGATTTTAGAATTTTATTTTCGATCTAGATTTCATGTACATTCCCTCGTGGAATATAGGATCGACACATGTAAAATTCTATTTTTGTCGCGGATCGGATGCTTGCAAGGCGTGGTACTTTTGAAGCACTATAGGCGCAGCGGAATAAGAAGCAAGATGGATGCGACGTCTCGACCCGATGGCGGTGGCTAAAGATGGCAGCAGCTAGGGTTGGAGCATACTGAAGGTAGTGATGGAAAAGGCCATAATAGTTGGAAGATTAATTTCCAAATTTATTGCTTTTATTTACTGTGATGTTTATGTGCATGTGATGTATGCTAGCATAGGTTAAAATCCTCATTTTTAAATAACTAAGTGGGGGAGGGATTTTAATAAATTCCACGGTCTCCATTACTGGTTTGTAAGTGATGCAACAAGCTTGCGTGTTGGCTTTGAGTGCCTCCCTCCACAACAGATGGGTTTGTTGCGGATCACTAGATCAAACTTCCTTTATGGATAGTTATAGGAAATTATTTAGGAGTGTGTGATCTTCTCCAACTGAAGGGGTATAATCCTATTTAATGGACTAAGTATCATGTAATGGTATACACTTAGACGCATTCAATAGTATCCTCCCCAACGGAGTCACTGCTATTGTTTTACGGGACCAAAGCAATACCAACTATTAATTTGTCATAAAGTTAGGTAAAACCCCCCTCTTACAAATGTTTGAATTTGTATACGTCCACACTAATGTGGCATACAAAATTCACGGTGTTTGAGGAAATTTTATTTGTCATAAAGTTAGGTTGACAATATAAAAAGGGTAATACCTCCTCTTACAAACAATTGAATTTGTATACGTCCACACTAACGTGGCATACAAAATTCATGGTGTTTGAGGAAATTCAAGGTTGACAAGATAATTAATGGGTAAGACCTGTTGATACAATCGACCTAGGAATTAAATAGGTGATCTTTGTTTTTGATGTGTGTGTCAAAGGGTTTAAGTTAGACTTTGCATTGGTTCTAATATGTACTTAAGATTGTGCAGGACTTGGTAGACTGCACAAGCTTGGAAAGTTTCATGGCTCATGTTCTTGAAGATTGGTGAAGGATGGTGCATCCGATGGACTACGGACAAAAAGCAAACGGAGTGAAGGGAAGTGAATCTCAAGGCAATGTGAAGGATGGCACGAAGATTAGCTGCAGGCTTGAGTGCATCTGAGGGACAAAGGCTGAGGAGAAAGACTTCAAGAGCAACTCCGGACACCAGTCGATTGATGCAGTCGACTGTGAGCGAACAGAGACATTCTGTTCGCTCGGTCCACAGTCACCAGTCGACTGATGAAACATGCAGTCGACTGGTGCAGTCGACTGCATGTTTCAGCAGTCGACTGGCAGAATGACGTTGGGATGGTGACGCACAGGATCTCTGCAGATTTGATTGAAACAGTAGCCGTTGTGTGATACCAGTCGACTGCATGTTTCATCAGTCGACTGATGTCACGAATTTCAGCACGCTGTATATAAAGTTGAGAGCTTGGAAAGAAAAATGCAACTGATTGAAATTACTGTTTAAACTTTCCAAGTATTCTCTTAATCTTACTACTCTTATTCTCTCCTCCCTAAGCTCATCAAAAATCTTGTAAAAGGAGGAGATCATCTTGTAAAGGTTTCTCCACCATCACTCTTGGATTGAAAAGGAGAAGATCTTAGTGGAGCTTGCTTGGGTGTGTGTGTGCCTTGGATTAGTCACCTCAAGGAGGTGGAGACCAAGTAAATCGAAGAGTTAGCCGTGTTCTCTTATTGTTTTTCATTTGTATGTTCTTTTTGTGCTTCCGCTAACAAAATTGTAGGTGAAAAATCAAGAAAGGCTATTCACCCCCCCCCCCCTCTAGTCATACTCAAGGTTCTATCAATTGGTATCAGAGCTTGGTTCGCATCAGAAGACCTCACCGTCAACCGAAGCATCAAAATGGCATTTCAAGAGGGATATAGCACCGCAAGGCCACCCTTCTTCGATGGGAACGACTTTGCATATTGGAAAGGTAGGATGGAGTATTATTTAATGAATGACATTGAAAATTGGTTTAGTGTTGTAGATGGATTCGAGATGCCAAAGGATGGGTCGGGAGCTCCTCTTTCAACCAAGGATTGGACAAAAGATATGGCAAAGAAGGCTCAAGCAAATGCAAAGGCTACGACAACCCTATAATGTGGACTCTCAAAGGAGCAACTAAGCAAAGTAGGACCATTCAACTCCGCCAAAGAGCTTTGGGAAAAACTCATTGAGTTGAATGAAGGATCAAGCGAATCAAGGAGAGCCAAGAGAGATCTCTTGTTGGGGCAACTTCAAACTTTCACTATGAAGACAAATGAGACCGTGAGTCAAATGCATGGTAGATTCAAGGAGATAGTGAATGGTCTTCATGTAATAGGTGAGAAAATTGACAATCGAGACTTAGTAAGGTATGTTTTACAATCCTTTTCTAGAACTACCTTATGGGCATCAATGGTTGATGCGTATAAGGTTTCTAGAGATCTTTCCATAGTTAAGCTTGATGAATTATTTTGTGAATTTGAACTTCATGAACAAGCTAATATGGTTTCAAAAGAGAAAGGTATGACTCTTATTGTAGAAAAGAAGGAAAAGAAAATGAAGAAAGAAAAGAAGATAGAATCCTCATCATCCGAATCCGAACAAGAGTCATCGGATAGTGATGATGAAATGTCGGCGAGTGAAGTGGCTCACTATGTCAAAAAGATGATGGGAAGATCAAGAAAATTCACAAGAAAGGATGTGAAGAAAATGTTTCAACCCTCAAAAGGTAAAAGTAGTCAAAGTTCAAGTTTTAACACTAATGTGACTTGTTATGGATGTAACAAGAAAGGACACATTAAGCCAAATTGCCCGGAACTAAAGAAGAAAGAAGAAAAGAAGAAGAAGAAAAAGGAGAAAAAGAAGAAGGAAGCCATGGTGGCTCAAGCTACATGGGATACACCAAGCATTGACTCATCGGACGAAGATGAGCTATGTCATGTTACTCGACACATGGCATTTATGGCTTGTGAAGATGATAAAGAAGAGTCAAGTCAAGAAGAAGTGTCAAGTGGAGAGGATTCATCAAATGGAGAGTCATCAAGTGAGGAATCATCATCAAGTGATGATGATGAGGTAAAAGAATCTCCCAAAGTAGAATTTCTCTATAAAACTATTGCTCATCTCAAAAATGCTTTTGTTAAATCACAATCTAAGGTAAAAACCTTGAAGGGAAAGCTTAGGACCATTAAAGTTGATGCATGCATGTCTAGTGAGTCAAATATGCTCAAGGAAGAAAATGAGAAATTGAAGAATGATGTGATTGAATTAAGAGCATGTTTAGAAAAATTCACAAATGGATCCAAGTATCTAGATATGATCATTAGAGATCAAAGAGTCGTTTACAACAAAGCCGGAATAGGATATAGACCTAAGGAAAAGGAAGTTGCTTATATGTCTCTAATCAATGGTACTAGGAATGATGCACTTAGGAACAAAGCTACGAAAAATCTTAAAGGAAAGGTAAAACAAGCTTGGGTGCCTAAGAAATATTTGAATGATATTTCCGAATCTAGTGTATGGGTACCAAAGAGTTGTGTGTTTTATGTTTCTTAGGTAGAGAAGAAGGATGCAAGTATGTGGATTGTGGATAGCGGTTGCTCAAGACATATGACCGGTGATGTGAGCAAGTTCTCCACAATAAATTATATAAAGAAGGGAACGGTATCATTTGGGAATAGTGGAAAGCTCAAGATTATAGGTAAAGGTACAATTGAGGTATCATCTAAAATTACTATTCATAAAGTCTTATTGGTTAAAAGTATGGGGTTTAATTTGCTTAGTGTTAGTCAATTATGTGATGCCGGGTATAATGTTGAGTTTCATCCCGATAAATGCTTAGTTAGCACAAAAATTTTGAGAATGTTGTGCTACACGAATTTAGAAAAGCAAATCTTTATTATATTGATCTTTCATATGCTTCTAATCCTCCTATTAAGTGTTTAATATCAAAAGAAGAGGAAGGATGGTTATGGCATAGAAGACTTGGACACATCAACATGAGAAACATAGCCAAGGTAGCCAAGATAGAGCTAGTAAAGGGACTACCAAAGATCAAGTACATCAAGGATAAATTGTGTGATGCATGTCAAGAGGGTAAGCAATCAAGGTCATCACACAAAGGTAAAACTTTAACTAGCACTTCATTGCCATTAGAGTTATTGCATTTGGATCTTTTTGATTGTCATAGAACACCCTCTTTGGTAGGTAACAAATATTGTTTGGTGATAGTAGATGATTATTCTAGATATATTTGGGTTTATTTCTTGAAACAAAAGGGGGAAACTTTAGAAATAATTATCGGGTTTACCAAGAGGGTAGAAAACGAAAAGAATCTCAAGATTGATAGAATTCGAAGTGATCATGGTGGAGAATTTGAAAACTTGAACTTTTCTAAATTTTTCTTGGAAAATGGCTATAAGCACGAATTCTCTTGTCCAAGAACACCTCAACAAAATGGTGTAGTGGAGAGGAAAAATAGGGCCTTACAAGAGGCGGCTAGGACCATGCTTAATGCATACTCCTTACCTAGTTACTTGTGGGCCGAAGCGGTTAATACCGCATGTTATATTCAAAATCGTGTCTTGATTCATAAGTTTTTAGGTAAAACACCTTTTGAATTATGGAATGGCAAAATCCCTACAATTCACTATTTTAAAGTCTTTGGTTGTAAGGTTTATATTCTTAATACTAAAGATGAATTAGGAAAATTTGAGGACAAGTCCTCCAATGAGGGAATTTAGTTGGGTACTCATCTACTAGTCGAGGATATAGAGTATACAACAAAAGGACTCAAACAATTGAGGAATCATCCAATGTTGAGTTTGATGAATCCACTAGTACTTACCCTAGGAAATCCCCTATTGATAAGGATATAAGTGAACCAAATCAAGACGCTACTCAAGGATTGCAAAATCTACATTTAGGTGATATTGATCAAGGGGGAGGAAGAGATGGTTCGGATGATGAACGAAACAATGTAAACAATGATCCTTCAAAAGATGATGATTCTATAACCTCAAGGATCTTAAGGCATCATCAAGATCATCCTATTAATCAAGTAGTTGGAGATGTTGCACAAGGGGTAAGGACTAGGTCATACTTTAGGGATCACACTAGTCAAATTGCTCTAATATCACAACTTGAACCAAAAACAATTGATGACGCCTTGCTTGATACGGATTGGATTCTAGCAATGCAAGAAGAGTTGAATCAATTCGAAAGAAGTGATGTATGGGAGTTGGTTCCAAGACCAAATGATAGTACAATTGTCACAACTAAATGGGTCTTTAGAAACAAGTTGGATGATCAAGGGAGAGTCACTAGGAATAAGGCTAGGTTGGTAGCTAGGGGTTTTAATCAAGTAGAAGGACTTGATTATGATGAAACATATGCTCCGGTAGCACGATTAGAGTCCATTCGGATACTATTAGGATATGCCACCTATATGGGGTTCAAACTTCACCAAATGGATGTAAAATCGGCTTTTCTAAATGGGTTCATTAAGGAAGAAGTTTATGTAGAGCAACCACCCGGATTTGAGAATATGGATTATCCAAACCATGTTTATAAACTTAAAAAGGCATTATATGGTTTAAAACAAGCTCCCCGGGCTTGGTATGAGAGACTTTCATCTTTTTTAATCTCTAAGGGCTTTAGGAGGGGGACAATTGATCCAACATTGTTCTTAAAGTCTAAAGATGAAGACATTTTCATTGCCCAAGTCTATGTTGATGACATCATCTTTGGCTCAACAAATAATGATCTTCTTCATGATTTTATTCAACACATGGAAAGCGAGTTTGAAATGAGTCTAGTTGGAGAATTAAGTTTCTTTTTGGGGTTACAAGTAAAACAAACTAATGAGGGAACCTATGTGTACCAATCCAAGTTTGCTAAAGAACTTATCAAGAAATTTGGATTGGAAAATGCGAAAGGAGCAACTACCCCTATGGGGACAAACACCAAGATAGATAGTGATCAAGAAGGAAAGTTAGTGGATCCAAAGCAATATAGGAGCATGATTGGTAGTTTGCTATATCTAACCGCTAGTAGACCGGATATATTATTCGCAGTAGGAATGTGTGTAAGATATCAATCATGTGCTAAAGAGTCACATTTAGTAGCTGTAAAAAGAATTTTGAGATACGTCAAGAACACTCTTAATGTGGGGCTTTGGTACCCTAGAACTAGAAATTTTGACTTAATTGGGTATACCGATTCCGATTATGCGGGTTGCAAATTGGATAGAAAGAGTACTAGCGGTGGATGTCAATTTCTTGGACCTTCTCTTGTAAGTTGGAGTAGTCGAAAATAACCTTGTGTGGCATTGTCCACAACTGAGGCCGAGTATGTGGCAATGGGTGGTTGTGTAGCTCAATTGCTTTGGATGATGCATACCTTAGAGGATTATGAGCTCCATTATTCCAAAGTCAAGGTCTTATGTGATAATGTGAGCACCATTAATTTAACAAAAAATCCGGTACATCACTCTAGAACAAAGCACATTGAGGTAAAACACCACTTCATTAGGGATCATGTGGCAAGAGGAGACATTGAACTACTTTATGTTGAATACAAATCTAATCTTGCCGATATTTTTACCAAACCATTACCCGAAGCGGAGTTTATCTCTATTAGAAGAGAGCTTGGTTTGTGCCTTGTAGAATAATAGATTTAGCTTTTCATGATCACATAAATTCAAAAGCTAAATACATACTTGAATGCATCTCACAACGACCTAGGATGACTTGAATCTATTTAAACATGATGTGAGATGTTAGGAAGATGCATTTGGCTCCTCATGTTAGTTATGATGCATCATTGTGAGCCAACATGACATCTAGCGATATCAATCCTTCATTGGACCAATCATTGGGAAGGCTTGTGCACAATCAATGTGCTCTTTGCTCCTAGAATATGATTGGAAATTCTTGAAACAAATATGGCCATGAGGACATCAATTTATAAATTCGTTACAAAATTATCATATAAATGACTTCTTGAAATGTACTCAGATTTGGCTAGGTAAATAATTCTAAGGAAAAACTCAAACTAGTACTCTGGCTCAAGGTTCTATCTTTGTAATCTTAATGGTTATCAAGTTTGTATCTATTTTGTAGGGTGGCTTGTATCCAATTGGATACCCATTTTTCCCAAGTAAATATTCACATAACAGATAACTCCACGAATTTTGGGCATTTTTAAAGGTCTAGAGAATATCTAGTGATTTTTCAAAAATCAATTCCTGATTCTTCCATCTGCGTGACAGTCCCCTGTCACTGCATCAGTCGACTGGGTCAGTCGACTGATGCAGTCGACTAGTAGCATTATTCGACCATACAGAATGGTTCTGTATGTTTTTATTCTGGGGTGCAGTCAACTGATAAAACATGCAGTCGACTGCATCAGTCGACTGCATGTTTTAGCAGTCGACTGATGCCCTCGATTTTATATAAGCCGCCAGATTTGGGCGGCGGCAGAAACCCTAGCTTTTCGCCGCCGCCTGCTATTTCTCGACTCCTACACCTTCTTTCCGATGTATTCCGCCGGTTTGTGGCTCCACGAACTCTTCCAAACCCTCGGATCCGCTCTCCCTCCCGTTCCCTCTCTCATTTGCCGCTTGGAACAAGGTTTAGCCACCCCTTCGAGGTTTGGTTGCGGTTCCTGCCATTTCTCTGTCGTTTGACGATTCCCCGGCACAATGGATCGTCGGTAATACTTTCTTCCTTGTTTGTTCTGTTATTTTAGGGTTGATTCTTACCTAAAGTCTTCTATGTGTTGTTTCCTTGTTGTTTCCCTTCACAATTGGCTGGTACTTGGCATGGTTATTGCATATGCATGGTTTAGAGTTAGGCAAAAGCGTCCAAGTGAAGCGGGTACCTCTCGGCAGCCCACTCGGCAGCCCCCCCTTCGGCGCCTTCTGGAGGGCGGTTTCCCTCTGCGGCTTGCCGTACTCGTTTTGAGAACACCGACTTCAAAATGATGAGTTGTCGCTATCTCAATCGTCCATATTTCACTAGACTTGCCCCTAAAATCTTTGACATCAATGTGCATTATGGTTTAGAAAAGTTATTTCATTCCACAACTACTGTCAATTTAGACCTATGCAAGGAATTCTATAATAATCTGAGTCCATCTAGTACTGAGGGCCATGCATATGTCACTATGGTAGGCGGGACATCCATTAGCTTCACCCCTGAAATATTGAGGTCATTCTTAGGATGTAAGCGGTCTACTAGTCCCTTTACATGCTTTCCTCAGGTTGAGGAGCCTCTATCTGATACACTCTCTCATGTCTCTGTTGATTTGATTCATCAGCATTATTTCCATGTGCCTAGGCCTCCACTTAAATGTATTTTTGATGCCACCCGCATGTCAGCCCCCAGTTACGTTCTGTATAAGGTTGTCATTGCATGTCTCCTGCCCATCGTGACAAAAGGGAAAGCCAAAATCCGTCTTCCTCATCTAGTTCTGATGTATGCCCTAGAGCAGCGTCTTGACATTGATATTGCTCTTCAGGTCTATGAGTCTATCATCCACTTTTCTAGACCAGTCCAGGGGAAGCTATACATGCCTTTCTGCCATGTCTTAACATCATTTTTCGTGCAGAAAGGGATAGATGTCACTAGGGGTGCCTTGCATCAGTTGTCTAAGGACTTTGATCAGTTAGGACCTCGCCAGATGTCTTTAGCCCAGATTGAGCCACGTGATGGTGTTATGGTGTGGCGTCGTCGCCCTGGCCCGGATGATTCTGATTCTGATGAGGATGCAGAGGATGCTCCTGTTCTTGCTGCAGAGCCAGCACGTGCCTCACTGCGGGAGCGTGTCTACCACTTGGAGGAGTTTGTTCGGGAGGAGTTTCAGAGCGTTCGCCAGCAGCAGACAGAGATGTTTGATATGATGCGGCGCTGGGATCTTGCCTACCAGGGCCCCCCTCCTCCTCCACCTTCCCATGATGATGCGTCGGCATAGGAGTTTGTTGTGTTGCTGTGGTGTCTGGTGACTTTTTGGCTTTGTAGTGCCTATCTTTTCTCACCGCGAACACTATTGATGCTGATGTTGTTGGATATTATTCACTCTCTTTCCTATGTTGCTTGAGAACTTTTATTTTTCTATCTATGCATGCTAGTTAAGTTTCTGGTATTATTGTTAATTTCTGAGTTTGTGTTTTTATTTTGTAACTACTCATGTACACATATGCTTCGGTTTACTATTGTCATGGTTTGATGAAATTGTCGTGTCTTCTTTTTTTTTTTTTTTATGTATGTCAAAGGGGGAGGATACTACAAGTTTAAGTTAAAAATACTCTTGATAGAGCATATGTAAAGGGGGAGTTTTAGATTATAATGTTTTAATATAGCATGTGTTAAGGGGGAGTGTGTGTGGATCTCGTTATGCTTTATGGTTCATAATTTAAATCATGCTTACAATCTTCAAAGATATGAGTTTATATTCTTCATGAGTTTATGTTTCATAAAAACAAATATCAAAGTTATGTTTCATGTCTATATTATGATTGTAACTTTCAAAGTTGGTTGTATGTCTAACTTAAACATATTGCCACATATCAAAAAAGGGGGAGATTGTTGATACAATCGACCTAGGAATTAAATAGGTGATCTTTGTTTTTGATGTGTGTGTCAAAGGGTTTAAGTTAAACTTTGCATTGGTTCTAATATGTACTTAAGATTGTGCAGGACTTGGTAGACTGCACAAGCTTGGAAAGTTTCATGGCTCATGTTCTTGAAGATTGGTGAAGGATGGTGCATCCGATGGACTACGGACAAAAAGCAAACGGAGTGAAGGGAAGTGAATCTCAAGGCAATGTGAAGGATGGCACGAAGATTAGCTGCAGGCTTGAGTGCATCTGAGGGACAAAGGCTGAGGAGAAAGACTTCAAGAGCAACTCCGGACACCAGTCGACTGATGCAGTCGACTGTGAGCGAACAGAGACATTCTGTTCGCTCGGTCCACAGTCACCAGTCGACTGATGAAACATGCAGTCGACTGCATGTTTCAGCAGTAGACTGGCAGAATGCCGTTGGGATGGTGACGCACAGGATCTCCGCAGATTTGATTGAAACAGTAGCCGTTGTGTGATACCAGTCGACTGCATGGTTCATCAGTCGACTGATGTCGCGAATTTCAGCACGCTGTATATAAAGTTGAGAGTTTGGAAAGAAAAATGCAACTGATTGAAATTACTGTTTAAACTTTGCAAGTGCTCTCTTAGTCTTACTACTCTTATTCTCTCCTCCCTAAGCTCATCAAAAATCTTGTAAAAGGAGGAGATCATCTTGTAAAGGTTTCTCCACCATCACTCTTGGATTGAAAAGGAGAAGATCTTAGTGGAGCTTGCTTGGGTGTGTGTGTGCCTTGGATTAGTCACCTCAAGGAGGTGGAGACCAAGTAAATCGAAGAGTTAGCCGTGTTCTCTTATTGTTTTTCATTTGTATGTTCTTTTTGTGCTTCCGCTAACAAAATTGTAGGTGAAAAATCAAGAAAGGCTATTCACCCCCCCTCTAACCATACTCAAGGTTCTATCAAGACCCTCCTCTTACGAATGTTGAATTTGTATACGTCCACACTAACGTGGCATGCATAATTCCTGGTGTTTGAGGTGTTGGTGAATTTAAATAATATTGTTTGAGGAATCAATGTTATTTTAAATTCAAAGTTTTGACCAAATATTTGATCAAAGACATACCAATTATTAATTTTATTCGTCATAAAGTAAGGTTGATGAGATAATAAAATCTCCTCTTTGATTTTGTATACGTCCACACTATCGTGGCATACAAAATTCACGGGGATTTTTAAGGAGTTGGTCTTGACCAAATATTTTTGTGATTCTTAGGTTTTCAAATGTTAGTCAATCCCCTAGTTGTTATACTATAGAAAAGACTTAGTAGTCCCAATTATAATGATTGGAAATAGGACTTGGACATTAAGGTAGACTATCCTCTTAGAACTAAGAACAATATAGGTGTATTTTATTCATTAGTTGATACATGTTTAGTGGTATTATCTACCGGTACCTGGTGTGTAGATACGGGAACCACTGATCATGTCTGTAATTTATTGCAGGGGTTCCAAGAAACCCGACAACTATATGAAAGGAAAATCACCGTCTACATGGGCACTGCTGCAAAAGTAGTAGCTATTACAGTGGGAGGTATTTATCCTCCGAGAGGAATAAAACATGGATTTTTTGAGAAATTGTCTTTACGTACCAAGTTTAGAAAGAACTAGTTTTTAAACTATTTAAAGAACTTGATATTCTGTCTATTTTGATAACAAACTTGTTATCAAGAAAAATAGGAAAGTTATCTATTCTGGTACATTGGTTGACAATTTATAATCCAATAACTCCCACGATGCAATAAATGGAAATTAATAACACATTTTCTAAATAAGAGAAAGTAACCTTCAGAGATGAACCAATCATATTTTTGGCATCTAAGGCTAGGTTATATTAACTTGAGTAGGATTCAAAGGATAATAACCAATGAACTCTTGGGTTCATTGGTAGTGGAAATCTTTCCAACCTACGAGTCTTACTTGGAAGGAAAATTAACCAAGAAGCTTTTAAGTCTAAGGAGTATAGAACCAAAAATATGATGGAATTGGTTTATTCTGATTTGTGTAGATCTTTGACAATCCAGGCAAGAGGTTGTTTCGAATATTTCGTCTCTTTTATAGACGACTATTCGAGATAAGGATACATTTACTTGACGCACCACAAGTCTAAGTGATTTGATTAGTTCAGAGAGTACTAGGCTGATGTGGAGTAATGTCAAAGTAGAAGTATCAAGACACTATGGTGAAATCGTAGTAACAAATACCTCTTAGGAGAGTTTAGGAGTCACTTATCAGAAGTCGGGATTCAATCCCAACTATCTGCACCTGGTACACCCCAACAGAATGGTGTCGTAGAAAAAAGGTATAAGGCTCTTATGGAATAATTAGATCGATGATGAGTTATTTAGAAAATTACCAAATTCGTTTTAAGGATATATACGGGAAACGGAAGTGAACATAGTACCTTCTAAGTCAGAACTCTCTACTCCCGCAGAATTGTAAAATGGGCGTAAGCCTAGTCTGAAACATATTCGGATTTGGGTGGTCTAGCACGTGAGAGACACTGAAAAGTTGGACATGAGTTCACTTGTTTGTAAGCTATCCTAGAAATACGAAAAGAGGTTTATAGTCCTTAAAATCGGAAGGTCATTGTTGGCACCAATACCTGATTTTAGAAAAGGACTATACTATGAACCACAAGCCCATGAGTAAAAATTATTCTTAAGAAAATTAAAGGACACGTCTAACCTAGTACCAACTGTACAAGATGAAATATCACAAGAAACTGCAACACGTATCACAAATGATACACAATTGCAAAAAGTACCTCGTCGTAGTGGGAGGGTTGTTAGCCAACCTAAAAGATTCATGTTTTGGGAGAGTCCTTTGGACTCGATCCCTGGTGGACATGAACCTGATCTCCGGATATATGACGAAGTACTCCAAGATAAAGATGCAGCATCTTTGCAAAGAATACAGAATTAGAATATATGTATTCTAATAGAGTCTGGGAGCTTATAAAATCACCAGGTGGTGTAAAAGCCGTTGGGTGAAAATAAGTCTACAATAGGAAAAGAAGGATAGACAGGAAGGTAAAAACTTTCAAAGCAAGGCTTGTTGAAAAAGGAAACTTTTTACCGGTAGCCATGCTTAAGTCTATCCGGATTCTTTTATCTATGAGATTTAGCAAGTGGATGTCAAGACAACTTTCCTTAATGGAAGTCTTGAAGAAAACATCCATATAAAACAACCAGAAGGGTTCATTGCAAAGAGCAAAGAGCATCTTGTGTGTAAGCTCAATCAGTCTATGGACTAAAGTAAAGCTTCAAGGTCTTGGTACATCCAGTTTAATAAAGTAATCCAGACCTATGGATTTATTTTATAATCGAATGAGTTTTGTGTATACAAGAAATGTGATGAAAACGTGGTGGTATTTCTTGTACTATACGTAGATAACATTTTTGGTAGTTGGAAACAATATCAAAGTGTTGTCAGAAGTAAGGGTATGGTTGTCCAAACAATTCGATATGAAGGACTGGGAGAATAAATATATTCTTGGGATCAAAGGGATCGCAAGAAGAGAATATATTTTACTTACCCCAAGCTTCATATATCGAAACAATCCTTGCTCGTTTTAAGCATGCAAAATTCCAAGAAAGATTTCTTACCTTTTCAGCATGGAGTAGCTTTATCTAAAGAGATGTCTCTGAAGACATCAAAGGAGATAGAGGAAATGAAGGCAGTTCCTTATGCTTCGGCTGTCGGAAGCCTAATGTATGCTATGCATGAGATCAGAAATCTGTTTTGCCGAGGGCATAGTTAGCATATATCTAAGTAACCCTGGACAATGACATAGGACTGCGGTAAAACATATATTGAAGTACCTTAGAGGCACTAGAGATTATATGCTAGCTTACAAGGCGGATAATTTGGTCCCTATGGGTTGCATAGATTTTGACTTCCAATCAGATAGGGACAATAGTAAGTTGTTCTCGGGGTTTTGTGTTTACTTTAGGAGGTGAAGTCAAAACTATGGAAGAGTGATAAGCAAAGGTGTTTTTTCGGACTTCACCATAAGAAGCTGAGTAAGTGGCAGCCTCTGAGGCAGTCATAGAAGTTGTATGACTCAGATACTTCATGATGGACTTAGACATGTTTTCTGGTTTGCCCAAAAATTATTACAATTTATTGTAATAATAGTGGTGCAGTAGCAAACTCGAAGAAACCATAAGTCCATAAAGCAAGTAAACACAATAGAGCGCAAGTACCACCCAATACGAGAAAATGTATAAATGAGGAGAAGTTGTTGCCGCCTAGATTGCATCAGGTGATGACCTATAGATCCTTTCACTAAGGTCCTTAAGGCAAGAGCTTTTGATGGACATGTTGAAGGGTTGGGAATCAGATGTATGACAGCATTTATGGCAGCATAGTCTTTTAGTATAAGTGGGAGATTGTTAGAGTGTATACTAAAAGCTCAGCTTTTGTATAAATATTTATTTAAAAATAAAGAATCACAATGGTCAAATATCTATATTTATTTGTTAAATGTAATCTGTTCAATTAATTTATATAGTAGACAACATGGTGTATGGTGTCACACACAGAAAATCATGTTGTCGGTTCTTTATAAATTATAAACAATTGCTCGCGACTAAAATGGAAAGGAACAAACCGTTGAAGTAGTCGTAGTGTAATTAAGTATTAGTTTATCTTAACTAATAAATTACACTGATACACTCCAAGTGTATTGAGTAGGACCATTTTAGGTAAGTTCTTTTTGTATTGACTTTATAAAAGAACTAGACCTTAGTTATTATGGAAGTGTGTGCTCTTAATCCTAATATAATAACAAACACATATATTTAATATTTATTTCTTTGACTTATCAATGGGTGAGATTTAGCTCGATAAATCAATAAGCCCGATAAGTTGGGAAATGATATTACTTATAGTGTATGTTGTTGATTATAGAAGGAAACTGTGTCCTAGTAATCTAGGTTGAGAATGAGCCCAAGAGGAGCTCATAAGGATTGTCATGTTAAACCCTGCAGGTGGCCTTAGTCCGACATGACGATAAGGTTGAGTGGTACTACTCTTGGACTAAGATATTAATTAAGTGAGTTGTCAGTAACTCATTTAATTAGTGGACATTCATTATCTTAAATACAGGGAGACTAACGCACTCATAATAAGAAGGAGCCCAAAATGTAATTTGGGATTGGTGCGATAGTTCAATAATAGTTCTTTAGTGGAATGAATTATTATTGATGAAATTAAGTTATGTGTTCGGGGCGAACACGGGATGCTTAATTTCATCGGGAGACCAAAACCAATTCCTCCTCTCGGTCCCTATCGTAGCCTCTTAATTATAGAGTACTAAACCCACCTATACCCACCTTCTTACCCATCCTATAGGAGCTGGCCAAGCTAGCTTGGAGTCCAAGCTAGGGTCGGCCAAAGGCATGGTTCATGGGTTCATGAGGTGGTCGGCCCTAGCTTGAACCCAAGCTTAGGTGGCCGGCCCTATTAAAATAAAAAGTAATTTTATTTTTAAAATTTTTCTTATGTGGATTCCATGGTTTTAAAAGAGAGTTTAAAATTTAAATCTTTCCTTTTATAGCTTTCTACAAAAGATTAAGAAAAGATTTGAAATCTTTCCTTATTTGTAGATTGAAAGGTAGATTTTAATTTTGAGAAAACTTTCCTTTTACCCATGTTCATGATTTAAAAGAGAGTTTAAAAATTAAATATTCTCTTTTATTAGTTTCTACAAAAGATTAAGAAAAGATTTGATATCTTTACTTATTTGTAGATTAAAAGGAGATTTTAATTTTTAGAGATAACTTTCCTTTTTGGAAATCATCCACATGTTTAAAAGAAAGATTTTAATTTATAAAATTTCCTTTTTATAATCCACCATGAAGGGAAAAATTATTGGAGAAATTTTTTATAAATTTTCGGAGACAAATTAGGAAGTTTTAATTATTATTATAATTAAAACTCTCCTTGTTTATAGCATATAGATGTGGCTGACCATGTAATGTGAGAAGAGGAAAATATTTTTAATTAAATAAATTTTCTTTTTTATAGTAAAAGAATTAAGGAAGTTTTTATTTAAATTTCCTTATTTGCCAAGACCAAGGATTATAAAAGAGGGGTAGAGGTGCCTTCATGGCTAATGACTCTATTCTATTTTTCTCCTCTCTTTTTCTCTTTGGGTGTGGTCGGTCCCTCTTTTTCTCTCCTCTACTTATTGTGGCCGAAACTTCTTCATTGGTGGAGTTCTCTTGGTGGCCGGATCAAGCAAGGAGAAGAAGGAGAAAAAGGAAGCCTAGTCTCTAGCATCCCTTGGAGCATTGGTGGTGGCTGAACCTATCCATCAAGAAGGACTCTTGGTGGCCGAAACCTAGAAGGAAGAAGAAGGTGATTGGTGGTTCTCATCTCGGAAGATCATTGCCCACACAACGTCCGAGGTTAGAAGAGGAATACGGTAGAAGATCAAGAGGTCATTAAAGTTCACAAAGAAAGGTATTACTAGTATTTATTTTTCGCATCATGCTAGTTTATTTTTCTTTGTATGAATTCCAAACACAAGAGGCATTAGATCTAGTTTTTTGAATTTATTTTTTGAGTTTGTGTTTTCTTTGTTTTTCGATTGTTCTTTTTGGTTAACCTAGAGTTATTTAAGGAAATTAAATATTAGCTTTCCTTAAAAGGCTTTGTCTAGGCGGTGGTGGTTGCCCTCATATCCAAGAAGGTCATGTGCCTCGCCATGCAGTCCTGGAAGTTAATTTTGGAAATTAATATTTAATGGAATTAATAACATAGGTGGATTTGAATCAATAGTGTTAAGTTCCGCTTGCGATTCAAATCTAAACCATTAAGAACAGATAAGTTAAATTTGGAATCAACGATGTTAAGTTCCGTCTGCGATTTCTAATTTAACTTCTAAAGAACACAATAGGCTATTTAAGGAAAGGTTCGACACTTGTACAAAAAAATTTTGTACAGCGGAACCGGTACAATTTTCCTAGGACTAACCAACAATGACAACCCGAGTTAAAGTTAGGAAAAGATATGAAAAAAAGTAATGACAATTGATTCAAGAGAAAAAAAAAATTAAGTAAGATCATTTGTTATTTTATTCTCTTGATCATTTTAGGGTTAAGGTTTTCAAGATTTAGTTTGTCTTTTTCTTATATTTAACCTTTACCCTCCCCCTTTGGTATTCATAAAAAATACAAATAAATATAGCAAATTATGAAACTTTTAGTAAGTATAAAACTTTCAAACTAATTATAAAAATATGAGAATTATTAGAGGGAGGAGTTAATAATATTTATTAAATATTTTGAAGGTTTTAACACTTTTAAAGTATTTTTAAGGAGATTTGGCTAAGCAAAATAAGTTTGAAAACATCTTCAAAATAGCATTCAAGCAAAAAATTAGTTTGAAATAAGTTTGCAAACAAACTTTTTCAAAAAACACAAAAAAGCAGTTTGCAAAGTGTAATTTTGTAAAAAGAATTTTTGGAAAGAGTTTTTCAATTATTTTTTTAAAAGTATTTTCAAAGTAATTTGGAAACAAAATAATTTTTCAAAAATATTTTTAAAAGTGATTTTTAAAGTACTTTTAAAAATAGTTTTCAAAGGGATAAAATACTTTTTAAAAAGATTTTTTAAATTATTTTTGCAACACATTTTGAAAGACAAACATTTTGAAAAAAAAATCACAAAGCAAGTTTTGTCAGCTAGTTTTGAAAGTAAGGTTTTCAAAGAGTTTTTCAAATCAATCTCTTTTGTAAAGTATTTTTAACTGTTTTCAAATAAAAATTATAAAAGGAGTTTTTTTAAAATAAATTTTAAAATTATAAACCAAGACATTTTAAAAAATTGAGTTTCAAAAAAAAAATAAGGCAGAAATTAAGTTATTTTGAAAATAGTTTTAAATGTCCTCTCTCTGAATCTGATATATTGTAATAAATATGTAAAAAAATGTAGCCTTAAATATCTAGCAGTTTTCACTTCAACCAAAGCTATACCCTTCTCGGTCGGACGTGAGTTAATCTATTTATATAATTCAAATTCTGCAAATAATTCATCTAACTTAATTGATGACAGATCCTTAGAAACCTTGTAAGCATCTACCATGGATGCCCACAAGGTATTCCTTGGAAAAGCGTTTAGAGAATACCTGATTATTGTTGGTGCAACCTTAGGTCAAGGTTGACCTGGTTGACCTGACTCGAGTTGACCTGACTCGAGTTGTATTTTGATGTTTGACTTAGGAAGATTGTTGGTGCAACCTTAGGTCAAGGTTGACCTAGTTGAGTTGTATTTTGATGTTTGACACTCGTGGAAGAGTTGTATTCTTGATATGGGACAAGAATAGATGTTTGGGAGATTATTGGTGCAACCGTAGGTCGAGGTTGACCTGGTTGACCTGATTCGGGAAAAAGTCCAAGTATGGAGACTTGGCAACGGAAAAGTCCAAGCAGGGAGCTTGGCACTGGAAAAGTCCAAGTATGGAGACTTGGCACTGGGAAAAGTCCAAGCAGGGAGCTTGGCACGCGAAAAGTCCAAGTATGGAGACTTGGCACGGGAAAAGTCTAAGTATGGAGACTTGGCACTGGAAAAGTCCAAGTATGGAGACTTGGCACGGAGAAGTCCAAGCAGGGAGCTTGGCACGAGGGAAAGTCCTAACGGGATGTTAGGCAGTTGGAAAGTCCCGTGAGTGAAGCCACGAGGGAAAGTCCTAACTGGATGTTAGGCGTGGAAAGTCCCGTGAGTGAAGCCGGGCAGAAAGTCCTAACTGGGATGTTAGGTAATGGGAAAGTCCTAATCGGGATGTTAGGCGGTTGGAAAGTCCCGTGAGTGAAGCGAACAGTGAGAAAGTCCTAACTGGATGTTAGGCGTGTGGAAAGTCCTAGTGGAGGCAGGCCAGGAAAATCCAGATGGATCAAGGGTGATCGGACATCCGTGTGGAGAAGTCTAAGTGGGTCAAAAGGATTGACCGAACACGGAGTGCTAGCAGTCAAGGGAGTGACCGGATGCTAGGAATGATGTACCAACAGTCAAGGTTGACCGAATGTAGGTGTGGAAGCCTTAGGTCAGGGTCGAAGTTTGGATCGGTCCGTGACCGATCCGGATATCTGCGTTGCCTCGATCGGTCCGTGACCGATCGTAATCGATGGCTCATCGATAATCGATCGGTGCGAGACCGATCGAGGCAACGCAACCTCGCGAAGAAGCCGTGGATCGGCTGACCGATCCACCCATGGCCTAATCGGTCGGCAAGACCGATCAGATAAGCCTGATCGGTCTGTGGACCGATCAGGGCTTCGATCGCGACACCGATCGGTCTGGGGACCGATCGGTGACAAACCATGTCTTCCCTTAGGCTGATCGGTCCGCAGACCGATCAGGGTTCTAGCCGTTGCGTAGCAACGGCTAATTTCTTCTGTGTCTTCTTCGCAGGTATAAAGGGGTCGAGGGCTGCTGCTGCGATTATTCTTCTTCTTCTTCCTTCCTGTTGAGAAGTGCTTGAGCTTTGTTGAGCTCCTCCTTGTCGAAGCTTCGCGTGAGCTTCATTCCACGACTGGATCAGCTGCTGCTGAGTTGCTTGTTGCATCTGTCCGTGAAGTTGCTACTTCATCCGGGACCCCAGTCGACGAGAAGGCAAGCTACTGTGTTTACATTCCTGTTGTATTTTGTTCTTGCTATTCTCTTGTACTCTTAGCTTGCTGTTGCAAGTGATTGTGGCGAGGTTTCTCCACCCACAAGGAGTTTGATTTACCCGGTTATCCACCGACGGATTGATAGGCTTCGTCCACCTTACGGACACGCCGAGGAGTAGGAGTTTCATCTCCGAACCTCGTTACATCCTTGCGTAGAGGTTTGATTTCTTCTCCTGTTTTCTTTCTGCATTTAGTTTCCGCTGCGCTAACCCTAGTTTGTAGAAAGAAACGCGAGCAATTGGGGTCGGCTATTCACACCCCCCCTCTCTAGCCGAGTACGAACGATCCTAACAATTATGTCTCTATTTTCTACCTTCTGTCCAATTGCATGTAGACTATTGAGGAGATCTTTAATGCGGGCGTGCAACTGGCTCGCCGTTTCACCTTCCTGCAATTTTATATTATATAGTTTATTAAGAATTAAATCTCTCTTGCTTACCTTGGTGTCGGGCGTTCCTTCATGAAACTCGATCAACTTCTCCCATAGTTCTTTGGCGCTTGTGAACGGGCCGACGCGGTTTAACTCCTCTTTCGTTAGTCCATATTGGAGGGTGCAGGTCGCCTTGGCTTTTGCTTTTACCTTTTTGATAAGAGTCGTGTCCCTGTTCTCGTATGGTATTGGCTTGCCGGTGCCGTCAGTTGGTAGTTCAAGGCCGATTTTGATGATCATCCAGACTTCAAAGTGAGTCTGGAGATACGCCTCCATCCGCCCCTTCCAGTAACCGAAGTCATCTCTGGTGAAGAGCGGTGGGCGAGCAGTGCTATACCCTTCTTGAAGAGTCATTTAAACTTGCGATAAAACTTGCACACAAAGCAAACAAAAAAGTTGTCCCAGGAATAGATCTTGGATTAGCAGTGCGGTTTAAAACACGAATAAGAGACGATCTTGAGTGGTGTTGCACCGACTTCGAGACAAGAATCCGATTACGAAAAACTAGATCGGAAGACGGTAAGAATACCGATTCCGATCGACTCTGAAAAACACCACAAAAAATTTACTTGACTAGTAGTTGCACCAAATCAAAGCGACCACACTCTGATACCAATTGTTGGATCGAGAAGCGCTAGAGGGGGGGTGAATAGTGCTCGTGGCTTTCACTTTTTTGTATTCGGAAATTCGACGAGTAATGCAGCGGAAATACGAAAACACACAGAAAGACCCAAGTATTTACTTGGTTCGAAGTCTTGGGCGACTCCTACTCCAAGGCCCACGATTGTTGATCGCTTTCGGTGGGCAACAACTATAATATCGCAAAGAGTCCAAGTGTGGAATAAGTATAGTAGAAATTTAAACAATACCGACAACAGAATTACAGAAATTGAAGCTCCGGGTCATCGGGGATTTGCTACAGCACTTCTGGATTGTCTCTTAAGCAGCAAACAGTTGAATGATCGCTTGGGAATTGTTGTATCTGAGCTGTTGGTCGAAACCTTCATATAAAGGCTGTTGGAGGCACCTCAAAGTCCCTTGAGGGTGCCTCCATTCGCTGAGTCAGTCGCGCGTGGATAAGTTGAGAAGAAGTCTTTGGCTGTCCTCTTGAAGGCGCCTCTATACACCTTGAAGGTGCCTCCAATGCTATCTGAGGCGTCTCAAGCCTCCATGAGGGCGCCTCCAATGTGGCTTCCTGCGCATCTTCTGCCTTGCACCTGAGGTGCCTCCAAGCTCCATGGAGGGCGCCTCGGGTACTGTTCATCCGATGCATAATGTGCTCTTTTATCCCTGCAAGATAGGTTAGTCCACAAAATAATAATATATCCTGTAAAACAAAGTTAGCACATAAATAACATGAACAAGAATATCTGACAGTCACCGGATTGTCCGGTTCTGAGTTTGAATTTTCAACTGGAAACCCTAGGTCGAACCGACGCCTACTGTTCCCTCTTCCGGGGAACGCGCCCTCACCTACTCCACTTAGGAGAGCATACCTGATGCTAGTCCGGTCCTCTAGACCTACTAGACTTTCTGCCTAGGGTTACCACCCCCTATGACCTAGGGTTACCACCCCCTAGGGTTTTCTGCCACCTAGGGTTACTACTCCCTGAGACCTAAGGTTGCCTTCCTTAGGATTTTCCACCACCTAGGGTTACCACCCCCTAGGACCTAAGGTTGCCGTCCCTTAGGGTTTTCCTCCACCTAGAGTTACCACCCCCTAGGATCTAAGGTTATCGCCCCTTAGGGTTTTCCACCTGCCTAACCGCAGTTAGGACTTTCCTGTAAACTCATTCAACATATTAGATAACAAACAACCTTAATTTTGAATTCCTTTGCCATTATCAAAACTTGGGTTCAATCGTCGGATGCTTCTCGCACCAACAATGATTTCTTGCATCACAAGGTTAGCACAACAAATAATAATATGGAAATAAAATATTTGATAGTTTTTGGACTACCTAGTTCTGACTTTCAGATTTCCATGAAACCCTAGATCGAACCAACACATACTGTTCCCCCTACGGGGAGCGCATCCTCACTTGCTCCCCTCAAAAGAGTTTAACCTGATGTCAAACTAGTCTTCTAGACTGTTTGAAAGTTTGCTCACGTCTGATCCCTGATTCATCCAAACTTCTGCCTAGTGTCCGTGACCTCTAAGACTTTCACCTACTGTCCTCGACCCGTAGGATTTTTCACCTGATGTCCTCGACTTGCTATGACTTCTGCTCAGTCCCTCAGACTAGGACTTCCTTGCCTAACCACAACTAAAGCTTTCCACCTATCTAGTATTCACTAGGACTTTTACCTTTCCTAAACTCACTTAGGACTTTCCTGCACACTCAGTCAAACTTATTAGAACCACAATAATCTTTAACTTTGAACTCTTTTCTATTATCAAAACTTAAATTCGATCATCTGGTGCTTCTTGCACCAACAACAACGACCTTTTGCCAATGATGGCGAGCGGCAGGGGCCTCGATGATGGATTCTTGCCGGAGTGGTAGCTCTGATGAGACCTTCCATTCCCTCGCCCCTCTGTGTAGACCTTGCAGATGTAGTTTGTAAAAGTATGAAGTTCTTAGACGGCGGCAGCAATTCATCCCTGGGTGCTCGTCGAAGTGGTTCTTCTCCGGCGGGTTCCCTCATCTCCTCCCTGACCTAAACGGAGTCCTCCTTGCGAATGTGGTTTACGAAGGCAGGAGATTCTGAGGAGTGTTGTGGTGGTTGTTCATCTATTTCTCTAGCGAAGCTCCTTCCAAATTCTTGCATCATGCATGGCTAAGAACTCCCTGCGGATGTTGTTAGAGGTGGTAGGAGTTTATCTGGAAAGCTCCGATTGTTCACCATCCTTCTCCGACAAAAACTCTAGTGTGCTATTTGATTTTTGTTTCCATTCAGCCTGTCCAAACCATCATGGTTTGCACTACTGATGAGAGCAGCTTTGACGAGGTTGGACAACACCTCCGTGTCTTCCAGTAAACTTCCACCAGAGTGGTTCAGCTTCAGGGAAGAGTCACATCATTTCCTGTCATTGACGCGAGCATTCCAACATCTTTGTCGCTATCTACCAAAGTCGGTGGTTCTAACTCCGAGCTCTTCGTGTGACGATGGAAGGTAGTCAGTTGGAACATATCGTGGAAGAGTAGTTTGGTTAATTTAGTTTATTTTCGTGTTTGATTTTGTAGTTATGTTATAATGCATGTTAGATTGTTTAGTTTCGCACTTTGTTTAGTTTCACTTATGCATGATTGTTAATTTTATATTATAAGGTGACAATGTGGTGTAGGCTTATCATTTATACATAGTTAGGTTTTGTTTATTGCTATTAAGTTTGTTTAGTTCAATTGCATTTATTTGATTATTACTTTGCAATTTCATTCGTTTTCATATCATGTCTATTGATGATGATGCTTATGTTGTAGGGTGACAATGCGTGCAGGTCCATCATTAATATTTAAATAAGACTGTTAGTTAATTCTTCTTGCATATTATTTTTGTTGATGGTGTTATCTGTAGTGTATAGTGGCAATGCCTTATAGATTCATCGTTGATTGTTAGTTAGAACTTTATTTGTTGCATTAGGTTTAGAGAACAAAACCCCCAAAACAATCCCTTGTTCGATTTCATCTGAAAACAACTGTCCTATCATTAGTTCTATGAGAGATGACTTGGACCCTCTACTATACTGCCTTAGTCTAGGTTAAGGGGTTTGGTTGATTATAAATTGTTAATTTTGATTTACACATATGACATATCTGGCTTATTAAACCCCTTGGCAGTCATTCTAACATCTTTTCCTCTTGTTTGCCATCGTCCAAGCTCACAAAACCACATCATCCTGATTGTCATCAAGTGATTGACGATTAAGTTGGTAATATAGAAAACTCACCGGTGATTCACCCGTTGCCATTCACGAGCATGATCACCCACTAATCAATCTAGAGGCCTTAGATTGTATCTATTTTAGGTCTTGTGGGTTTGTTGTATGAGAAAACAAGAAAAGAATAGAAAATTTAGTTTTTTTTCAAAGCCTTTGTACCCGCTAGGGAAGCTGAAAGCATGTCTCTAGGTTGATTAGTGAGTTTTGACCAAAATCTACTAATCGATCTAGAGACCTTAGATTGCAACCATTTCAGGTCCTTTGGATTTCTGAGATTATAAGAAGTCAAAATATGTCCTCCATTCTTATTTTCGGCTTCCCTAATGGCGATACATAGGTTTTGAAAAAATATATATTTTTTCTTTTCTTGTTTTCTCATATGTTGGGTATGATATCCCTATATCAGCCCAATGTGATCATAATATGCTCTCATATCAAGATCAAATAGAAAAGAAAATTTAATTTTTTTCAAAACCTTTATACCATCACTAGGGAAGCCGAAAACATTAATAAAGAACATATTTGGATTTCTTGTAACCTAAGAAACTCACAGGACCTGAAATGAATATAATATGAGACTTCTAGGCTGATCAATGAATTTTGACCGAAACCCACCGATCGATTTTGAGAATTCAGATTTTACCCATTTCAGTTCTTGTTAGTTTCTAAGGTGGTTATGAGTCCAAATATACCTTTCATTATTATTTTCTATCTTTTCTAGTAGTGGTCAGAAGTTTTTTAAAATAAATAAATTTGAGTTAATAAAATAATGAGTTAATAAAATCGATAGGTGAGAGAAAGGAAAATAAAGATTTATTTTCCATAAACACATAGAGAAGGAGATATGTTCCTTAAGTTAGATCAATGAATTTTGATTTAAATATACTGATTAACCTAAAAAAATTATATTATGCTCATTTTATATTTTGTTAATTTTTAATATTATAAGAAGTTTAAATATGCCCTTAATTATTATTTTCGATGTTTCCTAACGATGCTCTTTTATCAATTGCGTTTCAAATTCGATAGGATTAAATTCGAAAGCATTATTTGTTTTGTTTTGTTTTTGTTAATCTTCTGGACCAGGGACGTAGAAAGCATGCTCGGCACAGAACACAGTCGAGAAATAGCCATTTGTTCAAAGGATCGTTGGTCTCCTTCTCTCTCTCTCTCGTTTCCCTCCTTTATCGATCGCATTGCTCCACTCCCAATTTTGCCTTCTGCGATACCTTCCCGGATTCGTTCTATCTTCCAATCTTCCCTGGATTTCGCCCAAAGCTCGGATCCTACTATTGCCGTGGCTGGCGCGAATCGAAGCAGGTGGTCTAGGGTTTCCTAAAACTTGGATTTCTGGTAGGGAGAAGCAGGGTCTAATCGTGTCGTCTTTCGGAACCCGAGATGTCGGACCCCGCTGCCTTGGCTGCGGCCGTGCAGACTCGATTCGCCTCTCTGGAGCTCGTTGGCAGGGGATCCTTCGGCGACGTCTTTAAAGGGTGAGGACCATATTCGTCTTAACTATATGAAATTCACACACCGAACAAATCTCATTCTGTTTCTTCGCAGATTGTTTGGAACCACAACGTTTATGTAACTGAAATTTTATTTCTAATATTGTACCAGATTCTTGTGTCTGATGAACATGAAAAATTGAAGATTGAAATTTTATTCTAAAATATTGATCTTTTAAAATCCAACTAAAATTGTTCCCATTGTGTGTGTGAGAATTATCGGAAAATCATGAGACTAATTATTTCTAACATGATTCAGAATTATATCTAACCTATGTTTCAAAAAACAAGGAATTAATTTCTAATTCTCTATTTTTTTTCATTCACATTACTTAAATCCCACCATAAGGAGGACCAAAATTAGAATTCATAAGAATGCTTTTCTAGTCTAGAACTGGAAAATTATTTTCCAACAAGAAGTACTTCCACCCAGCTAAAAGGGAGCCTTGGTTGTTGTTGTATGACTTGGAGGTCATGAGTTCGAGTCTCGGAAACAACCTCTTGCAAAGAAGGATAAAACTGCGTATAATAGACTCTTCCCTATTACCCAGCCTTGGCGGTGTGCACCATGCTGCCTTTTTTAAGTACTCCCACCCTAGCTATCATTTAAAATTTTCCTATAAATGCATCTAGAATCTCTCTTGTATTTTGGAAAACAATGGCTTAGCAATAGAAGGTCTGCCTTTTAGGTGACTCTTGTTTGCAGTGGTTTGGTGTAAGACGGATTGCTATTGCAAAATTTCTCTCTTGTATAGAATATTTCTTCAGACTAAATTTGCATTCTCTGGCACGATGTGTAATTGATATTTTTTTCTTCAAGGTCTTATCATAACTTCCGTGGACTAGGCAGTTGTATTAGGTATGTGAGAATTGAGAAATGCCAACACAAAAATGAACACATTATATAGGATGTGGAGAGATATGATCCATCTTGTATTTGATTGTTTGCAGAAGGATGAAATTCAAGGAATAACCTTGATGGGATTATAAGACTTTTCAAAGATTTGTGATTTGCTTCTCTTGCAAAACGTTGTTCTGAGATAAAAGTATAACCTCACTTAGCTATATGAGCATTCTATTTTAACATTTTTGGTTGTCCCAAAGTGAAAAGATTCTTTGGTTCTTCAGGAAACTATGATTGTTGGATGCTCATCTTAATCATGACAAGTGATTTCCATATTGTGTACCCATGTTTGTATTTCTTTATTAGTAGTTACTAATGTAGCTTCTAGAGCCCAATTTAGAGTGCCTTAAACATTTATAGTACTTAGCCTTGCTTCCTATTTGTTGGTTTGTCAGCAATGCATATGCTTGTGAGGAGTTCTTTAAATTTCTTGTCGTGTTGTGAACTCAAGTTATCAGTTACCTTTCCAAAGTATGTTTAATGTTCTCCCTGCCATATTCTACCTTTATAATCTTTAGAGCATCTCAATCCACTTGCATGTGTGAACCTTGCTGAACTGTATGCTGGTCTGCATCATGATGATTTCTGGAATTAATAGGTCCATGAGTCCTGAACAAACTATCTCTCATGCAGGTATGACACAGAGCTGAATAAGGAGGTTGCAATCAAAGTTATAGATTTGGAAGAAGCGTATGTCCTTGCTTACCATGTTACATGAAACTCTTAATCCTCAAAGTATTTTATTGTCTAATTCTTCTTTATAGTTAATGAAAAAAAATGCACAAAATACTCATACTAACACTGGCCATTTTTAGTACTTATGGTTCAAAAACTTGCATAGACTTGGGATAATTAGCATGAAGTTCACATGTATGCTACCCTTGCTAATTACTGATTGACTATCTTAGCTCTTTGAGATGTTTCAATTCTTTATCCAAATTGTAGGTTGGATACATTGTGCATCCTACAGCTGGATTGTAAAATTTATGTTTGCTCCATTTCTTGCATCAAACACCATTGCATTTATTTCTCATTTATCAAATGTTTACTTTATGATTGTTTTAACATTTATTTTTTTACATTTTTTTCTTTCTTGCAATATTACATTTATAGCGAGGATGATGTCGAAGACATTCAGAAGGTTAGTTAATGTAGAATTGCCTTTTCCCTGAATATTATTCATAATTTCTTGATGGAAGTCTTCTTTTATTATTTATTTATTTTACAGGAAATAGCAGTTTTATCACAATGTAGATCTCCATACATTACTGATTATTATGGATCCCATCTCTATCAAACCAAATTGTGGATTGTGATGGAGTACATGGCTGGTGGTTCTGTTGCTGATCTAGTGAGTTAAACACTAAAGTTTACTCTTTTTTATGACACCATCCATATGTGTGACTTTTTTGTTTTTCTTGTGAAAAAACATTTGATTAGGTTGAATTTCATGTCATGCTTTTTTTAATAATAATAGATACTTGTTTTCCATATAACCGAAAGGAAAATGTTAAAGGCTTAATATAGTAAAATTTAAGTTTAGCAATATTAGATGTAATGAGACAATTGTTAATGTAGGAAATAACGAGTTATCAGAGCTTTAAGTATTTAGGATCATTTTTGCAAAATGATAGAGGGATTGAGAGAGATGTCTTACATAGAATACAAGTAAGATGATTAAAATGGAGGAGAGCATCAGGTATTCTATGTGATCGTAAAGTACCTCTAAAACCTAAAAGGAAATTCTATAAAACGGCAGTTAAACCTCCTATGTTATGTGGAGCTGAATGTTGGGCTATGACTCGAGCATATGAGCAAAAAATGAGAGTTGCAGAGATGAGGATGTTAAAGTGGATGTGTGGACATACGAGGATGAATAGGATAAGAAATGAAAACATTAGAGCGAAAGTTAGGGTTGTATCTATTAAGGGAAAACTCCAAGAGACACGTCTAAGATGGTATGAACATGTACTTAGACGACCAATAAATGTTCCAGTTAGCGATATGGAACTATGACAAATATGCACATCAAACCAGGAAGAGGTTGACCAAAAAAACTTGGTTAGTAACAATAAAATAAGATAAAAGTTATTTAATATAGATGATGATATAGTAGGGCATAGATTCTAATGGCGTAAAAGGAGGATTCATATAGCCGACCCCATCAGTGGGGAAAGACTTGATTGTTGTAATAGATATATATTTTCCTATGCCCATATTTTTAAGCTCTAATTTAGTAAAGTTGTACTTGATTTGTTCGTTTTGATTAGTGCTTATATATAAAGTATAACTGAGTGTTTTTCTAAATTTTCTGTGATATACAGTTGTGTAAAGTTCTGACAAATTTGAGAATATTGGTTGCACAACCTTGGTATTTCATCATAATACTCGTGTTTTGTAGCTCCAATCTGGCCCCCCTCTGGATGAAATGTCTATTGCATGTATTCTACGTGACTTGTTGCATGCAATTGAGTATCTGCACAATGAAGGAAAGATTCACCGGGATTTAAAAGGTTGTACTTTTGACTTAGCAATCTGGTCCCAGGAGATGCGTGTCAGTGCTGATATCTGTTAGCTTACCATATGATTCTTTTTTGTATTTTTCACGTTTTATTAGCTTCCAAGCTGCATTTAACATACAGCTCATTTATTTATTTTGCAGCTGCAAACATTTTGCTTTCTGAAAAAGGAGATGTGAAAGTATGGAAATACTACAGATTCTTTGGTGCATTTGTAACTGTTGGAGACAACCTAAGCTGCTTGATGCAGTTACACAATGTGTCTGTCTTTGTTGTAGGTTGCAGATTTTGGTGTTTCTGCAGAATTGACAAAAACAATATCAAGAAGGAAGGTACAAAGTTGACGGTCATTAAAGCATTTGTAGCTAGGATTTTGCTTCTGAACAAAAGTGCATTTAGGCCTTTTTTCTTGTATTACCTTTTAACCTTGCTGCATGTTGAATGAAAACTACCCTTTGGATCATATGACAATGCTTATATGCTCATGCTTCCTGGACAATTTCTTTTGCAATGCTTAATTTTTGTTAAAGTTGATTAGATTTCCAATGTCCAAAATGCTCAAGTTGTAAGTAAAATGATTAATCAATATATTTATGTTGTTATCACTCTCCTTCAAAGATAGATTGGTGCAAAATCTGCTTGTTCGCTGAATAAACTGGGGAATGGGGATGCATATCAAATACCAATACTCATAGGAGGCAAATACCGACGGCTAAAGTTGACTTAAATTGATCATTTATATTTTCAGCAGTTCTTATTTTCCTGATGTTTTTCTACAAGATATTTGAGAGATTGAAGACATCATTTTATAAACACTAGTAGGACTAATATAGTTTTATCTAATTATGCCATTTGCCACTTTTAGGCTAAAAGAAAATTTTTATAAGCGTATAGAACATTGAGTCATGTTTTATGGTTTATAATATTTGGCAATTAACAAAGAATTCAAAGGATCTATGTATGAACTTAGAGGAAAAATAAAATAAAAATGTTATATTTGTATATAGTTAGATGTCACTCCAAGGATATAGGTTAAGACGATGAGTACGAGTTCATGAACAACCAAGAGATATCATAGTTAGACGACAAATAGAATTAGATAGAGTTGAAAGTGTGTGGTGAGAAGGAATACAAAAGAAAACTCTACTTAATATAAATTGAAAGCCATTAAAATGACTTGGACATTAATACTGGTGTAGCCTTATATAACTACATAAGATTCATATAGGCAACCAAAATAGTTTGCAAATATGAGTTATTGGCTTTTTGTCATTGCTGTTGTCCTTGCATTTCTTATTGCTTCAGGATGCATAGCTTGTTGTTGCTGTTGTTGTTATTTGCAGTTATTATTGCCCTATTTTGTTTAATATCCAAGTAAATTTCTTATTTCCAAATGAACATACCATTTTTTTGTTTTTGACTGTTTCAGACATTTGTTGGAACTCCATTTTGGATGGCTCCTGAGGTCATTCAGAATTCTGAAGGATACAATGAAAAGGTACATTGAAAAATGTTGTTTTCCAAATGCTTTAATTCTAGTAATTTCTCTTGATACATCTCATTGCTGATGCAGGCAGATATTTGGTCTTTAGGTATTACTGCTGTAGAAATGGCAAAAGGGGAACCTCCTTTGGCTGATATGCATCCCGTGAGGGTTCTTTTCATTATACCACGAGACAATCCTCCTCAGGTCTTTGTGTTTGTTATTTATGAAAAATGTCATTTTAACACCCCATTTTACTATCAGATATAAAGTTGTTTTTCACTAATGATGAAAAAAGCCTGTGTTTGGTAAATATGCTTTTCTGATTGATGCAGCTTGATGAGCATTTCTCTCAACCTATGAAAGAATTTGTATCATTGTGTCTAAAAAAGAATCCTGCTGAGGTAAGTTTTTCCAAGACCAGTGATATTTTTATCATTATTGATTACGCAGGAAAAGAGAAAAGGCATAATTGTGTTTTTCATTTGCTTAAAATCTATAGAAGGTAAGGTGTATAATTTTTTCAAATGCATTAGCCTTGTTTAGTTCCAGCTACCAAAGCACTTAATCATTGCCCTTTGCATGCCAACTGAACATGGCATTCCTTCTGTGCAAGTTTTGTGCTAATAAGAGGAACTTTTCTGTCTTTTAACCAACAAATTAGAAGCATGTTATTTCTACTGTAGACTTATTCCCATTTATATTGTTTTTTTATATTGCTGCTATCTGTTGCTCTGCTCTTTCTATAAATGTCAATGTTATTAAGAGAATGAATCAAGCCTCGTTTTCTGCAAAAGACCCGATCTAACATTTACACAGTTTTGAATTTGGGAAATATTTCTTTTCGCATGGCTTAATTGTTTTACAATGTATTTTCTTTTACTCTTTTTTTATCTTTTATCCTTTACTCTGACTACATTGTATTTGATTTTCCCTCCTTTTTTTAATGCCTTCTTTAACCTTCTAATTCAGAAAATTTTCTTAGCTGTACCTACTATAAAAAAGGGTTGTACTTGTATATGCACCTGTTGGGTCTATGATGTTGAAACTTGAAACTAAAATGATTAGCATCTTCAGAGGTCTAGTGCGAAGCAACTTCTCAGGCATCGCTTCATCAGAAATGCCAGAAAAAGTCCAAGACTTTTGGAGAGAATAAGGTATTTGCAACAGTGCAAGTTGTACTTTGAAACTTCAATTACAATTATTTTATGCAAAAAGTGTTATTTAGTTGGCTTGCTCGACAAATAGTTCTCCTTAGTGGAGGACAACTTTAATGAGCTCGTGGTTTGCATTCTACAACAGAGAGAGGCCAAAGTTTCCTACAAAAGAAGACACGGAAGCCCAAAATCAAACGAAAATGTATGATGATGGAGCAAGAACCATGAAGGTATTTAAGGATGCTTATTCAAGGTAAATTCTTCCTGATTGTTGTGTCAGTTGCATATCCTTTGGGGATCCTTCTTCGTCTTACTTTGCTCACCATAGTCGAAGCAAATTCCAGAATAATGCTATCTTGGACAGTGGCATGGATGGCATGGGTACAGGAACTGTACACAGCATCGAAAAGCCAATTAGCCAAGCATCACAAGGTACAGGTACTGCACGGATACCAAGACCAATGGATGGTTCACAGGGAACAGGGACAGTCCGAAGTTCTGTAAGATTGCCGCCAGTTGATTATACAAGAGACAGAAAGTCTGATGCCATTTATGGTCCTAACAAAACAAACAAGTCTAGTAGAGAATACAAGGTGTCATCTGAATCGGAAGGTTCGTCTGATGATTCTGCATCAAGATTCTCATTGCAGAAGGAAGCAGATCGTGCCAAAGATGCTAAAGAATTAGAAGATTCTTTTGAAGAAGTGGGTTCTGTAACTTTGTTATTCTGATTCACAAATTATTACTATAATCTAAACCCAAGGATCTGATCTAAAGTAAACACGACATTCAACATCTTATGATATTTGTTTGATTTTCAGGATGAAAATGGATCAGGTACCATTGTTATACGCTCTCAAAAAGAAATTTTGAAACAGGCTGCATTTGATTCAAATGTAAAGGTAAGATAAAAGATTAGTTTTGAATGATTAAAGGCATTCATGGTGATTCATGGACGCCCAATTGGTTCCTTAAGCAATTGCGATCTTTCCTGTATGATAGCCTCTTAGTAGATACACCACTTCTGGAGATATGTCAATTAGTGGCACAGTAGTTCATGGCAAAAGTGATGAAGCTGTTACTCGTTCATCAAAGTCAAGGCTACGGACGCAAGACAAGTTATCAAGTATCTCCAATGAAGATAGTGCTACAAACCTTGCAGAGGTTGTTTATAGTATGACTGATGTGTTCATGGACTTCGGTTGTACTCTTTTGCTAATGCTTGTCTGAATGTATACTGGAACACTTTAGGCGAGAGCTGCACTACAAGCAGGAGCAAGAAAAGGAATTGCCAGGGAAAGGCCTATGGTGAACAGACAAGTTAAGGATTCCCTTGAGCACAAGTTGACTGAGACGACAAATGCATCAGAATCCTCTAGGTACTAAATTTCTCTAATTTTAAACGCAATGATGGTGGCTGTTAGATTTTTCAGATAAGAGTAGCCCTTTTTTAATCCAGAAATGATTGTGAGGGCCTACAGAAGGTACTGAACAAGCCACGTCAGTCAGGCACTGAGCTATCTCAAACCAGATCTGTTTCGGCAGCTTCTCCTGCATTGTCATTATTGATTATTCCTTCCCTAAAGGAGGTGTGCTTTTGAGATATATTTGTATTTATTATTATTATATATGAATGCTCGATCATTTGGCAGCAACTTACCTTTTTGATGTTGATTTAGAGATTGTTACATACTAATGAAGATAACTAGTGCGTGCAGCAAGTTTGTCAAAATCCATTCGATTATTCTGCTTGACTATTTTGTTGTATGGCTGTTATATAAATATTTTTTGCAATACAGAATTAGGAGTACTGTGTAGGGATTTATTTAGTTATCCAAGACTAGTTTATTTGTATTCTGATGTGAACACAAACCAGTTTGTCTAGTTTTTTGTTTTCGTGGAACTACATTTTTCTATACTGAGTAAAAGACTGTTTTCCACATCCGAACTTGATCAGCAAATTCTATTTGTGTTGTTCATATCTTGTAGGCTACTGGTGATATGTCTCAAGCAACAGCAGTTGCAAAAGTAATGGAGTCGCTGATGGATTTGGAACACGAATTACCTGGCTCTTGTGAAACTTTAGTTATTAAGATTCTTAGACGAGTAGAGAGGTATCTCCCTTTTGACCTCATTTACCAAGTACAATTATCGTACTAGCTATGGGATCTGCTCTGTACAATGAACCTATTCAACCTCTACATGCAGTTCTAAGGAGCCGTCACTCAAGCGACTTCATGACTTAGCTGTCAGTATGTTTCCGGAGCAGTCTTCCCAGGATTTCATTGATAGGAAGAAACAACTTAACTCATCACTGCTTGAGACCCCCAGCTTAAGCCCGCTAGCAAGGTTTCTTCTCACAAGGTAAACTGGCACGATGCTCTGATTATTCCTCCAGTCCAGAATCCTTTGTTTTTAGTAAAATTCTATTAACTCCATGCAGATGGCGGGGCCAAGTTTCTCAGGAACTCAGCTCATGAAGGAACCATAAATCATAATAACAGAGTATACCCTTCTTGTAAATATGTTTTGGGCTATTAGCATCTACTGCTGTGTTAATTGTTGCTTTTCTTGCCTTTTTATTTTATTCCTCAAGGATGTGAAGAATATCGCATGCAGGGGGAAAAGTTCCTGTTCTTTTACCATTCATCATCAGGGTTCTAGGCTGATCCCAAATTTTCAGACATCTCTAATCGATTGTATCAAACCCATTATTGCCTTCTTAATTATAAATGTTCTAAATGCATCTTTTTTGTAAATATATAATCTATGACATTGTCCAAGTCTCATTGCCATTGGATGTCTATTTTGATGGAATTTAAGATAAAGCAGTGAACCAATGCATTAAGAGTTTACTTCTAAAAATTAAATAGTCAATTGTAGAATAAATAAATAAATAAATTCTCAAGGTGGTAAAGGTGGTTTGCTCATTCTTAACACATTTGTTAGCATGTCATTAGGTTAATACGGAAAAAGATAAATCATGGATTACTGGCCTTGAGCAATTAAATTAAAATTAGTTATTAACTATGATAATATTATCATACGTTAGCCAATTATATATTTACTATTGTGTTTTAGCCAACTGTATATTTCAGGGACAATAAATAAATACTCAAGATAGCGTTTCAGAGGGATTGGGATTCTCAATTTTCCCACCATCAGGTAACTAAATTAATGAAAGTTTAAGGAAAAAGTAAAGATAAAATCAGCTGAAGGAATGAAATTAGTTTGGAAGTCTTAATCAGCAATTCTACGAACTTAAAATCTTGGACCGATATCTAGCACAGCGTAGTAGTGATTCGCTCTGGCGGCGATACGTGTGGCCACGACAGCGGCAAGGTACTGAACAATCCGTTTTTGCTTGGATTAGTCACATTCGTGACATCGGAATAGTCTCTGCTCCTGCTAAGATGCTGATCAATATGAATAAAATTTATGTGTGTTAATGTCTTTTAGTTAGTGATCCTATTCGAAATGGTGAAATTAAAAAATTAAAAGGTAACGGTTTCACTGATTAGATATGGGCGTCGTTCTACTCTGTAAAATAAATAGTGTCAATACCGGATCAGAAAAGGGATTTTGATGTTGACCCTTTGACGCTTAAGTCAGTCATCGAAAAATATGAAGAAATAGAACAACAGTAGTAATAGTGGAATTCAAGAATAATTTCTACCTCTGTCGGTGAAGGACCTTCTTTATATAGAACCCTGATGGGTAGCGTGTACGCTTTCAAGGCATGGACAGGATCTACCATATGTTTCATGAAAGGGCCTTATCAGGAAAGTACCCCTGACACCACACCTTAACAGGGCATGCATATCCCTGATGCGACAGTAAAAGCTTCGGTCGTACGATCCACCTGTCGATCATGTCTCGTGTCAGCAACATTATCTCCCAAAAGATGTCGAGAGATACTACAGTGGTCTCGCTGTTTGGCCCAGCGGGGTAGCCGCTCGGCTGGAACTCCGCTCCGTCCATGGCCAGGTCCCGTTGCTTGGCCGAGTGGGGTAGCCGCTCGACCGAGGCTCCATTGCACCCTTGGCCAGGTCCCGTACGAGGTCCTGCCACTCCGTATCAAGCGTTGGCTGTCTTGCGCATCATCCTGAGCCTGAGTGGGGGTCAGCTCAGACACTTATCGTTCTGGTTGGGGCCTAACCGCCCGACCGACAATTGTAATTGTCTTTCATTTGACCCTTTGACATCCGGGCGTTGACCACCTTGACTTTGACCTCCACACCGGAAATTGATCTCGTGCTAGATAGGCTTCCCTTCATCACCGCATCACAAGCCTCCCCCTCAAGTCTAGTCGAAGGAGACTGCAAGTCCGACTGACTGGACCAGTAGTCTTCGATGACTTATACACTTTTGCCGTTCGGCCTCACAAGACCCGACTGGATATATATAAACACCACTCGGCCTAATTCCTTCGGAGCGACTGTGTTAAGGCCGTTCAACTATGTGATAATCACATTCTCGTGCCGCTCGGGTGATGAGCGACAACACTTGGTGAAAGAATTCCTTTCCCACGCTCCTTGGCCGAGCACTCTGACGTCATCCAAATTTCTCAAAGACCGTGTAAATTCCTGATCATTATGGCCGGGCACGTGGCCATGCTTTTTAATTAAGCCTCATTAATGCTACCCGGTGGATGAGCGTCATGTGTCCCTCTTTCTGCCGCCGTACGTTTGACGTGACAGGGAGATATCTACTGACGACATAATAGATGCCTTTTCGAATTCAACGGCTGGATTTTCCCCTATGTTTTCACACCCCTAGATCGGACAGCTTAGGTCGATCGGTTGTAAGGTTTATAAACCTCGTGTGCGTCGCCTTCTTCCTTTGCGCACCCTCGTCTTTGAGTTCTATAGCTACATTTCGTTTCTTTTCTCTCTCCGGCGATCTTCCAATAAGCTTCCTCCCCCTTTCATGTTGGTGCAATATCCCTAGGTCAAGGTTGACCTGGTTGACTAAGCTTGAGTCTCTATGTTTGAGTTTCGATGTTTGATAATACAGATAATACATGGAGATTATAGGTGTAATCATCCGATTGGGGAGATTGCTGGAGCAATTCTCCTCTGGTTAGGGTTTGACTAGTCTGAGTTTGAAGAAGAGTCAAGTAGGTCAAGATTGACCGGATACTTGACTGGGAAGTCCTAGTGGTTGAAGCTAGACAGAAAGAAAAATCCTGGTGAGTGAAGCCAGGTGAAAGACCTAGTGAGTGAAGTTAGGTAGAAAGAAAAATCCTAGTGAGTGAAGCCAGGTGAAAGACCTAGTGAGTGAAGCTAGGCAGTTGGAAAGTCTTGGTGAGTGAAGCCAAGCAGGTGAAAGTCCTGGTGAGTGAAGTCGGACTGTGAAAAAATCCTAGTGAGTGAAGCCAGGTGAAAATTCTAGTGGTTGAAGGTAGGTGAAAGTCCTGGTGAGTGACGCCAGGCAGATGGGAAGTTCTAATGAGTGAAGCTAGGCAGATTGAAAGACCTGGTGAGTGAAGCCAGACATGTGGAAATCTAGGTGGGCCAAGGTTGACCGGACACCTAGTGTTTGGAAGTCCAAGTAGGTCAAAGGATTGACCGGATACTTGGCAAGAGGAAATCCAGATGGGTCAAGGATGACCGGACATCTAGTGGAAGGAAGTTCAAGTGGGTCATGGATTGACCGAATGTTAGTTTAGGGGACTTGGTTTTGGGCAAAAATCATGAGCTGGATCGATCAACCGATCGATTGGCTCATGCCCAATCGATAAGCTGATCGATTGGGTGAGTCTCCGCGACAAGCCCCCTCCCAATCGATCGGTCGATCGATTGAGAGAAGCTTGCGATCACACAAAACAGCTCTGGATCGATCGACCGATCGATTCAGAGCCTCCAATCGATCGACCGATCGATTGGAAGCTACGATGTTGCACGATAAGACCTGCATCGATCAGCCGATCGATCCAAGTGAATTCCAGAGAGCACAGAGGCGCTCTGGATCGATCGGCCGATCGATCTAAAGCCTCCCCAATCGATTGGGAGCAATCTAATCGATTGGGATTCGACCGTTGGCGCAGATAAAGCCGTTGGTGAGCATGTCTTCGGTACTGCTTCGATCTCTTCTCCACAGCGATTCCATAGCTTCTCTATAGAGCTCTCACCGTCAGATCTTGAAGGTTCTTAGAGGCATTTCCAAGTGAAGAGGCGGATCTACAGCAAGAAGAAGAAGCTAGGGTTATGGTTTTCATTGCATATCTTGTAAGATATTTCTTGTATTTGTCTTCCCTTGCTTTCTTCTTGTATTGAGAGTGTTGTAAGGCTTCTCCACCTTTGGTAGTTACCGTAAAGGAGTGATTTCATAGTGGAGGGTGCGTGAGTGTGTGGATCCTTGGATTAGTCACCTCTTCTTGAGGTGGATACCAAGTAAATCCCTTGTGTTAGCATTGTAGTTGTTGTTTCTTGTATTTTCCGCTGTACATCATCGAAGAAACAAAGCAACGAAGAGTACAAGATCGCGAAGAGCTATTCACCCCCCCTTCTAGCTACATTTTGGTCCCAACAAGTGGTATCAGAGCTAGGTTGCTCTTCACCGGAATCATCGCCAGAAAGGGCAAAAAGCTAGAGGGTGAAGAAGTTGGAGCAATTCTACAAGTCGAAGACTTCATTCAAGAAGCTCAACTTCAAATGGAATTCCAAGATGGACTTGGATTCGATACAAGGGTGTCTCCACCGTTCACAATAATGAGTTTCGATCTTTGGAAATCAAGGATCGAAAATTTCTTGATGGTGGAGATAGAGCAATGGTTTGCTCTCATGGAAGGCTTCGAAGCTCCAACAAGTTCAAAGGGCAAAATTCTCAAGAGAAGTAAATGGAGCCAAGAACAAATTCAAAGGAGCGAGGCAAATGATAAAGTGACCAAGCTTTTGGTCAATCTATTACCTAGCCACATTTTGGAGTAAACTGGAGAATTCAAGGATGCCAAGGAGCTTTGAAGTAAATTGACAACAATTCATGAGTTCCCCTCCACTGTACCAATCCAAGAAGAATCAAATGAGGGTGCACTACAAGAAAAAAGCTAATAGACAACACTTTTAAAGCATTGTCTTTGTGCCCGAAAAAGCGTTGTTAAAGGCACTGTTGTTAAAAGTCTGCTCAACGACAATGCTTTTAAAGCGTTGTCGTTTGTAGCGAAGACAATGCTTTTGCAACACTATTACAACGCTTTAAAAGCGTTGTTATTTTTTTTACAAAGACAACACTTTTTGCAACGCTTTAAAAGCGTTGTCGGTTTAAAGAAAAAAAATAAAAAAATATTTAAAAATCATTATTTTTATATTTACGAAACTATTATTTTTCTTTTATCATGTCTAGATTCGAATTTTACATATAATCAACTCAGCTAATGATTTCAAACTCATACTAAAATAATAGAATTCTGACATTGAAGTAATATTAGTATTTAATTACATGAGAAGCTAGTAAATATCAAAATTAACACTAATTCTGTTTTAAAGTAGATAGTGATATTCACAAATAAAACAAAAGAGTACAAAATAACTAACCGACCTCGAAGCCAATAATCTGTTTACTTCTACTAGCTACACTCAAAAATTATTATCGGATTGAGAATGGGACAAAACAGTACAGTAATTACTACCACAATACTGAAGAAGTAGCTTGTCTTTCTCAATCTATTATAGGAATAAGCAATTGGATTTTGTCTAGGATCTTTATGAGCTTTGAACAGATTGAACAGTTGGCCTAAAATATAAACAAAAAATTACAGTCAATAGTTTGAACCAAAAAATTACTTCTACTAGTTATTTTCTATAAATGAACCAAAACTCATTACTCAGAAATGAAATGCTTGCAAAAAGAAAGAAAGAAAGCTTGCAGAAATATAACGTTTCTTCAAACTGCAGAAAGAAAGTTTGCAGAAATGAAACACTTTCTTCTCTACAAACGCTTTCTTGCAAAAAGCACCATTGTTGCAGAAATGCAACGTTTCTTCAAACTGCAGAAATATGAGAATCAGTTCTTTATGAGAATGGGTTGAAGAATCAGTTCCTCTAAATTTATGAGAATTATAAATACATACAACTACTTAGACAACAGAGTTGTGTAATATTGTGCATTTAGCATACAGACATGACTTTAGTGACTTTTCTTGTACAAGGTGATAATATTAGAATCCTCAAAGGGAAAGTAACCTGCAAGCAACACAAATAGGATGACTCCACAAGACCAAAATATTAAGAAATTATCCACTGATCAAAATGAAGTTTACCCTGACTTGCTGTGATAATGCTCTTAATCCGAAGTCTGAAACTTTCAGGTTACCATAAGCATCGAGTAGTAAATTTTATGGCTACAGAAATGCATTTAACATAATTAATATTGCTCAAAGACTTGAATAATTCATCGTCATAAGGATGTGTGTGGTTAGTCTACTTTCAAATCGCGATGGTAAACTCCCCTGCTATGGTAGTAATCAACCACATTGATAAGTTGTTGGAAATATCTTCGTGCTTCATCTTCCCTCATACGACCATGGTTTACCTACATGATATATCAGACTAGAGTGAGAAGTATATGAATGGTGATAATTTGAGTTTTTAAGAAAAATCAAAGTTTTGAGATAAGTTTTAAGCTAATAAGTTTGAACATGATCTCAAAAAGGTCCTATGTTTGAATTCATTGGTGTCGGTAGTATATACTCTTTATCAATTCGCGTTATGAGACAACAGTATATTCCCTATGGCTTGAGCATGTATGTTCTTTCTAGAGAAGAAAATTGTCATAAGGAAATTGATGCATCAAAATTTGCACTTACTATTTTGTCGAAAAGCTCTCCCCCTGTAGCAAATTCTAGTATAATGAAAATCTTAGATTTGCTTCCCATCACCTGGAATAGGGAAAAACATTAATCAGCTAAGCGAATGAACATTTCTCGAAGAAGAAATTGACAGAAAGTGCTTATTCCTGCATTTATGTGTGTGTGTGTTTATTGCCTAGTTCTTGTAAGTGTGAATCAATTGAGAGATTAATGCATGGACCGCAAGACTCTAGTTGATGATTACCGACCAAACTACAGTACCATGTCACTAGATGATAACTAAAATGAATTGTGAAATAGACATCACGAGGGACAAGGAAAGCATCACAATGCCACTCTTTCAACTAGGATAGTGTTACCAAAATTACCACATAGTGAGACTAGAAATAAGGTTGAAAGCAAATTAGACCTCATAGATGCGAACAACATTAGGATACTTTATTAACTTCATAGTAGCTACTTCTCGCTTGATCTGCACAAAGAATTTACTGTTAGTAAACTTGAAATATGTCAAGAGACGATCGGGGAAGACTTAACAAAGCTACTTCTATGGTGGCAAGAAACAAAAATATTCAGAAAAAAAAAGATAATAGTAGTGCATTTTAAGTTTTCAAATGCATCTGCCTATACATGCAGGACTCAATTGTCTGAAATCAGCACAAAGGCTCCAATGTCATCATCCATTCACACACATTGGGATTAGGTTACTGCAAAATAGTTTTGCAGATGTTATAAAGAAAAAAAACAAACTTAGCGCATAAGGAAGTAAAAAATTTCAGGAAAATTTAGCCACATGTTCGACTAATTTGTGTTTGAGAACTTTCTCCTTGTCAAGAATCTTGATGGCAATGGGTTCTCCAGTTTCGATATTCCTTGCAAACTTGACCTTGGCAAATGTTCCTTCCCCGATCGTGCGTCCCAGCTCATATTTACCGACTCTCCGTTTGATCTTAGTTGTATTCATTCCTTGTCTCTCCTTAAGAGTTATGCTTTCTGCTATGTTTGTCGATGCTTGATCTTAATTCAAAAAAGTCCTAATTCCACAACTCAATTTATTCTGCAAAAAATTCTTGGATCAAAGCATGCATAGCATAAAAAAGGCAGAGCTGAAGGCATATCATCAACATCTAAAAAGAAGACAAAAAGATTTTGCAAGATACCAAGTATAGCAACAAAAAATAGCACAAATGATAGTAAATGAAGGATATATTATTGTGAAACAACAGGAACCTGATAAAATGGCACAGAGCTGAAGCAGATCTTACAAAAGACCAAAAACCAGTAAGATCTTGTCAAATAGAAGAAGAAAGCTTGATCTTTGTGGTTGGTACCACCTGATTCAACAAGGGAAAAAGAAATAATGTTGGAGCGAATGATCGAGCAAAGCCAAAAAAAAAAGTAGAGAATCCAGAAACAGAGAAACTAAAGTAATATAGTACGTACAGCTTCGCTTGTCACAATTTCAGCAATTTCTTCATCTTCCTCCAAGAAAGATGGACCGATAAAGAACAAGAACAGCTATCTACCGATCTTCTTCTATATATATAAAAAAATATTGAATTTTTGGCACCAGCAAATGCTCGGCAGAAGGGAACGCGCAGTAGAGCATGCTCCCGGCCACTACAGCGTATCCTTATCCCTTCATTTGGAGCTCCGACTTGGAAAGAAACCCCAGGGCGATTGGGGGAAGAAGAGCCCGGGAGATGGCGGTTCCTGAAGGCCGCGCCATGTTCCGGAAATCTAAGAGCTGGAACAAACAACACCACGGAAAAATAATCGCATGCCCTAAACTCCCGCCAGCTGCGGCATCCCTGCGGAAAAGAATCGGTCGGAGACTGAGCGCAGAAGAAGAGCCCGGAGGCGGGAGGGGCGGGAGGGGATGGAGGGGAAGAGGTAGGTGCGGTTGGATCGATCTGTCGTGGTCGATCGCCTCAGCGCCGGGATCTGCCGCTTGAGAGGAGGAGTTAGATGGAGAAGGACGGCGTGAGATTTAGACGAGAACTAGGGTGTTTGAGGAGTTGGGAGAAGGGTTCGGGAGGGATTTGATCGGAAGATAGGTGGGCGAGTGAAATTAGGGGTTTTCTACTCCTTACTTGATCCAACGATTTATATTAATCTAGATTTAGATGAGAGCTTGACAATAGACAACGCTTTTTAAAAATCGTTGTAAAAAAATACTAATAGACAACGCTTTTTAAGAAGCGTTGTCTTTGACCCATAAAAATCACTAATAGACAATAATTTTTTAAAAAACGTTGTCTATTAATAAGAAAATAATGAAATAGACAACGCTTTTTACTAAAAGCGTTGTTAAAAAAAAAAAGACAATGCTTTTAAAAAAAAACGTTGTCTTTTAAGTGTTGTAAAATCCTATTTTTCTTGTAGTGGTGATTCATTGAATCAAGATCAAAAAGAAGAAGAAGAGGACTCCGAGGTTGAGAGGTGCTCAATATCGGAAGAAGAATTCCTAGAAGCTTCATCCTCAAAGGAGTGCAACCAAAAGAGCAAGGAAGGAGCATATTCCTTGTTTCATGTACAAGAGGATGAAGAAGAAGATGAAGTCTCCACCTCTAGGATTGAGGGGGAGAGACCTTTGTTGACATCGGATCAAGAAGAAGGAGAAGCTTCTACATCCGGGTCAAATGGAGAAGAATATGTTGCATCCTCCAAAAATCAAGAAACATCAAATGGAGGAGCAAGTGTCATCCCTAACATGAAGGTAAAAATGGTTCAATTAAGAATAAAAATCATATTATATGTTTTGAGTGTAGGGGACATGGGCACTACAAAAGCAAATGCCCAAAATTGGCCAAGAAGAAGAGCTAAGTGGCACTAAAGGGCAAGGAGAAGCTCAAAGAGACTACTCCCGGAACAAAGAAGAGCAAGGAGTACATTGTGTGTTTCTCTTGCAATCAAAAGGGACACTATTGTAGTCAATGTCCCAAGGGGAAGAAAACGATCAAGGCTCAAGGAGGAAGCACAACTCCAGGGGGAGCCTCCAAGGTAAAACGCAAGGTATCATTTGTTGAGCCTACCCCTTTAAATAATGGTAAAAAGCATGCTAGTTCTAATTTATATCATTTTAATGCTATTTACCATAAAAATAGGAAGCATGATAGCATTAAGGAAAAACATGTATCTCTTCATGCTAAAACTACCCCACCTAGGTCTAGGAAAGTAGATAAAAATTTAGGCAAGAATTCTAAGGATTTTAGTTACAAGCCTAAAAATAAAATTGCTCAAGGATTAAATAAAAAATCAAAAACTAAGGATTTAATGAGAGAAAATCAAGTCTTAAGGTCAAGACTTGATAAATTAGAAAAGACCCTAAAAAGGATGGAAAATATCCAAAAAGGGTAAAATGAGCAAAATCTAGGTTTATGACAACAAGGGTCATCCAAGGGTCATAGAGGTTTAGGATACAAACCTAAAATCAAAAAGGATGCGTGTTCTTACCATAAAGTTCCATATAGTTATGGAACTAACCCTAGGCCTAGTGGTCAAGTCAAAAATACAAGGAAAGTTATCCTTAGAAGTATTTTTGCAACAACAAACGTGACTAAGACTTCTAAGAAGTTTAAGAAAGTCACAAAGAATGTCACAAGGGAAGAAATCCCTAGAGTTGACCTAGAAAAGATGACCAAGGACTCTAAGAAGCCTAACAAGGTCACTAGGAAGGTATCTAGGGAAATTATCCCTAGTGAATACCTAGAGCATCCAAGGAGCACCAATAGGTTTTGAGTTTCTAGGAGCATTTTCAAGGAGCATCCAATGCCTTAGATGGGTTAGAGAGTGTCAACTCTGATTAGAAGGGTAGTTAACCCAACTTTGATGAAGTTGACACTCAGAGAGCATTTTCAAGGTTATTGTTACCCTTTGAAAATGAAAAGGATTATGATTTACTCTTGAAATGAATAAAATGTGCCATAATTTGAGAAAATTGATTTTAAATTAAATTAACATAAGTGGGAGAATCGTAAAGAAATGTCAAGTTAGGATTTTGGTATTTTATTATGAAGTTAAAGGTGAATCTAAGCCTTATTTTAAATTGTTACTCTTTAAAAGAGTAATTTGTGCCAAAATTTGAGGAATATGCTTAATTTAAATTGGCACAATGTATGAAAAGTAAAGGAAATGTCAAAATTGGGTTTTGGCATTTTTTTTTGGGAAATAATGGGCAATCTAGGTTTAAACTTTAAGTTAGCTAAGGTTTAAGGATACTTAGATAGTCATTCTAGGTATTTTATTTATGCTAAGTTGTCATGCTTGTGTTTGCCCATCATATGTCATGACATCATATTTATTCTTGCACTCATGCCTTATTATGAAAAACACAAAAATACCGTGTCATGTCATACATACATCATGTAGTCATAGGAAATTTTCTTTTGAAAATTATTTATCTTTGATGTATGCCATAACACATCATGCATTATTTTAATTCCGTGCAAACTAAGGACAAATGACATTCATTATCAAGTAACATCCTTGGTGGATGTTCCTAACCTCAAAATGTCTAGATAGATATGCATGATCTCTAGATTAGGGCAAAACCAAAGTTTACATCTCACTAAAGAATTATAAGGTGACTTGTATGTAGTTTCATACAAATTAGATACAAGTGAGATGTTAGGGTGATGAACAAAACTCAAGGTGTTGATTAAGTGCATTCTTTTGAGTTTTAAGTTCCTCAAAACAACACTAGTTATGTGTTTTCCAATCATTGGGAAAGCTAATATACAAGTCATGTGTATTGAGCCCAAAGAACATGGTTGGATATTGGTTTTGAAAAATATTTTAAAATGCTTTTAGAAAACCTTGATGAAGACTATTTTTTTAATAATAATCATCATTGAAAAGTTAGACACAAACTAGAAGAAAACACTAAAGTTTTTACATGTTTTCAAGTTTGTGTCAATTTTGAAAAATAGAAAGTATTTTCATAGAAAACTATTTTTTCTTGATAGTATATGCCTTAAGGAATGTCTACATGAATTTTCATGACTTTTAGAGTTTTGTAGAATTTTTGGGGAGTTTCTGAAATTGATTGAAAGTGAATTTCAGCATTTTCAGAGCTTCAATCGATCACCCGATCGATTGGAGTGACTCAATCGATCGGGCGATCGATTGAGAAGGTATTTCTCGCGAGCAGAAGCTCGCTGAATCGATCCACCGATCGATCCACGCAATCTGAATCGATCAGTGGATCGATTCAGTTGGGTTCAATCGATTGTGACCCAACTCCAATCGATTGAAATGCTGATTTGAGGGGTAACCCCTCCTTACCCCTCAAAACACAATTTGTATACATTTAGGGGGAGTTTTCATGATGAAAACAAGGATGGATTGGTTAAGGAAGACTAAGTAGAGGTTTAGGTTGAGGTTTGGTATCAATATTGAATTTTTGAACCTCAAAACTTCTAAATTTGGGTTTCCTGTATGTTTAGGAATTCGAAGTCATTGTTGGTGCAATGATAGAAGTTACGTGTATGTCTTTAGGAGGAGTTACTCTTTAAGGACATGAAAATCTATTTTTACATACACCTTGGAAGGTGGTTAACCTTCCTTAGCGTAAATGCTCAAGGTTGAGCATTTTGAATACAATAAGGAGTGAATATCTTCATTGTTTAAGTGTTCGTACTCAAGGATGAGCATTAAAAGATAATGAAGGGTATGAGACTTTCATTATTGTGTTGAATACAACGAGTGAAGTTGTGAACAACGGTAAGTGACTCTTTAGGGAGAGAGTTTTTGATGTGTGCCAATAGGGGGACAATATGTGGTTAAGTTAGGCCTTCATTACCTAAAGAGGGAGTTTGCCCTCTAGGAAAGGGGGAGAATGAAGAAAACCCTCATTCATACATTGGCATGAAGGAAGTTGAGGCTATGAGATTAGCCTAACTTAAAGGTATTGTCAAACATAAAAAAGGGGGAGATTGTTGGTGCAATATCCCTAGGTCAACGTTGACCTGGTTGACTAAGCTTGAGTTGGCTCAAGCTTAAGTGTCTATGTTTGAGTTTCGATATTTGACAATACAGATAATACGTGGAGATTACAGGTGTAATCATCCGATTGGGGAGATTGCTGAACCAATTCCCCTCTGGTTAGGGTTTGACCAGTCTGAGTTTGAAGAAAAGTCAAGTAGGTCAAGATTGACCGGATACTTGACTGGGAAGTCCTTGTGGTTGAAGCTAGGCAGAAAGAAAAATCCTGGTGAGTGAAGCCAGGTGAAAGACCTAGTGAGTGAAACTAGGCAGAAAGAAAAATCCTGGTGAGTGAAGCTAAGTGAAAGACCTAGTGAGTGAAGCTAGGCAGTTGGAAAATCCTGGTGAGTGAAGCTAGGCAGGTGAAAGTCCCGGTGAGTGAAGTCGGACAGTGGAAAAATCCTGGTGAGTGAAGCCAGGTGAAAATTCTAGTGGTTGAAGGTAGGTGAAAGTCCTGGTGAGTGAAGTCAGGCAGATGGGAAGTCCTAGTGAGTGAAGCTAGGCAGATTGAAAGACTTGGTGAGTGAAGCCAGACATGTAAAAATCTAGGTGAGTCAAGGTTGACCGGACACCTGATGTTTAGAAGTCCAAGTAGGTCAAAGGATTGACCGGATACTTGGCAAGAGGAAATCCAGATGGGTCAAGGATGACCGGACATCTAGTGGAAGGAAGTTTAAGTGGGTCATGGATTGACCGGATGTTGGTTTAGGGGACCTTGGAATTGGATTTGGGCAAAAACCATGAGCTGGATCGATCAGCCGATCGATTGGCTCATGCCCAATCGATCAGCTGATCGATTGGGTGAGTCTCCGCGACAAGCCTCCTCCCAATCGATCGGCCGATCGATTGGGAGAAGCTTGCGATCGCACAAAACAGCTATGGATCGATCGACCGATCGATTCAGAGCCTCCAATCGATCGGCTGATCGATTGGAAGCTGCGATGTTGCACGATAAGACCTGGATCAATCAGTTGATCGATCCAGGTGAATTCCAGAGAGCATAGAGGTGCTCTAGATCGATCGGTCGATCGATCCAAAGCCTCCCCAATCGATTGAGATTAATCCAAACAATTGGGATTCGACCATTAGCGCAGATAAAGCCGTTGGTGAGCGTGTCTTCGGTACTGCTTCGATCTCTTCTCCACAGCGATTCCACAGCTTCTCCACAGAGCTCTCACCGCCAGATCTTGAAGGTTCTTGGAGGTCTTTCCAAGTCAAGAGGCGGATCTACAACAAGAAGAAGAAGTTAGGGTTAGGGTTTTTATTGCATATCTTGTAAGATATTTTTTGTATTTGTCTTCCCTTGCTTTCTTCTTGTATTGAGAGTGTTGTAAGGCTTCTCCACCTTCGGTAGTTATCGTAAAGGAGTGATTTCATAGTGGATGGTGCGTGAGTGTGTGGATCCTTGGATTAGTCACCTCTTCTTGAGGTGGATACCAAGTAAATTCCTTGTGTTAGCATTGTTGTTGTTGTTTCTTGTATTTTCTGCTACACATCATCGAAGAAACAAAGCAACGAAGAGCACAAGATCGCGAAGAGCTATTCACCCCCCTCTAGCTACATTTCGGTCCCAACATTTCAATCGGCTCTTTTCGTTGCACTTCAATCTCCTTGTTTTTCAATGGTAAGCTGCTCACTACCCTCGTCGTCGTCCCTGGGCTCTAGTATACATCCATCAAGTCTAGGTTCGACAACGACGACGCTAAGAGTTTGAGAGCCACTTACGAAATTCCTTCTGACTATCAAAAAAGTCTTCCTTCAGCTTTCGACCGCCCAAACGAACCGCCGTCGGATTTTTTATGCTTCTTTAGGGAGCAATTCACTGTCGGTCTGTGGTTCCCGATCCACCCTTTTTTCTTCCGTTTGTAAATATTTTCGCATTTCTCTTCATCAATTAGTGCTGAACTCCTTTCGGCTGCTGTGCAGGATCGTCATTCTATTCTGCCTGCACGTCATTCCTTTTACTCCTCGGCTCTTCTACTATTTCTATTATTCCAGATTGTTCGAACCGGGGACTTTTCTCTTCCAAGCTCGAGTAGGTCTAGTCTTCCTTGATAAGATGTCATCCTCCAACAAACATTGGAAGGACTACTTCTTCTTTATTCGTTTTCTCGAGTGGATGGACTTTCCGACTAGTTGGCAGTTAGAAGTGTCGAACCCTCCGGAACTCAAGAAATACAAGAGCCGATTGGACTACCTCCACGCAGCTTCAAGCTTGGCCGGTCAGAAATACCATATCCACAAGTTGCTGCTAGAGGATGTCCTCTACGTTTTCGGCTTGAGCCCGATCCACATAGACCACCTCCGACGAGCCCCTTCGACAACGCAAGAGATGCCAAGTGGAGGGGTCCTCCCAAACTGGCACTTCGGCCCTGCAGACCCCCACAATAGTCATCTCTCAACCCTCTTTTGAGTGGGGTGAGACTTCGCTTCTGCCTCTCGAGCAAGGAATCGGGGAACTCCCTGTATTCCTATCCTCCGACCGGACACCTTCATTGTCCGGGCTGCCTCAGGGGGTGATCTGTGCGCCGCTGATCGCCTTCATGCCCTCGCCTCTGCCGGCGGTGCAAGTGTCCTACATTCGGCCAGTCTCCTCACAACCCACGGGCAGGGCAACTTTTGAACCTTCTAGTCCGTGCGGCTAGAGATCAATAACGACAATCATCCACTTGTCGACTGACGAGTACCGCAATCTGGACGACCCAATGTCCCTCACCCCGAGTATCAAATAAGAATCCAAGGGCCGCTCGCACATATATGAGTTGATGTCTGAGCACATGCGGTGATTATAACTCTGGGGGAACTGGCTAATAGGCACACCCAGATGTCCACTGTGGTATGTATACCTTTCTTTTTCCTTCTTTTTTTTTATCCACTTGGCTTATATAATGCTATCATCTTTGCAGTACTGGGTGGAAAGCCAAGCCATGTGCCACATGCTTGCTTATCTGGAGCATGAAGTCCAGTAGCTTCGTGCTCCGAGCGGCTAATCATCTGCTTCTCAGGTGCAACTGGAGTAGATGAACACTAAGATGACTCAATTAAGAACCGAACTGAATAAGAGCTCCGAGCAACTTGAGGCGGAGAAGGGAAAGAGCGCCGAGCATGCAACACAACTGGCTCAGCTTAATAAACATGCCACCTCCTTCGAAGCGAAGATCCACTTGACCAACACCAAGAAGCTCCAAGCCATAGAAGACTTGGAAATCAAAAATAAAGAGTTTCGGGTGTTTGCTCATAACCTAAAGGATGTGGAGGCCTCGCTGAACACCAAATGAGAGGGCTGGTCGGCCAATTGATCTGCTATGAAGGCCCAGCTTGATGCCAAGGATGAGGAGCTAGCGACGCTGAAGGTAGACTTGGAAGCCTCCCGAGCGGCGTTGCAAGTTTACCAAGACGCAGAGTCCAGCTGGTTTGAGGTGCAGAAAAATGCTTACTTCGCTTAGACTCCTTCAATGACAAGGTCACCGATTGGGTGCTCCGTCTCTTCAATCTTGCGATCGACGGGACGCTTGACCAACTGAAAGACGGCGGGTACATTCTAACCGCTCTAACAAGCAAGGTCATCAGCTGGGACAAGATGACCGAGTTACTTCCCGACGATGTTTTGGATTATCTTGAGTGAGCCTGCTTCCGCGCATCTTCTTTTTTGTACTGCCTTTTTGGGCATATAAAAATTATGCAAGTGCTAATGAATGGTCGTCCGCTCGGCGAACCATTTTATTTAATGTCACTCCTTCGTTCTGCGTCGTTCGGCTCTTCTTTTTCATATTTTTCGATTTACGAACTGCTAACCATAATGTGCTTACTAGTGTGGCTTCGTGACCTTCCGATCAGCAACAGACTATCAGTTTTCATAGCTGATCAATCAATTCATTATTGCTGAATGACCACCTTATAGTAAAAACTGTTGCTTTTGCGTAGCGTTTCTGGGTTATCCTTTAACGCTGATTAAAAGTCTTGGATTTAAGGTCATCGCTCGACTATTGCTGAAAACCAGGTGTTTAAGGTCGTCACTCGACCGCTGAATGGCATAGACATGGGTTTACCATCGTCGCTCGATGTTGACGAAGACCAGGGTTTAACATCGCTTCTCGATGGTTGGCAATGATAGGGGTTTAACGTCACCGCTCGACGGTTGGCAAAGACATGGGTTTATCGTCGCTGCTCGACGGTTGGCAAAGACAGGAGTTTAATGTCGCTTCTCAACGGTTAACGAAGACATGGTTTTAATGTCGCCGCTCGATGGTTGATGAAGATAGGGCTTTAACGTCATCGCACGATGGTTGATGAAGATAGGGGTTTAACGTCGTCACTCGATGATTTACGAAGATAGGGGTTTAACGTCGCCACTTGACGGTTGGCGAAGACATGAGTTTAACGTTGCCGCTCGACGGTTGGCGAAAACAGAGTTTTAACATCGCCGCTCGACGGTTGACGAAGACATGGGTTTAACGCCCCCGCTCGACGGTTGGCGAAGACAGGGATTTAACGTCGACGGTTGACGAATATATGGGTTTAACGTCGCCGCTCGACAGTTGGCAAAGACAGGGATTTAACGTCGACGGTTGACGAATATATGGGTTTAACGTCGCCGCTCGACAGTTGGCAAAGACAGTGATTTAACGTTGCCGCTTGGGCTTGTATCATTATGTCGAGCTCCTCTTGCGTTAGCATCATCGTTGTGAAACGCCCATCGTCTTCCATCTTTCTGTTCGGATGCAGGTTGCGTTCCCACAGACGGCGCCAAAATGATTCTGTCCGAAATCGTGAAGCTAGAAAGCTAGGAGGTGGCAGCTTCGCTGACCGGACGTGGCTTCGCTCTGCTCTACAAAACAAACGACGTCAGTGTTAGGCTAGGGAAGGGATCCCCGGCGTTGACCCTCCAACGCTCAAGTCAGTCATCGAAAAATGTGGAGAAGTAGAGCAACAGTAGCAATAGTGGAATTCAAGAATAACGCGTACCTTTGCCGGTAAAGGACCTCCATTTATATAGAGCCATGTGGGCAGTGTGCACGCTTCTAGAGGCATGAGCATGCTCTCCCATATGTCCCATGAAAGGACATTGTCAGGAAAGTACCTCTGACACCATACCTTAACAGGGCATACATGTCCCTGACACAACAATAGAAGCTTCAGTCGTACGATCCGCCTATCTATCATGCCTCGTGTCAGCGACACTATCTCCCAAAAGGATATCGAGAGATACTACAAGGGTTCCGTTGCTTGACCGAGCGGGGTAGCCGCCGCTCGGCCGGGACTATGCTCCATCCATGACCAGGTCCCGCTGCTTGGCCGAGTGGGGTAGTCGCTCGGCCGGGACTCCGCTGCTCCCTTGGTCAGGTCCCGTACGACGTCCTGCCACTCCATATCGAGCGTCGGCTGCCTTACATATCATCCAGAGCCTGAGTGGAGGTAAGCTCGGACCCGTATCATTCCGGTCGGAACCTGACTGTCCGATCAACCATTATAATTATCCTCCGTTCGGCCCTTTGACATCTGGGTATTGACCGTCTTAATTTTGACCTCCACCCTGATAATTAATCTCGTACTAAATAGGCTTCTCTCCATTGCCACATCACTTAGAATGATAAAATGTCGCATAATTTTAATAGATATAAGACTTTAACACGATTAGTAAAACATTCTACAATATGTTTTTATTAAAAATAAAGAATTATATTGGATTTAAGAAAATACGAGACGTTGTATTTTACATATAACGATGGTGTATGTTTTTCTCCGGGGTTGTTAACTACTTTTTGAGTTTGGTGACGAAGACTGATTTTTCTCCGGAGTCGGTGGTTTGCCTGTTGATGGGTTAAGGTCTAAGCCAACTGTGAAAGAGAAAATGAGAATCAAGAGGCGTCTATGCAAAAATTCTATCATGTATTCATATGGCTTGGAAATTTGGACTTATGCATCATGATGTTTTGACTGTAATGTGGTACAGTACATGATATAACTATAATGGAAGAGACACAGCATGTTCCCTTTTCTTTTCTTTTCTTTCAAGAAGAAGGGAGATCAATATAAAAGTAGAATGTCAATAAAAACTTCAGGTCACTCAATAATTTATGGACAAGAAAATCCATAACTGTATACACAATTATTTAAGCAGCTGATCATAGACATGATAGTGGATTAATGAATTGCTATTGTGCTTAGATCACGAGAAAGTTTCATTTCACTCAGCATATATATATATACACTGAGAAAATAGTGAAGAAAGACATTGCATGACAGAAGAGAGAGAGCATGCTCCCATTCGATGGAGAGGTTGTTCATCTCTGGAGATGACCACAAGATTCACTCGTCTGGATCCTCGCATCTGAGCTGATCGCCTCGGAGGAAATCTTCCTGCGACGCTCATTGTGGCCAGCTAAACGCCTGCGGCAGCTCCTCTTGGAGTCATCAAACTCTGACAGCTCATGGAATCTGCACAATCAAACTGAAATTAATGAACCCTAACGCACTTAGTACACAAAGCTCTGAATCTGTTTATAATTTAGGAGATGTCTCTTCTCAAGAACTCAAGTTTAGTTCTCACGGAAGTAACGCACGGTTACATGTCTGTAGCAAATTTCCACCTTGTTAGATATCACGGGGACACTAGCTAGTAGTTATATACTCTTCATGGAATCCGTAACGAATAAGGATGAACAGTTAAATTGAAAATATTCAAGTAAATCTTATTGTTCATGAGTGATTGCAATGCTAGAATCGAAAGTAACTCCAAAAATCAAGTTTCGATAGACTGAGCAAGAATTTTGTTGGGTGAGAGGATGAAAGAAACTCTATTAGCTAGATTGCTTCATAGGGATCATCATGTCACAATAAGGAAGAGTTGACACCTTCGTGCGCCAGATCTGTTCTTCAGAGAATTAAAGAGGAAATTTACATTTTTATTTATCAGTCAAACAATGAAGAAACTGCAATCTTTAACTTAGTGAAATCGCCTCCCTTAAGATGAATTGATTCGCTAAACTAACAAGATCGATGTTAAGCGAGACATGACTAAATTTGTCAATGAAACGAGAATAATGGTAAAAATGTATGCACGAGTAAGAAGTTTGAAGCCGAGGATGAAACAGGGGCAACCTGCTGCATTGCTGGCAGAACCTCTGTCGAAGGCCGGAGACGATGACGACGGCGGCCTTAGAATGCACCTCGCACACCTTGTGCCGCCGGTAGTACCGCTTCGCCTCCGTCAGATCGGCGGAGCACTTCTCGGCCTGACAGCAAGGCGGCGACGCTCCTCCGCTCCCCGACCCCCTCTTGGACGATGTCGACGACTGCCGCTTCTTGTCCTCCTCGACTCCGCCGCCAGGCGCCGCCTCCCCATCTTCCTCGTCTCCGTCCACGTCCACGTACGCTGCCGTCCCCATCTCCTTCGCCTTCGCTTTCTCCTTTCTGCTCCTCCTCTGTTGCTCCGCCGCCGGCTCCCGGTGTTCCATGGTCGGCCCAAAGGAGAGAATTCTGTGGAGCGAGGAGAAAAAAAAACAAAAAAAAAAAAAGAAAGAAAAGTAGAGAAGAGAAAGCGAGGCACGCGTTGGACCTGCGAGGACCACTTAGACAGGCGTAAGAGTAGAGTCGCGGCCTAACTGTTGCCCCATATATTTTTTTTCCCTTCCATCAAAGATTCTGTTGGTCTTATAATCGACATACGTGAAAAAACAACGAGAATACGATCAAATTTAAATCCAAAATACTCATGTTATGATTTCTTTAAGAACTTACTCTACCTAAAAAGTAAATGGTTGCCCAGACAGAGAGAAAAAAGAAAAAGAAAACCTTTTCTAGTGCCGTCGCAGACGAGTGATGTGCGTAGTGGTGGGTGAGCGAAGCAGACTGTACCCTCTGCTCCATCTCGGCCATTCCAACCTCGACACGCCCACCTTTCTTTCTATCGGACTCGTACCTTCATCCTCAATGGCGAGCAACTTTTTAGTTTTCCCCATCTGATCTAATTTTTTTTTTCCTTGATACCAATTAGGCTTCCGATATAGGTTGATAAATACGAATAAGGATTAAATTAGCGAGCAGTAGTGGTGGTTCTGCTCGACTGGTCTCTCTCACCTCCACTGTCGCCTGACAGCTGAGCTGCGCGCGATCCTAGATTATACGGCAACAGCGAATCGAAGAATTGTTAAGAGCTCAGGTTTTAATCTTAATTAAATGGGGCATTTGCCTTCCCCGCTTGTGAATTGTGGCTTCTCTCTATGCAACGCCGTCACTAATTGGGTTCCATGTCACCAGTGGCACCAGCACAAGTAGCCTTCCGTGTCTTAATTGATGTCATAATTTAATTGCTGTATGCTTATTTCAGAGCCTGCACCGAAGTGGAGCTAAATATTGCCCAATTCATTTCGTGTGATGGATTTTCACTCTCAGAGTAACTCGAGAAGGACGTCCAAGGGGCTCTCTTTCTTCCATCCTCGCTATTTAAATCAAGGATCAAGAAGAGGCTATTTCTTGGACTTGAAATGTCATATCAAAGAGTGTTTATTTTGGGAAAGAATTTCAAGGTTTGTCTGTGTCTTGCTTCTCATTGCGCGAGGCTAAGAGCGCTCATTTTGTAATGAAGTTAGAGAGATTTGCTTCAATGAGCAAAAACAGACTTTATAGAGGTTTCTTCCTTTATAGTTATTTGTGTTAAATTCAGAGATCTTTCAATTAAAAGTTAAAAACTTAATTTATTACAATATTATTGCTCCCACTCAAAATGAAATCCTCTTACCATTAATATAATACTAAAAATATGTTGAAAAATTATTTTTTTTAACCAATTAGGGTGCGAATCAGAAATCACATGAATTTATGATATGATTTAATCTGAATCGTCAGATTAATTTGGACAAATCAGATTCATCTAAATGAGAAGACATAAGTGTCTCTTCGGATTATTCGATCTCAAGTATTGATTTCAAAAGGAAGGCTTCCAAATGAAGATACATTCTGTCTATTGGAAAGAGATGCAATTTAGATAATCTAATTCAAGTTGGATGGATGAGATCTAATTAATCCGAGAGATTCTTCTAACCCTTCATTTGATAAATAACACTCACATTCTCATTTCATTCATTCCATTTAAAAACAAAAAATTATTGCATTTCATACTTGCATTTGGAGAGTTTAAGAAGCTTCTTTGATTATGAGGTCTTACGATTTATAGTGTTGTTATTGTAAGATAAAGTCATTATATTTTGGGAGACAATGGTCACGTTCTGTGAGCACCGTGTGTAGGATAAATTCGTCTTAAAAAGATAGAGTCCAACTCTAGCATCGACTTCGCCAAAGCAGTGTTTACCGTCATTCTGCCCATGCTCAGATTGTACCACCGCCATATCCAACAATTTTAACATGAATTTTTTCGTACAATCTTTATGGATTCTGTAGGATCGAAAGCTCTAGAGAGATGGGGGGGGGGGGGGGGGGGAATAGTGTTAATACAGTCTGACCTGGCTGTTGTTTTGATGTTGACACTGATTTAAGTTTGTATTAGATATTAATTAAACTCAGGCTGATTAATGATCAAGGTTGATCATGTGGAGAGGAAAAGTCCAAGCACGGATACTTGGCACGCGAAGTTGGAGAGGGCTCGGCAGCTCGTTCTCCGGACTAGGTCGGAGAGGGCTCGGTAGCTCATTCTCCGGACTAGGTCAGAGAGGGCTCGGTAGCTCGTTCTCTGGAGCGGACGAAGTCGGAGAGGGCTCGATAGCTCGTTCTTCGGACTAGGTCAGGGAGGGCTCGGTAGCTCGTTCTCTGGACCGGACGAAGTCGGAGAGGGCTCGATAGCTCGTTCTTCGGACTAGGTCAGAGAGGGCTCGGTAGCTCGTTCTCTGGACCGGACGAAGTCGGTGAGGGCTCGGCAGCTCGTTCTCCGGACTAGGTCAGAGAGGGCTCGGTAGCTCGGTCTCTGGACCGGACATGGAAGTCGGAGAGGGCTCGGTAGCTTGTTCTCTAGACTAGGTCAGAGAGGGCTTGGTAGCTCGTTCTCTGGACCAGGAAGACGTTAGGGTTTAGGGCTGGGAAGCTTTAAAACTAACACAGAGACATTGGATCGATCTGTTGACTGATCCAGTGATACTTTGGTTGACTGGATCAGTCTGTCGACCGATCCAGTGATACCTGGGTCATATGATCGGTCTCGTGACCGATCAGTAACCACACAGAAGCAATCTGTGGGCTATCTGATCGGGACCTGGACCGATCAGAAGGATGCGATGGGATTCAAAGCGATAGGGGGGATCAGTCCACAGACCGATCAGAATCATCCCAGACCGATTAGGGTGTGTCCTGATCGGTCCGGAAGGCTATGGATCGGTCTGTAGACCGATCCACAACAATGTCGTTTGTCTTCTGCTGTTTCTCTGCGATTTCTGATTCACCTGATCAAATCATCTGCTGTGAGATTTTTGAGTTACAGGTTGTAGGTGTCGTGCCAGTGCTTAATTTCAAATTAAGCTCCATCAGAAGAATAAGACCAAATGCTCTTTTTGCTGTGTTTCGCTGCAAATGGTGCAATTGGAGCGTCAACGTTCACTGGCTGCGATCAGTTGGCAACAGCTTAACTCTTGCTTATTGGTTCGAGCTCAGAGACACCAGTGAAGACCATGGATGGTATTGGTGTGAGTTCAGAGAACCAGATGAGGAGGAAGAGTGATTGGCGATGCCTGAGTTGGTCGCAGTGATTCGATACAGGTGACAGTGATTCGGCTTTGGCTGAAGACAGTGAGAAAGCAGAATAAGAAGAAGGCAGAAGAGAGGTTTGGTAAGATTTTTGAAACTCTCTGTCGACCGAAGCAAGGAGGCTGTGTTGTTGAGCTCTTGGCTGAGGAATCCCTTCTGTCTTTGCGCTATGCTTCGTGGCTGTAAGATTCATTGTTAATTTCTTTGGGCCACTGCACTCTGTAAGTCTTGTGCTTCATTTCAAATCTTTTCTGTGACTTTGTGGAGAGGTTACTCCACCGAGAAGGAGAAATACTTAGCCGGAATTTGTCCAGGGTGTGATCTACCGAAAGATCAAGGGATCGTCCACCTTACGGACACGCCGAGGAGTAGGGGCAAGTTATCCCCGAACCTCGTACATACTTGTGTAAGCTGTGGGTTGTGTTTCTTTCCTTGCATCAGTTTTCCTTTTTGTTTATTTCCGCTGTTCTAACAAGCTTTTGTGAGGAATTGATTGAGTTTTTAGTGGAGGCTATTCACACCCCCCTCTCTAGCTATCCGAAGGTCCTAACAAATAGCGCTCGTGGCTTTCACGTTCGTTTTAAAACAATCGAGTAATACGTAGTGGAAAAATAAAAACAATACTAACACCAAGGTTTTTACTTGGTTCGGAGCCTGTGGCGACTCCTACTCCAAGGCCCACACTCGTTGAGTGTTTACTTTGGGCAATCACTATCAATTCGAAATATTACAACTTTAAGTACAGTTAATTAAATGCAGTAAAATATACCAACGACTAAGATCAGTAAATTTGGAGCTTCAGATCGTCGGAGTCGAGTTACATCTTTGTTGGATCGTTCTTTTTGCAGCACACGAAAGAAAGATCGCAAGTTTTTCGTACTCCTAGGCTGCTGCTCGAACCAGACTTAAATAGCCTGTTGAGGGTGCCTCCAACCGCATGGAGGGTGCCTCCAACCGCATGGAGGGCACCTCCAAGACCGCCAAAATCGCAGCATCGATAAGCTCCTGCATCTTCGCCGCTTATCCGCTTGAGGGTGCCTCCAAGCTCCATGGATGGTGCCCTTTATCCGCCATCCAGAGCGCCTCCAAGTTCCATGGAGGGCACCCTCGCACCTTGCTGCGAGGCTGTCACGCCCCCAGAGGAGTCCCTGTCCGAGAAAATTTCGGTAGCATCTCCCCTGTATGGTGGACAATCTGAAACTTTTCTACATCTTATATACCTCAGCCACAGGCGGCTGGAATCATAACAATAAATAAAAACACATTCCACACAACCATCCACGCAGTTATATATAATCAAACAAAGTAGTAATACTCTGACTCGAAAACCACCCTACTCAACTACACTCGTAAAGCTCAAAACCGACGAACTCACCTCTTCTGCCGTCCAGGCAGGCATGTTGTAGAGTAAATCCAAATCATACCAAAAGTCCATCCAACGGAAAGATTCCATACAATATCCATATGTAAAGTCCAAAACAAAACTAAAACAAAGTCTGATAGCGGAAAGCTAAAATAAAACAACAACTCAAAAACCAGCAGAGGAGTAGCACCCTGACAGCATCAACCTGAAAATAACAACAATGGAGGCGGGGTGAGTCCAACACTCAGCAGGTACAATTGATATGCAAAGTAAAGAAACAACACCTAGCACTAATCATGCGTACAGTCTCCTGATAAGAAAGATAAAAATGCATCTAAAGTAAACAGGAGAATGCTGTACTAACCAGGTCCTGAGTATAAGGTCAAACAGTCCGAGTGGTATAGGGATCCTGTATGCATGTCAAACATAGGTATCCAAATAATATAAATGCAGAACCACAAACACAAGAAATAAATGCATCATGCATATGATGCCAATGATGCGTCCCGGTCACCCCCCAGTCGATCATCTCATACAAAAGTGAGGCCGAGTGGGTAGGGCAATCGTGCACTCTGTCGTCACTACTCCCGATGAGTGACCGAGTGGACGGGATGTTGTCGAGTACACCTATCCTCCTACCCCAAATCATAGATGGGGAGCGCAATGCTCTCAACTCCGGGTACACGATGGGAGGAATCCTGTCGGATAACTCGTTGTGTCACACTACCCATGAGCGGACCAACGGTGCCTAACAGAGTCCCTGCAACACACACTGCTGAATCGACCACTAACCCATGAGTGGTGGTGTGTGCAGATCCATGCGGCGATGTGCTCAACAATAATGGAGCGGACTATCGCACAACATGCAATCATGCAAATGATGCATGGCAATAACCATATAAACATCCTGACCTAATCCATATATATAGAAAAGTGCACCCTAGGTCAACGAATCATATCGAATCAAAGGTACACAGAAGGTATAAAAACCTAGGTCCTGAACATGGTGAAGCATGTTATATCACTACCCCTATAAGCATGTATAGACAGGTAAAGTATACATGGGATGCAAAACAAATCAATCAATCAAACATGTATCAAGATTTGGGTAGTGATTAACCGAAACAGATAAGAAACACAATTGATGCAATATGTTAATTTCATTACTAAGCATATCAAAGACAAAAAGTCAAAAGTACCCGCCTCCAATAGAAAGGTCCAATCCGAAATACATCCCTCGTCGAGACACCGTCTCGAATCAAAGTCCTGCAGATAACGTGACATACAATTTAGCTAATTTTATAAACAACAACTAGCTAAATCCAACCCAACTTAATTAGGAAAAAATCCTAATCGATCCATCATTAATTAATCCTAATTAATGATTAACCTGAATTAATCTCCTTAATCAATAATCCTCAATCAACACAATCATTTCCTTTCGCTAATCAACTTACGATTAGCAATATGATCATCTCTAATAAATCTAAGGATTAAATCTAATCCAACATAAATCAATTGTACTTAATTCATCACAACTACAACAGATTAAGCCTTCCATAATCACATTAGGTTAAGTTAAACAGGAATCCATCATAACTTAGCTAAATCCACAACTAACCAAGCAACTGCAGGTTACAATATCTCCAACATAATCCGATACAAATGCATATCCTCCAAATATTCATAGAATTACAACCAAAACTCCACACATAGCTTACCTTGAATCAAGATCCCCAATACCGATCTAAAATCTTCACATTCCACCTGCCAATAAATTTTAAATCCAAGCACCCTTAAACAGAACAATCCAACATGAGACTAAAGAGGATAATCTAGAAAGGAAAACCAAACCAACAAAAGAGTAATAATCGTATGCTTATACCTCCTCAATGACCTGATGGAGCTTTTTCATGACAACTAGAGAACTAAATCGAAGCAGGAAACGGAGTCAAGCTCACTGCCAATACAAAGGTAAGTGGCACGGGTCTGTTGAAGCACAGCGAGGAAGAGAAATCCAAAAATCCAGTGAAGAGTAGAAGATAGTATACCTCCCTGGTCCAAGATAACGCAAGCCACCATTTGGTAGGCCGACCACAGCCAACCCAGCAAACTAGGGCATGGCGTCGGACAGAGTGGAGAGGAGGAGAAGGACTTCGGCCGGCAATGGGCAGCAGTGGAAACTAGGGCTAGGGCAAAGACAAAGGAAGTGGCGCCGGGACAGTGGTGGCGCGCGTGAGGAGCACGGTGGCCGGTGCTCGTGTGGTGTCGTCGGAAAAGAAGGGAGATTGGCAGAGGGTGCTAGGGCTTGGACCTGGTGGCCGGCGGAGGTGAATCAGCCGAGAGAGAACTTGGCCGACAGTGACTCGAAGGTCGCCGGCGTTGGTTGTGGTGGCCGGCGCGATGAAGAAGATGAAGAGGACAAGATGGAACCGACGCCGGTTAGGGCACGCGTGAGAAGAGGAAGAAAGCTCGGGCACGCGCAGGTTTGCGGGGGAAAAGGGAAACGACGTGTAGGGAGAAAGAAAAAGAAAATAGAAAAAGAATAAATAAATTCAACTTTTCCTCACTTAAATGGGGTAGCCTAAACAGGCTTTTCCGGACCCCGTTTTTATCCCCGTCAACTCGTCCATATGAACTCCGAAAAATTTCCAAAAATTCCGAAAAATTCCCTTATTAACATTCGCCTATTTCCGGTATTTTACAGAGGCGGTCGACCAAGTCACCCGAGGCGCCTCCAAGCTCCATGGAGGGCATCTCGGGAATGTTCATCCGAAGCTTTTCTTGTGTCATTTCCGTCCTGCAAGGCATGTTAGTTTACAACAAGGTATCCCCTGCAAAACAAAGTTACTACAATAAAATAAGATAAATAGAAAGTTATTTTGACAGTCTCCGAACTGTCCGATTCTGATTTCGAATTTCACCTCCGGAAATCCTAGGTCTAACCGACACCTACTGTTCCCTCATTGGGGAACGCGTCCTCACCTACTCCACTCAGGAGAGTTTACCTGTTGTCAAATCAGTCCTCCAGACCGACTGGATTTTCTGCCTAGGGTTACTACCCCTAGGACCTAGGGTTACCACCTCCTAGGGTTTTCTTCAGCCTAGGGTTATCACCCCCTAGGGTTTTCTTCAGCCTAGGGTTGCCGCCCCCTAGAATCTAGGGTTACCACCCCCTAGGGTTTCCACCTGCCTAACCCCAGCTAGGACTTTCCACCACCTATGGTTATCGCCCCCTAGGACCTTAGGTTACCATCCACTAGGGGGTTTCCACCTGCCTAGAATCCACTAGGACTTTTACCTAAGACAACTTAAGACTTTCCTGCAAGCTCAATGAACCTTATTAGATAACAAGACAACTTAACTTTGGACCCTTTGACATAATCAAAATACAGGTTCGATCATTGAATGCTTCCCGCACGAATAGATTCATCATCGTCGACTCCTTTTCCACCAATGCATGATGAGAAATCAGAGAACCTTACAGGTACCGATTTCAAGAAGTGGCAGCAAAAGATACTATTTTATCTAACCACATTAAATCTTGTGAGGTTCTTATATGAAAATGGTCCCTCCACATCTCAAGACGAGACTGATAAAGGAAAGAGGAAGACATTTGATCAATGCTTGGGGGCATACTTACTTTTTATGTCGAAATTATGTCCTCAATAGCTTGAACAACACATTATACAACATGTATAGTTCAATGTCAATTGTAAAGGAGTTATTAGAATCTCTCAAAAGGAAGTACAAAATAGAAGATGTTGGACTAAAGAAATTCATCATTGATAAATTTTTAGACTTTAAAATTATTGATTCCAAAACTATGATGACTCAAGTCCAAGAATTGTAGTTGATCATACATAATCTGCATGAAGTGAGCATGACAATGAATGAGTCCTTTCAAGTTGCAGTGATAATCGAGAAACTCCTCCTTCATGAAGGGACTTCAAAAATTATCTAAAGCACAAGTGAAAGGAGATAGACTTGAGGATTTAATTGTAAGATTGAGGGTTGAAGAAGATAATCACAAGCAATCAGAATAAACAAAAATACATATATTTACAAACATTAATCTAATGTAGGGATGACAATGGGTATAATTTGGGAAGGATTTCATATCCTGCATACCCACCCCCTATTTATTATATACATCCCTATAGCATTGGGTATTTAATTTTCATACTCATCTCCATAACTGTTAGAGGATCAGGTATCCATATCCTATCCATTATCCTATTACTACCTACCATTCTCTCTCTTTTTTTTAAAAAAAAAAAATTTCAATGTACTTATTTGCTCTTTCTTGTCTCTCACTCATTCGATCGGGTGAGCATTTCTCATGCAAAAGAAGATGAGGTATATGCTGATGACCGGATAAAAAGACAAATTAAGTTTTTTTTCAGGCGAGAAGTGAGCTAAAGTCTAAAAATTTCCTCCATATCCTCCATTCGGGTTAGATATTGGATTCCCCATCAAATTCAGAGGAATTTGTTATCCATAATATGATAAAACCAAACACTAGCGGAAGTATCACGGAAAAGGGCAGAGCCAAGGGATGGTTAAGAATTTCCAAGGAACATGCAACAACTGTGACAAATCAAATCACAAGGCTAAAGATTGTTGATGTCCAAAGAAAGTCACTCAAGTGCATATAACTAAAGATAAAGTCTATGTCAATAGACATGTCAGAATTAGACTTGATTATTATTATATTTGAAGGTAAATTAGTGGACAATCCAAAGCAGTGGTGGGTCGATACTGGTGCCACACGACACATTTGCTCAGTCAATTTTCAACATATACCCCTATTAATGGGAGAAAATTAATCATGGACAATTCTAGAACTTTCAACATTATTAGTCTCGATAAGGTGATATTGAAGATGATGTCAAGCAAAGAAGTGACACTAATTGATATGCTTTATGTTCCCAATATCAAGAAAAATTTTGCATTAGGGCCATCTCTTGTCAAAGTTAGTTTTAGGCTAGTATTTGAATCAAATAATGTATTGATAAAAAAAGGTCAATTCATAAGCAGAGGGTACATGGAAAATGGTATATTCAAAATGAATGTAATGGTTGTACACTATGATTTCAATGACAATAAAATTATAAATTCTGTTTATTTAATTTGTGTTCTAATTTATGACATTTTAGACTTGGGCATGTAAATTATAAAACTTTACAATAACTTATGAATTTAAATTTATTGCCAACATTTAATATTGATCCTATAGGATCGAAAGAGTGCGATAGAGGGGGGTGGGTATGAATATTGTACTTTTAAAAATAATTCTTTTACTTGTTAAAATCAAAGTCGTGCAGCGGAAAATAGAAAACACAATTCAGTTACTTGGTTCGAAGCCTAGGTTGACTCATACTCCAAGACCCACGATCCATGATCGCACTGATGGATAATCCACTAAAACTCTTCTTTCTGAAAATCTCGAAAAGAAGCAGTACGTACAAATGAGTAAGATAGTAATAGCCGACTATCTTACTAATAAATAAGTACAATTACAAGCTAGTAAAATTATACCGACTTAAGAATGAGTATGCAGCTTGTCGACACTTCTTGGAGCAGTAGCTTGCATGTGAAGAGTAGCTGTAGCACGGATAGTAGTTTATGCGGAGATGAACTTCGAGCCAATCAGATTTTGTTACCCAGCCTTGGACCTCAAGCTCACTTTTATAAGAGTCGTCGGCGTTCAGTCGACCGATCCTTGGGTTCGGTCGACTGAACCAGCTCCCTTCCATCTTTGCTGAGATCTAATGCTGATTCAATCTTCGACATTTAATGACAATTAAGTGTTCGATTGACTGATCCCCTTGTTGGGTCGACTGAACAGAGATCCTTCCCTATTCGCCAAGATATGGAATTAATACGCCATTAAGTTATGATTGTTCGGTCGACCGATCCCCTGGTTCGGTCGATCGATCAATCACTCTTCCTTCTTTGCTTCTGCTCTATCTGAATTGTGCTGAGTCATCAGGGTTTGGTCGACCGATCCTCTGGTTCGGTTGAGTTAGCCTTCTTCGGTCAATTGATCATCTGGTTCAGTCAACTGATCAGGCCAAACCTACAAAATAGTGTTAGATAATAATCCTGTGAAATAGATATTAGCACAATAGTAATATATCTAATGCATGAGTAATAATAATAGACAATTCAACTATCTTGATCTCAACTTGGAAACTTTCCTGATTTCTTTAGTTGGATCAGCGAATTTAGGCTGTTCCTTTCAGGAACACAATCTCACTGTCGCTCCTCCAGTTGCTTACCTCAACCTACCTGCCAAACGTTGATCTTCCAGATCTGTTTGGACTTTTCACTTAGCCTTGATTGGCTTGCCAGGACTTTCTCTCGATATATCTTCGGTCCTCCAGACCTCTCGATCTCACTGCCAAGTGTCGGGTCCTCTCGACCCACTTTGTCTTTCCACTTGGGTTCAACGATCTATTAAGACTGCTATTGCCTAGCTTCCAACTAGGTCTTTCCCGGTTGAGTAAACAACCTGCACACTTAGTCAACTTGTTAGATCAGAACAAGACTTAACTTGAACCTTTGACAACATCAAAACTTAGGTTTGATTCTGGTGCAACTTGTACTAACAACCTCTCACTTTTTGATGTTTGACAACTAAAGCTCAATGTTAAGTTAAAATATGTAAAAATAAATAAGCAAAATTTTTAATTTTAACTCTCCCCCTAAGTTAAACATCTCCCCCTGACACACATCAAAAATAGGGGAAACAATCACACTTAAGTGAAGTTTGAATTTTGAAAATATATAAAGATAAAATTTTGAGAATTTAGAAACTAAAAAATTTCAAATTTGTGTAAAGTAGAAAACATTTAAAAATTAAAGTTAAAATTTTGTAAAGTAAAATTCTAAAGAAATGCTTAAAAATTTGAAAATATTTGAAAAGTTTTAGTAAAGTTTAAGTTTTGAAAATTTTAGCAAAGTTAAAATTTGAAAAAAAATCGTAAAGTAAAATTTCATTAAGTGATAGCAAGGTTAAAATTTCAAAAAAATTTCAAATTTGTAAAGTAAATAATATTGAAAATCTTTAGAAAATTTTAGTAAAGGTAAAATTTGAAAAATTACCAAGGAAAAATTTTGAAAAATTATAAAGAAAATAATTTGAAGGTGTTTGAAAATTATAGATAAAATTTCAAATGTAAATAATTTTCAAAATATTTTGTTAAAGGTTTAAAAAGAAAGGAAAGGATTTTGAAAATTGGCAGCTAGAAAATTTAGTTTGAAGCTCCTCCTAAAATTGAAAATTTTCTAAAAGTCCAGGCATAGTTTAAAAACTAAAAAAAATTGTCTTTATGATAAAATGTCCAACCTTTGTACAAAGCTAACAACTACAAGATAGTAGCTATTGACTCAGTTTGGTCAATTTGAGCATTTGGGACTAACTAGGTTGTTACTAGCTAATAAACTCAAATTAATCAATGTATGTTGTTTAAAGCCCAGATTTATAGCGATGCACTGACATAAGCATCTGAAATCTTAGGCTAAGTCCTAAGCATCTCACACCGTTTTAAGTTTCACAAGCAAGGGACCCGATTGTGCTTGTGAGATGCTGGTTGCTAAATCTATAGGATCATGCAAATCTACGATAAGATCTAGGCTACTCTAAAAAAGGAAAAATTGTTTGAAATAATTTTTGGAAAATAAAATTTTGAAAGGGATTTTTATAAAAATAATTTTGAAAAGCTACTAAGGAATAATTTTAAATAAAAAAAACTATTCTATGAAACACATACCTAATTGTCTTCTTAAGTTACTAAATTCAATTTCAGGTAAAGGTTTGGTAAATATATCAGCTAGATTATATTTTGATTCAATGTAGGTAAGGTCAATGTTTCCTTTAGAGACATGATCTATAATAAAATGATGTTTAACATCTATGTGTTTAGTTCTAGAGTGATGTACTAGATTTTTAGTTAGATTTATAGAACCTATATTATCAATGTAAGTTTTTACATTTTTATAATCTAGATTAAAATCTTTTAAAGTATGAGATATCCATAGCAATTGAGCTATGCATTCGCCCATTGCTATGTATTCGGCTTCAGTAGTAGATAAGGCAACACAATGTTACTTTCTACTAATCCAGCTAACTAAAGAAGATCCTAGTAGTTGACAACCTCCACTTGTACTCTTTCTATCTAACTTATAACTAGCATAATTTGAATCAAAATACCCAATTAATTCAAAGTGGGATGTTCTAGGATACCACATTCCTATATTCATGGTTCCTTTTAGATATTTAATTTTCCTTTTAACATAAGATAAATGAGACTCTTTTGCACATGTTTGATAGCGAGCACACATACTTACTGTAAATAAAATGTCAGGTCTGCTTACAGTTAAGTATAATAAACTACCTATCATGCTTCTATAGTGCTTTAGGTTACCTTCCTTAGTTTGTTTAATTTGAAGTCCTAAAAAATAATTTAATTCTCCAACTAAACTCATTTTAAATTTAGTTTCCATTAAAGTTATAAATTATTTTAAGAATTTTGAGTTGGTTGACCTAAATACTATATCATCTACATAAACTTGGGCTATGAAAATGTCAGAATTAAGGGTTTTTATGAAAAGTGTAGGGTCAATTTGACATTCTTTAAACCCTTTTGAATTTAGAATGCTAGACAGTCTCTCATACCAAGTGCCTTTTTTTAGTTTAAAGACATAGTTTGGGTTTTCTAGATCTTTAAAACTGGGTGGTTGACCTACGTAGACTTCTTCTTTGATTTGCCCGTTTAGGAAAGCATATTTAACATCCATTTGATATAATTTGAATCCTTTATATGCTATGTAGGCTAGTAACATCCTAATTGATTCAAGTCTAGCTACTGGGGCATAAGTCTCGTCGTAATCTAGACCTTCGACTTGACTAAACCCTTTGGCAACTAGTCGAGCTTTATTCCTTATGATTGTCCCTTGATTATCTAACTTATTCCTAAATATCCATTTAGTGTCAATAACTGTCTTTCCTATGGGTGGAGGTACTAAATCCCAAACCTGATTTCTTTCAAATTGACCTAATTCTTTTTGCATTGTAATTACCAGTCGGGCTCGGACAATGCATCATTTATGGTTTTAGGTTCAATTTTAGATAGTAGTGCTATTTGACTTAAGTTCTTAAAGGCTGATCTGGTTTGAACTCTTAATTCAGGATTACCTATGATTTGTTCAATTGGATGATTAGGGTTTGATTTTATTTTTTGTGGGTTAAATTTTTCAGATTGTTTGGTTTGTGTTAATTGTTCTTCTTCTTCTTGATTTATGGAACTATGTTGATTAATAGGTATAACATTTTCATCAAAAAATTACATTAGCGGTTTCTTTAATTTTTAAAGTGGATTTATTATAAACTCTATAGGCTCTACTTGTAGATGAATATCCAAGAAAAATTCCTTGTTGAGTTTTTGAGGTGAATTTTCCTAAGTAATCCTTAAGGTTTAGAATATACACATTTCATCCAAATACTTTAAAATATTTTATATTTGAAATTTTATTAAAATAAATTTCATAAGATGTTTTATTTAGAAATTTATTAATTATAATTCTATTTTGGACATAACAAGCTGTGTTAATAGCTTCAGCCCAAAAATACTTAGGTAAATTATATTCATTTAACATTATTCTTGCAGCTTCCTATAAAGTTCTATTTTTACATTCTACTAGACCATTTTTTTGTGGTGTGTTTAGACATGAAAATTCATGATGATATCCATTTTCTAAGCAAAAGGTTGTAAAATTTTGATTTTTGAATTCTCCTTCATTATCACTTCTAATTTTCATATTTTTTTTATTTCCTTTCATTTTCTATTTATTTGCAGAAATTACTAAATGTTTCAAAAGTTTGATATTTATGAGTTAAGAATTTAACCCAAGTGTATTTAGAGTAGTCATCTATTATTACTAAGCAGTAAAGACTTCCATTTAGTGATTTTATTCCATAAAAATTGAATAAGTCTAAATATAATAATTCAAGTATTTTATTAGTTCTATTTTAATTAGTTAATTTATGAGTTGATTTAATTTATTTTCCTTGTTGACAAGGATTACATATTGTTAGATCGTAGAGTTCGCTAGAGGGGGGATGAAAGAGGTCGAGAATTCAAAAATCAAATCGAATACGTAGTGGAAATAACAAGCACAACGCTAACAAAACTAATTTTACTTTGTTCGGAGCCTTCGTCGACTCCTACTCCAAGGCCTGCACGTGAGAGTGCTTTGGTTGGGCAATTACTAGTAGTTCACAAAAGGATTACAGATTAAGTACAAGAACATGTAAAATGAAATTACCGACAACAAGAAAATAAGGACTGAATTGTTGGTTGTCGGAGAAGCTTCGTAGCGTAGCAAGAGAGTCTTGGAAGCAGCGTGCACGAGAGCAATCGCAGAGAGAAGGTGTTGTACTTTGCTCCACATGGTGGCCTCCTTATATAGGAAGCTTGGGGCGCTCGGATCCCTTCCAGGCGCCTGGACTGTGATGTAGGCCTAGCCAACCAGCGCACTCCATATTTGCGTCAAGATAAAATTTTTCATTCTGGGTGCCCGGAAAGGTTCCAGATGCCCAGACCAGCTCCAGGCGCCCGGATCCCTTCCGGGTGCCTAGACCACCATTTTTCAGCAAATCTTTTTCCTGCAAGAAAATGTTAGTCCGAGGTAAATATAAATTACACTACCCTGCAAAATAAAGTGTTATCACAATTAAAGTCAAATAGAGTAGTAATTAGATTCCGTCTCACCGAGACCAGAATCTAGTCAAGATCTTAACTTAGATTTTCGAAATGGATCTAAGTTGGATCGATGCCTACTGTTCCCTCGAACAGGGAATGCGTCCTCACCAAGTCACTCCCCTCCAGTGACTTGTTGGGGATCGGTCGACCGGCTTGAAGGGGTTGGATAGACGGTGTCCCCAATTCGATCAATCTTCCTACACTTGTTAGTATGCGCAGCGGAATATATAAAACAAACAAGCTGAAGGAAATTAAACTAAAGACAAGAAAGAATGCAAACCAAGTTACACGATCATTTACGTGGTTCGGAGATAAAGCTCCTACTCCACGGAGATAAAGCTACACGATCCCTATCTGTCGGTGGATTACTCCCCGGAAGACCTCCGGCTAGCTCACGTAGCTCCTTGTGGGTGGAGAAACCTCACCACAACTCTCACCAAGGACTCTTTACAAGGTAGGGCACAGGTAGACTACTAATAGAGATTAACCACCTCTATTTCGTCAACTATAATCAAGCTCCCAAGGCTTGGTTATATAGGCCACGGGTTGAAAACCCCGCCTACCAGTCGACTGCCAAAACATGCAGTCGACTGCCCCTCTGTGGAAATTTGACCGTTACATCCCAACGATTCGATACCAGTCGACTGCTAAAACTAGCAGTCGACTGCTCCACACTGGTTGAGCAAACAGAAGCATTCTGTTCGCTCCCAGTCGACTGCACCAATCGACTGCTCCAGTCGACTGATGAAACATGCAGTCGACTGGTACCGAGTACATTCTCTCACAACACTCGGACCCTCACCCTTACGACTCATTTGACACTTCCTTCGCAGCCTTGACCTTTTGCCTTCAAGCCTACTTCCTCTTTGGCTCTCGTCCCTCGGATGCATACAAGCCCGTGGCTCGTCCCCAATGCCATCCTTCACGTATGCCTCGAAGTAGCTTCCCTCGGCCCTTGTCCTCGCTGCCTTGTCCACGGTCCCTTGGATGCTCCATCCTTCACCGAACCCGAAGCCATCAACTTGAGTCACATGTGTATCCTGCTGTCCTGCACAACTCAAGTACACATATCAAATGCAAGGGTGAACCTAACTTAAACCCTTTGCCCAAACACCAAAACACATGGTCCCGCGGACCATTGGGATTGCTCCAACAATATCTCCCTTTTTGATGTTTGGCAATACATTTAAGTTTGGGAAAACAAATAGCAATATGTAATCATGCTAAAAACAATGGACTTACGATGCTAAGGTTACACACTTGGACTTACTCCACCGAATCAATGCACCATGCATTGGAACCTATCCAAGGCTTCCCCTACACCTAAGCTCCCCACTGAGGTAGGATTTTACCACAGGGCTTTTTAAGAACCTATCCCAAGGCTCCCCCTACGCAAAGGCATTTTCAGGTTTTCCCAACTAAACCTTACTTCTCCCCCTTTGCCTAACATCCAAAAAGTTCTCCAACAATATCCCAATTGTTGAAAACTTATCATCCAACTGACCCTAAACTCATGTATTCATCCTCCATGGATCTCATACACCTCAACGAGTTAACCCGGTCACAAACCAATGCTGAAAACAAAATCAGACTGGTATCAGTCGACTGCCCCAATCGACTGCCCTTATCGAAACAACACACAGAACCATTCTGTGCTCAGTTTTCACTATTACCAGTCGACTGGTAACTGTACTAGTCGACTGGCACACTGTTTCTGCCCTTTTCAATATTTTTTACCCAAATTCAAAAATGAACCAAATATTCCACAAACATCCAAAAATCTCCAAATTTTGTCGAGAGGTCTGTTTTACCCATGTCTACTTGGGAAAAATATATTCAAAAATGTATCTATCACCAATCCTAAGATTGACACAAAACCCAAAACTAGCTAAAAAGTTCAATTGAACCTTGACCTAAAGTCCTAGTTTTGGCTTCCTCTTGATGTATTTGCCCATACTAACCCATAATGCATCCCTAGCATTGGTTTATATGACATCTATACATCCAAAACCAATTTTCATACTATATGACCCCAATTGTCATATTTCTTGCATGAAACATAAATCAATTGTGCTAAATCCCTAGGTTTGAGACTCAAGTCCATCTCTAAACCACTTGGCACATTCCATGACCCAACCTAGACTCCCAAGTAAAACCTACTTGAAATCCATTGGCCATGGGTCCCAACTTGACTCTTAGACCTCCCCCAGAGCCCTTAGTCTTAGCCACCTCCCTAGGTGACTCATCCACAATAGCTAGGCCACATTGGTGCACCTCCGGTGACACTTGGTCTACAAACCTAACTTTCTTAACCTTGGACACCTTGTCCTTGGTTAATTTCTCCTTACCTTTAAATGACTTTCCCTTGTCATTTATTGGCTTCTCCTTGCTATAGTCATATGCAACCCTAGCATAAGATTTTCCCTTAGCCTTGGAGACATTAGATCGGTATCCCAAACCCGATCTATCATTGTTGGGTCTTTGGCTACCCAACACCATACCTAAAGATCCAACATTGAATCTTTCTAGGGTTTTCTCCAACTTATCAAGCTTTGCCTTCAAAGCTTGATTTTCCCTTTCTAGGTTCCTAACCCTAGAATCAACATGTCCACCATGGACATTCCTAGACCTACCCTTTCTAGGCATGTGTCTCCCCTTCTTGGGATTAATGCCTTGGGTTTCCTTTGGTCTACTATTTCTAGATTTATCATGAATAGACACATTAGGGTTATGATCTACAATTACCCTATTCCTATCATGAATTTGAAACCAAAATTTTGCATGGGTAAATAATAAGAATTATTTCTAGCATGCATGGAGGAATTTAAATTTGACTTCAAATTTAAATTAGCGTTTACCTTACCCTTTACCTTTGGAGCTCCCCCTTGACATGAGCCTCCATTCTTCCTCCACTTCTTTTCCCACATCCTTAAATGCCCCAACTTTTTGAGCTCTCTCTTCCTTGGCCATTTGGTGTGGTAGTGCCCTATTTCACCACAAGTGAAGCATTTAATGTGCTTCTTCTCCTTCTTCTTCTTGGCACCATCATTCCTACAACCCAAATTAGTATCTAAAATAATTTGAGTGGGTTTAGGAGTTACCTTCTTACCCATTGGACATCTACTTTTGTAGTGCCCCCTTTCATTGCATCCGAAGCACACAATGTGATCTTTTGACTTTGCTTCGGTGGAGGTGCTCACTAGGTTGACTTCTTCCAAGATTTCTTCTTCACTTGTCTTGGATTATTCTTCAACCTTTGAGGATGTAGATGCTATATCTTCCTCATCCACACTTGTGGATGACCTTTCTTCATCCTTTTCCTCAAATGTGACCAAATTCACTTCCTCTTCTTCTTTTGATGTTGAATTGGTCTCCACATCCGATTGATCCTTCTCTACTTGAGCTTCTTCATCCGTTTCTTCGGATTTTTCCTCCTCTTGTGTAGACAAAAGTTCTTCCCATGGAACCTTCTTTATCTTGCTCCACAAATCATGGGCGTTCTCATATTCACCTACATGACTCATCATGTCATTAGGTAAAATATCAATTAAAATCGATATTACCTTTGAATTTGCCTTTGACCGTGAGGTTTGCTCCTCCGTCCAATGACACGGTCGAAGTCTCTTTCCCTTCTTGTCATTCGTAACTTCAAACGTCTCTTGGACCACCATCATGATGTCCCAATCCGTGTTGAAGAAGACCTCCATCTTCATCATCCAATATGTGAAGTCCCATAAGCCTCCGCTTTCAAACTTTGGCGGTTCTATCAAGCCGGTCATCTTTGCTTCCTCAGCGGTTAGTCCGACAGAGAGCGGCCTTGCTCTGATACTACTTGTTGAGGATCAGTCGACCGGCTTGAAGGGGGGTTGGATAGACGGTGCCCCCAATTAGATTGATCTTTCTACACTTGTTAGTATGCACAACGGAATATACAAAACAAACAAGCTAAAGGAAATTAAACTAAAGACAAGAAAAAATGCAAACCAAGCTACACGATCATTTACGTGGTTCGGAGATAAAGCTCCTACTCCACAGTATGTTCTTGAGGTGGACGATCCCTATCCGTCGGTGGATTACTCCCCGGAAGACCTCCTGTTAGCTCACGTAGCTCCTTGTGGGTGGAGAAACCTCACAACAACTCTCACCAAGGACTCTTTACAAGGTAGGGCACAGGTAGACTACTAATAGAGATTAACCACTTCTATTTCGTCAACTATAACCAAGCTCCCAAGGCTTGGTTATATAGGCCACTGGTTGGAAACCCCGCCTACCAGTCGACTGCCAAAACATGCAATCGACTGCCCTCTGTGGAAATTCGACCGTTACATTCCAACGGCTCGATACCAGTCGACTGCTAAAACTAGCAATCAACTGCTCCACACTGGTTGAGCGAACAGAAGCATTCTATTCGCTCCCAGTCAACTGCACCAGTCGACTGCTCCAGTCGACTGATGAAACATGCAGTCGACTGGTACCGAGTACATTCTCTCACAGCACTCGGACCCTCACCCTTACGACTCATTTGACACTTCCTTCGCAGCCTTGACCTTTTGCCTTCAAGCCTACTTCCTCTTTGGCTCTCGTCCCTCGGATGCATACAAACCCGCGGCTCGTCCCCAATGCCATCCTTCGCGTATGCCTCGAAGTCACTTCCCTCGGCTCTTGTCCTCACTGCCTTGTCCATGGTCCCTCGGATGCTCCATCCTTCACCGGACCCGAAGCCATCAACTTGAGTCACATGTGTATCCTGTTGTCCTGCACAACTCAAGTACACATATCAAATACAAGGGTGAACCTAACTTAAACCCTTTGCCCAAACACCAAAACACATGGTCCCGTGGACCATTGGGATTGCTCCAACATTACCTTTACTTACCTTTTGCCAGACATTCGGTCAACCTGTCGACTAGTCTGGACTTCGTGCCAGCTATCCGGTCGACCCGTCGACCTAGCTGAACTTCCATGCAACACTGAGTTAGCACAATAGATAAAATGGTAAGGTAAAATAGTGTTAACAGAATTCAAGATTCGTTGGTCCGGTCGACCGCGCGCGGTGGATCGAAAATCAGTCGGTCACATATAACCTAGGGTTATCTCCCCCTAGGGTTGCCTAGCTTCACTCACTAGGACTTCCATTGCATGACTTCACTCACCAGGACTTCCACCACTTAGCTTCACTCACTAGGGTCTGACTTCACTCACCAGGACTTCCACCACCTAGCTTCACTCACTAGGGTCTGGCTTCACTCACCAGGACGTCCACCACCTGGCTTCACTCACCAAGACTTTCACTACCTAGCTTCACTAACCAGGACTTCCACCACCTAGCTTCACTCATTAGGGTCTGACTTCACTCACCAAGACTTCCACCTTTTCCTAACCTCTAGTTAGGACTAGTCACTCAGTAGACTTCTCACCTGCCTATCCTTTGATTAGGACTTACTTTTGCTAGTCATCTAGTCCTGATTATACTTCTCTCTTCCAAACATCAAGTCCTGTTTGGATCAACCCTTAGTCAAACTGACCAGACTTAGATATATTGTCAAACATCGAAACCCTAGAGGTCGATTGCACCAACACATATTTTATTTTCAAGGTTTCCTAATTTTGGTAGACCTTTAACCAATCCATTTTTATTTAATTTTAGTAAATTCCTAATATGGGTGTGAGCTAGTCTCCAATGCCACAACCAAGTTTCTTTATGATGAGTTAGAAAATAATTGGGTAATGTTTTTGGTAGATTAATTAAATAAGTATTTTTAGCCCTAAACCCTTTTAGCAATATATTAGTTGATTCAATGTAACTTATTAGATATTTAGAAGATAAGAACTTTACTTTGAATCCAGAATCGCATAATTGACTTATACTAAGTAAGTTATAATTAAAATATTTAACAAGCAAAACCATTTTAATTGATATATTTGATTGTAATTGAATTTCACCTTTACCAATTACCTTTAGCTTGTCATTATTTTCAAAGGCAATTGATCATAGGTTTTTGAACTCGATATTTGTGAATTTGTGCTGATCCTTAGTCATATGTCTAGAGCAGTCGCTGTCCAAGATCCATTTATCCAGAGCTTTGGATGCCTACAAATAACGTAGGAGTTGAACCAAAGTTTGGTTAAAAAATTTTCAAATTTATGAGTTTAGTTGTTAGGTAGTATTTTAAGGTAATGTTGATTCAATATTAAGTTTAAATATAAGTTTTAAAATAATTTTTAAGTTAAGTATTTTTTAAGTTAAGTTTTAAAATAATTTTTAAGTTATGGTTTTTTTAAAAAAAAAAATTAAAATGTTTTTAATTACATTTTAAATAAAGTTTTAAAATAAATTTTATTTAAAATTTTTAATTAGGTTTTAAAATAATTTTTATTTAAATTTTTTAATTAATTTTTATTTAAAATTTTAATTAGGTTTTAAAATAATTTCAAAGTTAAGTTTTAAAATAATTTTTAAATTAATATTAAAAATAATTAATTTTTAATTAAATCTTTAATTAAGTTTTAAAATAATTTTTATTTAAAAATTTTAATTAATTGTTATTTAAATTTTTAATTAGGTTTTAAAATAATTTTTATTTAACATTTAAAAATAATTTTTATTTAAATTTTTAATTCGGTTTTAAAATAATTTTTAAATCAAGTTTTAAATTAATTTTTAAATTAATTTTTAATTAAGTTTTAAAATAATTTTTATTTAAAAATTTTAATTAAGTTTTAAAATATTTTTTATTTGAAAATTTTAATTATGTTTTAAAATAATTTAAATTTTTATATAAAATTTTTAATTTTGTTTTAAAATAATTTCAATTTTTATTTAAAATTTTTAATTTTGTTTTAAAATAATTTCAATTTTTATTTAAAATTTTTAATTTTGTTTTAAAATAATATAAATTTTATTTAAAATTTTTTATTTGGTTTTAAAATAATCTTTAAGTTAAGTTTTAAAATAATTTTTAAATTAAGTATTTTTAATTAATTTTTATTTAAAATTTTAATTAGGTTTTAAAATAATTTTTGTTTAACATTTTTAATTAGGTTTTAAAATAATTTTTAAGTTAATCATGTTTTAGTTAAATTTGAAAAAGGTTATTGAACCCATGTTACATTGAAACTTAGCTTTGGGTTAATCAAGCAGGCTTCCTAAGGATAAGTTTTCAGTTTAGTGGTGAGGCATATGACTTTCTTGTGTATTAACGGTGTACCACTTGCTGAATACTTTCTAAGATAATGTTGCCCAAAAAACTTAATACTAGGTTTTAGTCTAACTAGCTCATGTTTAACTGGGATAGCTTTGATCAGATCCACTAAGTCTAGTGCACTAGGTAGAATACACAAGATTCAGCCTAGACATGCCTTCGACAACCCTTCCTTGACATACTATCATCTCAATCCATTCCAATGCTATATTATAGGGTTTGGTAAACCTTTTTAATTAACAGTTCTAAGCAAAAAGTAAACCTAATCCTAATCATGTAAAGTTGGTTAATTAAGTTGGTTGAACCATTTTTCTAATTGCCCCCTCTGAGTCATAGCTTAGATATGGTCTATCTAAGTAGTGAATTTGACTCTTAGGGATCGAATAGAGATTTGGTTTAGTTGGTTTAGTTAAATGTTTTATTGGAACACATGCTTGGACTTGACTTTTAACATTTTGACTAATTAAGGATAAATATGGTTTGTTTGTTTGATTTGGTTTATAGCCAAGTTCTGATTTGTTGTACACGGCTCGTTGTAATCCAAGTGTCATGTTTAGACACTTGGATCCCAGTTCAAACTTTTCCAATATCTTCTTGAGTCGCTCGACTTGACCTTTCAAGTTAGAGTTTTCTTCCTTAAGTTTTACAACTTGAGTTGAAGTTTCGACTTGAACTTGGTTAGTCGAGTCACTCAAGTTAACTTGCTTCTTAAGGTGGTCTATTTCCTTAAGTAGCAAGTTATTTTATTTTTCAGATTTTGACAACTTTTTAAATAAATACTTAACTACTTAAGCAAGTTTGACTTAGAATAAATCATTACCATATTTGGACCTACGGAGACGGATACGGATCCGTGGCTTCTCTCAGACTCGATGTCGATCTTAGATTTGGTGTCGATTTCTCACTCGTATTCTTCCTTGGGTTCGAAGTCTTCGTTTCTTGCCAAAATGCAAGATGGCTCGAGTACTTCAGTTTTTCTATGTTGGATTTGTCGGAAGATGTCTCATCCCATGTCGCTTGGAGGGCTTTCTTCCTTCTTGTCGACTTAGGCCTTTCTCCCTTCTGATTTGGTCATTCATTTTTGAAATGCCCCTTCTTGTTGCATCCGTAACAAATCATTTCTAATTTGTTTTGTGTTTGGTTGATTGGTGTCCTTTGGTGCTTCTTTTGAATTTCTTCTTTGTTAGCAATCTCCGAACCATATTGACCAATTCTTCTTCATTTGTTGAATCAGAGTCTGACTCACTTTTTGATTCGATCTTTGTTCTTGATTTGGTTTCCTTGCTTGGGCCTGCATACAAAGCGACTCCTTTCTCGACTTGGCTCAAGTTAGATTGTTCGTGTAATTCTAATTGGTAAAATAACTCATCTAGTTTAAGAATTAAAAGATCCTTAGAAACTGTGTATGCATCTACTATTAATGCCCACAAAGCATTCCATGAAAAAGCATTTAGTGCGTACCTTATTGTGTCACGATTCTCCAGATTGTGTCCGATCAGATGGAGGCTGTTGAGGATGTCCTTTAGTTGAGCGTGTAGTTGCGAAGCCGTCTCTTCGGGGAGCATTTTAATATTAAATAAAATATTTAAAAGTAGGTCTCTATTATTTACCTTAGACTAATCAGCCCCTTCGTGTAGCTTTATCATACATTCCCATAGTTCTTTAGTATTGTCTTATGGACCGACTCGGTTCAACTCCTCCATTGTGAGCCCGCAATGAATGGTGTTGATCGCCTTGTAGTTTAGTTGTGCCTTCTTGATCATTGGGGGAGTCCAGTCTTCTGGTTTTAGTGGCACTCCATCTTTTGTTGGAGGTGTGTAGCCTTTTAGTATTGTAACCATAACTCAATGTCAGATTTAAGATAACACTCCATTCTATTCTTCCAATAGCTGAAGTTCTCCCCTTTGAATAGTAGAGGCCAGATGGTGTTGTATCCTTCTTGGTAGGAGTTTTTCATACTTGCAGCCATAAAAATAATAAAATAAATTTCCAAGACTTTCGTCTTGGAATTAGCAGTGCGAGATAAAAGAGATAAGAGTAAAGAAAATTTTAAAGGAAAAGAGGAAGTTTTTAAAAATGCTCGAAAAATGATTAAGTACTTTCAGAGCAACCTCGCTCTAGTACCAATTGTAGGATCGAAAGAGTTTGATAGAGGGGGGGGAGGGTGAATATCGCGCTTTTAAAAATAATTCTTTTACTTGTTAAAATCAAAGTCGTGCAGCGGAAAATAGAAAACACAATTTGACTACTTGGTTCGAAGCCTAGGTCGACTCCTACTCCAAGACACGCGATCCTTGATCGCACCGATGGGCAATCCACTAAAACTCTTCTTTCCGAAAACTTTGGAAAGAAGCAGTGCGTACAAATGAGTAAGATAGTAACAACTGACTATCTTACTAATAAATAAGTACAATTACAAGCTAGTAAAATTATACCGACTTAAGAATGAGTATGCAGCTTGTCGACACTTGGAGTAGTAGCTTGTGTGTGACGAGTAGCTGTAGCACGGACAGTAGCTTGCGTAGAGATGAACTTCGAACCAATCAGATTTCGTTATCCAGCCTCGGACCTCGAGCTCACTTTTATAAGAGTTGTTGACGTTCGGTCGACCGATCCTTGGGTTCTGTCGACCGAACCAGCTCCCTTCCATCTTCGCTGAGATTTGATGCTGATTCGATCTTCGACATTTAATGACAATTAAGTGTTCGGTTGATCAATCTCCTTGTTGGGTAGACCGAACATAGATCCTTCCCTGTTCGTCGAGATCTAGAATTAATGCGCCATTAAGTGATGATTGTTCGATTGACCGATCCCCTAGTTCGGTCGACCAATCAGTCGCTCTTCCTTCTTTCCTTTTGCTCAATCTGAACTATGCTGAGTCATCAGGGTTCGGTCGACCAATTCTATGGTTCGGTTGACTGATCAAGCTTTGATCGGATCCTACTCTATTTTAGTCTAAACTGATATATGCTCTGAGTTGGCCTTGTTCAGTCAACCAATCATCTGGTTTGGTCAACCGATCAGGCCGAACCTATAAAATAGTGTTATAAAATAATCCTGTAAAATAGATATTAGCACAGTAATAATATATCTAATGCATGAGTAATAATAATAGGCAATTCAGCTGTCTTGATCTCAACTTGGAAACCTTCTCGATTTCTTCAGTTGGATCAGCAAACTTAGGTTGTTCCTTTCAAGAACACGACCTCACTGTCGTTCCTCCAGTTGCTTACCTCAACCTGCTTACCAAATGTTGATCCTCCAGATCTGTTTTGACTTTTCACTTAGCCTTGATCGGCTCGCCAAGACTTTCTCTCGATCTTCGATCCTCCAGACCTCTCGATCTCACTACCAAGTGTCGGGTCCTCTCGACCCACTTGGTCTTTCCACCTGGGTTCCACGATCTGCTAAGACTTCTTTTGTCTAGCCTCCAACTAGGTCTTTCCCGGTTGAGTAAATAGTCTGCGCAGTCAACTTGTTAGATCACAACAAGACTTAATTTGAACCTTTGACAATATCAAAACTTAAGTTTGATTCTGATGCAAATTGCACTAACAGATCCAACACATAAATATGAAATGTGTGTTGAAATTAAAATGACAAAGATATCTTTCCATTCAATGGGAGTCTTCTTATCGGTAAATCATATTCTCAATAAAATCCCTCACAAAAAGAAAACTCTTTATGAATGGAATAGTCATAAGTCTTCTTATAAATATCTGAAAGTGTGGGGGTGTTTGGCAAAGGTGGAAGGGCCTAAGCCAAATCAAATCAAAATAGAACTAAATACAACCAACTGTATTTTTATTGGATATGTTAATAATAGTAGTATATATCAATTTTATGCATAGATATGCAGAGCTTGATGTATATATTGGAATAACAATTGAATTAAGAAATGCTGTATTTTTTGAAAGAGGAAAAAAGAAGTTCAAATAAAAGAACTTTTGTAACTGTGAATATGGATAATCTTAGAAATAAAAAAGACCAAGACGCAGTAAGAGAGACAAAATACTAAATTCATTCGATCATGATTTCATAATTTATCTGCTGAAAAATGAACCAAGGATAATAAGCGAAGTCTTATCAAGTTTTAAGACTCCCTTTTGGAAAGATCCTATCAATAGTGAAATAAATTTCATCATGCAAAATCATACTTGAAAATTGATGAATATTCCACTTAGAATCAAGCTTTTAGGATGCAAATAGATCATAAAGAAGAAATATAAAGCTGATGGAACTATTGATAAGTACAAGACAAGACTAGTGACAAAGAGATTCAAACAAAAGGAAGGTCTTGACTTCTTTTATACATATTCACCAATAACAATGATTATATTCATTTGATTACTTATTGTTATTACTACAATTGATAACCTTGAGATACATCAAATAGATATAAAAATAGTCTTTCTAAATAATGAATTAGAGAAGTACATATATATGAAACAACCCGAAGGGTTTGTGGCTTCAAGATAAGAAAATAAAGTGTATAAACTCATGACGTCACTATATGGGCTAAAATAAGCACCAAAATAATGACACAAGAAATTTGACAAAATTATGATATCAAATGGATTTAAAATAAACAAGTTTGACAAATGTATATATATATATATATATATAAGACACACCTGACTCATTTACCATTATTTATCTATATATAGATGATATATTCATCATGAGTAGTAATCATAATATAATAATAACTATTAAGAAGATGTTGACCAAGAACTTTAATATAAAAGACATGGATATAGTGGACGTTATCCTCAGGATTAAGATCAATAAAACACTAGATAGAATTATCTTTATATAGTCCTATTATATTGAGACATTATTAAGGAAATTTAATACATATAATCTTTATCCTGTAAAAATACCGATGTACTGAAGCTTATATTTGGCTAAGAACTATTGTGAACTTGTATCCCAATTAGAATATTCGAAGATATTTGGTAGTTTGATGTATGCCACTAATTGTACACGTTCGTATATTGCCTATACAGTTAACAAATTAAGTAGATTTACAAGTAATCCAAATGATGACCATTGGAAGACATTAATAAGGATTCTTAAATATTTAAGATATACCTTAGAGTATGGATTACATTATACAAAATATCCAATGGTACTAAAAAGCTATTGTGATACAAATTGAATATCTGATACAAAAGCCTCTGAATCAACAAGTAGATATGTATATACTATAGTGGTAGAGTGATGCCATGGAAATTCATGAAACAAACATGCATAGCTCGATTAACTATGAAATCTGAGTTAGCCTTAAATAAAGCCTCAGAAGAAGCTGAATGACTTCATAACTTCTTAGAGGATATATCACGTTTGGCAAAGTCAGTGTCTGCCATGATGAGACATTGTGATAATCAATCGGTAATTGTAAGGGTACCAAATGGCATGTACAATGGTAAGTCATGATATATTCGTCGATGATATAATACCATTGGACAAGTGATCTCTAATGGAGTTATCTTTGTCGATTATGTTAAATTGAAAGATAACTTGGTGGATCCATTTGTAAAAATTTTTGAATAGAGATCAAATATACTATACATCAAGAGGAATAAAATTAAAAATCTACAAATAAGAATATTCATAGTGGTAACCCAACCTTATTGATTAGAGATCCCAAGATCTTAGTTCAATGGAACAACGAAATTATAAAAATTCGTATGAGCACTTGGACTAGTTCCCCTCTCATTCCTAGAATGGAAAAGTGCTACCTACGATATGTAGTGATGTTAAGTTACAAACTTTCAAGGACTCTTATGCTTGAAAAAGTGGAGTATGGTATAATAGTCTTTCTAGGAGGTCACCTATATAAGTATGAAGACGGACCGCTTCAATGAAATACTTATGAATTCAAGATGTCCATGGTCAAAACGGACAAAACAGTGAGAAATATTATTGTGTACGTACCATTATCTTGGTTTACACAAATGGTTGAATAGTTCAAAACATCACGTTCACTAAGCAGCAGAGTGAATCTAATGGTATTCTATTAGGAAGGTTCAAAGCCACAAGCTACCTCTCCTGATACAATAATCTTTCGATTGAACTCTCCTTTGGCGTTAATGTACATGCATGCATTAATTTTCATTCATGTGGGGAATTATTGAAAAATTAGTTTTGAACCAATTAGTGTGTGAATGAGGAATTACATGGATTGGTGACATGATGTAATATGGATCGTCGGAGTAAGATAGACAAATCAGATTCATCCAAATGAGAAGACATAAGTGCCCCTTCGGATGGTTCAATCTCAACCATTGATTTCAAAAGAAAGACATCCAAATGAAGAGACATTATATCTTTTAGGAATAGGTGCAATATAGATCATCCAATTCAAATAGGATCGATGAAATTTAATTAATCCAAGAGGTTCTTCTACTCTTTATTTGGTATGAATAAGATATCTCACAATCTCACTTTATTCATTCAATTTAAAACCAAAGCAGACATTATATTCCATACTTGCATTTTGATAGTTTGAGAAATTTCTTCGGTTCGGAGGTTTTGTGATTTGTAGTGCTACAATAGTAAGGTAAATTCGTTATATATTGAGAGACGATTGTCGTGTTCCATAAGTACTGTATATACAAGACAAATTTATTTTTAAGAATAGAATACAACTCTAATCTCAACTTCACTAAAATAATATTATACCGTTATTCTATCCGTGTTCAAATTACATTACCACTAAATCAAATAAAATATTAATTGTTTTTCAATTCTTGCATTTTATTGCTAGATTATATTCCCCTATTTTTTTTTGTTAGTTAATCTCACTTCATAAAGTAAAACTTGTTAGAGAATAAATACCGCTTACCAAGACATGTTAAAATACATATTAGTGGCTTTCACGAAAATTGTCACGCTTTCATCATGCGTGACGCATTAAATTAATTTCGTCCTAACGAATTTTTCCTGATAAATTCACATTTAATTCAGGTCGGAGCTTTGAAGCACCACCAATGGTCAAAATCGGGATCGTGTTCGCGCCGTGCTGGGGAGTGACTGAGCCACTTCGAGCCCATGCTCGAGGCCGCCAAACGCCTCCTGCTTACGCCCTCCGGCGGCCGCTTCTCCGTCATAATCCTCCTAATCAACCCGCCGCCGGAATTTGCCTGTTCCTTCATTCGCTCTCTCGCCTCCTCCGGACTCGACCTCACATTCCACGACATCCCACCGAGCGAACCCCGACTCGTCCAAGGCCCCCCTGACATCACCTCCTTCTACGCCGACAGCCGCGCCGCCGTCCCCGCGGCCATCTCTGACCTCCTTTCCTCTGTTCCGGTCGCCGAGCTAGTCTTCGACTTCTTCGGCACGCCCCTCATTGACGTCGCCCGGGACCTCAAGTTGCTCCTTACATCTACTTCGCCTCCACAGCCGCCTTGCTCGCGCTCTTCCTTCACCTCCCTGCGCTCGATGAGAAGTTCCCAGGCGTGGACTTCGAGGAGATGGTGCAGGACGTGGTGGTTCCTGGAGTCTTCCCTATCCCGCCGCAGTGCATGCTTACGCCGCTCATGGACAAGAAGGGTAGGGGATACTCTTGCATCATCGACAACGCCCGGAGGTACCATGAAGCGAGAGGGATTCTGGTGAACACGGTCGAGGAGCTCGAACTGGCTCCTCTGGCGGCCATTCGGGCAGGGCTCTGTCTTCCTGGCGGCGCCGTCACGCAGCCGGTGCACCCGGTCGGACCGATCATCGCTGGGTGCGACGAAGAAGCGGGTGAGAAGGTGAAAGACGAGTGCTTGCGATGGATAAATGATTAACCGCCGGCTTCGGTGGTGTTCCTCTGCTTCCAGAGCGTGCGGGGCCTGGACGTGCGGCTGGCGAGGGAGGCCGCAGTCGGGGTGGGTATCACAGAAGGCGGTGCTGGCGCACCCGGAGGTGGCGGATTCGTGTCGCACTGTGGGTGGAACTCATGCGTCGAGAGCATGTGGTACGGCGTGATGGTCCTCCCGTGGCCGCACTGCGCGGAGCAGCACATGAACACGTTCGTGTTGATGAACGAGCTGGGCGTGGCTATGGCGATGAGGGTGGAGAGGGGGGATATATGAAAACTTCGTGGCTTCGGAAGAGCTGGAGAGAGGGCTGGGGTGTTTGATGGGGGAGGACGAAAAGGGGAAAAGGGTGAGGGCGAAGATGACTGAAGTGAGCGCGGCGAGCAGGAGGGCGACTGGATAAGGTGGCTCGTCGTGTGTTAATAGGGTGAGGGTGGCAGAGGAGATGGCCTCTGCACGGAGAAGTGAACGCTCACTCTAGAGTTTTATGACTGTTTTATTAGAATAATTGGAGAATACAGAAAGAAAAGTAATAATTATTTTTTTATAACACCATGTATCTGAGTCTTTTGGTTCGACTAATATGGGTACTATCCTAGAAAAATTTTCGTCGGCCAAAAATAATAATTACTAATTTACATAATTGGGGAGAAGTTATATATAATATCATGTTATATGTCACAGGGGTAAATTTTCACCTTTGAAACTCCTGCGCGGTAGTCAAGTTCCGCACTTGATTCAGCCTCCGAGTTGCACCACCAACGTGCTAGAGAATGCACAAGCCACGCACAAAGAAGACAAGCCAAACGTATAGGAAACTCCCAACCTTTTGTATTCACAAACAAAGGATTACAATGGCTCTCTTGGCAGAATGCTCATACAAAACTCTCTTGTGCCTTGCCTTTGCCACCCCCTTGCCTATTTATAATGCATAGGCAGGGTTGGTTTGGCAGTTTACAAGCAGTTGCATGGTGCCTATTTATAATGCATAGGCAGGGTTGGTTTGGCAGTTTACAAGCAGTTGCATGGCAGTTGGCTCAACTGCCATGCCACCTGTCCCAAACCGCCAGCCACCTCGTCGCTGCCTTGGCGCCATGTCAAAGCCAGCCTGCACCCTTGTGCTGTCCATGGTTCTGCTTCATGGGCTTGGGCCGAAATAGCCCCTTTTGCTGCATCCTTTCGTATGCTGCATTGCATGCACCCGCTGCATGCCATGGCTCACGATTTCTCCGAGCCATGCTTGGCCAAATGCTCCGATTCCGCGCGTCCGCTTCTTCGCATCTGTTTGCCACCGCCAAGTCGACCTCCCGCTCGACTTGTGCTCGGACAGTGCCCGCGCACTGCCACTTGTCCACCTGCTGCTTGGCATGTCTTGCGCACATGCCCACTTTGCTGGATCCAAGGAGCAACGAGTCAATCCTTGCGCCCAGCCATGTCGTCGAGTCTAAGGGGCTAACACTATCCTACTAAGAGCAATCCATAAACATGATGGTGTGATAAATTAATTTAATATTTTTATTTTCAATTCTCACATTAAAAAATGATAATTTTTTTTTTAAAAAAATTGATAATAGATGTTTGATGCGGTGATGATAAAAGGTCTCACCCTGCTGCCATGATGGAAGTTAAAGGAGGTCAAAGTTAAGACGGTCAACGAGTGGATGATATCGAACTGTTGGACGAATCATGCTATGACCGAGGAGAAGGATCCGATCTACTATCACCCTCGACATGGGGAGCATTCAAACAATCGACGCTCAAGGGAGAATGACGCGCAGAAGTTGAGCCGAGTGGATCCTCCGCTTGGCCTAGTAGCAGACTCAACATCAGCCGAGCATGCGAACAATGGACTTCCAGTCGAGCGGCTATTCCGCTCAGCCGAGCTATAGAGCATGCGGACAGTGGACTTTCGGTCAAGCGGCTATCCCGCTCGACCCGACAGCAGACAATACGCGGACATTGGACTTGCGGCCGAGTGGCTATCCCACTCGGCTCGATAATAGACAGCACGTGGACAGTGGACTTCCGACCGAACGACCATCCCGCTCGGCCCAACAACAGGACATGTGGACAGCGAAATTCCGGCCGAGTGACCATTTCGCTCGACTGAGCAACAGACACAATAAGCTATCTTTTGACATCCTTTCGGGAGCTAGTGTCGTTGACAGGCGGCATGGTCAGAGATAGGATCGTACGATGGAAGCTTCCACTGTCACTTCAGAGATATGCTCGACCCGTTAAGGTACTATGCCAGGGACATTTTACCGACAAGTCCTTTTTAGGGAAAGCTTTGAGATGTGTGCTCGCGTTGGGAAGCATACACGCACGCTACTGGAGCTCTATATGAAGGGGGGATCCATGCATCGGTGGAGGTATGCGATATCTTATTGTTGCGCTATAGTCTTCTTGTTGTTCCACTCTTTGCTTCTTCTTCTTCGCCGGAGACTGACTTAAGCGTCGGAGGGCCATCGCCGGGGACCTCTTCCATGGCTCGGCAATGACGCTACTTGTGTTGCAGGTCGAAGCAAAGTCCATAGGAGGTCAGCGGGAGCGCCACATCCCCTGCATCCATCTCATTGACTTTCAGACAGGATCATATTTGACACCGTCTATGGGAACGTAGCCTACATCCGAGCCGAGAAGATGGAGGACGTTGGACGATTAATCACCGTGACACTCACCCAAGAAGAGCTCGACATGCTCGTACAAGCCCGAGTGGCAAAAATGATTTAGCAACAACAATAACAAGCGTTAGCCGATCGGTTAGCGCCGTAGCCCGCAACATCGGCAGCAGGACGAGCGGAGCATGAAGACCGAGCAGAACAACTCTCTATATGGGGACAGAATAGAAGGTCGACCGACACTCCAGGGGAAGCGCCGCCCGCGCCAATCCCCTTCCATCGAGCCTTGTTCCAAACTCCCTCGGAGATAGCCCAAGCGCACCAAGAGCAGGGATCATCTTCAGATGATGCTCTCATTCGGGACGCACAAAAAGGCAAGGCGCCCTGAGGCAACGCGTCTCCTGAACGAATCAACTGTAGTTCTCAGAAGAGATTTTACAAGACCCTCTGCTTAGACACTACACCCCGCTGGCAATCTAGACGTACAACGGGTCGACCGATCCAGATGATCATCTGGATCGGTTCGATAATGAAGCCACGTTGCACCAATATACAGACAGAGTAAAGTGCCGAGTCTTCCTCACGACTCTCTCCATATCGGCGCAACACTGGTTCAGAAGACTGCCGGATGGTTCAATAAGAAGCTTCAAAGATTTCCGAGCCATGTTCCAGCATCATTTCTCCAGTAGCCGATGCTACTAGAAGACAAGCGTCAGTCTCTTTTCCCTAAAGTAAGAGCCCAAGGAAGCACTCCGAGCGTACATCCAGTGATTCAACCAAATAGCCATGACATTCCCTCAGTCTCGTCTGAGACGATGATGAACGCCTTCACCCAGGGGCCCGTCGAGGGAGATTTCTTTCAATCACTCATCAGGAAGCTGCCCAGGGACTTCGACCATATGCTTAAGAAGGCCAACGAGTACATAAACGTGGAAGAAGCCCAAGCTGCCAGAAGGAAAGAGACGCCAACCAAACACTCGACTCCGACGCTCGAGCGGTGATCTGCAAGCAGCCACCAACCACCCAAGGGGCCGAGAGCGGCCATACCAGGAGACTAGGACACATGCCGCGCAGCATGTGGCCTCCGATCGGTCGAAAACAATAAGAGGCAAGGAATAGACACCTATGTTTTACTCTTTTCACCAATCGCCGACTCACAACACGCGGGATTTCTGTAGTCTGACACTAGTCGTCAGCCGACCGGCCTCAAGAGGATACCGCCTCCGATCTCCAACCCTCGATCAACGACAGAGGCAATAATCTGCCGGGCGATGAGAGTATGAAAGAGGAACGCTCGAGTGACCTGACTAGAACCAAGGAAGGGATAACGTCGATCCTTCCTGAGTCCCGCCCGAGCGAAATCGACCATTTGGTCGGGAAGAAGAAAACAGAAGCAACACATCCCGAGGCGAAATAAGAATGATCGCTAGAGGGCCAACCAGCGACGACTCTAACCGAGCCAGGAAATCATACGCTCGGCGGTTGGAGATCCACGCTGTGGGATGTGTTGGTGCAACATCCCTCAGGTCAAGGTTGACCTGGTTAACCAAGCTGAGTCTTGGTTTGGGTTTAGATGTTTGACAATAAGATATTGATCGAAGAAGAGTCAAGTAGGTCAAGGTTGACCGGATACTTGACTGGGAAGTCCTAACTGGCAAGTTAGGCAGAAGGAAATCCTAGTGAGTGAAGCTAGGTGAAAGTCCTGGTGAGTGAAGCCAGGTGAAAGTCCTAGTGAGTGAAGCTAGGCAGAAGGAAATCCTAGTGAGTGAAGCTAGGTGAAAGTCCTGGTGAGTGAAGCCAGGTGAAAGTCCTAGTGAGTGAAGCTAGGTGAAAGTCCTGGTGAGTGAAGCCAGGTGAAAGTCCTAGTGAGTGAAACTAGGCAGATGGAAAACCCTAGTGAGTGAAGCTAGGTGAAAGTCCTGGTGAGTGAAGCCAGGCAAGGAAGGAAATCCAGATGGATCAAGGATGATCGGACATCTGGTGTTGGGAAGTCCAAGTAGGTCAAAGGATTGACTGGATACTTGGCAAGGAAGGAAATCCAGATGGATCAAGGATGATCGGACATCTGGTGTTGGGAAGTCCAAGTAGGTCAAAGGATTGACTGGATACTTGGCAAGGAAGGAAGTCCAGATGGGTCAAGGTTGACCAGACATCCGGTCGAAGTCCGCAGGTCAATGGAGTGACCGGATACTTGCACGACGAGTAAAAGTCCAAGTGGGTCAAAGGGATTGACCGGACACTTGGTGGGGAGTCCTAGCAGGTCAAGGGAGTGACCGATGCGAGGCATGATGTACCAACAGTCAAGGTTGACCGGATGTTGGTTAGAGGTTTGGGACTTGGTTTTGGGCAAAATTGCGCCGGATCGATCCGTGGATCGATTCAGCCGTGGATCGATCGCGATCGATCCGATTCTTCCCGTCAGAAGCTCGGATCGATCCGTGATCGATTCAGAGGTCCCGATCGATCGGCCGATCGATCGTGCTTCGCGCGATAAGCGCCGGATCGATCCGTGGATCGATCCAGCGCTTATCCCGAGACTCGGATCGATCCGTGGATCGATCCAGCCTCCGATCGATTCGGAACATTCGAATCGATCGGGATCCCGTTGCGTCGGGTTTAAAGCCGCAGCGAGCGTGGTCTTCGCATCTCTTCACGAGCTCTTCTCAGATTCATTCCAGCTCCTCCACAGCTCTCTACAAGCACGTGATCGCCAGTTCTTGAAGGTTCTTGGAGGCTTTCCAAGTCAAGAGGCGGATCTATTGCAAGAGGAAGAAGTTAGGGTTAGGGTTTTTACTGCACATCTTGTAAGCTTTTGCTTAACTTGTATTTCCCTTTCTTCTTCTTGTATTGAGAGTGTTGCAGGGCTTCTCCGCCTTTGGTAGTTACCATAAAGGAGTGTTATTCATAGTGGAGGGTGTGTGCGTTGGTGTGGATCCTTGGATTAGTCACCTCTTGTTGAGGTGGATACCAAGTAAAATCCTAGTGTTAGCGTGTTTGTGTTTGTTTCTGTATTTTCCGCTGCACATCCAAGAAGCAACAAGCAACGCCAAGCAACGCCAAGCAACGAAGCGCATCGAGCGAACGCGACGAGCTATTCACCCCCCCTCTAGCTACTTTTGGTCCTAACAGAAGTATCGGGAGAGAGTCGAACCGGAAGGGTCAAGCATATCAAGAAAAGCTAGAGGGTGAAGAAGTTGGAGCAAATTCTTCAAGTTCAAGACTTTATCAAGCTCAACTTTAAGATGCAATTCCAAGATGGGCTTGGATTTGACACAAGGGTGGCTCCACCATACACTTCTACGAGTTTCGATTCTTGGAAATCAAGAATCGAAAATTTTCTTATGATGGAGATAGAGCAATGGTTTGCTCTAATGGAAGGCTTCAAGGCTCCAAGAAATTCAAAGGGTAAAGTTCTCAAGAGGAGCAAGTGGAGCCAAGAGCAAGTCCAAAGGTGCGAGGCTAATGACAAAGTGACCAAGCTTTTGGTCAATTTATTGCCAAGCACCATCCTTTGCAAAATTGGAGAATTTGAAGATGCAAAGGAATTATGGAGCAAATTGGACAAGCTTCATAAAGAGATCCCTCCACTGTACAAGATCATGAAGAATCCAGAGAGGGTGACTCTTTGGAGCAAGATCAAGAGGAGGACTCCGAGGTTGAGAGATGCTCAACCTCCGAAGAAGAGGAAATCCAAGAAGCTTCATCCTCAAGGGAATGCAACGAAGGGAACAAGGAGGGAGCATACTCCTTGTTTCATGTTCAAGATGATGAAGCCTCCACCTCTAGGATTGAGGGGGAGCAATCCTTGGTGACGCCGGATCAAGAAGAAGGAGAAGCTTCTACATCCGGGTCAAGTGAAGAAGAAGAAGATGGTGCCACCTCCGAAATTCAAGAAATATCAAATGGAGGAGCAAGTGCCATCCCTACACAAGAAGGTATAAACATTTCAATTAATAATAAAAATCATATCATATGTTTTGAGTGTAGGGAAAGTGGGCACTACAAGAGCAAGTGTCCCAACTTGGCCAAGAAGAAGGGTCAAGTGACGCAAAAGGGCAAGGAGAAGCCCGAGGAGACCATTCCCGGAACAAAGAAGAGCAAGGAGCATATCATATGCTTCTCTTGCAATCAAAAGGGGCATTATCGGAGTCAATGCCCTAAGGGGAAGAAGATGGTCAAGGCTCAAGGAGGAAGCTCAAGTCAAGGGGGAGCCTCTAAGGTAAAAAGGAAGGTAACATTTATTGAGCCTACCCCTTTACATTATGGTAAAAAGCATGATAGTTCTAACTTTTATCATTTTAATGCAATTTACCATAAGAATAGGAAGCATGAGGGCTTTAAGGAAAAGCATGTGGCCCTACATGCCAAAACTACTACACCTAAGGCTAGGAATGTAGGTAAAAATCTAGGCAAGAACTCTAAGGACTTTAGATACAAGCCTAGAAACCAAAATGCTCATGGACTTAATGAAAAACCAAATTCTAAGGATTTAATGATAGAAAATCAAGTCTTGAGATCAAGACTTGATAAAATGGAAAAGACCCTAAAAAGGATGGAAAATATCCTAAAAGGGCAAAGTGAGCAAAACCTAGGGCTAGGAAAGTCAAAGCCATCAAATAGCCATAGAGGTTTGGGATACAAACCAAAGGCTAAGAAGGATGTGCCTAGTTATCATAGGGTTCCATATAGTTATGGAACAAACCCTAGGTTTAGTGGTCAAGTCAAGAATACTAGGGAAGTCATCCCTAGAGTATTTTTGCAACCAAAGTGACTAAGACTTCTAAGAAGTCTAAGAAAGTCACTAACAAGGTCACAAGGAGGCTATCCCTAGGGTTGACCTAGAAAATGTGACCAAGGCTTCTAAGAAGCCCAACAAGGTCACTAGGAAGGTATCTAGGGAAGTTATCCCTAGTGAGTACCTAGAGCATCCAAGGAGCACCAATAGGTGTTGGGTTCCTAGGAGCATCTTCTCTATCCCATAAATGGGTTAGAGAGTGTCAACTCCAATTAGAAGGGTAGTTAACCCAACTTTGAGGAAATTGACACTCAAGGAGCATTTTCAAGGTTTTTGTTAACCTTTGAAAATGAAATGGAACTATTATTTACTCCTTGAAAGAGTAAAATGTGCCTAGTGGTGAAAATTTGATTTTAATCTTAAAAGGCACATATTGGGAAATTCATAAGAGCTACCAAGTTGGGATTTTGGTATGTTCTTAGAAAATTAAAGGAAATTGAAGCCTTATGTTGAAGTGCTACTCTTGTGGAAAAATGAAATATGCCAACATTTGAGGATATGCTTAATTTCGACTGGCATAAATTAATCAAGGGAATTAGAAATGCCAATTTAGGCTCTGACATTTTTCTTGAAGCACTTTAGGGCAATCTAAGTTTAAGTTGTAAGTTTAGCTAAGGTTTTAAGGATACTTAGATAGTTAATCTAGGTATATTTTATTTATGCTAAATCTTGCCATGATTGTTTGCCCATCATATGTCATGACATCATGTCTATTTTTGCGTTCATGTTTTATTATGAAAAATACAAAAATACCATGTCATGACATTCATACATCATGTAGTTATAGGATATTTTCTTTTGAAAATTATTTCCTGTTGATGTATGCCATAATATTATCATGCATTAAGTTTAATTCCTTGTAATCAAGGACAAAAGGCATTTAACAACACTTATTAACAAGTGACATCCTAGGTGGGTGTCTAATATCTCCAAAATGCCTAGATAGTATGCATGATCCCTAGATTAGGGCAAAACCAATCTCTACATCTCACAAAGACCTATAAGATGACTTGTATGTGTTTTAGTGCACATTAGATACAAGTGAGATGTTAGGATGATGAACAAAACTCAAGATGTTGATTTAGTGCATTCTTTTGAGTTTTAGTTTCATCAAAACACATAGATATGTGTTTTCCCATCATTGGGAAAGCTAATGTACAAGTCATGTGCATTAAGCCCAAGGAATATGGTGGGATATTGGTTTTGAAAAAGTTTTCAAAATGACTTTGGAAAACCTTGGTGAAGGCTATCTTTTGATAGTAATCACCATTGGATAGTTAGACACAAACTTGAAGAAAACACTAAAGTTTTTGCAAGTTTTCAAGTTTGTGTCAATCTTTGAAAATATGATGTATTTTCATAGAAAACTATTTTTCCTTGATAATATATGCCTAAACAATGTCTACACGAAATTTCATAATTTTTAGATTTTGTAGAATTTTCTAGGGTTTCGAAGTTGACTGAAATGGAATTTCAACAACTATCGAATCCGATCGATCCATGGATCGATTGGAGTGCTGAATCGATCCATGGATCGATTAGGCAATCGCGATCTCCCAATCGATCACCGATCGATTCGGTAGTCTGAATCGATCGGTAGATCGATTCGAAGGTTCAATCGATTGGAACCCAACTCCAATCGATCCAAGTTGCTGATTTTGGCTGGAAAGGATTTCAGCACTTTGAACCTATTTTTAGTCTAGGTACTCATTCCAAACCCTTAAAATACATTTGTATACATAAAAAGGGTGTTTTCGTGTTGAAAACAAGGATGGAATGGTAAAGGAAGGCTAAGTTGAAGTTTAGGTTGAGGTTTGTTTCAAATTTTGAACATTTGAACCTCAAAACTTCTAAATCTGGGTTTCCTAAAGGTTTAGGATTCCAAGTCATTGTTGGTGCAATGACAGAAGTTTCCACCATGTCTTTAGGGGGAGGGACTCTTTAAAGACATGAAAATTATTTTTCATGAACCTTGGAAGGTGGTTAACCTTCTGTTGTGAACTTGCTCAAGGTTGAGCATTTAAACTTGAAATGAGGATAAATGGGGAGTGGATATCCTCATCATTTCAAGTGGCAACTCAAGTGGTTGAAAATGCTCAAGGTTGGGTATTTGTCAACATTGAGGGAGAAGTTAAGGATAATGAAGGGTATGGGACCTTCGATATTAAGTTGATCACAATGAGTGAAATTGTGATCACGATGAGCAACTCTTCAGGGGGAGAGTCTTCAACAAATGGAGTTGTTGCAGTGTGCCCAAAATTGGAGCATAGGTTGATGTGTGTCCAAAGACGGGTTGATGTGTTTTATTAGTAGGAGGTTGATGTGTGCCAATAGGGGGAGAATGAAAGGAAGTAAGTTAGGTTTTCATTACCTAGAGGGAGTTTGCCCTCTTAGGGGGAGAATGAAAAGCTTAATTTATGGGTTCATTACCTAGTGGCATGAAGAAGGAGGCTATAGGATTAGCCTAACTTACATGTGGGATTGTAAGTGTTATTGTGGTATTGTCAAACATCAAAAAGGGGGAGATTGTTGGTGCAACATCCCTCGGGTCAAGGTTGACTGGTTAACCAAGCTGAGTCTTGGTTTGGGTTTAGATGTTTGACAATAAGATATTGATCGAAGAAGAGTCAAGTAGGTCAAGGTTGACCGATACTTGATGGGGAAAAGTCCAAGTGGATAGAAGGAAATCCTAGTGAGTGAAGCTGGGTGAAAGTCCCGTGAGTGAAGCCGGTGAAAGTCCTAGTGAGTGAAGCTAGGTAAGGAAATCCTAGTGAGTGAAGCTAGGTGAAAGTCCCGTGAGTGAAGCCGGTGAAAGTCCTAGTGAGTGAAGCTAGGTGAAAGTCACGTGAGTGAAGCCGGTGAAAGTCCTAGTGAGTGAAACTAGGATGGAAAACCCTAGTGAGTGAAGCTAGGTGAAAGTCCCGTGAGTGAAGCCGGGCAAGGAAGGAAATCCAGATGGATCAAGGATGATCGGACATCCGGTGTTGGGAAGTCCAAGTAGGTCAAAGGATTGATGGATACTTGGCAAGAGGAAATCCGGATCAAGGATGATCGGACATCCGGTGTTGGGAAGTCCAAGTAGGTCAAAGGATTGACTGGATACTTGGCAAGGAAGGAAGTCCAGATGGGTCAAGGTTGACCGGACATCGGTGGAAGTCCAAGTAGGTCAATGGAGTGACCGGATACTTGGCACGACGAGTAAAAGTCCAAGTGGGTCAAAGGATTGACCGGACACTTGGTGGGGAGTCCTAGCAGGTCAAGGAGTGACCAGATGCGAGGCATGATGTACCAACAGGTCAGGTTGACCGGATGTTGGTTAGGGAGGTTTGGGACTTGGTTTTGGGCAAAAACCAAGTCGGATCGATCCGTGGATCGATTCAGCCGTGGATCGATCGGTGGATCGATCCACAGATCGATTGAAAGCTCGGATCGATCCGTGGATCGATCCAGGTCCCGATCGATCGCCCGATCGATCGGGACTCTTCGCGCGATAAGCGCCGGATCGATCCGTGGATCGATCCAGCGCTTCTCAAGCACTGGATCGATCCGTGGATCGATCCAGCCTCCGATCGATTCGGAACATTCGAATCGATCGGGATCCAACCGTTGGCGTTAAGCCGCAGGCGGGCGTGGTCTTCGGCATCTCTTCACGAGCTCTTCTCGGATTCATTCCGCCTCCACAGCTCTCTACAAGCACGTGATCGCCAGTTCTTGAAGGTTCTTGGAGGCTTTCCAAGTCAAGAGGCGGATCTATTGCAGGAGGAAGAAGTTAGGGTTAGGGTTTTTACTGCACATCTTGTAAGCTTTTGCTTAACTTGTATTTCCCTTTCTTCTTCTTGTATTGAGAGTGTTGTAGGGCTTCTCCGCCTTTGGTAGTTACCATAAAGGAGTGTTATTCATAGTGGAGGGTGTGTGCGTTGGTGTGGATCCTTGGATTAGTCACCTCTTGTGAGGTGGATACCAAGTAAAATCCTAGTGTTAGCGTGCTTGTGTTTGTTTCTGTATTTTCCGCTGCACATCCAAGAAGCAACAAGCAACGCCAAGCAACGAAGCGCATCGAGCGAACGCGACGAGCTATTCACCCCCCCCTCTAGCTACTTTTGGTCCTAACAGGATGCAGCAAGGAGAAGGCCGAAGGACCCCAGATCAACTTCGGCCCTAGCAACTTGGAGGGAGTAGAGATCCTTCACGACGACGCGTTGATCATCCGAGTGGTAATTGTTAATTACACTATTCACTATACTTTTGTTGATACAGGGAGTTCGGTAAACATTATTTTTAAAAAGACGTTCGATCAGTTGCAAATTGATTGAAGTGAGCTACTGCCCATGCTGACCCACTTTACGGCTTCACGGGGAACGAAGTACTACAGCTCGGACATGCCCGTATGGCCGTCTCGCTCGGACATGCCCGTATGGCCGTCTCGCTCGGAGAAGAGCCACTGAAGAGAACTAGGACCACAACTTTCATCGTGGTGGACGCATAGTCAGCCTACAACGTCATCCTGGGCCAACCATCCCTCAACGAATTTCGAACGATGGTGTCAACTTACTGCCAGAAGATCAAGTTCTCAGTAGATGGTTAGGTGGGTGAGGTCAAAGGTGACAAACTGGCCGCTCGACACTGCTATGTTGAGATGGTCAAGACCGAAGCAAGAAGCGCTCGGAAGAATCCATGCTTGGAGGTGAACGTCGTCATCAGAAAACTTCAGGGGATGATCTACGAAGAACCTTAAGTCCAGAATCATCTAAGTCAGACGGAGGCCACCATATTAATTGCGGTCGATCGGGAACATGAGAAGAAGGCAGAGTGGCAGCAGAGTGCGAATCATCTCCAATCCTACAGGGCCGGATGAGAGGTGCACAAGTGAATTCATGCATTTTTGTATATCTCCCGAATGCAGGGCAAAATATGAATGAAAAACAAAGGCCTTTATGAAATGTATCTCCTGTTGGAGTGTATACTGAAAGCCTAAGCTTTGTAAATATTCATTATGAATAAAGAATCACATTTGGTCAAATTGTCTACATTTGTTTGTAGTTGTTCATTTAATTTATATTGTAGATAACATAGTATGTGGTGTCACATACAGAAGATGATGTTATCAGTACCTTATAAATTATAAACAGTAGCTCACGACTAAAATAGAAAGGAACAAACCATTAGAAGGTCGTAGTGTAATTAGGTATTAGTTTATCTTGACTATATAATTACACTAGTACACTCAGAGTGTATTGAGTAGGACCATTAGAGGTCGTTTCTTTTATACTGACTTTATAAAGGAACAAAGACCTCAGTTATTATGGAAGTGTGTGCTCTTAATCCTAATATAATAACAAGCACATATGTTTGATATTTATTTCTTTAATTTATCAATGGGTGAGATTTAGTTCGATGAATCAATAAACTCGATAAGTTGGGAAATGGTATCACTTATAGTGTGTATTGTTGATTATAGAAGGAAACTGTGTCCTAGAGATACTAGGTTGATAATGTCCTCAAGAGGAGCTCATAAAGATTATCATGTTAAACCCTGCAGGTGGACTTAGTCCGACATGATAATAAGGTTGAGTAGTACTACTCTTGGACTTAGATATTAATTAAATGAGTTGTCAGTAACTCACTTAATTAGTGGACATTCAATATCTTAAACACAGGGAGACTAACACACTCATAATAAGAAGGAGCCCAAAAATGTAATTTGGGATTGGTGCGGTAGTTCAATGATAGTTCTCTAGTGGAATGAATTATCATTGATAAAATTAAGTTGTGTGTTCGGGGCGAACACGGGATGCTTAATTTTATCGGGAGACCAAAACCAATTCCTCCTCTCGGTCCCTATCGTAGCCTCTTATTTATAGAGTTCTATACCCACCTATACCCACCTTCTATACCCACCCAATAGGGGCCGGCCAAGCTAGCTTGGGAACAAGCTAGGGCCGACCTAGGTATAAGATTGGGTGGCCGGCCCTAGCTTGAACCCAAGCTAGTAGGGCCGGCCAAAATAAATTTAAAAGAATTTTAATTTTAATTTTTATTATGTGGAAGAAATAATTTATTAAAGAGAATTTGAATTAAAATATCTCTCTTGTAAAATTTACAAAAGATTAAAGAAAGAGATTAGATCTCTTTCCTTATTTGTAGATTGGTGAGATATTTTATTTTCTCTTTAAAAATTATTCACATGTTGTAAAATTAAAATTATGGAAATTTCTTTTTATTAACCATGAAGAGATTTTTTGAAGAGAAATTTTATTTTTAAAATTTCCGGAAACAAATTAGGAAAGTTTTAATTGTTGATTGAAACTTGTCCAATTTGCTTCCCATTGATGTGGCCGGCCATTAGAGATTAATTGGGGAAATATTATTTTATTTTTCTCAATTAAATCATGTCAAGGGAATTAAGGAAATTTTATTGTAATTAAATTTCCTAATTTGCCTAGGCCAAAGAATATAAAAGAAGGGGTGAGGGTGCCTTCACAAGACACAACCTCTATTGTTTTCTCTCCCTCTTTTGTTCCTTGGTGTGGCCGGCCATCCTCTCTTTCTCTTCCTCTTGTGGTGGCCGAATCTCCTTCTTCCATTGGAGCTCTTGTGGTGGCCGGATACTACTCGGAGAAGAAGAAGAAGAAGGAGAGAAAGCTAGCATCTCTTGGAGCTTGGTTAGTATTTTGGTTTTTCTCCTTGGTGAAGTTTTCCTTTGTGGCCGAACCTTGCTTGGAGGAGAAGAAGGTGGTTGGTGGTTTCTCATCTCGGTAGATCGTTGCCCACACAACGTCCGAGGTTAGAAGAGGAATACGGTAGAAGATCAAGAGGCTTTTCTACAAGGTATAACTAGTAATTTTTCTTTCCGCATCATGCTAGTTATTTATGGAAATAATACCAAATACAAGAGGCTTACGTTTTAGAATTTCGAATATATTTTTCGAAGTTGTGTTCTTTTATTTTTTCTTTTCCTTGTGATTTGATTGTTCTCTTTGGTTAACCTAAAGTTATTTTAGGAAATTAAATATTATCTTTCTATAAAAGGTTTTGTCTAGTCGGTGGTGGTTGCTCCCATATCCAAGAAGGCCATGTGCCTCGCCACGTCGATCTGGGAACCAATTATGAAACTAATATTTAATGGAATTAATAACTTAAGGAGACTTGGGTCGAACGTGTTAAGTTCCGGAGATCCAAGTCAAAACCTAAAGAACAAATAGATTAAGTTTTGGATCAAGCGTGTTAAGTTTCGCAGCGATCCAAAATTTAATTTAAAAGAACACATGGTAGCTAGGAAAGGTTCGGACCTTTGTACAAAATTTACAGTGGAACCTATAGGTTTTACGAGTAGCAACCAACAATTGGTATCGAGCTAGGGTTTTGCCTCTGTGTATTTGGTATTTAGTTTAATTATGCACATGTCATACATAATTTAGGCAGGTTAATAGTAGGATGTGTTAACTTTGTGAATGCAGGATCCAACTATTATGACTTTTAGTTATTATGTGTGTGATTGGACCCTTGGACATGTCAAGGGCATTTATATGTGTGTGTATGATTGTATTAAAATACAGCAGGAGCTGTATTTAGTTTTATTAGGATTTTATTTTTGATCTAGATACATGTACATTCCTTTTATGGAATATAGGATCAAAAATGTAAAATTCTATTTATGTCGCAGATCGAATCTTGCAAAGCGTGGAACCTTCTAAGGACCAGAGGCGCAGCGGAACTAGGAGCAAGATGGATGCGACAACTAGACCCGGTGGCGGTGGCCAAATATGGCAGCAGCTTGGGATGACAACACACGGAGGACAACTAGAGATAAAAGCCATAATAGTTGAAATTAGATTTTCTATTTATTGCTTTTATATTGTGCTGTGTGTGCATGTTAGTTTACAAGTAAAGTAGGCTAGCATAGTTAAAATTCCTCATTTATAAATAACTAAGTGAGAGAGGGATTTTTAAATAAATCCCATGGTCTCCATTACTGGTTTGTAAGTGATGCAAACAAGCTTGCGCGTTGGCTCTGAGTGCCTTCCTCCATAACGGATGAGCTTGTTTGCGGATCACTAGAACAGACTTCCATTTATGGATGACTATAGGAAGTTAATTAAGAGCGTGTGATCTTCCCCAACGGAAGGGGCATAATCTTATTAATGGACTTAGTGTCAAGTAATGGTATACACTTAGACACATCCAATAGTATCCTCCCCAACGGAGTCACTGCTATTATTTGTGTGACCAAATAATACCAACTATTAATTTTATTTGTCAAAAAGTTAGGTTGACAAGATAATAAAATTAATGGGTTAAAACCCTCCTTTTACAAATGTTGAATTTGTATACGTCCACACTAACGTGGCATACAAAATTCACGGTGTTATGAGGTGTTGGTTAATTTAAAATAGTATTGTTTGAGGAATCAATATTATTCTAAATTTAGAGTTCTGACCAAAAGTTATTTGTGATTCTTAGGATGACTTTCAACCCACTATCCATCATACTTCAACAAAATAGACTTTCTGGACCTAATTACATAGATTGGAAAAGAAACCTGGACATTGTTCTTACTGCTGAAAGCTATTGACTGAACCTTGTCCTGATGCACCCATGGTGAATCTACCCAAGAGGAGATTGAATATCATAAGAGATGGGTAAAGGCGGATGAGATGGCGCGGTGTTACATTTGGCTTCAATGTCAAATGTATTGCAACATTAGCATCAAGATTTCTGACGACTTATGATATTATGAACAATCTCAAGGAGCTCTTTGGTCATCAGGATAGGGCTTCTAGACAAGAAGCTATGAGAAAGATAATGGCAGCCACCATGCAGAGGGTACTCTGTGAGGGATCATATCCTAAAGATGATGGCTTATCCGAACGAGATCTGAGATCCTTGGAGGAGAAATTGATGGGAAACCCGGATCGATATGATCCTCCAAACGCTACCTAGAAGTTTTGAGCGGTTCCGCTTGAACTATAATATAAATAAAAGGATTTATTCATTAGGGAAACTACTGACAGGAAGGATTATTTCGTCACAATTCTCAAATTCACTTTCTTGAAAATGGTTCTACTTCTAAACCGAAAGGAAAGAAGAAGAAACAAGTGGCTCGGAAAGAAAGTGAATAAATCTCAGTACGGGATTTAAAGTCGGAGTGAAGAAGTCAAGGGCAAGTGCTTCATCTGCAAGCAGGACATTGGAAGGCGGACTATCCTCGTAGGAACCAAAACAAAGGTATATCTCATGCTCTAGTTGTTGAAACATGTTTAGCGGTGTTATCTACCAGCACCTGGTGTGTAGATACGGGAGCCACTGATCATGTCTGCAATTCCTTGCAGGGTTCCAGGAAACCCGACGACTATCTGAAGGGAGATTATCTACATGGGCAATGCTACTAAGGTGGCATCTGTTAGTGGGAGGCGTCTACTTATCTTTTAGTAGAAATAAAAATTGGTTTTAAGAAATTATCTTTATGTACCCGTTTTAGAAAGAAATTTAATTTCAGTTTCTAAACTGTTTTAGATGGATATTCGGTTTCTTTCGATTGATGTAGTTATTAAAAGAAATAAAGTGATTATCGGTGCATTAGTTGGCAATTTGTATACATTAAATCTAATTTCTTCCACAAAGCAAAACATGGAAATTTATAACTCATCTTCTAATTCTAAAAGAAAAAACCTTCGGAAATGAACCAAGCATATCTTTGGCATCTAAGGCTTGGTCATATTAACTTAAGTAGGATTCAGAGGCTTATAACCGATGGACTTTTGAGTTCATTAGAGTTGGAAAATTTTCCAACTTGTGAATCCTGCTTAGAAGGTAAAATGACCAAAAGGCCGTTCAAGGCCAAGGGGTATAGAGCCAAAGAAGTGTTAGAATTGGTTCACTCTGATTTGTGTGGTCCTATGTCTGTCCAGGCAAGAGGAGGTTTTGAATATTTTGTCTCTTTCATAGACGATTATTCAAGATATGGATACATTTACCTAATGCAAGTCCGAGTGCTTTGATAAGTTCAAAGAATACAAGGTCGATGTGGAGAAACGACTAGGTAAAAGTATCAAGACACTACTGATCCGATCGTGGTGGCGAATACCTCTTAGGAGAATTTAGGAATTACTTATCGAGGTCGGATTCAATCCCAATTGTATGCACTGGAACACCCCAATAGAATGGTGTGGCGAACGAAGGAATAGGACTCTTATGGAGATGGTTAGATCAATGATGAGTTATTCAATTACCAAATTCATTTTGGGATATGCTCGGAAACAGAGTATGTTCCGAACTTAGTACCTTCTAAATCAGTTTCTTCTACTCCCATAGAATTGTGGAATGGGCGAAAACCCAGTCTAAGACATATTCGGATTTGGGGTAGTCCAGCACATGTGCTGAAACCAGATGCTGATAAGTTAGAATCCCGTACAGAAGTTCGCGTGTTTGTAGGATATCCCAAAGGAACGAAAGGTGGTTTATTTTATAGTCCTAAAGACCAGAAGGTCATTGTTAGCACCAATGCCTAGTTTTTAGAAGAAGACTATATAATGGATCACAAGCCCAGTAGCAAAGTTGTTTTGGAAGAACTTAGAGAGGACATGTCTACTTCAGTACCAACAGTACAAGATGAAGTACCACAAGAGACTGCAACACGTGTCACACATGATACACAACCACAGACAGTGCCTCGTCGTAGTGGGAGGGTTGTAAGGCAGCCTGAAAGATTCATGTTTTTGGGAGAGTCTTCGGACTTGATCCCGGGTAAACATGAACTTGATCTACGAACATATGACGAAGCACTCCAAGATATAGATGCAGCATCTTGGCAAAAGGCAATGAATTCTGAAATAGAGTCTATGTACTCTAATAAGGTCTGAGAGCTTGTAGAACCACCTGATGGTATAAAAGCCGTTGGATGCAAGTGGATCTACAAAAGGAAAAGAGGGACAGACGGGAAGGTAGAAACCTTCAAAGCTAGGCTTGTTGCAAAAGGCTACACTCAGAAAGAGGGAATCGATTATGAGGAAACTTTTTCACCGGTAGTCATGCTTAAGTCTATCCGGATACTCTTATCCATTGCTGCTCATATGGATTATGAGATTTGGCAAATGGATGTCAAGACAGCTTTCCTTAATGGAAGTCTTGAAGAGAACATCCATATGAAGCAACCAGAAGGGTTCATTGAAAAAGGCAAAGAGCATCTAGTGTGCAAGCTCAATCGGTCCATTTATGGACTAAAGCAAGCTTCAAGATCTTGGAACATCCGGTTTAATGAAGTAATCCAGTCATATGGATTTATTCAAAGTCCGGATGAGTCTTGTGTATATAAGAAGTGTAACGGAAACGTGGTGGTTTTTCTTGTACTATACGTAGATGATATTTTGCTAATTTGCAACAATGTCAAGGTATTATCAGAAGTAAGGGTATGGTTGTCCAAACAATTTGATATGAAGGACTTAGGAGATTGTGCACACATTCTTGGGATCAAAGTTATAAGGGATCGTAAGAAAAGAATGTTGTGTCTGTCCCAAGCTTCATATATAGATACAATCCTTGCTCGTTTTAGCATGCAGGATTCCAAGAAAGGTTTCTTACCTTTTAGACATGGAGTAGCTCTATCTAAAGAGATGTCTCCAAAGACATCGAAAGAGATAGATGACATGAAAGCAGTTCCTTATGCTTCAGCTGTAGGAAGCCTAATGTATGCAATGCTATGTACGAGACCTGATATCTTTTGCCGTGGGCATGGTCGGCAGATATCGAGTAACCTGGACAAGGACATTGGACTGATGTAAAGCATATATTAAAGTACACGAGAAGGACTAGAGATTATATGCTAGTTTACCAAGACGATCCGCTCCCGGGTTACAGATTGATTTCCAATCGATAGGGATAACGATGAAGTCTACATCGGCTATGTGTTTACTTTAGGAGGTGGAGCCATTTCATGGAGGAGTGTTAAGCGAATTCGGACTCAACCATGGAAGCGAGTATTTAGCAGGCAGCCAAAGAAGCGGTATGACTCGGAACTTTCTAATGGACTTAGATGTGATTCTGGTTTGCCCAAAATCATCACAATTTATTGTGATAATAGCGGTGTTGCAAACTCAAAGGAACCACGAGCTCATAAGGCAAGTAAACATATAGGCGTAAGTACCACGATACGAGATATCGTGAAGCGAGGAGAAGTTGTCATCGCCAAGATTGCATCACGGATAACCTGGCGGATCCTTTCACTAAGGCCCTTCAGAAAGCTTACGATCGACATGTGGAGGAATGGGAATCGGATGTATGGTAGAAGATATGGCTTAGTCATTAGTATAAGTGGGAGATTGTTGGAGTGTATCGAAAGCCTAAGCTTTGTAAATATTCATTATGAATAAAGAATCACATTTGGTCAAATTGTCTACATTTGTTTGTAGTTGTTCATTTAATTTATATTGTAGATAACATAGTATGTGGTGTCACATACAGAAGATGATGTTATCAGTACCTTATAAATTATAAACAGTAGCTCACGACTAAAATGGAAAGGAACAAACCATTAGAAGGTCGTAGTGTAATTAGGTATTAGTTTATCTTGACTATATAATTACACTAGTACACTCAGAGTGTATTGAGTAGGACCATTAGAGGTCGTTTCTTTTATACTGACTTTATAAAGGAACAAAGACCTCAGTTATTATGGAAGTGTGTGCTCTTAATCCTAATATAATAACAAGCACATATGTTTGATATTTATTTCTTTAATTTATCAATGGGTGAGATTTAGTTCGATGAATCAATAAACACGATAAGTTGGAAAATGGTATCACTTATAGTGTGTATTGTTGATTATAGAAGGAAACTGTGTCTTAGAGATACTAGGTTGATAATGTCCTCAAGAGGAGCTCATAAAGATTGTCATGTTAAACCCTGCAGGTGGACTTAGTCCGACATGATAATAAGGTTGAGTGGTACTACTCTTGGACTTAGATATTAATTAAATGAGTTGTCAGTAACTCACTTAATTAGTGGACAATCGATATCTTAAACACAGGGAGACTAACACACTCATAATAAGAAGGAGCCCAAAAATGTAATTTGGGATTGGTGCGGTAGTTCAATGATAGTTCTCTAGTGGAATGAATTATCATTGATAAAATTAAGTTGTGTGTTCGGGGCGAACACGGGATGCTTAATTTTATCGGGAGACCAAAACCAATTCCTCCTCTCGGTCCCTATCGTAGCCTCTTATTTATAGAGTTCTATACCCACCTATACCCACCTTCTATACCCACTAATAGGGCCGGCCAAGCTAGCTTGGGAACAAGCTAGGGCCGACCTAGGTATAAGATTGGGTGGCCGGCCCTAGCTTGAACCCAAGCTAGTAGGGTCGGCCAAAATAAATTTAAAAGAATTTTAATTTTAATTTTTATTATGTGGAAGAAATAATTTATTAAAGAGAATTTGAATTAAATTATCTCTCTTGTAAAATTTACAAAAGATTAAAGAAAGAGATTAGATCTCTTTCCTTATTTGTAGATTGGTGAGATATTTTATTTTCTCTTTAAAAATTATTCACATGTTGTAAAATTAAAATTATGGAAATTTCTTTTTATTAACCATGAAGAGATTTTTTGAAGAGAAATTTTATTTTTAAAATTTCCGGAAACAAATTAGGAAAGTTTTAATTGTTGATTGAAACTTGTCCAATTTGCTTCCCATTGATGTGTCCGGCCATTAGAGATTAATTGGGGAAATATTATTTTATTTTTCTCAATTAAATCATGTCAAGGGAATTAAGGAAATTTTATTGTAATTAAATTTCCTAATTTGCCTAGGCCAAGGAATATAAAAGAAGGGGTGAGGGTGCCTTCACAAGACACAACCTCTATTGTTTTCTCTCCCTATTTTGTTCCTTGGTGTGGCCGGCCATCCTCTCTTTCTCTTCCTCTTGTGGTGGCCGAATCTCCTTCTTCCATTGGAGCTCTTGTGGTGGCCGGATACTACTCGGAGAAGAAGAAGAAGAAGTAGAGAAAGCTAGCATCTCTTGGAGCTTGGTTAGTATTTTGGTTTTTCTCCTTGGTGAAGTTTTCCTTTATGGCCGAACCTTGCTTGGAGGAGAAGAAGGTGGTTGGTGGTTTCTCATCTCGGTAGATCGTTGCCCACACAACGTCCGAGGTTAGAAGAGGAATACGGTAGAAGATCAAGAGGCTTTTCTACAAGGTATAACTAGTAATTTTTCTTTCCGCATCATGCTAGTTATTTATGGAAATAATACCAAATACAAGAGGCTTACGTTCTAGAATTTCGAATATGTTTTTCGAAGTTGTGTTCTTTTGTTTTTTCTTTTCCTTGTGATTTGATTGTTCTCTTTGGTTAACCTAAAGTTATTTTAGGAAATTAAATATTATCTTTCTATAAAAGGTTTTGTCTAGTCGGTGGTGGTTGCTCCCATATCCAAGAAGGCCATATGCCTCGCCACGTCAGTACTGGGAACCAATTATGGAAAATAATATTTAATGGAATTAATAACTTAAGGAGACTTGGGTCGAACGTGTTAAGTTCCGCAGGAGATCCAAGTCAAAACCTAAAAGAACAAATAGATTAAGTTTTGGATCAAACGTGTTAAGTTCCGCAGGCGATTCAAAATTTAATTTAAAAGAACACATGGTAGCTAGGAAAAGGTTCAGACCTTTGTACAAAATTTTTGTACAGTGGAACCTATAGGTTTTCCGAGTAGTAACCAACATCTCCATCAACGGTCGAGCGGCGACCTTAAACAGGAGTCATCATCAATGGTCCAGCGGCGACCTTAAACGCGTGTCTTCATCAACCGTAGAGCGGCGACATTAAACCCTTGTCTCCATCGTCGGTCGAGCGGCGACTTTAAACCCCTGTCTCCATCGACGATCGAGCGGCGACCTTAAATGCGAGTCTTCATCAACCGTCGAGCAACAACGTTAAACCCTTGTCTCTATCGACAGTCGAGTGGTGACCTTAAACCCCTTATCTCCCTAGACGGTTGAGCGGCGACCTTAAACACATGTCTTCATCAACCATCGAGCGACGATGTTAAACCCTTATCTCCATCAACAGTCGAGCGGTGACCTTAAACCCTTATCTCCACCGACGGTCGAGCGACGACCTTAAACACGTGTCTTCATCAACCATTGAGCGGCGACGTTAAACCCTTGTCTCCACCGACGATTGAGTGACGACCTAAACGTGTGTCACCATCAACGGTCGAGCGGCTTCCTAAAACCTGGGTATTCATCAATAGTCGAGCGGTGACTATAAACCCTTGAGTCAGAGACTCCAGTGTCGATCAGCCAGGTTTGAGTTATATTAGAGCCACAGGCTCTAGAAGTCGAGCGGCGACTATAAACCCTTGAGTCAGAGACTCTCGTGCTAATCGACCGGGTTTAAGTTATATTAGAGCCACGGGCTCTAGAAGTCGAGCGGTGACTATAAACTCTTGAGTCAGAGACTCTCGTGCCGATCGACCGAGTTTGAGTTATATTAGAGCCACGGGCTCTAGAAGTCGAGCGGCGACTATAAACCCTTGAGTCAGAGACTCCCGTGCCGATCGGTTGGGTTTGAGTTATATTAGAGTCACGAGCTCTAGAAATCGAGCGGTGACTATAAACCCTTGAGTCAGAAACTCCCGTGCCGATCGGCCGGGTTTGAGTTATATTAGAGCCACGAGTTCTAGAAGTCGAGCGATGACTATAAACCCTTGAGTTAGAGACTCCCGTATCGATCAGCTGGGTTTGAGTTATATTAAAGCCACGGTTTTAGAAGTCAAGCGGCGACTATAAACCCTTGAGTCAGAGACTCCTGTGTCGATCGGCCGGGTTTGAGTTATATTAGAGTCACGAAATCTAGAAGTCGAGCGACAACTATAAACCCTTGAGTCAGAGACTCCCACGCCGATCGGCTGAGTTTGAGTTGTATTTGAGCCACGGGCTCAACGTTAGAAACTTTCGTGCTAACTGGTCGGGGCCGAGCGATCTTCACTAGTCACGGACCAGTTTATCAGAGCATCTATCTCCCCCATTCGGGGTCAAGCGATCATCACTAGTCACGGATCATCATATCAGATCTTTTATCTCCCCCGTTCGGGGTCGAGTTGTCTTCCTTGGTCTCGAACCAGCATACGGGATTCCTTGTCTCCCTCATTCGGAGTCGAGCAGTCTTCGAAAGCTCAGCGAGCTGGCGAGCATTGATGAATAGTCGACCGTGAACCCCGGGCTACTCAAAAGATCGAAGTCTATAGTATATAGCGACCGTTCAGCGCTATTCTTTAAAATACTCCTAGGGTCGAGCGGGAGATCACAGAATCTGAATATCAGAGGGGTAGATCGACTGATAGAATAATCATGAATGAGGCCACGAGCTCTTGCAAATAATCAAAAAGAGTTGAAAAACATACAAGGAGGTAAAGCTCGTCCGAACGGATGAGCATGCATTTAAACTTCAAAAATTTTACATCTTGCAGGAACACTCGACCTCACTTAAGAACGCTCGGCCTCAGTCGAGATAGCCCAGGACATCGTCGGGCAGTGCGGCAGTGACCTTGTCCCGGCTTATGATGACATTACTGGTCAGATCGGCCGGTAGATGGCCTCCCGCACAGAGCTGGTCGATCGCCCCATCGATGGCCAGATCAAACAGGCGGAGGGCTCGGTCAGCGACTTTATCATTGAAAGCATCCGAGCGAATGTAGGTTTACTTCCTGACCTCAAACCTACTCGACTCGGCCTCTTGATAGGTCTTCAGGGCCGCTCAGGAGGCCTCCGGCACATCCTTGGCAGTGGCAAGCACTGTATCTTTGGAGGCAATTTGGCCGCGAAGGGTTGTTTCTTCGGTCGAGAGCGGTTGTTCCGCTCAGCGATCAGGAAGTCCTCGGCTTCCTTGAGCTTTTGGATGAGGACCCGGGCCTCCTTATTCTTTTCATCAAGGTCCGCAATGGCCCAATTCTTCTGCGCGTTCGTTGACTCAATCTTATTATCAAAAGTGGTGACCTATTTATTAAGCCGCTCCAGCATCATGGCTTGCCCGACGCTCTTGGCCCGTTCGGCCTCAAGCAGTTTGTCGCTCTTCTCCAGAGCAGCTTGAAGCCTAGCCACCTTGGTGTCTGTTTGTTCTTGAGCGATGGAGGGTTGGCAGCTCGACGCCTTTAATTGCTTCACCTCCTCTTCCAAAAATGCGAGTTTGTGGTACATGGCTAGGCTCTCCACCCAATATTGTGGATGAGTAAGAGGTGGTCAGCGCCGATCGGAGGTAATATAAGAAGTTACAATAAAGGGAACACTTACTCCAGTGGACATCTAGGTGTGGTTGTTCGTGAGCGCACCCGGAGGCATCATCGTCGCACGAGCTCGAGCATCCTCCCAGATCTTAGCGAGCGGTCCATGAATGATGATCTAGTGCTCGGGGCCTCGGGACTCAGCGCTCGGCTTGCTGTAGTCTTTGGTGGATAGATGTAGGATCATGGTTATGTGGCGTTGGCTACTCAGGGCCGATTGAGCCAAGGTTACTCGGTTGGACGGTCAGAAGGAGGACGTCGGACGGATGCTGAACTTTTTTACCTTCGAGGGCTTCGAAGGTGGTGGCATGAAGGCCACTGGCGGCGTGACAAGAGTCCCCTACGGCAGATTAGCCAAGGAGGGCATCCGATCAGACGACACAGAGGCTGCCATTTGAAGCAGAGTCATAATCGAAGTTTTGACCCGCTCGACAGACTGCACACATGAAGTAGTGGAGCGTGATGAAGGCTCTGCTCAGTGCCTCTTGTGCCTGTTTAGTGGTACATTGGAGGAGGCCGAGCTTGATGGCTCCTCAACCAGAATGACCGGACGCCTCTCGGATGGAGGCTGTGATCCCGCGGCCGCTCCTACGCTCGGCGCATGGCTGGCCTCGCCTCCACTCACCAAGATGGGCATCGCATCGCTCTCATCCTGGGGCTCTTCATGTGAGCCGACCGGCTGTCGGCTGCAGGCCGCAGCTCGCCAGTTCTTCAATGACCACCGCATTGATCGCGGCGTCCTTGAACTTTGCCTTGTCGAGCAGACGCGCGTGCAACATGACTTCAGCTGCAAAAGAGACAGAGAAATCAGTTAGCATCAAAGGAAGAATTAAAGAAGCTTCATACCTAGGCTGGTCAGCAGTCGGGTGCGGATCAGACTTAAGCCGAAGATATAAAGGACGCCTTCCAGCAGTAACTTGTGGATGTCGTACTTCTGACTGGCCAACATCGAACCTGCGTTTAGGTAGTCCAATCAGCTCTTATAGCTCTTTAAGGGAAGCTGAGGCGCCACTTTGAGCTGCCAGTGAGTCGGGAAGTCTGGCCGCTCAGAAAGGAGCATGAAAAAAAAAATATTCTTTCCAGTGCTTGTTGGAGGTTAGCATCTTGTCGAAGAATACTAAACTGACTTGAGATTGGAAGAGGAAAGTCCCCAGATCGGACAGTTTGGGATAATAAAAATAGTGGAAAACCCGGGGAGTAAGGGGGATGCCATGCCATACAGTAATTGGAAGGAATTCGACACAAGTTAAGGAAGGGAAATGCGAAAATATTTACAAATTGCGGGAATGAAGGGATGGAGTGGAAACCGTAGACCAGCGATAAACTAATCCTGAAAGAAACAGATACAGCCGGTCGGCGGAGAATTGGGCTGATCAGACGGAGAAGGCAAAACAATATGATGATCAGAAGGAATTTTGAATACATCTCTCAAGCTCTTAGCGTCGCCTCCATCGAACCTAAACTCCATGGATGTGTACCAGAGTTCAGGGACAGAGGCAGATGGCTACGAAGAACTTGCCATCGCAAAAACAGACGAAAAGGGGAGGTTGAGGGGAAGAAAGGCGACCGAAAGAGGAAAAAGTTACAGGAGTGGCACCGGAACACAAGAAGAAAGGTCGAAAAGCTCAAAGACAGTCACGGTTGGAAGAAAGCTTACTGGGGAGGGGTCGCTGAAGAAGAAGCACGGAGGATCACTGGAGAATGGATCGCACAAAAGTAGAGAGATGGTCATCGGAAGCACTCGAGGGAGACTACGAAGGAAGCGACGCGGCGGGCTTATAAGCTTCAGGTTCGACCGATCGGAGCCGTCTGATCTAGGTCGCGGAAACCTAGGCCAAGATCTCATCATCAAATTTGAATCGCCAAATATCACACCATGCCTATCATGTCAGGCGTGCGGCGACATTGGGCGTGACACGTGGCGCATCCCCACAGGTCAACATTTAATAACAGCATGGAAGCGTACTTAGCCTTAATGCGCAGAGATTTGCACGATTTCCCAGAAGTCTGGGTGATGTTAGCATGGCTCGCGCATGTCCAAGATAGCCCAAGGAAAGATTTCACAAGTGCAAACCTTCGTCGTGCCGATCGGATCGAGGGAGCATACCTATGCCCGAGCGACAAGCTTCAATAGGTTGATCGACAAGGAAACCTACTCGGATAATTATCTAGTCAGTCAGACTATAGCCTCCTTCGACTAAACTTGAAGGGGAGGCTTGTGATGTGGTGATGATGAAGGGTCCCACCCCGCTACCACGGTGGAGGTCAAAGGAGGTCAAAGTCAAGATGGTCAACGAGTGGATGATATCGACCAGTCAGGAGAATCATGCTCCGACCGGGGAGAAGGAACCGATCCACCGTCGCCCTCGACACGGGGAGCATTCAAACAACCAACGCTTAAGGGAGAACACCGCACAGAAGCGAAGCCAAGCGGATCCTCCGTTCGGCATAGCAACAGACTCAACATCAGCCAAGTATACGGACAGTGGACTTCCGGCCAGCAACAGAGCATGCGGACAGTGGACTTTTGGTCGAGCGGCTATCCCGCTCAACCCGACAATAGAAAATATGCGGACAGTGGACTTCCGACTGAGCGACTATCCTGCTCGGCTCGATAATAGACATCAAGGATAGACCGTTGATAATGTAATGTGAAAGTTAACTTGCTCTAAGAATTCCACGAAATGTTGAGCTACAGAACCTCAGTGATGTCTTGCGGACAATTAGCGAATGAGGAAAAAAATCATAAGTAAGCAAGTCAGGGAGGGATCCCTGGCGCAGCTACTTCAACGATCAAGTCAGAAAGCAATGGTGATACAAGATGGAAAATGCAAACAAATATGTGGACATGCATGCGTACTTGCACCAATGGATAAATACCCCCTTTTATAATGCCTCTCAAAACTTCCATATTTAATGAGGTATTATCCTACTATCAGTCATTCTGTCCTATCACTATACTTATACCATATGCAACAATCACATCACAGACATAGGGAGAGTATGTGGCATATATTGCATATCTATATACTGATACAATTTTCTAATTCTCTGACAAACTAACGTGCTATATTAATGAAGAAAATGGGCATTTGGACCAGAGCCATTTGAGTTGTTGGGCTGCTAGCTAAAAGATGTGCTAGTGTAAACCCTAAGAGTCAATCAAGAGTTAATCGACTTAGGACATATTGTATCATATTTCATTAATAAAAGACAAAAGTTATGGTTATTATATTTACTTTAGATCTGTACTTGATAAATAAATATAATAATGTCCTAGAGTATTATGTTCTAGTTTATAGTATATCAATTGATTGAATTGATAGTGAGAAACTGTAGATATATATAAAAGACTATTCTAAACTATTCTTAGTCAATAAGTCAAACACTAATATACAAGGATAATATTTGTGCATTTAGACTAGCATGTAGATTGTTACGAACTGCAAGTGCACGGTTATGTCATCAATAATATAAAAAATTATCTTACCCACAGGGCTGGTTATAATCACTAGTGATTTCTCATGTAGAATTAGCTAAACAATTAATAATGACAAGTTACATGCTAAGTAGAGAAACAAGATTGAAAATAAGAAAGAGAGAGAGGAACCTGGTTTGGAGAATGTTCTATTGGTGCGGGAAGCATCCGACGATCGAACTTGAGTTTTGATAATGACAAAGGGTTCAAAGTTAAGGTTATTGGTGGTCTAACGAGTTTGAATGAGATTGCAGGAAAGTCCTAAGTGTACTTAGGCAAAAGTCCTAGCTGCGGTTAGGCAGGTGGAAAACCTTAAGGGGTGGTAACCCTAGGTCCTAAGGGGTGGTAACCCTAGGTAGAAAATCTTGGCAGGTCGAAGTCTTCGGGCAAAAACCCTAGAGTCGGGGACTCTAGGTTGAAATCTTGGTGTCGCGAACCGGGTGGAAGACTGGACGGGTCGTGGAGCGAACGTTTAGCAGAAAGTCCTGGAGATTCGGACGCTGAGAAAAAGTCCAGTTGGTCTAGAGGATCAATCTGGAAAACAGGTAAACTCTCCTGAGTGGAGTAGGTGAGGACGCGTTCCCCAGTGAGGGAACAGTAGGCATCGGTTCGACCTAGGGTTTCTGGAGGTGAAATCCGAAGTCAGAACCGGACAGTCCAGAGACTGTCAAAATAACTTTCTATTTATCTTATTTTATTGTACTAACCTTGTTTTACAGGGTATACTTTGTTTATAGACTAACATGCCTTGCAGGATGAAAATTACACAAGAAAAGCCTCGGATGAATAGTCCTGAGACATCCTCCATGGAGCTTGGAGGCGTCTCGGGTGACTTGATCGACAGCCCCGCAGCAAGGCGCGAGGGCACCCTCCATGGAGCTTGCAGGTGCCCTCAGGCGGATAAGCAGTGAGCGTTACAGATCTTATTAATGCGGCTGACTCAGCGGCTTGGAGGCGCCCTCCATGGAGCTTGGAGGCACTCTCAATAGGCTATTTAAGCTTAGTTCGAGCACCAGCTTGTACAATACTTGAAATCACAATCCTTTTTTTGTGTGCTACTCAAAGAATGATCCAACAAAGCTGTAACTTGACTCCGACGACCAGAAGCCTTAAAATTCCCCCGTTTTTCGTTGTCGATATAATTTTCATTATTGCTTTATATTATACTTCAAAGTTGTAGTTTTTCGAATTGATAGTGATTGCCCAAAGTAAACACTCAACGAGTGTGGGCCTTGGAGTAAGAGTCACCACAGACTCCGAACCAAATAAAAACCTTGATGTTAGTATTGTTTTTATTTTTTCGCTACGTATTACTCGATTGTTTTAAAACGAACATAAAAGCCACGAGCGCTATTCACCTCCCCTCCTTTAGCGCTTTCAATCCTACATGTTTTAGGGGTTCAGTTTCATTGTGATATTTATCAATATATCATGGTTCACCAAATGTCTACCCTCAATTTACATGCACTTAGGAAGTTAGATTCATTAGCGGCTCTCCCCTGTAGTGGCCAAGCTGGAATACTATCTTGATCCATATCCTATACCACTAAATGATAATGATTCCTATAAAGTAAGTTAACAGGTACACCTGTCACTAGCGCCTCTCAGTCATAAATCACAAGAACACACTAACACTCAATAACATAGAGATAGAAATAACAAATATACCCAATTTCCTACTTTCTTGTGGAGAATTGCTTCTCCTTTTAAGATCATACCCTAGATGTTTGTTAATGGGATACCCCTATAATCTTAGGCATCTCCCTATAGGATCAACAAATTCTACACAACCTATTCAATCAAACATGATAATTAACCCCAAAACACATGCATTCACATAAGATCAAATAGATAGATTGCATGATAATGTCATCTAGATAGGAAATTGACATATGCATGAGTTCTTACATCAATCCACACCACAATTACTCTCTTAATCCTAGAACAATAGATATACTCTATGGCTAAGGGTGTCAATTCGGGTGGGTCGGGTTGGGTCGGATTGAGTTTTTTTTAGCCCAACCATAATCCGACCCGAACCTGAGTTCAACCCAAAATCCCTAAACCCAAACCCGAACCCGACCAACCTGAACCCGACCAACCCGAACCCGACCCAGATAACCCAAAAATTTGATTTAAAATGATTTTTTTTACTATTTTCCCTATAATTCTTCACTTTTATCTCAATACTCCATCATTATCATACAAATATGATATTAATATACATAAAAATATTTTAATTTTAAAAATAAAATTTGATTTAACCCAAAAAATCCACCAAACCCTATATTTAGGTCAACCCGGGTCAACCCGAATCCGACCCGATCTAACTCAAAAATTTTTAACCCTCCAACCCGAACCCAAAAATGCCCAACCCGAACCTGATTTTTTTCGGATCAACTCGAATTAGGTCATCGGGTCGGTTTCATTTTTGACACCCCTATCTATGGCAATAAGAAGAAGATCCAAAGACATAAGAATTACAAGCGTCCAAAACTTAATGAGAAAGAGAATGGAGAGAAGCTTATCTAATCGCATAGAGTGATCTTTGAATCCAATCATTTTGCTACCAGAGTCGATGAGGTGATGGAAACAGCTTCGGATCAGAGAACGAAGGTTGGAAAGGTCATGGATCGACACCAAGATGGATCTCCCAAAGGGAGAACCTTCCTCTCTCTTGAAAAGGGGAAGAAAACCCCTTTATATAGTGCAGGGCATGAACCTGGCACGACCCATGCCATGGACGTGTGGAATCCACACGATCAAGTTCTTCTTGGCTTAGGGTCAAGTGGCACAGCCGTGTGGAATCACATGACCGTGTTCTGCTCAGCCTCTAGTCGATCCACATGGTCATGTGTGTTGGTGCAACCTTAGGTCAAGGTTGACTTGGTTGACCTGACTCGAGTTGACCTGACTCGAGTTGTGTTTTGATGTTTGACGATGTTTGACGAGAAGAGAGTTGTATTCTTGATGTTTGACAAGAATAGGTGTTCGGGAGATTGTAGGTGCAACATTAGGTCAAGGTTGACCTGGTTGACCTGATTCGGGAAAAGTCCAAGCAGGGAGCTTGGCACGCGAAAAGTCCGAGCAGGGAGCTTGGCATTGGAAAAGTCCAAGTATGGAGACTTGGCACTGGAAAAGTCCAAGCAGGGAGCTTGGCACGCGAAAAGTCCAAGTATGGAGACTTGGCACGGGAAAAGTCCTGGTGAGTGAAGCCGGGCAGTGAGAAAGTCCTAACTGGGATATTAGGCAGTTGGAAAGTCCCGGTGAGTGAAGCCAGGCAGTGGGAAAGTCCTAACTGGGATGTTAGGCAGTTGGAAAGTCCTGGTGAGTGAAGCCAGGCAATGGAAAAGTCCTAACTGGGATGTTAGGCAATGAGAAAGTCCTAACTGGGATGTTAGGCAGTGTGGAAAGTCCTGGTGAGTGAATCCAGGCAAGGGAAAATCCAGATGGATCAGGGATGATCGGACATCTGGTGTTGAGGAAAGTCCAAGTAGGTCAAAGGGATTGACCGGACACTTGGCAGGGAGTTCTAGCAGGTCAAGGGAGTGACCAGATGCTAGGGATGAAGTACCAATAGGTCAAGGTTGACCGGATATTGGTTTGGAAGTCTTGGGACTTGGTTTGGGCAAAACCAAGCTCGGATCGTCAGACCGATCCGATACTTTTCTCGATCGGTCCGGTGACCGATCGACATCAAGCTCTGTTCGTTCTTGATCGACGGTGACCGATCAAGAAACAGAGGCGAAAAGCGTACTGATCGGTCCACGCATCGATCGGTCCCTGATCGGCCGTGGACCGATCGAGACGCAGCATCGCGAAGGAAAGGAAGGGATCGATGCGTGGACCGATCCTGTTTGATCGGTCCACGATCGATCGTATGTACGCAGATCGATCGATCGGTTCGGGACCGATCTGATCGGTCCACGCATCGATCGAGTAGCTGCTGCAACGCAACGGCTAGTTTCTTCATTGTTTCTTCTTCGCAGGTTAAAGGAGACGAGAGCATCTTCGTGCGTATTCTTCTTCCTCTTCTCTTCTCTTCTTGTTCTTCTGGTGCTTGAGCTTTGTTGAGCTCTTCTTCGCAAGCTTCGCGTGACTCCGACTGAGCTGCTGCTGTGGTTGGAGTCTGAGAAGCTGTTGCTTCTTCAACAGTCGACAAGAAGGCAAGGGTTGTTTACATTTGCTGTGTATTTACTTCTTGCTTCTCTTGTATTTGTACTCGTTATCTTGCTGTTGCAAGAAGTAGTTGTGGTGAGGTTTCTCCACCCATAAGGAGCTCATATTTAGCCGGTTCTCCGGGGACTCATCCACCGACGGATTGGTAGGCTTCGTCCACCTTACGGACACGCCGAGGAGTAGGAGTTCATCTCCGAACCTCGTTACATCGGTTTGTTTTTCTTCTCCTTAGTTTCTTCCTTGTATTTCCGCTGCGACTAACCCTAACTGTAGGAAGAACGCGAGAATTTGGGGCGGCTATTCACACCCCCCTCTCTAGCCGAGTACGAAGAGATCCCAACAAGTGGTATCAGAGCGAGGCCGCTCTTCATCGGATCAACACCCGTGGGAGCAAAGCTAGAGATGGATCTCTATGGAGAAGATGTCACGATTCAACCCTTCTACGAGTCTCACGACAACTTCATATATTGGAAGGTAAGGATGATGTATTTTCTTAGGACTAATATGTTAAATTGGTTTTGTGTACAAGAAGGGTTTTCCCCTCCGATGGATGAGGAAGGAAAACCTATCAAGAAGAAGGAGTGGACGAAGGAGCAAATCCACCAATCAACCATCAATGATGAGGTAACGAAAATCATTGAATTCTCTTTACCTAATGATGTGTTGTGTAGGATAGGCGAATACAATAATGCCAAGGAGTTGTGGAACAACTTGGCCAAACTCCATGAGGAGAGTCCCACTTCAAGCCATGAAGAGGAGCCTAGTGAGCCAAGTAGCTCACATCGTGGAGGTGAGGAATTAGAAGTTGAGGGCTACTCAACATCTAAAGAAGAAGAGGAGGTGAGTTCTTCTTCAAGATCGGAGCACGAAGAAGAAGCTTCTACCTCCGGGAGGGATGGAGAAGAGAGCATCCATCCATCCTCGACCCTAGGTAACTCTAACACGTTAAGTTCAAGTAAATTGCATATAATGTGTTTTGAGTGTAGGGAATTTGGACATTACAAGAGTAAATGCCCAAAGAAGACTAAGAAGACTCCACCGGCGCCAAAGGTCAAGGTAGCCGGAGTCCCGACACGCAAGGGCAAGGAGCACGTGGTGTGCTTCCAATGCAAGCGAAGGGGACATTATCGAAGTCAGTGTCCGAGGGGGAGGCAACCTCACAAGGGCAAGAGACCGAGCACTTCTATAGGGGGAGCTAAGGCAAACCCTAAGGTATCATTTAAGTCTCATTCGTGCAATACTAGTAAGATGCATGCTAGAAATTTTATTGCACTAGTCAATAATGATAAGCATGATAACATTAGAAATCGATACACATGCTTAGGTGCCAAACATGTGAGCCTAGATAAGGATAACACTAGGAAAGCCAACCCTAGAATTACCTCATCTAAGGTTAAGGAGAACCTAGGTAGGAATCCCAAATCAACTAGACACATGCCTAGGAATGCCTCAAAGAAAAATGACAAATCAAAAATTGAGGTATTAGAGAAGGAGAATCAAGTCTTGAGGTCAAGACTTGATACTTTGGAAAAGGCTCTTAAGAACTTGGAGAAGTCATCTCTAGGGTTTAAGGGTCAAATTTCAAAGCCCAAGGACAAGAAAGGTTTGGGTCACAAACCTAAGTCCCAATTGGTCAAGCCCACTTACCATAATGTTCCATTCGATTATGGAACAAAACCTAAGGCTAGGAAGACCACCACCAAGGTCACAACGGGAGTCACCCCTATAGTTGACCTTGATGAGACCCAAATGACCAAGGCTTCAAAGCCTAAGAGGGTCATTAGGAGGGTTGCTAGGGAAGTTATCCCTAGTGAATATTTAGTGAACCCAATGAGCTCTAATAGGTATTGGGTTCCTAGGAGCATCTTCTCTACCCCATAAATGGGTTAGAGAGTGTCAACTCCAATAAGAAGGGTAGTTAACCCAACTTTGAGGAAATTGACACTCAAGGAGCATTTTCAAGGTTTTGTGAACCTTTGAAAATGAAATGAATTATCATTTACTCCTTTGAAGAGTTAAATGTGCCTAAAGATTGGAAATCTCATTTTTAATCTCAATTGGCACAATTTGGAAAAACCTAGAAAAATATCAAATTGGGATTTTGATATTCTCTTAGGTAATCAAGGCAATCCGGGCTTTAATTTAGAAGTGCTACTCTTGTAAAATTTTAAATGGTATAAATCAAACAAGAGATCAAGAAATGCCAATTTGGGTTTTGACATTTTCTTGGAGCACTTTGGGCAATCTAGGATTAGAATTTAAGTTAGCTAAGTGATTAAGGATACTTAGATAGGTAATCTAGGTATTTTATTTGTGTTAACTTACCATGGTTGTTTGCCATTTGCCATGTCATGACATCATATTTAATTTATGATCATTTGAAATGTCATGATAATGCTTAGGCTAGTTTTTATGTCATGTTTATTTAAGTTTCAAACTTTATGCCATGACATCATGACATTGGCACATGTTTTCATTTATGATACCATTTTATGCCATGTCATCATCTCTTGCATTAATAATCAATTGAATTGATTTAAGGATGAAAAACACATTTTGATATTGAGATCAAAGTTGTGTTTAGAAAATGCATGAGACCTTAGTCTAAGATACCTAAACCCATATCTCACATCAAAATTGACATGGATGTGGTTTGATACACCTTAGATGTGTGTGAGATATTAGGATCATGAGTTAGGATCAAGGTGCATAGTTCTTGTACCTAGATGAGCCTAATTCAAGAAATGGAGGATCATAGGGAAAGCTTGTGTACAAGTCATGTACATTTAGCCCTAAGATTATGGTCCTAAATTCAAATGGTTTTAAAAGCATTTTAAAATTGATTTGAAAAACCTTGATGAAGCTTTCCTAGTGATAGCATTCATCATTGAACATTGTGATACAAAGTTGAGTTAAACTTGAACTATTTCAAAGTTTTTGAACTTTGTATCAAGATTGAAAAATGGAAACTATTTTCATAGAAAATTATTTTTCCGTGATAGTATATGGTATGAGGAGTGTATCCTCAAAATTTTACGATTTTTGGAATTTTCTGGAATTTATTAGGAGTTTCTGAATTTCCGGGAAGGGAAATCAGAAATCTCTGCTTTCAGAGTGTGGATCGGTCACCGGACCGATCCAGCGAAGTTCTGATCGGTCTGGTGACCGATCAGTGACGATCCAGTGCGATCGGTGAAGCGTGGATCGGTCTGGGGACCGATCCAGGGGGCTTCTGATCGGTCTGGGGACCGATCAGGGCGTGCCGAATTTCTGATTTTTCAGCTGTTGGTCTGAAATTTCAGCTGGAAGTTGGGTTTTGGGGATTTCTAAAGGTTTGAAACTCTCCAAGACATTGTTGGTGCAATGGTCGAGGGGGAGTTGACTTTTAGGGGGAGTTTTTACTCCTTGAGGATTAGTGATATGGGATTATCACTAAGTTGGTTGTTGAGTTTTAGTATCAAGGGGAAATTAAGAGTTTCAATGAAAGGTATGGGACTTTCATTAGGAAGAAACTCTTGACCTTGATACCCTCCTTTTCTTTTTGATGTGTGTCAAAAAGGGGAGAGCGTTCATTGGAGAATTATTGGAGAACCCAAGTTAGGTTATCGGGTTAACCTAAGCTAGGGGAAGAATGTCAAGGAATGTTCGAGGAAGAACATTGGAATACTTTTTGATGTGTGTCAAAAAGGGGGAGAATTATTGGAGAACCCAAGTTAGGTTATCGGGTTAACCTAAGGGGAGAATGTCCGGAGAATGTTCAAGAAAAGAACATTGGACATTGGAAGATGGTTGGAAAACCTAAGTTAGGTTATCGGGTTAACCTAACTTGATTTTGGATTTTGTCAAACATCAAAAAGGGGGAGATTGTTGGTGCAACCTTAGGTCAAGGTTGACTTGGTTGACCTGACTCGAGTTGACCTGACTCGAGTTGTGTTTTGATGTTTGACGATGTTTGACGAGAAGAGAGTTGTATTCTTGATGTTTGACAAGAATAGGTGTTCGGGAGATTGTAGGTGCAACATTAGGTCAAGGTTGACCTGGTTGACCTGATTCGGGAAAAGTCCAAGCAGGGAGCTTGGCACGCGAAAAGTCCGAGCAGGGAGCTTGGCATTGGAAAAGTCCAAGTATGGAGACTTGGCACTGGAAAAGTCCAAGCAGGGAGCTTGGCACGCGAAAAGTCCAAGTATGGAGACTTGGCACGGGAAAAGTCCTGGTGAGTGAAGCCGGGCAGTGAGAAAGTCCTAACTGGGATGTTAGGCAGTTGGAAAGTCCTGGTGAGTGAAGCCAGGCAGTGGGAAAGTCCTAACTGGGATGTTAGGCAGTTGGAAAGTCCTGGTGAGTGAAGCCAGGCAATGGAAAAGTCCTAACTGGGATGTTAGGCAATGAGAAAGTCCTAACTGGGATGTTAGGCAGTGTGGAAAGTCCTGGTGAGTGAATCCAGGCAAGGGAAAATCCAGATGGATCAGGGATGATCGGACATCTGGTGTTGAGGAAAGTCCAAGTAGGTCAAAGGGATTGACCGGACACTTGGCAGGGAGTTCTAGCAGGTCAAGGGAGTGACCAGATGCTAGGGATGAAGTACCAATAGGTCAAGGTTGACCGGATATTGGTTTGGAAGTCTTGGGACTTGGTTTGGGCAAAACCAAGCTCGGATCGGTCACCGACCGATCCAATGATACTTTTCTCGATCGGTCCGGTGACCGATCGATATCAACGTAAGCTCTCTTGTTCGATCGGCCCGTGACCGATCGAAGAAAACAGAGGCGAAAGAGGTACCGATCGGTCCACGCATCGATCAAAGATGTCCCGATCGCGGACCGATCGAGACGCAGCATCGCGAAGGAAGGAAGGGATCGGTGCGGACCGATCCTGGCCTCTTTGATCGGTCCACGCATCGACGTAGTACGCATGCATGTCTCGTACCGATCGATCGGGGGACCGATCATAGGGCTCGATCGGTCCACATCGATCAGAGTTCTAGCGTTGCTACGCAACGCTAGTTTCTTCGCTTCTTCTTCGCAGTATAAAGGAGACGAGAGCATCTTCCGTGCGTATTCTTCTTCCTCTTCTCTTCGACATTGCTTTCTGGTGCTTGAGCTTTGTTGAGCTCTTCTTCGCAAGCTTCGCGAGAGCTTCTTCCTTCGTCCGGGACTCCGACTGAGCTGCTGCTGTGGTTGGCGTCTGAGAAGCTGTTGCTTCTTCAACAGTCGACAAGAAGGCAAGGGTTGTTTACATTTGCTGTGTATTTACTTCTTGTTTCTCTTGTATTTGTACTCCTTATCTTGCTGTTGCAAGAAGTAGTTGTGGCGAGGTTTCTCCACCCATAAGGAGCTCATATTTAGCCGGTTCTCCGGGGACTCATCCACCGACGGATTGGTAGGCTTCGTCCACCTTACGGACACGCCGAGGAGTAGGAGTTCATCTCCGAACCTCGTTACATCGGTTTGTTTTTCTTCTCCTTAGTTTCTTCCTTGTATTTCCGCTGCGACTAACCCTAACTGTAGGAAGAACGCGAGAATTTGGGGCGGCTATTCACACCCCCCTCTCTAGCCGAGTACGAAGAGATCCCAACAATGTGGATATACACGGTTGATGTCTACATCGGTTCTAGAAAGTTACATGACTGTGTGAGGTCACACGGTCGAATTCTGTTTCTCCTCTGGAAGGCCACATGGCCGTGTGGATTCACAAGGCCATGGCCAACTTCTTCTCTGCTTAATTGCACGACCATGTGGAATCACACAACCAAGGTCTTCTCCTTCTCTGGTAGGTGGCACAGCTGTGTGGGATTCATACAGTCGAGCCCTTTTTCTTTCTTTGCTCCCAGGATCGTCTCGGAGAGCCATTTTCACTCCAAAAGTGACTCCTGTCAACAAAAAATACATAAAGAGCATATCTCTGACAAACTGAAAATATAACAAGAGGTGTAAAAATGTAGAGATCAATTGCAGACAAAGTACTTGAATATACGTCAAAATATACATAAAACTATATATAATTTACGCACATCACACCCCTAGACTTGAACTTTTGCTTGTCTTCAAGCAAAATACCGTAATCTAAATTTATGTGCTCTCATAATGCATCATAATCCCTAGTGCGCTTACCTAACTCTCTCAAATAGTTTCATTGGTGAGCATGATTGTGGAATAACCCAAGTATGACCTAAACATAAGTTCTTGTGCACAGTGCAATAGCTCTTCAAATTTCATTTTCTGTCCTAGTCAAGTCGTCATTCAATTAAGATCTTAATGTTCTCGGTGATAGACACTTACCTTCCACACACTTGGTTCATATTCTTTAGACTACACAAGGTCTCACAAGACTACTCGGAATCAAAAGAAACATAACATTTATTTCCCCAGTAACCTAACTCGATCTCAAAGGGATAAATTGTTAGTTTCCACTCACGATAACTATTTTTTATCCCTTATTCATATGATGTTTTTTTTTCTTTTTTAGGTGCTTTAAAGGTGTAACACTAACATAAATGTAAGTATAATACAAATGTTGGGATTTTTAATTTTTCCAAATGAGTTAACATGATCCGAGGTCATCTAGTAACTAAAATGTAATCCAAGAAATCACCATGTGAACCAAAGTACTAAACAATTCAAATGAATTATGACTATTCTAAAGTTGTCCAATATCCAAGCTTTAGTGAAGTGAGGCAAGATCCTTAAGGTTAGGCCAAAACTTAAACTTATCTCCGTATAATACTTACCTCATTTTATGCTATTAGAGATAGAGAAAAGAGGTACACTAAACATATTAGCACTATATCCATAGCAATATGAATCAAGAAATAAACATGCTAACCATTTTGTTATTAGACAAGTCAGCAGTAATGTGAGGAATGATGTTCTCGACATGCCACAAAATAATTAAAAAGACAGTCAAAGCAATGATCAAAATAAATTGAATAAAGACTAGCAAAACACTAACATGAAAATAAGCAGAAATGCAACATAGAACTAAAAAATGAAAACAAGCAAAACAAATGGAAGTGCAGGAAATGTAAAGGAAAGAAAAAAAATTCAAAGGACTCAAAAAGAAAATACAAAGGACTCAAGTTGTATAAACACCCCCAGACTTAAACCTTTCATCATCCCGATAAAATCAATATGGTAGTGAAGGTAAGAGATCAAGAAAATTTGGAAGATCAGGAAATAAATCAATAAACCATCTAATCTTATCCCTTATAAATTTATGATATGAAAATAATTCAATGAAATCATCTTAAAGAAATTTCATGAAACCTTGAACATCTTCATTTAACTTCATTTGATGTCTATGTGCTTCCATAAATTCGGTCATTTTTTGCACTATTCTCTCTCGCTCCTAAAACACTCTTGCAAGTGCTTAAATTGTTTGTCGCTTATGCCAAAGTTGTTTGTAAGAAACTTTTCATATAGTTCCAAATCATGATAAAGGTTATTTAAAATAGGACAAAACTCATGGAAATTAAATCTAGTAAGATCTTGATTAACTGAAGGGATATCTTTGGGAGCTTGAATGAGAGGGGGGGGGGGATTAGAGTGTTGATCTGGTAAATTTAAGCTCCAATTATCTCTAATACAAATCATGGTTAAGTTCAGATTAGTCATTCGTAAAGAGAAATTGTTTCTAAGTAAAAAACTATATCCGTATCCTTCATGTGGTATCATACGAATTACCAAACACGAATTTAAATCAATTCTAGGAACATTTTTGACCATTTCCAAGTCATCGAGGCCCCGACCTAAATCTAGAACCATATGAGTTAACAATCTTCCCAAAACAATGGGGGTGGTAGAAGACATCCCCCCTAACTTCACTAAATGCCTTGGAAAGAAATAACTAGAGTTTATTGAAACACTTTCAACCATTGCCCATAAATAATAAAAATAAGAAAGTCTCAGTATTCCTTCCTTTTCTCCTCGCCCAAATATAGTATTCTTTATAATCAATTGAAGATATCAAAAAATGGGGTTAATGATACTAGTAGCTTTAGATACATGAGGATTATAGTGAGATTGTTCAGAAATCAGTTGCTATATGTTTGAGTTTTCAAATGAAGGAAGGATTATATGCATACCATCCTTAGGAAAATCATAACAAGCATTAAAGTCATCAAGTTCCCATTCATAATCATCATTAAACACACGAAACTTGAGCTACGCCGCCTTGCACATTGCCTACAATGATGGGACTTATGATTTCCAAAACTATTCTGGGGTAAGTTGGGTATTTCATGTTCATCAAGTTGCCCTATCTTATCCTCTCAAGGAGCCAATCCACATCATTTCTAAAACACAACACATCCAAGGTTGCATGATCCATGTATTTAGTGCTCAAAATAGAACGTTTAGACAATGAATTATAGCAAAACATTTGTTCATCATTAGATAAAATGATATTAAAGTTGTTAGACATACCCTTGAAGCATGTATTCCCTTCTCTTGAAGCATCCATATTCTCCTTTCCTTTTATTGATAGAGCACTTCTTTTGATGACATTTGACATTGTGGATGATGGAGGGGTTGAGCTTAAAGGGATGGTGAGGGTTTAAGGAAACAACTCAAGGGTTCTTGGAAGAAGAGGAAGTGGAGAAGGGTTCTTGGAAGAAGAGGAAGTGGAGAAGGGAAGAAGAGGGTTCTTTATGGAGGGTTCTTTGTAGCTTATAGACCTCATGATCTTCTATAGTATTCCTCTTTTTATCTCGGACGTCGTGTGGGCGACGATCTACCGAGATGAGAATCCACCCAATCCTCCTTCTTCTCCTTGCAAGTTTCAGCCACCAACAATCTCCTAGAGATGAAGAACTTTGGCCACCAACCAAACTCCAAGGGATGCTAATAAACAATGCCTCCTATCTCTCATTCTTCTCCAAGCAAAATCTGGCCACTAAAATCTCTCCAAGACTAGATGTTGTCGGCCACCAAAGAAGAAGAGAAGAGGAAGAGCAATGGAAGAGGGCCGGCCACACCAAGGAAGAGAGGAGAGGAATAATAGATGTATTATCTTTTGGTGAGGCACCTCTATCCTCTCTTTTATATTCCTTGGTCTTGGAAAATATGGAAAGTTTTAAACATAATTAAAAATTCTTTATTTTCCTTGCCAATGGCTAATAAGGAGAATTTAATTAAAATTTCCTTTTAACCCATCTTGTGGTCGGCCCCTACAAGTCCTCCAAATAAGGAAAGTTTTAAACACAAAATTAAAACTTCCTAATTTGTCTCTTCATGGTTGGTTATAAAAGGAAACTTTTATCAATTAAAATCTCTCTATTAAAACATGTGGATGATTACAAAAAGGAAAGTTTTCTCCAAAATTAAAATCTTCCTTTTAACTACAAATAAGGAAAGATATCAAACCTTTCTCTTAATCCTTTGTAGAAACTATAAAAGGAAAATTTTAATTTTAAAACTCTCTTTTAAATCATGGCTTCCACATAAGGAAAGATTAAAATTAAAATCCCTTTTATTTTTATTGTGGGCGGCCACCTACTTGGGCTCTAAGTTAGGGTCGGCCACCACTTAAACCCATCTCTCCTTGGTTTGGCTAGCCCTATCTTGGGCTCCAAGCTAGGCTTGGCCAGCCACCTTAAGGTGGGTAAGAAGTTGGGTTTGAGTGGGTATAAGACTTTATAAATAAGAGGCTACGATAGGGACCGAGAGGAGGAATTGGTTTTGGTCTCTTGATGAACTTGAGCTTCCCGTGTCCGCCCCGAACACCCAACTCGAGTTCATCAATAATAACTCATACTACTAAAGAGTTATTATTGAACTACTGCACCAATTCCATATTACTATATGGGCTCATTCTTATCATGAGTGTGTTAGTCTCCCTATATTTAAGATATTGAATGTCCACTAATTAAATGAATTACTGACAACTAACTTAATTAATATCTATCTCCAAGAGTAGTACCACTTAACCTTATCCTCATGTCAGACTAAGTCCACTTGCAGGGTTTACATGACAATTCTTATGAGCTCCTCAAGGGGACATCATCAACCTAGATTACTAGGACACAGTTGCATTCTATAATCAACAACACACCATATAAATAATATCATTTCCCAACTTATCAGGCCTATTGATTTAACGAGATAAATCGTACCCTTTGATAAATTAAAGAAATAAGTATTAAGTATATGTGCTTGTTATTATATCATGATTAAGAGTACACACTTCCATAATAACAGAGGTATTGTTCTTTTATATAGTCAGTATAAAAAGAAACTACCTTAAATAGTCCTGCTCAATACACTCAGAGTGTACTAGTGTAATTTTATAGTCAAGATAAATTAAAACCAAATTACACTACGACTATTCCAATGGTTTGTTCCTTTCCATCTTAGTCGTGAGCTACTTTTTATAACTTATAAGGAACTGATAGCATGATCTTCTGTGTGTGATACCACACACTATGTTATCTACAATATAAATTAATTGAACAACTGCACTTAGCATATAAATGTAGACATTTGACCAATGTGATTCTTTATTTCAAAATAAATGTTTACAAAAAGCTAGACTTTTATTATACACTCTAACACTGTCCACCTCGGCCGCTATATAGTGGTATCTGGAGGGTAGTACAGTTGTCGCAGACCCAAGCCTTTCGGTCATACAGGAGTCGTGGTGTCTTGAGAGGTGGCGGGGGTAGCCATGTGGCATGCATGCACATTTGTATATGACGCGCGGTGCATCTATAGAGATATATTAGCATACATATCTTGTAGTTACTAGCTACATGTGATTGTGATATGTTACACTTGTTTGAACTATGATTGTTGCATATGGTTGTCATACTGCATTTATGTTATTTATCATATGTGTATATGTTGTCATATGTTTTGGTCAGGTGTTTCTAGCAGGTCTGTTGCTGATCTCTGGTGAGTTTACTTGTTATTACACCATGTGTATTTGATGGGTTCAGGTATGCAAATTTATTATGTTATTTACGATCTTAACCTTATATTTTAGTTCTAGATTGGGCAAGTTCATTTGCTATGACTTTATGATCATGATATTATGTGTTAGATCCAAATTGGGTATACACATTCATTATGTCAGTTTATGATCATGTTCTTATTTCCCTACTAAGACTTTATACTTTGATCTCCATATTTTATATAGACCATGCACTATTTTATCTATTACCTGCTAAGTGACCCACACTACTCACTACTGTATTTCTGTATTGTCTTTTATCTCAAGTAGTTGGTAGATGATTGTGGAGTCGCTTAGAGTATTCTGTCTGTTGGTCTCACGTCACATCCGAGGATGGTTTTGGGGTTTACTTCTTATTTTACTTACTTTATGAATTTGTGAACTTGGCATTGTATTACCTCAATTTTATTTTAGAGTTTTACTATGTTGGTATCTTGTATTTGTCATGATGTGGTTGTATGTAAAGCCTAGCCAGCTAGCAATTTGTTGTTCTTGATTTATGAGCTTTCCTTTCATTTTCCGCTATATTTTTAATACAGCCGTGTGGGCTATTTATTATACAACTGCGTGGTTGTGATCATTTTGTTCCAGCCGAGTGGGCTGTGTATATAACCGCGTGGTTGTGTATGTTCCAGCCATGTGGGTTGTTGATTATAGCTTGTGAGTAGTCGTGTGGCATTGTATATATGATTCATATTGTCGCTATTAAAGGGGAGATGTCTGTTTGTCGGGCAGGAACTCTTCTGGGGTGTGACAATGTCTAAGTGTGCAGGAGCTTAGGAACATAAGAAGTCGAGTGGAAGACGCAACTAGCGAGAAGAATGGCACGGGAAGAGAGTTGACGGGCTCAGTGCATCCGAAGGATGAGATGCTGTCGAAGAGTATACCTACAGACGAGAAGGATGTGCGTGGTGGTCCGAGGGACGAGAAGCTAGGGAGAAAGGCTTCTCGAGGAGAAGGCCGAAGTTGGGTCCGGGTGACCCAATTCCAGATGGACGAAATCACCAAGTCGATTGGAGCAGGGAAAGAGCAAATAGAGAGCTATGGAGTTGCTGGAGGCGCCTCTAATGATGCTAGAGGTGCCCTCGCACCTTTCTGGCGGAAGGCGCCTTCAACCCATTGTAGGCGCCCTTGCACCTTCAACCCGTTGTAGGCGCCCTTGTGCCTTCAACCCGTTGAAGGCACCCTTGCACCTTTTTGGAAGGTGACTTCAACCTCTTGAAGGAGTCTTAGACTGTGCAAACAGTAACCATTAGTGAATATAGAGTTTTATCTTCGCACGAATAACGCTTGCCACGTTGGAGGCACCTTCCAGCCTATTGAAGGCACCTTCAACCCTCGGATAAGATTTTCCAGGAGCTATAAAATGGCCCCTGAAGCTAAGAAATTAACAACAACTTCTATATTAACTTTTATAGTCATTCTTGAGCTGTCAACGTGTGTAAAAGGCTTCTCCACCTACAACGAAGGAGATCTTCTAGTATTTTTCAACGCTTTGGATTAACAACCACCTAGGTTGTAACCAAGTAAAACTTTGGGCTTTTACCTACTATGTTAAGTTGTTATTTCTTTTATTATTGTTAGTTTTATTATACTACTAATCAAATCAAAAGAATGAGAAAGGGGTTTTTTTAGGCAATTCTCTCCCCTCTTGTCGACCCCGCTGCACCAACACAAAGCATGAGTAAGGGGTTATTTTTATTTCTACAGGAAATTCACTCTCTTCTTGCCAGCCACATTAGGACCAACAGATCAAACCTCTTTATATAAGCTTTTAAGGGCTTGTTAGGCCCTTACTTAAGAGTCACTACTATAAAAAAGTTAAAATACAATAGATAAAATTTGTTATCATTGATACTCTAAAATCGTTATAATTGATAGTGTTGTTAAAGGTACTCTCAACGTCTCAATGATAACGGTTTTTAAACCGCTGTCTTTTAATACCAACAATAATAGTTTCGCAACATTTAAAAACTGTTGTCTTTTAAATGTGATAGATAATAGTTCTGCAACGATTTTAAACTATTATCTTTTAATACCATAGACAAATAGAAGATGAATGAAAATTAAATCTACTTCAATCAATAACATATAATTTAATAAACAACCAATATAAGTATACAAATTATCATCCTTACACTTCTATAATAAACATAATTACACACACACACAAAATTTTTAATTAGAAGACACTCAAAATTACTCCTCTCGACTACATTTTATTGCATGAAATTAAAGGATCTTGGTAGATGCTACTTATACTCTTATCTTGAATGTTCTTTATGTTAGGATCCTTCGTACGGCTAGAGAGGGGGGGTGTGAATAGCCGACCCCAAATTCTCGCGTTTCTTCCTACAATTTGTCAGCGCAGCGGAAAAACAAACAAGGAAACGAAAACAAGAAGATCAAACCTCAACGCGTCGATGTAACGAGGTTCGGAGATGATACTCCTACTCCTCGGCGTGTCCGTAAGGTGGACGAAGCCTCTCAATCCGTCGGTGGATGAGTCCCCGGAAAACCGGCTAATACAATATACTCCTTGTGGGTGGAGAAACCTCGCCACAATATTCTTGCAACAGCAAGAAAGGAATACAACAAGAGATACAAGAAGACAAGAACAATGAATGTAAAAACACAGGTTTTCTTGCCTCCTTGCCGACTGGATTCGTTGAAGCAGCAGCTCCTCAGAACACGAGATATCCAGCCGAGAAGCTCACGCGAAGCTTGCGAAGAAGAGCTCAACAAAGCTCAAGCACCAGAGCACTCTGTAGCAGAAGAGAAGAGGAAGAAGTTTTACGCGCAGCAGCACCCTTTATACCTGCGAAGAAGACGGTGAAGAAACTAGCCGTTGCGTAGAAGCTAGAACCCCGATCGGTCTACGGACCGATCAGCCAGGCCGATCGGTCCCCGCATCGACAGTTAGTGCACGTAACCTTCGGCGATTTGATCGATGGACCGATCAAGATACCGATCGGTCCACGCATCGATCCCAACTCCGGCCGTGCTTCCGCGACATCGCTCTCGATCGGTCCCGGCATCGATCAGATGGCCCGATCGGTCCGTGGACCGATCACCGCTTTTCGCCTCTGTTGCCGATCGGCCACCGATCGATCAAGAATCAGAGTTTTCAGATCCGATCGGTCACCGCACCGATCGAGCAAACATATCACCGATCGGTCCGGTGACCGATCCGAGCTTGGTTTTGCCCAAACCAAGTTCCAAGACTTCCAAACCAATATCCGGTCAACCTTGACCTATTGGTACTTCATCCCAAGCATCTGGTCACTCCCTTGACCTGCTAGAACTCCCTGCCAAGTGTCCGGTCAATCCCTTTGACCTACTTGGACTTTCCAACACCAGAAGTCCGATCATCCCTGATCCATCTGGATTTTCCTCTTCGTGCCAAGTATCCGATCACTCCCTTGACCTACTTGGACTTTCCAACACCAGAAGTCCGATCATCCCTGATCCATCTGGATTTTCCCTTGCCCGGCTTCTCTCACCAGGACTTTCCACACTGCCTAACATCCCTGTTAGGACTTTCTCACTGCCTGGCTTCACTCACCAGGATTTTCCAACTGCCTAACATCCCAGTTAGGGCTTTCCCATTGCCTAACATCCCAGTTAGGACTTTTCCTCGTGCCAAGCTCCCTGCTTGGACTTCTCCGTGCCAAGTCTCCATACTTGGACTTTTCCAGTGCCAAGTCTCCATACTTGGACTTTTCCCGTGCCAAGTCTCCATACTTGGACTTTTCGCGTGCCAAGCTCCCTGCTTGGACTTTTCCGTTGCCAAGTCTCCACACTTGGACTTTTCAGGTCAATCAGGTCAACCTTGACCTAAGGTTGCACCTACAATCTCCCAAACATCTATTCTTGTCCCATATCAAGAATACAACTCTTCCACGAGTGTCAAACATCAACATGCAACTCAACTAGGTCAACCTTGACCTAAGGTTGCACCGACAATCTTCCCAAGTCAAACATCAAAATACAACTTGAGTCACGTCAACTCGAGTCGGGTCAACCAGGTCAACCTTGACCTAAGGTTGCACCAACAATCTCCCCCTTTTTGATGTTTGACAAAACCATAATCAAGTTAGGTTAACCCGATAACCTAACTTAGGTTTTCAATCATCTTCCAATGTCCAATGTTCCTTCCTTGAACATTCTCTGGACATTCTCCCCTTAGGTTAACCCGATAACCTAACTTGGGTTCTCCAATAATTCTCCCCCTTTTTGACACACATCAAAAAGAATTCCAATGTTCTTCCTTGAACATTCCTAGACATTCTTCCCCTAGCTTAGGTTAACCCGATAACCTAACTTGGGTTCTCCAATAATTCTCCAATGAACACTCTCCCCTTTTTGACACACATCAAAAAGAAAAAGGAGGGTATCAAGGTCAAGAGTTTCTTCCTAATGAAAGTCCCATACCTTTCATTTGAAACTCTTAATTTCCCCCTTGATACTAAACTCAACAATCAACTTAGTGATAATCCCATATCACTAATCCTCAAAAATTTTAAGGAGTACAAACTCCCCCTAAAAGTCAACTCCTCTTGACAATTAGGTAAAACTCCCCCTAAAGGTCAACTCCCCCTTGACCATTGCACCAACAATGTCTTTGAGAGTTCCAAACCTTTAGAAATCCACAAAACCCAACTTCCAGCTGAAATTTCAGACCAACAAATGAAAATCGAACCGCACGATCGATCGGTCCCGCATCGATCGAATCCCTCGATCGGTCCCCGCACCGATCCACGCTTCATCGATCGCATCGATCGTCACCGATCGGTCACCGACCGATCAGAACTTCTGGATCGGTCCGTGACCGATCCACACTGAATCGAGATTTCGATTTCCTTCCGAAATTCGAAACTCCTAATAAATTCCAGAAAATTCCAAAAATCGTAAAATTTTGAGGATACACTCCTCATACCATATACTATCACGGAAAAATAATTTTCTATGAAAATAACTTCCATTTTTCAATCTTGATACAAAGTTCAAAAACTTTGAAATAGTTCAAGTTTTAACTCAACTTTGTATCACAATGTTCAATGATGAATGCTATCACTAGGAAAGCTTCATCAAGGTTTTTCAAAACAATTTTGAAATGATTTCAAACCCTTTAATTTGGGACCACAATCTTAGGGCTATATGTACATGACTTGTACACAAGCTTTCCCTATGATCCCCCATATCTTGAATTAGGCTCATCTAGGTACAAGAGCTATGCACCTTGATCCTAATTCATGATCCTAATATCTCACACACATCTAGAGTGTATCAAGCACATCCATGTCAATTTTGATGTGAGATATGGGTTTAGGTATCTTAGGCTAAGGTCTCATGCATTTTCTAAACACAAATTTGATCTCAATATCAAAATGTGTTTTTCATCCTTAAATCAATTCAATTGATTATTAATGCAAGAGATGATGACATGACATAAAATGGTATCATAAATGAGAACATGTGCCAATGTCATGATGTCATGGCATAAAGTTTGAAACTAAACTAACACATGACATATAAACTAGCCTAAGTATTATCATGACATTTCAAATGATAACAAGACTAAATATGATGTCATGACATGTGAGGGCAAACAATCATGGCAAGATTTAGCATAGATAAATATACCTAGATTACCTATCTAAGTATCCTTAACCACTTTGCTAACTTAAAATCTAACCCTAGATTGCCCATATATCCCTAAGAGAAAACCAAAATCCCAATTATGGTATTTCTCTAGGTTTTCTTAAATTGTGCCAAATAAGATTGAAATCGATATTTTTCAAATATGGCACAATTTACTCTTTAAGGAGTAAATAATAATTCTTTTCATTTTCAAAGGTTATCAAAACCTTGAAAATGCTCCTTGAGTGTCAATTTCCTCAAAGTTGGGTTAACTACCCTTCTAATTGAGTTGACACTCTCTAACCCATCTATGGGGTAGAGAAGATGCTCCTAGGAACCCAATACTTATTAGAGCTCATTGGGTTCACTAAATATTCACTAGGGATAACTTCCCTAGCAACCCTCCTAATGACCCTCTTAGGCTTTGAAGCCTTGGTCATTTGGGTCTCATCAAGGTCAACTATAGGGGCGACTCCCCTTGTGACCTTGGTAGTGGTCTTCCTAGCCCTAGGTTTTGTTCCATAATCGAATGGAACATTATGATAAGTGGGCTTGACCACTTGGGACTTAAGTTTGTGACCCAAACCCTTTTTGTCCTTGGACATTGGTTTTTGACCCTTAAACCCTAGAGATGACTTCTCCAAGTTCTTAAGAGCATTTTCCAAAGTATCAAGTCTTGACCTCAAGACTTGATTCTCCTTCTCTAGTACCTCAATTTTTGATTTGTCATTTTTCTTTGAGGCATTCCTAGGCATGTGTCTAGTTGATTTGGGATTCCTACCTAGGTTCTCCTTAACCTTAGATGAGGTAATTCTAGGGTTGGCTTTCCTAGTGTTATCCTTATCTAGGCTCACATGTTTGGCACCTAAGCATGTGTATCGATTTCTAATGTTATCATGCTTATCATTATTGACTAGTGCAATAAAATTTCTAGCATGCATCTTACTAGTATTGCACGAATGAGACTTAAATGATACCTTAGGGTTTGCCTTAGCTCCCCCTATAGAAGTGCTCGGTCTCTTGCCCTTGTGAGGTTGCCTCCCCCTCGGACAATGACTCCGATAATGTCCCCTTCGCTTGCATTGGAAGCACACCACGTGCTCCTTGCCCTTGCGTGTCGGGACTCCGGCTACCTTGACCTTTGGCGCCGGTGGAGTCTTCCTTACCCTCTTTGGACACTTACTCTTGTAGTGCCCAAATTCCCTACACTCAAAACACATTATATGCAATTTACTTGAACTTAAAGTGTTTGAGTTACCTAGGGTTGAGGATGAATGGATGCTCTCTTCTTCATCCCTCCCGGAGGTAGAAGCTTCTTCTTCGTGCTCCGATCTTGAAGAAGAACTCACTTCCTCTTCTTCTTTAGATGTTGAGTAACCCTCAACTTCCAATTTGCTCTCTTCATGATGTGAGCTACTTGGCTCACTAGGCTCCTCTTCATGGCTTGAAGTGGAGCTCTCTTCATGGTACTTGGCCAAGTTATCCCATAATTCCTTGGCATTGTTGTAACCTATCTTACACAAGATGTTAGTAGGCAATGAAAATTCAATTATTCTCGTTACCTCTTCGTTGATTTCGGATTTGTGAATTTGTTCTCTTGTCCACTCCTTCTTCTCAAGTGGTTTTCCTTCCTTATCCACCGGAGGAGTAAATCCTTCTTGTACACAAAACCAATTCATTATGTTAGTCATAAGAAAATACTTCATCCTTACCTTCCAATACGCGAAGTCGCCGCATTCGTAGAAGGGTGGAATTGTGACGTCTTCTCCATAGAGATCCATTCTCTAGCTTTGCTCCCACGGGTGTTGATCCGATGAAGAGCGGCCTCGCTCTGATACCACTTGTTAGGATCCTTCGTACGGCTAGAGAGGGGGGTGTGAATAGCCGACCCCAAATTCTCGCGTTTCTTCCTACAATTTGTCAGCGCAGCGGAAAAACAAACAAGGAAACGAAAACAAGAAGATCAAACCTCAACGCGTCGATGTAACGAGGTTCGGAGATGATACTCCTACTCCTCGGCGTGTCCGTAAGGTGGACGAAGCCTCTCAATCCGTCGGTGGATGAGTCCCCGGAAAACCGGCTAATACAATATACTCCTTGTGGGTGGAGAAACCTCGCCACAATATTCTTGCAACAGCAAGAAAGGAATACAACAAGAGATACAAGAAGACAAGAACAATGAATGTAAAAACACAGGTTTTCTTGCCTCCTTGCCGACTGGATTCGTTGAAGCAGCAGCTCCTCAGAACACCTACAACAGCAGGATATCCCAGTCGAGAAGCTCACGCGAAGCTTGCGAAGAAGAGCTCAACAAAGCTCAAGCACCAGAACAGCAGCTCTGTAGCAGAAGAGAAGAGGAAGAAGTTGTCGCGCAGCAGCAGCCCTCGACCCCTTTATACCTGCGAAGAAGACAGCGAAGAAACTAGCCGTTGCGTCGCAACGGCTAGAACCCTGATCGGTCTACGGACCGATCAGGCCCTGTGCTGATCGGTCCCCAGACCGATCAGTTAGTGCACAGAACCTTCTGTGCGTACTCTGATCGGTCTGTGGACCGATCAGGCTACAGCTGGATCGGTCCACAGACCGATCCCAACTCTGGCTGTGCTTCCGCGACATCGTCTCCTGATCGGTCCCCAGACCGATCAGGACATGGCCTGATCGGTCTGTGGACCGATCAGCCTGCCTTTCTTTTCGCCTCTGTTCGCTTGCTGATCGGTCACCAGACCGATCAGTAACCGAACAGAGAGTTTCTGTTCGGTATCTGATCGGTCACCAGACCGATCAGAGCAAACAAGGTATCACTGGATCGGTCTGGTGACCGATCCAGAGCTTGGTTTTTGCCCAAACCAAGTTCCAAGACTTCCAAACCAATATCCGGTCAACCTTGACCTATTGGTACTTCATCCCAAGCATCTGGTCACTCCCTTGACCTGCTAGAACTCCCTGCCAAGTGTCCGGTCAATCCCTTTGACCTACTTGGACTTTCCAACACCAGAAGTCCGATCATCCCTGATCCATCTGGATTTTCCTCTTCGTGCCAAGTATCCGATCACTCCCTTGACCTACTTGGACTTTCCAACACCAGAAGTCCGATCATCCCTGATCCATCTGGATTTTCCCTTGCCCGGCTTCTCTCACCAGGACTTTCCACACTGCCTAACATCCCAGTTAGGACTTTCTCACTGCCTGGCTTCACTCACCAGGACTTTCCAACTGCCTAACATCCCAGTTAGGGCTTTCCCATTGCCTAACATCCCAGTTAGGACTTTCTCTCGTGCCAAGCTCCCTGCTTGGACTTCTCCAGTGCCAAGTCTCCATACTTGGACTTTTCCAGTGCCAAGTCTCCATACTTGGACTTTTCCCGTGCCAAGTCTCCATACTTGGACTTTTCGCGTGCCAAGCTCCCTGCTTGGACTTTTCCGTTGCCAAGTCTCCACACTTGGACTTTTCAGGTCAATCAGGTCAACCTTGACCTAAGGTTGCACCTACAATCTCCCAAACATCTATTCTTGTCCCATATCAAGAATACAACTCTTCCACGAGTGTCAAACATCAACATGCAACTCAACTAGGTCAACCTTGACCTAAGGTTGCACCGACAATCTTCCCAAGTCAAACATCAAAATACAACTTGAGTCACGTCAACTCGAGTCGGGTCAACCAGGTCAACCTTGACCTAAGGTTGCACCAACACTTTACTCATTGTCTTTAACCATCTTCTCACTTAAACCCCAAAGTTTTCTTACTAGTTCTTCATACTTGGCATGGTTACTCGTATCCTCCTCATTGCAATTATCGAAGTACTTGTTGTCGGTGCAGCGGGGTCGGCAAGGGGGGGAGGGGGTGAATTGCCTATCAAATATAAAAAGAAACCTTTCTCGATCTCTTAACTTTGATTAGTAGCAATCACACAATTATAATAGGCTAAAAATTTTACTTCGTTACAACCTAGGTGTTTGTTAATCCAAGGCAAATAAAAAAGTACTAAAAATCTCCTTTATTAAAGGTGAAGAAGCCTCTTACACTCATTGAATGCTCAGAAAAGAACTAGAAAATGAATACTTGAGTTGTTGATGATTTCCTAGGTCCAAGAGTCTTTTTATAGCCCCGGGAAAACTCTATCCGTAACTTGAAGGAGCCTCCAATAAGGTTCAAGGTGCCTTCTATCGGATAAGTTTTATTCATTGTGGATAAAACTCTATTCACGGCTAACATCTATCGGAAGGCGCCTTCGTAGTGTTCATCAAAGGCGCCTTCCATAGAGCACCTCAGCTCAACGCCTGATCTCTTCGTATAGTTCTTCGCGTAGGTGATTCTCTGGCTAACAAGAGTTGAGCTCACCTAAACCCAACTTCGACCTTCTCCTCGAGCAGCCTTCCTCCCCAACTTCTCATCCCTCGGACCACCATGTGCATCCTTCTCGTCTGCCGGTCTACTCTGCCATAGTATCTCGTCCTTCTGATGCACTGAGTCAGTCGTCTCTCTTCTTGTGCCATCCTTCTCGTCAGCTGTGTCTTCCGCTATACTTTTTGTGTTTCTAAGCTCCTGCACACTTAGACACAAGGATCAAACACAACAGAACCTAACTGAAGTTAGTTAACCATATTAAAACTACCCTGTGATATTAACAATCTTTCCTTTTTGATGTGCATCAACCCAAGTTCAAGTTTGGGATAAAAATGTAATAATATAGTAAATCAATGAATTAAATAAGTTAATTGCAAAAATAAATACAATAACATAATTAAAGTAGATAACAAATTGCAAAATTAAAAAAATTCTAAATAAAAAAAAAAACTCCCCCTAAACTAACTTGTACTTATTTCTCCCCCTTTGATCATATAAAAAAAATAAAAAATACAATAAAGTGTTTAATAAATATTTTTAGGGGTACATGCATTATAAAATTTTTTAGTAAGCTACTGTTTTTCAAAAATAATTGGCATACAATTTCTATTAAAAAAATGAAATTTAATCAAAAAAAGATTTTAGATCTCAATATAAGTTCCCACCTACTGGATTTATTAAAAATTTTAGGGATACATAACTTCTAGGGATTTTCCTGATCTATCTCTGGTGATTTCTAATGTACCAGCTGATTCTACTATAATCTCTAAATTTTGATTTTCTACAACTATTCGAATTCAAACATGCATAATTATTTTCTAGTTTTTCTATTTGAGCTTTCAATTTGTCATTTTCTATTCTTAGATTATCATACATTATTATGGGGCATGAATTAGCTAAGGTTAGTTTTATCTTAGCATTTTCTCTTTCTAGTTTTACTAAATCCTTGGAGAGTACCTCAATAAATTGGAATGACTTTAAAGGAGTTAAGGCATGTCTCTTACTTACCTTGTGTTCTGATGCTCTCCCTTCATTGTAGCTTTCTTCTGAAGATCCTCCCCCTTCATCAATGCTCATCTCTAAACTACTTTCATCTTCTTCTTGGTGGTCGGCCAATAGGGCTAATCCGGCATAGGCCTCGACCCCAGACTTGGAGGATGAAGATTCATCCTATGCTATCTTTAAATTTTTTATCTTTGATCTTGTTGGTCTTTTGACCTTATCTTTCTCCTTTTTTTAGTTTAGGGCAGTCATCCTTGATGTGTTCTTCTTCATTACAATTGTAGCATCGAATCTTCCTTTTGCTCTGAAAGTACTTTTTTTGTCTACAACTTAAATTTATTATATTTAATAAACTTATTAAATTTTCTTACTAATAATGTCGCTTCATCTTCGTCGATGGATGCTTCAGAGTCTTGATCATCTATTCTTGCCTTTAGGGCAATGTTCTGACTGGGCTCCTTTTTCAACTATGCACATATAGATTTGTGAAGTTTTAGAGTAGAAAATAAACTCTCTAAAGTACTTACTTCTAGATCTTTGGAAATATAATAAGAATCTATTATAGGCGTCCAGTCTTGTGTCTTAGGGAAAGCGTTTAAGGCATACCTTAATGAATCTTGGGTTGTTACCTTTTCTCTGAGATTCGTAAGTTCGGTTATTAATTCCTTCAGCTTGGCATGCAATTGTGCAACTGACTCTCCTTCTTTTATCCAGAGGTTGGTCAGTTGGTTCTAGAGTAGATCCCGTTTTACGAGCATGGATTTGGACATACCTTTGTGTACCTCCAGGAACTTCTCCTAAAGTTTCTTTGCTAATTCGTAGATGTTGATTCTGCTGACTTCTTATGGAGATAGCATGCTCAATAGATGGAATTCGTCTCATCCATTCATTACGAAGTCTCCTTGCTCCTTCTTGGTCCATTGGTATTCTTCTTTTTCTACTCCTTGTTGGTCTTTGGGGGCTACAAAATCATATTTAATTATCAAAATAATTTCAAAATCAATTTTAAAAAATACCTCCATGCGTTTCTTCCATAACGTAAATTCTCCCTCGAATTTTGGCAGATAGATACTCGGTCTGGCCATCGTCTCGATGCTTCAGTGGGATTAGTTCTTCTAAGGCATTCTAGCTCTGATACTATTTGTTGGTGTAGCAGGGCTGGCAAGAGGGGGGTGAATTGCCCGTCAAATATAAAAAAAAGCTTTCTCGATCTCTTAACTCAGATTAGTAGCAATCACACAATTATAATAGGTCAATTGAACAACTACAAAATAAAAGAGGCGGAAGAATTTACTTGGTTATAACTTAGGTAGTTGTTAATCGAAGGTAAATGAAAAAGTACTAAAAATCTCTTTTATTGAAGGTGGAAAAGCCTCTTACACTCGTTTAATACTCAGAAAAGAACTAGGAAATGAATACTTGAGTTGTTGTTGATTTCCTAGATCCAGGGGTCTTTTTATAGCCCCGGTAAAACTCTATCCGTAGCTTGAAGGCGCCTCCAATGAAATTCAAGGCGCCTTCCATCGGATAAGTTTTATTTATTGTGGATAAAACTCTATCCATGGTTAACGGCTATTGGAAGACGCCTTCATATAGAGTACCTCAGCTTAATGCCTGCTCTCTTCATGTAGTTCTTCGCGTAAGTGATTCTCTGGCTAACTAGAGTTGAGCTCACCCGAACCCAACTCCAACCTTCTCTTTGAGCAGCCTTCCTCCTCGGTTTCTTGTCCCTTGGACCGCCGCATGTGTCCTTCTCATCTGTCGATGTACTCTTCTGTAGCATCTCGTCCTTCAGATGCACCGAGCCCATCGACTCCCTTCTTGTGCCATCATTCTCGCTAGCTGCGTCTTCCACTCGACTTCTTGTGTTCCTAAGCTCTTGCACACTTAGACACAAGGATTAAATACAACATGACCTAACTGAGCTTAGTTGACCACATCATAACTACTCTGGGGTACTAGCACTTGCCAGTCACACCCTTGAGGTTAGATGCAATCCTTCAGGTCAACTCTATTATAGCCAGTGCACTTAGTAAGTTTCTTACTCTACAAATTAAAGAGAGTTTAGTTCTTTAACAATAGAGTTATGACATAGATCTATCTCAAGTAGTTATCTTACCAAGGATGTCTTTTTGCATCAATGGTGTATCTAGAAACAAAGACAACTGAAGCAGCAACTAGAGATGGTAAGAATCTGAGGCATCCATAATCCAACAATCTCAACTAGAAAATGTCCTAGAATAAGGAACTAGATGATTGTTACAGTCAACTAGCTGTGATTCAAAAGTATCAAAAGAAATACAATGTAAACCAAACATTTGTATCCATAAATAATAATTATTAATAATAAAAATACACATCACACCTCAACCAATCAAAGAGTAACAAGGAGCAAGTCCAACATAATGTTAAGCATCAATGCGAAATTGTGGAGTACATATTGTTTGAAGGAATGCATAATGAGTTAAAAATGCAAGCAATTTGAAGACAAAATTTACCAAAGAAAATCTGAAACATAAAAATCCATGGTACCATCAGTAGAATGTTCTTCGTTAGATACTGTCTTTGCAATCCTAGCCAAAGCCTCCTCTTTAAAGTGTTCTCGTCCTTCCAGTAAAATACTTAGATACTTGTAAATATTACTTTGTTTCATCAGTTTCATGTTTTCCGATTCATCTTGAGAAAACTTATTTCCATCCATAAACTTAGCTTGTTCAAATCATTAAGCCATAAAAAAAAAATAAAGGACCATCAATGATTTTAGGATTTCTTGAGAGTAGACTTTTCTAAGCCATTAAGATTTACACACTTGATCAACGTTAAAAAAATATTTGTATTCCTATAAGAATAGCTGCTTAAATGAAAGACATTCCTATTTCTGAACATTCCATATACTCTTTAGATAGATGCAGGATTAGACTTGAACACAAAAATTTTATTGAAATTTGTTGATTTAGAAATTATACAAAAGGCTAATTAGGATATATTGAGTCAAAATGATTACTAATATTGTGAAAGATCAATTTATGCAGAGGCACCTAGAACATACATCTTCTGACAGTTGAGTTCGTAGGAGGTGTTGGTAGTTTTGAGAGCATGAAACAGAAACAAAATAGTGCGGTAACCACTCACAGTGCTTTCCCCAAGAAATCGCCGAAGAACCGGCGAAGACGTCGCTGCTGCTGTCGCCGAGAAGATCACCTCACGGAACCTCCTCGAACTCTTTCACGAACCAAATCCCGGCCTCTAGGCGTTCTCCTCTGCTCGCTGATCACCTCCCAAAACTCTCTAGTCACCTCCGCTTCACTCGCACCCCTTTTATGCCGGATCTGTGCTTGGACGCACCTTAAATAGGAAGGCTGAGGAAGACGAAGGGGAAAGGACACCCCTTCGTCTCCCTGGCGTTTGCAGCAGCGAAAGGGATGAACCCTTTCATCTCCTGATGTAACGCCCAACATCTCCCACTCGTCCAAGTCAATCCATAAGGTTATATGGTCACATAGACCATGTCAGTCACATAGACCATGTCAGTCACATAGACTATAAGGTGATCATGTCACGAAGACCAGAGCGAAATTAGTTACAAAGACTAAATAAGTCACATAGACTTTATGAGGATCAAGTCACGAAGACCAGAGTAAAATTTAGTCACAAAGACCAAATAAGTCACGAAGACTTTATGAGGATCAAGTCATGAAGACCAGAGCAAAATTTAGTCACAAAGACTAAATAAGTCACATAGACTTTATGAGGATCAAGTCACGAAGACCAGAGCAAAATTTAGTCACAAAGACCAAATAAGAACATTCATTCTATACATTAGGGAAAATGGTTCGTGCGACAGCAAGCACAGTGAGCATTCAATTGCTAAGAAGATTGTCACACCTTACTTAGCTGCTCCATAGAGCGAATCAGAGACATTAATATCCATAGAATGAATAAAAGACATAAATGACTTTCTTTTACCCCAGATTAAATTATTTACATCATTATGAACATCTCTAATCCCTCATATTGACTCAATGTCAAGAGCATGTTCAACATATCCAATCAAACAAATTATTCACAATTACATTTTATGTACTGAACTAAAAATGTAACCGGTACAAGTGAATAAATGTCACAGATGTAAATCAATCTTATCTTCCTTTTTAGCTAGAATCTATTCATTCTAATCAGTCGCTTTCCTAGTTATGCTCCATAGACCGAATCACCCATAGCCAATAGGAAATATGCTAAAGTAGAAGACACTGATCAAAACTTCAAGTAGACAGCTAAATAGTCACTTAGGGTAAGATTGAGATTAACTTATAATCTCAAGGGTCTCACATAGTAGAGAAGTAGGGATCCATTCTCCTACTACCCTTCTTGTCGCCATAGCACATGTGGTATGAATCACATGCTATGATGTTATTCTCTTTATTAAAAAGAGCACATGTTTTTTCCAAATTTAACATCGTACAGATTTCGATCTAGACATTCCCAATGTCTAATCCTGAATTCAACATATGAATTCTAATCTGGCCTCAAGCAGATTCAGTAAATGGTGGGTGCATTTACTTCAATCATTACATAAATGATTTCATCTTGACACAATTATCAAGGCAACCTTAACTTATGGGTATGTCTCTATTCACAGCTACATAAGTTGTCCCATAAGCAACGGTCTTACCTCTATTCATACTTAACAAATAGAGATGATTGTCCATGTGAGTGGACCAATCTCAATCTGCCAACATGCTTATCGAGACTTTTATTCGAATGTAACAAAGACATATACACTGAATAAATCATGACATTTTTCATTTATCAAACTGTCTTTACAATTAGTTACATTCTTCGAAGTCCCAAAGACTTCACATGCCCATGAAATGACTCTTTAGTCAATGACTTAGCAAAAGGATCAGCAAGCATATTTCGTGTAGGGATGTACTCAAGAATCACCTTTTTCTTGTCAACAATATCCCTTACAAAATTATACTTAATTTCTTTATGCTTGTCTTTGCTGTGATATTTGGGATCCTTGGAAAAAGCTATCACACCTTGATTATCACAGTACACAGTAACAGGACTCCCACTATCCTCAGCAATCTTCAGATGCTTTAGGAACCTTCTTAGCTAGACAATCTCTTGCACAGCCGCTGCACAAGCCACATACTCAGCTTCCATTGTCGACAAGGCTACACAAGCCTTCTTCTTGCTGTTCCATGAGACGGAACCACCATTCAGCAAGAAGATATAGCTGGATGTGGATTTTCTTTCATCAAGGTCCCCTGCCCAATCTGCATCTGTGTAGCCACTTAGGCTCATTTATGATCCTTGGAAGCAGAGGCAATGATCCGTTGTTCCTTTGAGATATCTGAATATCCTCTTCACCGCTTTCCAGTGTCTCGATCCTGGGTTTGACTGGAAATGACTAACTAAGCTAACAACATAGCTTATATCGGGACGGGTACACAACATAGTGTACATCAAACTACCAATGGCACTGGCATATTGTTTCTTCTTCATTTTGGCTATTTCCTCAGGAGTCTTGGGATACATACTTTTGCTCAAAACAGTACCTTTCACTATAGGCGTCTGTTCAATGTTGCAATCTGACATATTGAAGTGTTGCAGCATCTTAGTGATATAAGCTTCTTGAGACAAACCCAAAAGCCTTTTTGATCGGTCTCTAACGATCTTAACTCCTAAGATGTGCTTTGCTTCTCCCATATCTATTATGTTAAATTGCGATGAAAGTCAACTTTTGACTTCTATCACACACTTTATGTCGCTTCTAGCTATTAGCATATCATCAACATATAATGATAAAATGACAAACTTTCCTTTTTTCCTTTCTTAGGTAAACACAATGATCCTCATTGATCATTTTGAAATCATAAGACAATATTACTTCATTAAATCTTATGTTCCATTGTCTTGACGCTTGCTTTAGCCCATATATAGTCTTCAGAAGTCTACATACTCTTTTCTCTTGGCCTTCAGCAACATAACCTTCTGGTTGTACCATATAGATTTCTTCGTCAAGATTACCATTAAGGAAAGCTGTTTTTACATCCATCTAATGTAATTCCATATCATATTGTGCTACTATAGCTAGGATGACATGTATTGACACAAACTTCACAACTGGGGAGAATGTCTCTTCAAAGTCAATACCCTCCATTTGGGTATATCTTTTTGCAACTAATCGAGCTTTGTATTGATTAATCGATCCATCTGCTTTCCTCTTTACTTTGAGAATCCACTTATTCCCAATAGCCTTTCGGCCCAGAGGAAGATCGACTAAATCTCAAACTTGATTCTTTCTCATTGACTCCATTTCTTCATCCATTACAATTTTCCATTCTTTTCTAACTGAGCTTCTCAAAGCTTCCTCAACTGTTTGAGGTTCATCATCATCAACTGGGAGAACCATCAATGCCTCATTCTCAATATCAAACCTTCTCCGAGGAATAATTTGATGACTACTTCTTCGAAGGTTAGACTGTTGAGAAACTGACTCATTCAGTGGAAAATTACTCCCACTCGGTTGACTAGTTTCAGGCATCTCCTGATTTGTTGATAAAGGAACATTATCCTCCTCCTCTATCTCATATAGAGGAATTGTCTTATCAACTTCACCTCGTGTTGGGAACTCAGTTTCAAGAAAAGTAGCATCTCTTGACTCTATTTCAGAGATGGTTTCATCTTGTCGCTTACCAATAAAAACATAACCCTTAGAAGTCTCAAAGTACCTTATAAAGATACACTTCTTACCTCTGGGTCCTAATTTCCCATGTTTGTGAGTCTTATCATGAACGTAGGCTGCTGACCCCTAAGGTCTCAGATTACTTAAATCTGGCTTTCTGCCTGTCCAACGTTCATGTGGGGTAGATGGAACTAACTTTGAAGGCACTTTATTAAGTATATAGGCCGCAACTAATAATGCATCTCCCCAATAGGAGATTGGCAAATTAGCCTGCGCCATCATAGACCTAACTATTTCAAGAAGAGTCCTATTTCTTCTTTCAGCAACCCCATTTTGCTGTGGAGTTCCAGGGATAGTCAACTGTCTAATAATCTCTTTCTCATTACACATTGTCTTGAACTGATCAGACAAATATTCTCCTCCACGGTCAGTGCGCAAGGTTTTAACCTTACGTTCTAATTGATTCTCAACTTCGTTCAAGTAACGAATAAAGCAATCCAATTCTTCAGATTTGTGAGAAGTCAAATACACATGACCAAAACGTGTGAAGTGTTGGAACCCCAAGGTGTTTTGATGTGATCAAACAATCTAAGTTAGGTCCTGCGTTTGTTTAACCCTTGTGTCTAAGTGTGCAGGAGCTTAGGAACACAGGAAGTCGAGCGGAAGATGCGGCTAGCGAGAAGGACGACACGGGAGAGATTCGACGGGCTCGGTGCGTCCGAGGGACGAGGTGACGGCGGAAGAGTACACCGGTGGACGAGAAGAACGTGCGCGGCATTTGAGGGACGAGAAACCGGGAAGGAAGGCTGCTCGAGGAGAAGGCCGGAACATAGGTTCGGGTGAGCCCTATTCCGGATGGCCGAGATCACCCAAGCTAGTGGAGCCGAAACAGAAGACCCGGACCGAGACGAGCTGAACCGAAGCGGAGCGACCGGACGGAAAAAGGCAACCAGAGTTGACTTTTGAGGTCCAGGGCGCCCGGAACCCTCTGGGGCGCCCGGACCGAAGTTTTTGACCAGATCGAGTCAAACTCGATCTGAACGTTGGGGGATAAAGTTTTATCCCCTCAGGGCGCCCCGACCAGTGCTATAAATATAGCACTGGTTTGCATAGATCATTTAACTCACTTGTAATTAATTCCTTCTGTGCTTTCAGTTGTGTTCTTTTCATTTGTACTGTCAACGTTGTAAAGAGGCTTCTCCGCCCAAAGGAGATCATAGTGTGCTTACTTTCCTTGGATTAGCAATCCTCTGATTGCAAACCAAGTAAATCTCTGGTGTATGATTTCTTTACTTAGTCTCTACTTTTTATTACAAGTGTTTATGATATAGTTGAAATCCGAGAAAGGTTCGAGTTTTATTTTGTATGGCAATTCACCCCTCCCCTCTTGCCGGCCTCCAAAGGGACCAACAAGTGGTATCAGAGCAAGACGCGCTTCAGGATGACTAACCGCCGATCGAAGCAACAAGATGGCCGGACCAAGCATCGCCCCACCAAAATTTGAGGGGAACTTCGCAGACTGGAAGCGTCATATGGAGGTATTCCTAAGAACTGATTTCGAAATTCGGTTTATAATGAAGTATGATTTTTTAGCTCCGACGAATCAAGATGGAAAAGAAAAAGAAGAGAGCAATTGGACAAAGAAAGAGCAGAGTGAATCTATAGCAAATAGCCGTGCGGAATATCACCTGCTGAGTGTGTTACCACCTCAAGAGGTCAACCGCATCGGAAGCTATTCATCTGCTAAAGAACTCTGGGAGAAGTTCCTGGAACTCCATGAAGGCACGTCTGAAGCGAAGCTCGCAAGAAGAGACATCCTCCGGAACAAGTTGATGAACATTCGTCTGGAAAAAGGTGAGAAGGTAACCAATCTACACGCAAAGGTAAAAGAACTGATTACTGATCTCGAGAACCTCGGAGAAACGATAACAAATCGGGACAGCATACGCTACGCACTCAACGCGTTTCCAAGAACTCCGGAGTGGACGTCAATCATCGACGCCTACTACATCTCAAAGGACCTGGAGGTAAGTACATTAGAGGAATGTTTTTCTACCCTTGAATTACACGAAACTAGATGTGCAGAGATATTAAAGGACACAACCCAGACTATGGCGTTGAACGCAACTAACAAGGATGAACCCGAGTTAGACTCCGAAGACGATCAAGAAGCGTACATGGTAAGAAACTTTAAAAAGTTTTTTAGATCAAATAAATTTAAAATGCAGAATAAAAAGAATCAAAAAGGTAGAAGAAAGGTACGGTGCTACCAGTGTCAAAAGGAGGGACACCTAAGGGAAGACTGCCCAGAACTCAAGAAGGTCAAAATGAAGACACCCAAGAAACACAACCTAAAAGCAACTTGGGATGACACTTCTTCATCCGAATCAGAAGCTCAAGAATATGACAGGATAGCACTGATGGCAAGCTATGAAGGACAAAGTACATCAGAACCCAGCATCAATGAAGGGGGAGCGACCTCAGATGGAAGTAGCGAAGTAGGGGGAGATTCAGGTTTCAAGTCTGATATGGTAAGTGAGGTATGCCTCTTACCCCCTGATGAACTTTATTTTGGTATCAAAGCTATGACTAAATCCATGTATAAATTAGAAAATAAAATGCCAAATTAGAAAATGAAATTCTAGAAACAAAGAGAATTTTGGCAAAATCATGTCTTATAGAGGATTTTGAAAAATTGAAAATTGAAAATGAAAAACTAAAAGAAGAAATAGAAAGATTGAAAAAATCTAATGGTTCAAATATTTCTACCTTTAGAAATTATAGAGGTTTAAATTGGTATTATAGATTTCATCAAAGTCAAATTAGAAGTATATCAAAAATCTATATACCTAGGAAATACTTGATTAATCCTGTAGGTAGGAATCTCTACTGGGTTCCAAAAACCTGTTTAATTTAAAATTAAAGTCAGACTTAGCATTTTCAGCAAGGAAATTAAACAACTAATTTCTTTATGAGGTTTTGTCTAAGGAAGTGGTTGTTGCTCCAATAACCAAGAAGGCCTAGTGCCTCGCCATGACCTGGAAGCCAAGTATCGAAATGAAAAGTTTAATTGACTAACTGAAAAAATATTAATTTTAATTACTTAATGCTTTAAAAGAGTTATTCAATTTGTGTTAGAAAATATTTTTTTAAAAGAAAAAAATTTTCTTAGAAATTTTTTATCTTAGAAATTTTTTTATGAAAGTTATCTTAGAATTTTTTATGATAATATTGCCTTATAATTTTTCTTAAAATTGACTTAGAATTGTTTCTTATGAATATTAACTTAGACTTTTTTTAATTAGAAAAGTTTTTTTGAGAATGTTAAGATAAGTTTCAAACTTAAAATTATTTTTAACACTTATGATTGTTTGTATCTGAAAAATGTTTTACTTAAATTTTTCTCGAAAGAAAAATTCTGAAGAGTGTCTTTACTTAGACATTTTTAAATATTTTACACTCAAAATTTTTGTTTGAATTTACCTTAGACTTGTTTATAACCCCAATTTTTATGTGATCAAAGGAGGAGAAGTATGTTAAGTCTAGGGGGAGGTAATATAATTTTTCAATTGAAAAATATTTGGACTTATTTGAATATAAATTGTTTTTATTGCATATGTTTACCCTAACTTAACTTGGGTTGCTCACATCAAAAAGGGGGAGATTGTTGGAACCCCAAGGTGTTTTGATGTAATCAAACAAGCTAAGTTAGGTCCTGTGTTTGTTTAACCCTTGTGTCTAAGTGTGCAGGAGCTTAGGAACACAGGAAGTCGAGCGGAAGACGCGGCTAGCAAGAAGGACGACACGGGAGAGAGCCGACGGGCTCGGTGCGTCTGAGGGACGAGGTGACCGCGGAAGAGTACACCGATGGACGAGAAGAACGTGCACGGCGTTCGAGGGACGAGAAACCGGGAAGGAAGGCTGCTCGACGAGAAGGCCGGAACATGGGTTCGAGTGAGCCCTATTCCGGATGGCCGAGATCACCCAAGCTAGTGGAGCCGTAACAGAAGACCCGGACCGAGACGAGCTGAACCGAAGCGGAGCGACCGGACGAAAAAAGTCAACCAGAGTTGACTTTTAGGGTCTGGGGCGCTCGGACCCCTCCGGGGCGCCTGGAACCCTCCGGGGCGCCCGGACCGAAGTTTTTGACCAGATCGAGTCAAACTCGATCTGAACATTGGGGGATAAAGTTTTATCCCCCCAGGGCGCCCGGAACCCCTTCGGGGCGCCCCGACCAGTGCTATAAATATAGCACTAGTTTGCACAGATCATTTAACTCACTTGTAATCAATTCTTTCTGTGCTTTCAGTTGTGTTCTTTTCATTTGTGCTGTCAACGTTGTAAAGAGGCTTCTCCGCCAGAGGAGATCATAGTGCGCTTACTTTCCTTGGATTAGCAATCCTCTGATTGCAAACCAAGTAAATCTCTGATGTATGATCTCTTTACTTAGTCTCTACTTTTTATTATAAGTGTTTATGATATAGTTGAAATCTGAGAAAGGTTCGAGTTTTATTTTGTAGGGCAATTCACCCCTCCCCTCTTGCCGGCCTCCAAAGGGACCAACATGAAGTCATCGATAAATGTAATGAAATAAGAACTCCCATTTCTAGCCTTCATATTCATTGGACCACAAATATCCGAATGAATTAATTACAATGGTGATTCAACCCTAATAGTCTTACCAAATGGTTTTCTAGTCGTCTTTCCCGCAAGACAATGTCACATATAGACAAGTTAATCTTAGCATGAGTGCCTAATAGACTCTCCTTAGCTAATCTATTCATTCGTTCTTGTCCTATATGTCCCAATCTAGCATGCCAAATTTCATCATTAACATCAGCATTACTAGTAAGAGCAATGTTTGAAAAACAACCATCATTATTATTTGGTTCTACATCAAGAACCATAAAACCATTTGTTATAAAATCATGCCCAATTAACACAGAGTTAATTCGAAGTTCCACACAATGGCTATAAAAATTTACATTGTAACCTAAATCAAGAAGACAAATAACGGAAACCAGATTCCGTCGAATCTCAGGAGCATACAGGACATCATGTAGAAACAAGGTGCCTCCACCACGTAGGTTGAGCTTACAAGTGTCAATTCCTTTGACTTCAATTCTTGCATTGTTTCCTACATATATCCATTTGTTGCCAGCTGGTACCTGACGGTACTCCACATATGTAGCTCGATCACGAGCTACGTGGTTCGTTGCTCCTGAATCTACAATCCACAAAAGATACGAATCAGCTAACAACACTGTACTTGCAACATATTGCTCGTGGAAAGAAGACAAAAATGGATATACCTTTTTAGGATCAGTACAATTCCGATCAAAATGGCCCTTCTTGCCACAATTGAAGCAAGTCAACTTGCTCCTAGGTTTCTGTCCATATTTCTTTCCTTTCTTCTTGATTTGGTTTTTCACAGCAACAACATTAGCCTCCTTTCCTTTTCCCTTTCCTTTCTTAAACCATCTTTTCTTATTCTTGGAACCAAAATCTTCAGCTACAAAAGCTTGCCCAGAAATCCTTGCGGATTCAATCCTCTCCGCCTAAAGTTCAACATGGTGTGAGATATCGGTGAAAGTTTTGATACTCTCACTGTGGGTCAGATTCTGTTTCATCGTTTCCTAAGAATCAGGAAGGGAATGGATAACTACCTGAACCTGTTGTTCATCGGTCAACATATAACCAATAGTCTTAAGCTCTCGAATCATGTTACCCATCTCCCTGAGATGTTGGGCCATGGCAACATTCGAGCGCTTTTTACAACTATCAAACTTGATAGTTAGCTGATGGAGCTTACTCAGACTGACTCCACTGTACTTCTCTCTAAGGGCTGCCCAGACAGCATGAGCAGATGGTAATGGCTCATACTCAAATATCAGGCCATCCACCATTAAACTAATCAATATACCCTTAGCAATGGAGTCCTTCCTTTTCCATGCCTTATATGCATCAAGATCACGTCTGTGCTGTGTTGTAGAACCATCAACTGGTTCCTCCATGAATTGATTCACAACCTCTAGAACTTCTTGTTCTTCAAGAACGTATTGTATCTTGAGGTGCCAGATTTTGTAGTTATCCCCATATAATTTCTCACCCTTATTGAGTTCAGCTATGATGTTTTTAATTGCCATGATCTACATAAATAAACAAATTATTTATTATTTAAGTGTAATTCATATATGTGTAATTATTTATTGACTTAGTGTAAATTAGAGTTAGTTTACAAAATCAAGTGATAACATTGTTTCCACTCATTATTTGTATGTTCTAATCTAATCAACATTGATCAATCATATTACACATATCCCATCTAATGAACAAATCATTATTAAAATGAACTAATCATTTTTCATATGAACTAATCATATGGATATATGAACGAATCATATTCACATGAATTAATCATGTCATGAAATGAACTAATCATTTCTCATATGAACTAATCATATTCACATGATAGAATCATATTCACATGAACTAATCATGTCATGAAATGAACTAATCATTTTCAAGTTTGTTAACATATAACAAAACTTTTCATTACATAATTTTGTTCGTACATAACAACAGAAATTATTACATGACTCAAAAAACTAGATGAGCTAACATTGTTCGTACATAACGACAATAAACAGAACACTAGTAATATAGATAAGCTAGCACTACTCCCACTAGGATAAATGCTAGAGCAGTGGGTAATTTCATCCCGTTTGTCCCAGATTCTATGATGGGTGGTTCAGCCTCAGATGTATCCATCAGATCCATTTCTGGATCTTCTACACACTCTTGAGGATCCTCCTCTAATTCTTCGGAATCCATCTCTAGATCCTCCTCGGGATCCATCTCTGGATCCTCCTCAAAATCTTCAGGATCCATTTCTGGATCCTCCTTAAATTCTTCGAGGTTCATCTATGGATCATCCTCAGATTCTACGGGATTTGGATCCTCTTCTAAATCTTTAGAATCCATTTCTGGATCCTCCTCAGATTCTTCGAGATCCATATCTTCGGGATCTGGATTCTCTGCAAATTTATCAGGACCCCATTGAAAATGAAGTAACTGTCTACACATCTCTGAGTATGAGATGTGCCCATCAGAATCATTCCAAATTTGGAATGCTATCTGCCTTAAATGTTCTAATAATGAATAAACTAGAGACCATCTTCTTTCTGTTTCCTAGACTGGATACCCTTCTTGCTCGAGATTCCAGAACAACCAGTCAAGCCGACCAATAAGCCTACCAACTCCGTGATCCGGATCATATTCCAACTTCTTGATCTCCTCTCATAGCTCATGTTGTCGTTCATAGTGACCAGTCATCGTGTATATCATTCTTTGTATTTGGAATTGAAAATCATAATGTCACTACAAAATCGACAGACCAGTAACAAAAACTAGTCTAATTCAATTCCCACATATAGAACAAAATATACAAAATGCACAAGCAATTAAGAAAAACAAATTTTCTTATTTTGGGGAGTCTCATGTGACTGACATATTGGATCGGTCGATCAGGAATCTGGATTATAAGATTAATCTATTGCCCTTATTAGAATTAATCTAATTGGACCTATGTTATGTTATTGTTTAAGCTCATTTGAGTCAATCTCAGATTTATTGATCAAACTTAGGTCCGTTTGATTCATCCAATGCCCATTGGATTAAGTCTGACACATTAGAAGAAATCTAATTTTATTGATTAAATCTGACACAATAGAACTAATCCGGTTATATTTGATCAACCCAACTTCTGTAATCAAGATCACCCTAATTAATTCAATAATAAACCGAGCTGGTTAAACCAACAAATAATTTGAACTAGTTTTAGATATCATTGAATCAAACTGGTCTGCTTAAATCAACTAATAATTTAAACCAGATCTGGGTTTGATTGGACAAGTTGGTATGGTTCAATTTTCATTAATTTGAACCATAAATTAATTAAATATGTATTTATTAATTAATAATACATTTATATATGTATTTAATTAATAAATAAATATATTTAATTAAAATTTAAACAAAAGTTAACGTTTTTTTTAATTTTTCGCTTGCAAAAAATAAAAACACAACTCACTGTGCTTCGTAAAAAAATAACTGTGCACTTCGTTTTTTTCTTCTTAATCGATTCAAGAATTGATTCAGCACAGGCATTGTGCCTTTTAATCGATTCATGAACAGTGTTGAATCGATTCAACACTGTGCTTCGTCAAAAGCGGCACTGTTCGTGATTTTAGATCGATTGAAACGAAATTTCAATCGATTCAAATCAATTGAATCGATTGGTTAATCGATTTAATTGATGAACAGTGTTATTGTTCATCTTCTTCTTCGCGACAGAAGAAGAAAAATGCGAGCTTTTTCGCGTCGATTTCCATACTTTCAAAACCATGCATGCTCTGATACCATTGTTGGTAGTTTTGAGAGCATGAAATAGAAACAAAATAATGCGGTAACCACTCACAGTGCTTTCCCGAAGAAATCGCCGAAGAACCGCCGGAGACGTCGCTGCTGTTGTCGCCGAGAAGATCACCTCATGGAACCTCCTCGAACTCTTTCACGAACCAAATCCCGGCCTCTGGGCGTTCTCCTCTGCTCACTGATCACCTCCCAAAACTCTCTGGTCACCTCCGCTTCACTCGCACCCCTCTTATGCCGGATCTGTGCTTGGACACACCTTAAATAGGAAGGCTGAGGAAGATGAAGGGGAAAGGACACCCCTTTGTCTCCCTATCGTTTGCAGCAAACATCCATTTGCAACAGCGAAAGGGATGAACCCTTTCGTTTCCTGATGTAACGCCCAATAGGAGGCGAGTAATCGCTTCCTCGGTGGAGACAACAAGCAGCGACGGCAAGGGAGAGGAGAGGCGGAGGGGCTTTGAGTTAGAGGAGCAGAGCATGCCACGGCGAGGAACGCCATCAGGGTGAAGCGAATGAAGGTGAAGGTAGATCAATCTGACCATGAGAAGAATCTCATCAGCGCCGGGGTCAAGAAGCCAAAGAACGTGAGAGGAGTCGCAGTGAAAGGTTGAACGCCTCACTGTTGAGTTGGGGGAATCGAACGCCTCACCGTTGAGTTGTCGGAGAAGTGTCTGGGCGATGGAGACGAGTCTTTGATGAAGGAGGTGGGTCTTTGACGAATGAAGGAAGGGTTTTTTTGGCGCTTAGGACTTTGTGAAATATTTAGGTTTAAGAAACTTAATATTTTAATCAAAATATCTATTTTCTTGAAACCCAAAAAAGTGAAAAAATACAACAGTAAAAAAACCATTGTCATAGCCCTTGTAACAATAGTTAAACACAATGGTTTTAAAAATCCATTGTCATAGCCCCTCCAAACAATGCTAAAAGATAACGATTTTTCAAAAGCCATTGTCTTTGTTAAAAAAAAAAAAGCAAAAATACAACAATTTTTATTAAAATCGTTGTTAAAGGCTCTAAAACAACTATTTTCCCTAAAAATCGTTATCATTTGATAGTTGTTGATTATATATTTTCTTATAGTGAGTGAATAGGCTCAAGTTAGTTTTATGGTACCTTCGATTGCTAGCGAAGTGTTGAAGGACAACCTTCTTGAAGTCTTTGAATCATGTGACAGAGCCAATAGAGAGCCGATCAAACCACCTTTGAGCTAAGCTAGAGAAAGTGGTTAAAAACACTCGACATTTAACTCCATCGGTGTACTGATGTAGTAGAGAAACGTTTTTAAACTTGCGGAGATGATCTTTAGGATCTGTAGAACCTCCGTATTCTCTGATCGGCAGCGGACGGAATCCCTGGGGCAACTTGTCCTCTAGAACTTCTCATGAGAAAGGAAACTCTAGCAGCTCGTGTAAAATACCAGAAAAGGACAGATAATGATAAGGAAAATTTTTCAGAATTTTTGGAAATTTTTTGAGAATTTTTTGGAGCTCGTATGGACGAGTTAACGGGGATAAAAACGGGGCCCGGGAAAAGCCTGTTTAGGTTACCCCATTTAAGCGAGAAATGTTTATATTTATATTTCCTTTTTCTTTTATTTTCTTCGTTTCTTTTCTTCCCCTGCCGAAGCTCTCACCCGACGCCACTTCTCGCGCGCCCGAGCTCGCGTCCCCGCTTCCTCGCCCGATCCCTTGCCCTAACCGCTTCCCCAACCGGTGCCACCCTCCCAATTCTTCCTCCTCGCCGAGCGACGGCGCCGATCGCCACCACAGCCCACGCCGGCCAAGCTTCTGTTTCCCCATCTCTTCCTCTCTTCTGGTAGAGCATCGCCGACCTCCGTGGCCGATCGTTGGACGGTGCCACTGGCCACTGCCACCGACTGATTCGGCCGTGCCCTAGATCGTTGGGAGCCGGGAGTGTGAGTCGAGCATCCTCTGTCAAATTTTCGCCGGAACCCGAGTTCCCTTCTTATGGTGTTGCCCTAGATCGATGCCCAACGCCAGAGGTATATTTCGTGCCCTAGATTTCCTCTTGCTGCTGGACTAGGTACCATATCAGCCACCACCAGATCTTTCTCTCACCGATTCTTCACTGGCATCTCCTCATTGTGCCCTAACGTTTCATTCGTGTGCTGTTCAGGTTCAAGGAGAAGGGTCGGCAAAGACTAGAAGGTTGTTGCTTGATCAGTGACATCCTGCTGGATTCGATTGATATCAGTGAGGGAAAGATTCCAGTAGGTTGTACTATTCGGTGGATCTAGGCTGTGAAGTGAGATCCGAGCAGTAAGGTGGATTTCAGAAGGTGAGGTACTGTTCTGTGAAGTTGGAATCAAAGTTAACAAGAACAGTTAATTTAGGTATAATGAATTATGTGTGAATTAGGGTTCCTCTTAGATAAGTAGTTGATTTAGCTATTTGATTTTGTTAGAGTAGCTAAATAAAAATATATATATTGGTGACACAGGACTTTGACGTGAGACGAGCATCTCGACATCGGTTTGGACCTTTCGATTTGGAGACGGGTACTTTGACTTTATGTCATTTGATATGCATAATAATGTCTTTAACAAATAGCAACAATTGTGTTTTCTTATCTGCTTTGGTTGATCACTACCTGATCTATTACATGCTTGTTTGTTTATTTGCTATGCACATCATGTTAGTATTTACCTGATTATATATACTTATAGAGGTAGTGACACAACCATGTTATTTGTTAAGTTCAAGACCTAGGGTTTTTGATACATTATTTGGTCTGTGTACCTTGATTTGATTCATTTTCCTATGGTACACATTTTATATTTGTGTATGCATATTGCTATACTGTTCAGGATATTGTCATGTTTAGTATCATGCATCATCTCGCATGATTGCATGCTGTGCGATAGTTTGCTCCATTATTGTCGAGCACATTGCCAGTTACATGTATCTGTACACACCACCACTTATGGGTTAGTGGTATATCAGACAGGTGTGTGGCAGTTCTGCTGTTTGGCTTCGTAGCCGGCAGACGGTTCTGCTCTGTTTGGCTCCGCTGGTTTAGTGTAGCAGCGTGGTAGCCGGTAGGCGGTTGGACTTTGTTTAGCTCCGTTGGTCCACTCATGGGTAGTGTGACGCAGCGTGGTAGCCGGCAGAGATTCCTCCCCGTCATCGTGTACCGGGAGATGAGAGCATTGAGCTCCCCCATTTATGATTTGGGATAGGAGGATAGGTGTACTCCGACAGCATCCCATCCACTCGGTCACTTATCAGGAGCAGTGATGGCAGAGTGCACAGTTGTCACAACCCTACCCACTCGGTTTCACCATTGTGTGTGAGATGACTGACTGGCGTCAGGGGTGACCATAACATTTGCATCATATGCATGATGCATTTATTGCTTGTGTTTGCTGCATTTATATAGATGCATATGATTGACATGCATACAGGATTTGTGACACTCTCGGTCTGACGACCCTGTTATACCTATACCTTGGTCCTGGTTAGTACAGTTTTCTCCTGTTTGTTTCAGTTGCGTTTATCCTTCTTGTATCAGGAGACTTACGCATGATTAGTGTTGCCTGTTATTTTCTTTATTATGCATATCAGTTGATACCCGCTGAGTGTTGGACTCACACCCTCCTCTGTTGTTATTTTCAGGTTGATGCTGGCCGGAGAGAGTTCCAGTCGCTAGTCCCCTGCAGTCCACGAAGACGAGTGTTGCTCTTTTAGTTTTTCTTGTTTACACTGTGTTTAGACTTATTCTGCTTTTGACATCTGGACTTGTATTAGTTTACTTTTGGATATTGCCTATGAGTTTTATTGGATTTGTTTTACTACACGCCTGCCTAGACGGCAGAAGAGGTAAGTTGATTTTATCGTCGGATTTGAGCTTTATGAGTGTAGTGGAGTAGGATATCGGTTTTGTGTTTTATGGGTGTAGTTGAGTAGAGTTGTTTTTGAGTCTTAGTATTACTGTGCTAGTTTGTTAACTATTAAACTGCGTGGATGTCTGTGTGTTGTGCTTATATTATTGTTATTGTTCCGGCCGTGTTGGCCGATGTATATGTGGCCCAGAGGACATTGTAGAAAAGTTTCAAATTGTCACCCGTACAGGGGAGATGCTGCCGAAATTTCTTCGGACAGAGACTCCCCCGGGGCGTGACAGCTCGGGTGAGGGACCGGCGGTGGGAGTCTTGTCGCGCTTCAGGTCGTAGGGTGGTGAATCCCTTGTAGAGGACTCTTAAGACTGCTCGACACTAATTCAATCTTCTGTGGGTGCTCACATTAAGGTTTTGAGAAACTCCATGGGGTGCTTAAGTTCAGCCCACCCGCCCATTGCTGGAAGTCCTTCATATGACATGGTCGGCGCACTGAGCGCTTTTGAAGGGGAAGGAATCGTTGCTTGCTGTTTTTACGCCTGTGCCTGTGCCTTTGCTAGCACAAGCAAATCGAGGTCCTCTTGCGACAAAGTGACTGTTACTCTTTCGGCGTCGTTTATCTTCACGTTCCAAATCGGGCGGAGAGATTCCCACAAACAGTGTCAAATTTGATCTCATCTGAAAGCAATGAAGGGTGGACCGCCGGTGATGTGGAGTGAAAGTTGACTTGCTTCAAGAACTCCGTGAAATGCTTGGCTACGTAACCTCGGTGATCTCCTGCGGACAATTAACGAAGGAGGAAAGAAATTGTCAATAAGTATGCCAGGGAGTGTTCCTTGGCGTAGCTACTCTAACGATCAAGTCAAAAAATAGTGGTGGCATAAAGACGGAAAATGAAGACAAGTATGTAGATGTACACGTATATCTATATCAACGGAGAAGGACCCCCTTTTATAATATCTTTCAAAACCTCCGCATTTAATAAAATATTATTCTGCAATTAGTCATTCTATCTCATCACCATAATTATACCATATGCAACAATCACATCACATGCATGGGGAGAGTATGTGACATATATTGTGTGTATTGTGTATCTGTATATTGATATGATTTTCTGACTCTTTAACAAACCTATGTGTTATCTTATTGGCAAAAATTGAACTTTTAGGTTGGGGGTCATTTGGGTTGTTGGGCTATTAGTTAGAAGATGTACTTCTTAGAGAGCTCATTTCTATATATAGCCTAAATGGGTTGTAGCAACATCCCTAGAAAGGGGGTAGAGTTTTTTGGATGGTCTAGCAAGCCCATGTTGATCCCTTTATGTCTTATCCGATCGGCAAGGCCAATTGGGAGAGGGAGAGCAGAGTCCTAAGTGATCTTGGTTAGAACCGGGAATGAGGCATATAAAGAGCCGTCCGATTGGCAGGGCCGATTGGGAGATGGGGAGCGTAGCCCTGAGCGAGTCCAGTCCGAGTTCGGAACAAGGCTTATAGAGAGCTGTTCGATTGACAAGATTGACCAAGAGAGGGGGAGCAGAACCCCGAGTGAGTCCGATCTGAGTCAGGAATGTGGCTTATAAAAATATTTCTGATAGGCCTAGCCAATCAAGAGAGGGGGAGTAAAGCCCCGAGTGAGTCCGGTCAGGGCCGGGAATGTGGCTCATAGAGAGTCGTCCGATCGGAGGGTTGATCAATAGATGAGGAGCAGAGCCCCGAGTGAGTCTGGTCTGAGTTAGGAACAGGACTTATAGAATGTCGTCCAATCGGTAGGGCCGATCGGGAGAGGAGGAACAAAGCCGCGAGTGAAGCCGGTCTGAGCTAGGAATGAGACTCATATAGAGTCGTCCGATCGGTAGGGCTGATCAGGAAAGGAGTAGAGACCCGAGTAAATCATCCTTAGACTTTGACTTCCACCTATGTAGGTCCATTAACCCCTTGGATCCCACTTAAAGGGTCTCTCCTATTTTCCGTATCAAGAAATAAATTTTATGAAATTATAGAATTTTATAATGGTTTTTTTCCAATGAAAAATTTGTCCACCAAAACAGCTAGTCGCGTTGTGAGCATGAGTGACAAATTCAACCCCAGCCAAGCAGTTCGCCACTACAAAAAAAATACATGGTTTGCTGATGGAAGTACATTTCCGTTAGGATTCCCCGATAGAAATTGGGTTTTCGTGAGGAAAGTAATGCTAAAAGAAAAAAAAATTTAGAGTATTACCGACAAAATCTTGATTCCCTCAATAATTCCCACTTATTACCGATCAAAACACGTAATTATGTCTGTAATACATTAGATTACCAATGGAATCAAGATTCCGTTGGTAATCACGACTACTAGGGCACGACCGACCCCGATCTCCCCTTACGCACGTGCGATGAAAATCTTCCCCAATCTCCTTCAACTCCGATGATTTTTCGATAAATCCTCCCCCTGTCTCCCTCTTCTCGATATTGTTCTGGCCGAATTTTATTTATATACGAAAATTATAAACAAGATAGGACCTAATTCAAGTTTGATGTTTTATTTTTTTTTAAATCTCTGACAGAATTTTCATCGGTAAATATCGAAACAATTTACCCATGAAATCAATGATTCCGTCAATATACTATAAATGAATTACCTACTAAGTCATGTATTCTATCGGTATTTTTTTTATAATATATCGGTAGAATATATTATTCTATGATGATATTTACTACATAAATTAATTTTTCATTAAAAAATACTGATAGAATTTATTTCTAAATAAATTATTTCTTAACAAATTATTTGTCGATAAAACGTTTTCTATCTTAATTTTATCACTAAACATTTATACTGATAGAATTATCATGAAAATTTACGGTTCTTTTTATAGTGTCCGATCCGTGAAAGATATTATTTGCGTCGTTTTTACTCCACATGTCATTGTGTGGACTTTGGCCGGCAGGCCCGCAGCTGACTGCATCCTTATCCTCTTCGCTCACCATCAGTCCGTTACTCTTCAATTACTAATCTACCCTCTCCCCGTCCCAAATGACGGTTGCTTATTTTCTCTCAATCAAAACATAAGTCAAGCTTTAAATTTACCTTCATTACTAATCTAATCATTCGCCACCATTATTTAGATTATCATTATTAGGTAATAAAAATCATTAGGATTTAAAAGGCTAATTAGGAACTGTTTTATATCTACTACTATTATCCATAGAATTTACTTTAACAGCATATAGAGAGGTTAAACATCTTTCTTTCGAAGGATTTACATTGTCAAAAATGACAACAGATGATGATGTGACATTAATAACCGAGATTTAATAACGGCCTGCCATTGTTATCAGTGTATTTATTACTAAATGGACATTATCATCAAATCATTTTCAGTGTACATATACATCTATAACAATAAATGCGAAAGGTGAAGTTACCGAGCGGTGACTAGCTCGACCAATGTAGATGCCCGCACTATAATTGTGCACGGTGCCATTGATTAGCTCCGTAGTCAAAAGTTTTGAGTTGGCCGCCATTAAGCGAAATGGTTCTCCTTGATAAGATGTGGGACGAGGTCCTCGCCGGACATCAGCCTGAGAGGGGCCTAGGCAAGCTGAGGAAGGTGTCTCCAAAGCCTTTGTCCATCAAAAGTCTCACCCTCACTTTATCTGCATCTCCTCGATCGTGCAATTGAAACTTGAATCTGTGTTACTAGATATTAGCTCAGGGACAGTTTTAATTATTAGAACATGCACTTGCCTTTAATTTGCTTACAGAAGGGGAGAGCAGCAGCGATGGCGCAGGCAAGTTCCAGCGGTCGATATCTCTACCTCAGACGCCGACCACTCCGGTGACGCCCTCCAGCTACTCCCCCAACCGGAGGCAGGGCAACGTGTGGAGGAGCGTCTTCAACCCCGGCAGTAACCTCGCCACAAAGACTCTCGGAGCTCACTATTTCGACAAGCCTGAGGCCAACTCCCCCACTGTCTACGACTGGTATATATAATTAGAATTAGTAGCTATGTCTCCCGGCCCCCTTCCTAGGTAATTAATCATCACTTTTCTAAGTCATATATAATCTGTTTGCCTGTTTCCTTCCTGCAGGTTGTACAGCGGTGAGACGAAGAGCACCCACCGTTGAGCTTTATATAGCTACTGTAGATTGAACTGTCACGTACGTAGATCAAGTGAATACAAGTTGTGAACTGGAAGGAGATGTGGAGAGCTAGAGTACTACGGCTCAAAACTTTAATTTGCTGGTTAATTTATGTCGTTATCTAGAGTGTTAGGTTGCGAATATATTCGATTTGATCAGAGTATGGGTGTTTGGAGTTTATGTTGTTCATATGTGATTCTGGCTTCGTGTAAACACGAGTGTTAATAAACAAAACTACTACGAGCGGTGCGAACTTCTTCTAATGAAGATCCATATCGAGCATCTACTAGACTATGTAGTTTGCCTGGAACGTAAGGTTAATGAATTATTCGTATGCGACAACATGAGGCGCAGAGGCAGCAGCCAGCAAGTTACATCAAATGGGGCGAAGAAAGGACAGTTTTGAATAGCTAAGCAGCGTGTGGGCCAGCGAAGGGGCGATTGCAAAGATAAGGTAGGATCTCCGGAACCGAGGTGTGCTTTTTTTTATGATAATTTTTTTTGGCTGAATAATTGCACGGGAAGCCATCATTCTAAAGTCTACACTAATACATCTTTTATGTGTTAATTATTATTTCAAAAATTAATAATTTTTTATAATTTATTTTTTCCCTGTTATTTTTGAAATGAATTGACGAGGGCGTTAAGGACGAACATATTTACCTTTTATCACTAGAATAGCGATACGCAAAAAAAAACTTGATTTACGAGAAATTTTACAATAAAATTGGTATCAAAAATCCCTGCAACAATATTTTATTCGTCACAAATAGATCATTACCAAATTTTACAACAACAAATAGAATTTTATCATAAAATTTATAACAAATAATAAATTTATCCTGAATCAACTATGAATACATTTTCATCGCTGATTTGGTAGATTTTGCGATGATTTTTTTTTGTCGCAAAATTTATCATAAAATCTTAATTTTTTCAATGACATATATCTATTAATCTCCTCGTTCATATGTATAAACCTAAACTTGTAAATATGATACAATCAACATAAACGAGAAAGATCTCACATAGTAAAATCAAACATCTCATATAACAAAATAACAAATCAAAATCATACATGACAAACCAAAGATCCAAATCAAAATCATACATGACAAACCAAAGATCCAAATCAAAATCATACATGACAAACCAAAGATCCAATACACAATCAGAGCCGTACCGATATTTGACGGGGCCCAAAGCGAAAATAAAAAGTGATCCTTTTATCGATAAATAATTGTAATGTTCAGTTTGTAAATAATAAATACATAAAATACACAAATAAACTAAAAATAATATATTACATTAATAAAAAGTTAATAAATATTTGAAATAATTACATAAATAGTACTCGTCTAACTATTTTAGAGGCAAAAATATTTATCAAATCTGCATAATCTAATTGTCGGACTATTTCTTTCTCAATCGATAACATTGCTAGTCCATTCAGTTTATCTTGTGACATTGTTGATCGAAGATAATTCTTGGTTAACTTCAACTTCGAGAAACTTTTTTCTGCCGATGCAACTGTTACTGGTATGGTTAACAAAATCTTATAGGCAATGCAAGTATTTGGGAATAAACCATTTAGTTTTGCCAGACATTGTAGCATATCAATTGCTATTTTTTTCATTTGTTAAATAACATCTCACGATCATCAACTCTGAACACAACTCATCACCATTAATGTCTGAACGTCCATCGTGACTCAAAAATTGTTGAAGCTTCATACAAGACTTCATCAAGCTAGTTAATGGCCCACTCTTTAACTTCTCCAAATTTAATAAAAACCCAAAAATCTCTTGATATTGTTTAAATTGTTCAAATCAAACTTGAAGAGAAGATCGAGATTGATCAATTATAAATATAAAATATTCAACTCTAAAAGACTCTTCACCTGATCGTGTCACATTATCATTATCACTTTCATCAAATTGTTTCTTTTTCGAATTATGCGTTTTTCTCAAAATTTAGGTTCAATCCCCATTTCACTTGCCATTTGTTTAGCTTCATTCATGGAACTAGCAAACCCTTCTTTTCTAAACTCATCAAGAAATTGATCAAGTCCTTGTAACAGATTAATCGCAATATCAATATTCATATCTTCAGATTGAATAAACTTACGGTATTTATTGCTCGTAACAAGTTATACCAGATTACTATTTCAAGCAAAAACTCAAAACTCTCAACATCATATAGGGCTAAGGTCTCAGCATCACTCTTTGTTTTAAAATCTTCAACAACTTCTACCAAGTCAAGTAAAGCATCTCTTATATGTACAATTTGCTCTTTTATGGCTTTCACACTTTCAACATGACTTTCCCAATGGATATGTGACAATGGTTTAACAGTCAAACCAGACACCTTATCTTTAAAAATTTTCCATCTCTTTGTAAAGGAAGAAAATAATGTGTAGATGCGTTGCACCACTACAAAGAATGACTTGGCTTTAGGACAACATTCCACCATATCAACTAAGGTCAAATTAAGACTATGACAACCACATGGTGTATAAAAAGCTCTAGGATTTATTTCAAGTAATCTTTTTTGTACACCTTTGTGTCTTCCACTCATGTTAGATCCATTGTCATACCCCTATCCTCTTATGTCATCAATGTCAAGCCCAACTTTAACGTATTCATAAGTTCACTTGATAACCCAAGACCTGATGTATCATCCACCTTCAAAAACTCAACCCAATATTCTTCTACATTTGGTGTGTTTGTTGAATCATCCAAGTATCGTAGCACTAGAGACATTTGTTCTTGATGACTTGCATCTGGAGTACAATCAAGTATTATTGAAAAATATTTTGCATGTTTAACTTTTGCAATGATTGATCTTTTTACTTCATTTGCCAAAGTTTCTATCAATTCATTCTGAATTTTGGGACTAAAATATGTATAGTGAGATTCCCTTGCTTCACAACGTCGAACATGCTCTTCCATCACTGGATCAAACTCAGAAACCATTTCTATCAATTGAAAAAATAGCCCATTATTCTTGACATAAAGTTTCTCATCATCCCCTCGAAAGGCCAAAGTATTTTTAGCAAGTGTTTTCACATTGGAGATTATTCTTGTTAACACTTGCCTCCAATGTTGTCTTTCTTTGTTGATTTGAAGTTGCATACTGTAATCAATTGTTTGATTTTTTTTAAGCCTCTTTTCTGATTCAACCCAAGCAATCATACAATCCATATGATCTCTACTAGCTTCATGTTGTTTAAGACTTCTATGCATATTACGCCAGTCTTTGTATCCATCATTACCCAAATTCTCCATTCTACTCATCATTTGTTCAGTCTTGAACAACTTGCAACAGAAGCAAAATATTTTATCCAATGAAATAGAATATACAAGTCATCTTCTATCTATTGTTTGTCCATTTTTCATTACCCGTGTATAATGCGATGAATCAAAATGTCTATTGTTACTATCCTTAGGAAACAAAAAATCATTCACTCTTTTTGGACCCATTTCTATTAAGTAATCTCTCAATTTTTGACTGATGTTATTCCAATTTTCATGATCCTGCAAATTCAGAGTTGCATGTAATTTTTCATGTTGAGAGTCTTCTTCTAAGTTTTCATTCGGCTCGATCAAATTGGTAGCCTCAACCAATTCCTCATTTTCATTGTGACTTTGTTCTTCAATCATCAAATTATCCCCTAATTCCTCTCTTTCTATTCTGCTACTTCTAATAAAATATTTGTTAATATCACCGACTTGACTTTGAATTAATGCCTCCTCCCTTTGTTTCATTTTTCTCTTTTGAGCTCTAGTACATATATTTAGGAGGCATTTTCAATATTCTTTTATTATACCTGCAAGGTATTAAAATTGAATATTAACTCAATAATTTGTGTCTACATTCAAGAGTAACAATATATTATGTTAGATTTTTTTGGATAGTTTTCTGATAAAAAATTGATTAATCCAAACAACATTTAATACAAAGAGGCAGCTACAATTAACTGACAATGTATATAAGAATACTATTAGACTAATTTCTGTAAAATACCGTAAAATAGAGAATAATAATAAGGGAATTTTTTGGAATTTTTAGAAATTTTTCGGGGCTCGTATGGACGAGTTAATGGGGATAAAATGGGGTCCGGGAAAGCCTGTATAGGCTACCCCATTTAAGCGAGGAAAAATTTTATTTCTTTTCCTTTTTCTCTTTATTTTCTTTCTCCTCCCGATTTTCCCCCGCGACACAGCAGCCCTAACGCCCTTCTCCGCCGTTCCTTTTCTCCTTCTTCCTCGCGCCGGTTTCCTCTCCCAAACCCGATCTTCTCCTCTTCTTTCCTCTCCTTTGCCGACGCCGACGACGCCTGGGAACATAGAGTGAGCGATTTGTGCATCTCCTTCCTTCCCGAGCCGCACACCCAATGCCACTGCCGCGTTCCTCTTCCTCTCCTTCTCCCGACACCTAGCAGCGTCGAAGCAGTAAAATATCGAATCAGATAATAATTAAATAATAAGATTAATGAGCGAATAATTTCATTAGAATTTTTAGAAATTTTTAGAAATTTTCTGGGATTTAATCAGAGCCTGTAGGACGTATTTTGACGGGATAAAATTATAGGCTTTGGAAAAAGTCCGTTGGGAATACCTATTTATTAGGGAGTTAATTATTTTAATGAACCTAAGGTTTTTTTTTAACACCTAAGTCTTTCCTCTCCCAAACCCTCGCCGAACTCCCTTTGTGCCCGAGCCTCACCTTGCGACGCTGCCACCGCCGCATCTCCCTTCCCTCTCGCGAGTTCCTGGACGTCGCCGACCTCTCCCCCTCAGGCGACGAGCCATAGATGGTGCCGCCTCCTCACTGCCGAAACCCTCAGACGCCGCCTCTTCCCTCTGCTTAGCGCTAGCCGCCGATCTCTCGCTCACGCGGACAGCACAGCGGTGATCCCCCTTCCTTGCGCGCGAGCATGCGATCTTCTTCTTTCCCTCACGTGGACAACACAGCAGAGATTCTTCTCCTCCTCACCCGAGAAGTAAAGCCACCGATCCTCTTCTCTCCGAGTCATGCCCTACCTAATCCAGTAAGTAGTTTCCCTTGTAGTTATGGATTGGGTGAGGTCCTTACTTTTGCTGATTTCGTGGTTTTCTTGCGATGGGAGTTGTTTCCCTTGAATTGGATCTAGGTGTTGCAGCATTCGTGCATTGTATCTATGAAGTTTCCCTTCCCTTACTTGTTGATCGAGTTTTGGTAGGTAGAGATTTGGATGGTTTCAATTGCAGGAGTGAACAAGGTTTAATGCGTGGGGAATGAGCTTTGAAGTCCGGAGGAGATGGATGTGTGTCTTAGTGTGTGGGTGTTATTTTAGATCTAGTTCGTAGTTGTGCTCTATGAAGGTTTTGGGTGTAGTTAACAAAACAAGGTAATAATGATTCAGTTAGTTTTATGTTCTTTTTTGGAGGAGGTTTAAGTTTCCCTTAACCGATTTAGTATGGCTGTCTGGTGGGGTTTTGGTGATTTTTGCATTTGTAATAACTTCGGTTTTCATGGCAGATTTAGTGTTACATGATAGGAGCAATGATATGCACAAGGAAAAAAACTCAATGAAAACCTCAAGGATAGACACATAAAGTCATGGCCCACAATTTCACTTTTTGTGGGCCCCATCATTTTATGTGTCTATCCTTGAGATTTTCATTGAGTTTTTTTCCTTGTGCATATCATTTTTCTACATGATAGGGTGTTGGCTTTGCGCTCTTATTTTTTTTGTGATGTTTTCGGCTTTATAGCAGTTTTGGTGGAGGTGTTCTATCTTGGAGTTGAAATTGAATATAATTCTAATCATATTGGGATTTAGTTAACTAGTTGGTTCATGATGGATTTAGCTAACTAGTTCATACTTGATTAGTTATATCATACACTATGTGATCGCAGGATTTGTTTTTGGGACGAGCGTCTCGACGTGAGATTACTTGACACGAGCTACGTATAAAGGCGGGTAATTCTTGCTTTATTTTCTTTTAGTACTTTGACCTTGGTGCATGAATTATTTTGGTTAAGGACTGTTTTTACCTTGACTCCGCTCTTATTTTCCTGCGCTTGATACTTCCACGCAATCTTTGATAAATTCGTTTCCATATCTATACAGTCTCTTTTGTTGTCCATGATCGGTAGCAGATACTAGATACCATGTTGATCGCTGCTTATTTACGATATCGAGTACGCCGCTTCACGAGCATACCCGTTTCGCTTATATATATACGATGATGCATTATTCGATCACGTCATCGCATGCACGCCAGATCCCCGCCACCGAGGGAGTGGTAGCCGGAGTCGATGTCGTCCGTCAGTGTCAGCACTCGGCCACTCGTGTGAGTGGTAGCTGAGTACGAGCAGCAGGGCCCCTTTCTATGTAGCTAGTTAGCTACTCAACACTGCCCATCCGGCCACTCGGGGTGGTATAGTTGTCATCGATCCGACCTCTCCATACAAGGGTCGTGGTGTAGAGGGGTGGGCGGATGACCATACGCTACTGTTTACTTATGTTATTATTGCTTTCTTATGCCGATGTGGTATATTTATGTTATCGTTGCTTTTGTTGTTCACTTACGATATCTTTGCCTTATGTTGAGATACGTCACAGAGGTGGTTAAACCTGGGTTTATTTATTGAAAATGTTTATATGTCTTACACCATACCTCTATAGTTACGAGCAGTATTGTAGCAGATTAGTACCATTCTTGACCTTCTATATCTAGCCTAGGATATGGTTCCAGGTATGAGCATTGTTTATGGTTTCATTTTGTATATGCTACTTCCCTTATGAAACTGTATTCCTTTTGGGTATTCTTTATTGGTTGATTATGTTCATGCACTATCTTTTCTATACCCGCTGAGTTCCAATACTCACCATCCCGTAAAATGGTTTTCTTTCGCCAGGTAACAGATAGATGAGTCATGGATGCTTGGAGAGATGCCGGCTGCCAATCCTGGGTCCCGCGTCATATTCGAAAATTGATTTTGGTTCTGTTTCTCTTTACTTGCATTTCGTATTCGTTGGATTTGGTGTAGTGAGAACTAGGTTTTGATACTTGTGGTGTGGACTTGGTATTTGTGATGTTTTGATAACTTTGCAATTTGTGGGTTTTCTCTTCGTTTTCTTTCCACTATGCTTAGTTTGTTTTTTTTTTTATTTTTTTTTTGTTTTTGTCCAGCCGAGTAGGCTGAGTATATTAACTGCGTGGTTGTGTTGTTTTCATTTTCTATAGTATATATATTCCAGCCGAGTGTGGCTGATGTATATTTTGTATGTAGTAATGTTTCATATTGTCCGCCGTACAAGGGAGGTGTCGCCGAAATTTCTTCGGACAGAGACTCCTCTGGGGCGTGACAGAAGCCCTCTTCTCCTCACCAACGTTGAGCCCTAGTTTTTCCTCTGCCCTAGCGCTGACCTATTTCCGCGGCTATCAACCGATCGCTGGCGGGGGGTGGACATTCAAGGCTCTAAGGGTAAGCTAGCTTCGACCGAACCTCCTTCTCTTGATCTTCTTCGATTTTGTGCCTAACCCTAGTCGCTGGTTCATCTTTTCTCTCTTGGGTTGAGGATGATGGTAGTAATCTTGGAGAGGAGCTGCTTGATTTCAGCGACCACAACACTGTGGGCTGGACGCTTACATCGCTAGATTCGTGATCAGCACCTGCAATTCAAGAGGAAGAGTGTGATGATTCCGACAAGTGAGGTCGTGCCTTGTGGTTTTGTTAAATTAGTGCTAGAATTCCTAACTAGTTGTATTTGGGATTGTACATGCTAATTGGTTCTGGTTTCCGGCAGCAGTTTTCTAACTGCAAGGTTTTCAGTTGTGTGTCAACAAGAATTTCTTCGACCTTGGTTCAACAGTGATACATCAGGTGAGTTTAGAGGTGATTCCATTCTACATTGAATTTTATTAGTAGTAATGGATTGTACTAGTTGATTAATATATATTAGATTGATAAATGAGTATGTGGGATCCCATTTGGATAAGTTAATTGATGATCCAATTAGGGTTTATAATTGGATCTGGACTTTTGTTAGCTTCTCGAGGATTTGATCTAGCTAATTAATTTATATGAAATTAGCTAAATCTGGATACCATATACTACAGGACTTTGATACGAGACGAGCATCTCGACGTTGGACTGCACTGGATTGGACCTTCCTATTGAAGGCGGGTACCTCTTGACTTATCTTTTATGATATTGTCAATTGGATATGCATAGTATTTTATAGCTATAAGCAATGATCATGTTTGCCTTTGGTATGTTACGGTTTGATACCCATAACATGTTCTGTTTTGTCGTTTGTTATGTATCCAGGTTTATACCTCGTGAATATTGCCATGAGTACCTTAATTTCCTGGAGTAAGTGACATACCATGCTTTACTGAGTTTAGGACTAGACTCTGGATTTTTATTATCTGACATGTGTATCTATATTTTTATATCATACCTGATCTGTGTACCTAGACCTTTTGCTTTGATTCATGTACATTGTGGGTACATATTTTATGGAGGTGGATATGTTCAGGACTTAGGTTGTTATACCATAGAGGACCTGTATACCCTAGATCTGTGGATTTGACTTACTTGTACTAGGATACACATTTTTATATATATATGTGGATTTGTCTGTGATATCATACGCTTAGTTTCACGCACCATTCGTGACGATTGCACGTCATGCGTGATAGTCGCCCATTATCAGAGAGCATATCACCGTTTCATCACTCGATGCTCCGCTGGTCCGCCATGGGTAGCGTGACGCGGTAGTTAGTTTTTTGCTCGCACTCCATCGTCCGCTCATGGATAGTGCGACGCGGTAGCACGTCAGTGATCCTCCCCGTGGTGTACGGAGACGAGAGCATCAGACCCCATTTATGATTTGAGGTAGGAGTATGTTCGACAAAGATCCCGTCCACCTGGCCACCATCGTGGTAGTGATGTCGAGTGCAGTTGTCACCTACCCACCGGCCTCACCATCATGTGTGAGACGGCCGATCGACATCATGCCATTGACATCATACGATCGATGCATTTATCGCTTATGTCACGATTTATTTGCGATTTAGTTGGACGATATGTTCGATACGCATAGGATTTGTGACACTCTGCCTCGACGACCCTTTGTTCGGATAGAGTTCCCGTGAGTACAACTTCCTCGCCACCTTTCGCCAGATATTTCCTATATATGATTAGGAAGTTGTATTCCATGTTTATCATTAGATATATCTTACTAGGTATGTCTATGGTATTATCTGAGTTGTAGAACTCACCCCGTGGATACTATCTTTTCGGTACCAGGTTGATGTCGCTTGGAGTATCCTGTCTGCTGGTCCCCACGTCACCTCAGAAGATCTATCAGTTTCATTTATGTTTTGTTTGTTTTATGTGTCAGTGTGTTTAGTTTGTGCTCCGGTTTTGTTTCTGGAGTTTTGAAGTTGTTATGTGGTATTTTGTATTATTGTTGGTTGTGTAAGCTTAGCCGACTAGCAGTTTTGTGTTTGGTTTGTATTTGATTTCTGTCATTTTCCGTTGTGTTTTAGTTTTGGTATAGCCGAGTGGGCTGCTTTACATATAACTGCGTGGTTGTGTTTTTATTGTATCAGCCGAGTAGGCTATATCATATAACTGCGTGGTTGTGTGTATATATTCCAGCCGCCTGTGGCTGATGTATATTGTGTATGTAGAAATGATTCAGATTGTCAGCCGTACAGGGGAGGTGCTGCCAAAATTTCTTCGGACAGGGACTCCCCCGGGGCGTGACAATTTCAAATTTTCAATCAATAAGAAAACACATTATCTTACAATTTACATAATATATTTATATCAACTAATTGCAAGTTCAAAAGATTCGATGACCTAACTGATTTTCTAATAGGCGATAGATACGAACTACAAAGTAAAAGACGTAGCATGGAAAATCATCAAAAATGAAAAGGAGTTTAACTTTTTCTATAAAATCATCAAAATAAGCTAATTGCAGGTTCAATTATGAATTAACAAAAGCCTGAAACTAGAATTGATAAAAGAAAAAAAAAATGTGAAAATGATAGCACAAAAAGTAAAGCAGAGATCAAGAACTGATAAAAGAACGCTGGAGAAAAGAAATACCATCCAATGACCTAACTAACCTTTTTCTGTGAACTAATGAGAGAAATATCATCCAATTATCCAATACAAAAGTAAAGCAGAGAAAGTCTAAAGAAAGATTAAAATTTAAACATAATATTTAGAAAATGATGCAAAAAATAAAATCTAACCAAATTGTCCAATGTCCAAATCCCACTGCTGACGGATCAAGATTCAAGAATGTCAGAGAATTGGAGAAGAAATTGGAAAGAACACTAAACGTCGGAGAAAAATCGTGTGATGTTAGCAGCGTTGGTGCAATGCAACGCTATGCCTATGCGCATAGGCTTAAAATGCCTTCTCACCTCTCTAGGGATGCCCTGTTGAAGGGATTAGCAAATGCGTTAGAGAGATCTAAAAACCAAGTCTTTACCTTAACATTTTAGAAGGTCATTAGAAAAGTAAGAGCAGAGAGGGAAATTATAGGGTTTTTTTCTAAAAAAAAAACATGGGTAAAAAGAATCTTTATTAGACACGATTGTATTTGAGAAATTGGGGCAAAACTCTGGTTTTCTTGATGAAATTTAGTCAGTTACAGTTAGGTTAAAAGAATCAAAAGCTTGAGAAATCTTGAGTTCTTGACCAAACAAATCATGAAAAGTTGATCTCGGCAAAATACTAATCTCAAAAAAAAAAAACAAAGAAGCGAGAGGAAGAGGGATTAGGGATGGAAGTTTGAATGATACTAACTCAGAACTTGCTCGACGGAGAACCTTCTGGAGGAGGACGGATCCTCTGGTCCGCAAATTGCGGACCAGAGGATGATCCACTTTTTTAGACCCTTGATTTGGATGGACCCCATCTATTTAAAGGCGGAGTCTATCCAAATCAAGGGTCCTCATGCAATGGACCATCCCTTAGTCCATAATTTACAGACCAGAGGATCCCTACTGCTTCTAGAGATATCCTTGTAGAGCATCTGACAGATAAGATCTTTGGCCGCCCGTCACCGGAGACGTCGAGCGGAATATCCTCGGTGGGAACCTCATATTAGCCCGCACGGGCGCCTCGAAGGTTTCTGTCGCAGTCGGGTGCGTGCGGCGTGCCTCGGAGCCAGGAGAAAACTGAAAAGGATTTAGCAAATTAATCTTTTACCATTCATGTTTTTTGTACAATAAAAAAAATTGGGTCCTTTCTTGGGTCGGGCTTGAGGCGGTCGCCTCTCTCGCCTCGTGAAAGGTCCGACCTTGTACACAATCTAATACATCATATACATACAAATTCTAAAATAAAGCCAATCTAATCATCACATATTGTTCCAATCAAACTAGACAATGTAACATAAGATCCTATAACATCGCATACTTCCTCTTCTTTTCTTGATCTATTTCTTCTTAGAAAAAAAAGAAACAAAAAACTAAGATAGAAAGATACTTAATGTGAAAATATAGAGAGTACGAATGTACACAAACTAACACAAAACTAATGTAAATGCTCACCTCTTCCTTGACGACCTTGTTTGAAACAAATTAATATCAATAAAAAATTCACAAACTTAATCAAGTAATAAATGTTCAAAAATATTAAATTTACAACAACTAATATTCATACACAACAATTTAAATTACACCATCACCACCACTATCATCATCGTCACTATTTGAGGGAGGAATCTAACTTAGAGCAAAGGCTATATGAAGATGTTGCATGATGAAATTTTGTTGTTGGCATAAATCACTAATTTTTCGATCACTTATAATTTTTGCTCAGAAAATTCAGTCTAAATATTCTTGCTCTTTTCAGTCCACCACTTGTCTCAAGTCATAGACTCATATTATTACCATCAAATGGTTTAGATTCATTATTATCATCACTTGCACTTGAGCTTCGATCTGTGTTAGCTCATCATATATATTTATCTTATATTCCAATGATAAAAATTAAAATAACAATATAATAGAAATGTATATAATCTTGATTACATATATAGGATCTAAATTATGAGCATTCATATTAACATTGAAAAGTTGAAATTTATATATGAAAAAAAGATAATCCCTATCAAGTGATTAACTAATAATCAAAGAATCTAGTAAGCAATAAAAATAAATTTTAGAGAGACTAATCGTATAAATTCATCTTACTATATTGTTATGGTATATTCAATATAATATATTCAAATCAATATTTTTAATATCCATTAAATGATTAGAAGTTTTGAAATTACAAATCTTAATTGCTCCGACCCTCTCCCAACACCATGTCTTGTCTTTTTTTAAAAGATGTGTATGAAAGTGTCTATGAATGGCTCGACACCATTTCCTTGACTTAAAAAATTATTGTTAGAAATTATGAAATAGTCTGAATTAGATTAAAAAAAATTAGTGTTTGAAAATATTACCATTCTTTGACTATGTTCATTGATATTGATCGAGCCTCCGTCATACATCGCATACGATTCTCCAGAATTATAAGATTGATTTATTCTATTCTATTAACTTCTTTGTTCGCTCTTCTCAGATTTCCAAAAATGTACAATCTTACCCCAGTTATCCTCGGTGATGAAAGGAGGCTTTTTTTCCCTTGGTCTTTGCTTAGTTTATGACGGATGTAATCACCACATTTTTTTCTTAAAAATATTCATTATTTCCACTCTTCAATCTTATTCCAAGTGAATACTCATTGTAATGGAAGAAAACAATATGTATTAGAAACTTAAATTTCATATATAAATTGATTGGGATATATAGCTTATCTTGAACTCGTTTCACCATAACTCTTTTGTTGGATTTGGAGTGCTTGTATAAGTCATTGAATATCCTCGCCAAAAGTTATTCACTATTCTATTAAACTCATTAAAAACATGGACAATAATTCTATCATAAAGTTATAAACAAATAATGTTAATAAATTTAGCTAGTTGAAAAAATAAAACATGGATAATAAATAAAAAACAATGCACATGTAAAATTTTAATCTTTAATTTCTACAAATCTCCATAAGAGGTTATCAACTCTCGGTCGTCTTTGCTCTCAACAACTGAGTGTCGCAATGAAGGGACTGGTGAAGGTACTAGTGAAGGTAGTTGCTGAGAATGGAATGGTCCTACAATTGAAGGGGGCAAAGGTACATTGCCAGCAAGGGATTGGGATTGTTACAGTGCAGAAGCAGAGGATGGTGATCTTCCATCAATATTTCATCGATGGCTGTCGCGTCGCTATAAACCATAATTATTAGGATAAAGTATAAAAAAATTAGATATTCATTGGATGTATAATGAAGAATATGTAAAAATTTAATATATTTAAATGCGTGAAAGAAGATATCAATATGTCACCTCTAATCTCTAATGCTATATGATCCTGATTAAAAATTACAGAGATGATGCGCTGGGCACGGTGGATTGGTTATTGACTAAGAGAAGACTTTTTGCTCCACAGAAAAGCTTCCTTTCTATCTTGCGTACACGGAGATGAGCCAACAGAACGTCAACGACCAGAAACAAGGGGGAGTCCTTGACGAAGGCCCTCCGATGCTCAAGCCAGTATAGTTATGGATGGATGAATGAAGAACAGTAATGAATGTTTGCGCGAGAGTAAACTTGAGATGTTTAGAGAACATACCTTGCCAACGAAGAGGACTCTCCTTTATATACCACCTCTCATAACCTCCGTAATCATGAGGTGGCAAAGTGTGTCAGAGGTTATTAGGTAAAGAAAAGTGTACAACCTAGGCAATGTATAATTATTGTCCGAGGAATCTCTCATTTACCCACATGTATACCTCTTTTGTCATTTATAGCTTATGTCACCGCTGAGGTTGTTAAAGGAATATGCTGTCATAGGTGGTCTGTGTTAGAGTGTATACTAAAAGCCTAGCTTTTGGTATTAACATTTATCTAGAAATATGAATCACATTGGTCAAATATCTACATTTATAATAAATGTAGTTGTTCAATTAATTTATATTGTAGATAACATGGTGTGTGGTGTCACACACAGAAGATCATGTTATCAGTTCTTTATAAATTATAAACAGTTGCTCACGACTAAGATGGAAATGAACAAACCATTGGAATAGTCGTAGTGTAATTAGGTATTAGTTTATCTTGACTAATAAATTACACTAGTACACTCTAAGTGTATTGAGTAGGACCATTTTAGGTAAGTTCTTTTTATACTGACTTGATAAAAGAACTAGACCTTAGTTATTATGGAAGTGTGTACTCTTAATCCTAATATAATAACAAGCACATATATTTGATATTTATTTCTTTAATTTATCAATGGGTGAGATTTAGTTCGATAAATCAATAAGCCCGATAAGTTGAGAAATGATATCACTTATAGTGTGTGTTGTTGATTATAGAAGGAATCTGTGTCCTAGTAATCTAGGTTGAGAATGACCCCAAGAGGAGCTCATAAGGATTGTCATGTTAAACCCTGCAGGTGGACTTAGTCCGACATGACAATAAGGTTGAGTGGTACTACTCTTGGACTAAGATATTAATTAAGTGAGTTGTCAGTAACTCATTTAATTAGTGGACATTCATTATCTTAAACACAGTGAGACTAACACACTCATAATAAGGAGCCCAAAATGTAATTTGGGATTGGTGCGGTAGTTCAATAATAGTTCTTTAGTGGAAAGAATTATTATTGATGAAATTAAGTTATGTGTTCGGGGCGAACACGGGATGCTTAATTTCATCGGGAGACCAAAACCAATTCCTCCTCTCGCTCCCTATCGTAGTCTCTTGTATATAGAGATTTATACCCACCACATACCCACCTTCTTACCCAACCAATAGGGGCCGGCCAAGCCAAGCTTGAAGCTCAAGCTTAGGGCCGGTCAAGCCTAAAGGTTGAGCCTTAAGGTGGCCGGCCAATAGCTTGGAGCCCAAGCTTAGGTGGCCGGCCACATCATATTAAAAAGATTTTTTGTTAAAATTATTTCTTATGTGGATATCATGGTTTTAAAAGAGAGTTTAAAATTTAAATCTTTCCTTTTATAGCTTTCTACAAAAGATTAAGAAAAGATTTGAAATCTTTCCTTATTTGTAGATTGAAAGGTAGATTTTAATTTTGAGAAAACTTTCCTTTTTAAACATGTTCATGATTTAAAAGAGAGTTTAAAAATTAAATATTCTCTTTTATAAGTTTCTACGAAAGATTAAGAAAAGATTTGATATCTTTCCTTATCTGTAGATTAAAAGAGATTTTAATTTTTAGAGATAACTTTTTTTTATCCACATGTTTAAAAGAAAGATTTTAATTTATAAAATTTCCTTTTTACAAACCACCATGAAGGGAAAAATTATTGGAGAAATTTTTTATAAATTTCCGGAGACAAATTAGGAAGTTTTAATTTTTGTTTTAATTAAAACTCTCATTGTTTTGGGGAAATAAGTGGTCGGCCATGTATATTGAGAAGAGAAAATTATTTTTAATTAAATAAATTTTCCTTTTCATGGCAAAAGAATTAAGGAAGTTTTTTATTTAAATTTCCTTATTTGCCAAGACCAAGGATTATAAAAGAAGGGGTAGAGGTGCCTTCATGGTGAACGACTCTATTATTCTTCTCCTCTCTTTTCCTCCTTGGTGGCCGGCCCTAGCTTCTCCCTCTTCTCTTCTTCTTGTGGCTGGCAGCAACCCCTCTTGGTGCTCTTGATGGTGGCCGGTTCTAGCTAGGAGAAGAATGAGAGAAAGGAGGTTTTGTTTCTTGCATCCCTTGGAGCTTGGTGATGGTGGCCGGACCTCTACTTCTCTTGGAGAATTGTGGTGGCCGAAACCTAGAAGGAAGAAGAATGTGCTTGGTGGTTCTCGTCTCGGAAGATCGTTGCCCACCCAACGTCTGATGTTAGAAGAGGAATACGGTAGAAGATCAAGAGGTTATTTTTGCTTACAAAGAAAGGTATAACTAGTAATTATTTTCCGCATCATACTAGTTTTCTTTGTATTGTTATTTTTGGAAATACCAAACACAAGAGGCATATGATTCTAGAGTTTTTGAAATAGTTTTTCGAGTTTGTGTTTTCTTCTTTTTCGAATTTGTGATTCGATTGTTCTTTTTGGTTAACCTAGAGTTATTTAAGGAAATAAATATTAGCTTTCCTTAAAAGGCTTTGCCTAGGCGGTGGTGGTTGCTCCCATATCCAAGAAGGCCATGTGCCTCGCCATGCAGTCCTGGAAGCCAATTTTAGAAATTAATATTTATGGAATTAATAACTTAGGTAGATTTGAATCAATAGTGTTAAGTTCCGCTTGCGATTCAAATCTAAACCATTAAGAACAGATAAGTTAAATTTGGAATTAATGATGTTAAGTTCCATCTGCGATTCCTAATTTAACTTCTAAAGAACACAATAGGTTATTTAAGGAAAGGTTCGACACTTGTACAAAAAAATTTTGTACAGTGGAACCGATACGTTTTCCTAGGACTAACCAACAATTGGTATCAGAGATAGGGTTTATCTCTGTGTGTTTTATTTTCAAATTAGGTTATGCACATGTCATACATAATTTAGGCAGGATAATAGTAGGATGTGCTAACTTTGTAGTTGCAGGCTCCAACTATTATGGCTTATAGATGTTGTGTGTGATTGGACCCTTGGACATGTCAAGGGCATTATTTTTGTGTGTGCATGATTGTATGTAACTAATACACCAGTAGCTGTATTAGCCTTAGGATTTTAGAATTTTATTTTCGATCTAGAATACATGTACATTCCCTTGTGGAATATAGGATCGATATATGTAAAATTCTATTTTTGTCGCGGATCAGATTCTTGCGAGGCGTGGTACTTTTGGAGCACCAGAGGCACAGCGGAATAAGAAGCAAGATGGATGTGATAACTCGACCCGATGGCGGTGGCTAAAGATGGTAGCAGCTAGGGTTGGAGCACATGGAGGACAGTAACAGGAAAAGACCATAATAGTTGGAAAATAATTTCCATATTTATTGCTTTATTTACTGTGATGTGTATGTATGCATGTGATGTATGCTAGGATAACTTAAAATTCCTCACTTTAAATAACTAAGTGGGAGAGGGATTTACTTTAATAAATTCCACGGTCTCCATTACTGGTTTGTAAGTGATGCAAACAAACTTGCGTGTTGGCTCTGAGTGCCTTCCTCCATATCGGATGAGTTTGTTTGCGGATCACTAGATCAAACTTCCATTTAGGATAACTATAGGAAATTAATTAAGAGCGTATGATCTTCCCCATCGGAAGGGGCATAATCTTATTAATGGACTTAGTGTCAAGTAATGGTATACACTTAGGCACGTCTAATAGTATCTCCCCATCGGAGTCACTGCTATTATTTGTGTGACCAAAGGAAAACCAACTATTAATTTGTCAAAAAGATAAGTTGACAAGATAATAAAATTAAAACCCCCTCTTACAAATGTTGAGTTTTTGTATACGTCCACACTATCGTGGCATACAAAATTCACGGTGTATGAGGTAATTTTATTTGTCAGGATGACAAGAAAATAAAATTAATGGGAAAAACTCCTCTTACAAATGTTTGGTTATGTATACGTCCACACTATCGTGGTATACAAAATTCATGGTGTTTAAGGTAATTTTATTTGTCATAAAAACTTATTGACAAGATAATTAATGGGTAAAACCCTCCTCTTACAAATATTTGAATTTGTATACGTCCACACTATCGTGACATGCAAAATTCACGACGTTTGAGGTGTTGGTGAATTTAAATGATATTATTTTGAGGAATCAATATTATTTCAAATTAAAAGTTATTGACCAAAATATTTGATAGACCAACTATTAATTTTATTGGTCATAAAGTTAGGATGACGAGATAATAAAATTAATGAATAAAATCTCCTCTTTGTTTTTGTATACGTCCACACTATCGTGGCATACAAAATTCATGGGGATTTTAAGGTGTTGGTCTTGACCAAATATGTCACGCCCCGGGGGTGTCCCTATCCGAAGAAATTTCGGCAGCACCTCCCCTGTACGGGTGACAATCTGAAGCATTTCTACAGACACAATATACATCAGCCACATGCGGCTGGAATATATACACAACCACGCAGTTAATAATCTCAGCCTACACGGCTGGACAAACATAACATCAACCACGCAGTTATATACATTTTTTTATCAGCCCACTCGGCTGAAACCAAAACCAACACAGCAGAAATACATGAAACAAGCTCATACAAAACAAAACAACACACTGCTAGCCGACTAGGCTTACACCACACAACGACACAATACTCCAAAAACAAAACCGGAACACACCAAGCCAAAAAAACACATATCATATACCAAGATAAAATAAACAAGAAGGCGGAGACATGTCTTCTGATGTGACGTGGGGACCAGCAGACAGGATGCTCCAAGCGACACTATAAATAACCTGGTACCTGAAAAAGATAGTGTCAACGGGGGTGAGTTCAACAACTCAGCGAATACCAATGGACATGAGCAGTAAGATATATCTAACAGCAATAAACATGGAATACAGCTTCCTAATCATACATATAGGAAAGATGCAAAACTGAAAGGTAACTGAGGAAGCTGTACTCACCAAAAACTCCTATCCAGACAAAAGGGTCGTCAAACCGAAAGTGCCCTAAATCCTGTATGCATGTCAAACATATGCATCCAACCAAATGCAGCAAATAAATGCAGCAAACACAATCACAAGAAAAAAATTCATCAATGCATATGATGCCAATGATGCGTCCTGGTCACCCCTGACGCCAGTCAATCATCTCACACACAAATGGCGAGATCGAGTGGGTAGGGCTGTGACAACCGTGCACTCTGTCGTCACTGCTCCTGATGAGTGACCGAGTGGACGGGATGCTGTCGGAGTACACCTATCCTCCTACCCAAAATCATAAATGGGGGAGCGCAATGCTCTCAACTCCCGGTACACAATGACGGGGAGGAATCCCTGCCGGCTAACACGTTGTGTCACACTAGCCATGAGCGGACCAACGTAGCCAAACAAAGTCCCTGCTGCAACACACACTGCCTGAATCGACCACTAACCCATGAGTGGTGGTGTGTGCAGATCCATGTAACTGGCGATGTGCTCAACAATAATGGAGTCGACTATCGCACAGCATGCAATCATGATGCATGACAATATCCTGATCATCATAGAAAAATCCATGTATATATAATATGGGTACCACAATATCAATAAGTCAAATTCACGAATCCAGGGTATACTGGTCCTCTATGGTATAACAACCTATATCCTAAACATATCTCCCTCCATAACATATGTACCAACAATATGCCCAGATCAAAGAAAAAGGGTCTAGGTACACAAATCAGATATGATATACAAATAGAGGTACACAAGTCGGGTATGGTATAAAAACCTAGGTATAAGATAATCTAGATACACATGCCAAAAAATAAAATCCAAAACCTAGTCCTAACCTCAGTAGGTATGGTATGTCATTTACTCTAGGAACTAAGGTACTCATGGCAATAATCACGAGGTATAAACATAGATACCTAACAAGAGAGAAAAACAGAACACGCTATGGATATCAAACTGACATACCAAAGAAAATCATGATTATTGCATGTAGCTATAAAATACTATGCATATCCAATTGACAATATCATAAAAGATAAGTCAAGAGGTACCCGCCTCCAATCGATAAGGTCCAATCCGATCCAAATCCGACGTCGAGATGCTCGTCTCGTGTCAAAGTCCTGTGATCACATAATATATTTAGCTAATTATATAGATAACAAATAGCCAGATAAACTCCCTAATTTAATTAGGGAAAACTCTAATCGATCCATCATTAATTAGGATTAATTAATGAATTAACTTATATTAATCCCCTTAATCAATTATCCAATAATATCTAACATTATTCAATAACCCCAATAATCCTCAATCTACACAATCATTCCCTTTCGTTGATCAACTTATGATTAGCAATATGATCATCTCTAATAATCCAAGGATTAAATCTAATCCAACATGAATCAACTGTAGTTAATTCATCTCAATAAAAATTTACTAAGCTTAATCCATAAACCATCACAACTACAATAGATTAAGCATTCCATAATCACATTAGGTTAGGTTAAACATGAATCCATCATAACTCATCCAAATCTCATATGCTCTCATGTTGATTCACCACTGAAAAATATGTTCACTGCCAAGGATTGTGGTCGGAACAAGATAGAGTTGTTTATTTCTAATTCCAATGCCCTATACAACAATCATCATAACCACATCCAAGCATTAAACCCAATTCAGCACCCTAATATAGGATCAAGCTTAAACTGAACTATAACAGGTATACCTCATAAACCGCAACTGATTCATGGAGCCAAAGCTCGACCTGGTTGCGATGGCTAGACACAAGAGAAAGCTGCAACAAAGTGTCAGAGAAGAATCAACAATTAGGGCTTGGTGGTGACTGTTGGCGTCGGGAGGGGGCGTCGGCTGAGGCTAGGGCAGAGGAATCACGGCGACGCTGCTCCCTTCGGCCTCAAGTGGTGGCACCGTCCAGTGTGGCTCGGAAAGGAAGAAGAGAGGGAGAGGCCGGCGCTAAGGCTCGGACGCCGGCGGATCGGGGGCGAGGGCGTGCACACGAGGGAGAAGAAGGGATGCTCATCCGCCGGCTCTCTGTTCCATGGCGTCGTCGGCGTCGGAAGAGGAGAGGGTGGTAGCGGGGTTTGCGGCGTCGGTTAGGGAGGTTGGTTAGGGCTCGGCATCGGGGAAAGCTCGGGAGAGGAGGCGCGGGAGTAAAGGAAACAGCGAAAAGTAAAATAAGAAAAGAAAAACAAAAAGGAAAAGAAATCAAACTTTTCCTCGCTTAAATGGGGTAACCTAAACAGGCTTTCTCGGGACCCTTTTTTTTTTTAATCCCCGTAAACTCATCCATACGAGCTCTGAAAAATTCCCAAAAAATTTCTAAAAATTCCGAAAAATTTCCTTATCATTATTCGCCATTTTTCCGGTATTTTACATTCTCCCCCACTAATAAAAATTTGGTCCCCAAATTTCATTATCTACCATCAGCAATTACTAACAACAGGCAAAGAGTATAAATGTTGAACGGTAAATTAAATCACATACCTCAAGTGAAAAGATGGGGGTATTGAGCTTGGATAGTATCCTCGAGCTCCCAAGTAGCCTCCTCGTCCTAATGATGCTGTCATCCGACTTTAACCAGCTAGATAGTCTTGTTCCGCAACTGACGCTCTTTCCGGTCCAGAATCCGTACCGGTATCTCCTCATAGGTGATGTCAGGCTATACAGAACTAAGATATCGGTCAACACAAATATCTAGTCGGATATATACCTCCTCAGCATAGACACATGAAATACGTCGTAAACACCTGCCAAAGCTGGTGGTAGCGCGGAACGATAAGCTACCGCTCCAACCCTCTCCAAGATCTGGAAAGGTCCAATGTATCGCGGAGCTAGCTTACCTCTGAGGACAAATCTCTTCACCCCTTTCATGGGTGAAACTCGCAGAAATACATGATCGCCTGCAGAGAACTCTAAGAGTCTCCTTCTCCGGTCTGCATAACTCTTCTGGCGGTCCTGCGCTTCTGATATCTTCCGTCTGATAGTACGGACCAACTCTGTATCAAGCTGAGCTCTACGAGGTCCCAATAACTGTGCCTCCCCAACCTCATCCCAGAGGGTGGGTGTCCGACAAGGCCTACCATACAACGCTTCAAACGGTGCCATCTGGAAAGCCGAATGAAAGCTGTTATTATAGGCGAACTCTATCAATGGCAGATGGTCCTCCCAACTGCCTTCAAAATCCAATACACAAGACCTCAGCAAGTCCTCTAGAGTCTGAATGATCCGCTCTAACTGTCCATCTGTCTGCGGATGGAAAGTTGTACTGAAACAGAGCTACGTGCCCAAGGCCTGCTGCAGATTCTGTCACAAACGAGACGTGAACCGGGGCCTCTATCCGAAATAATAGTCAATGGAACATCACGTGATCTGATGATTCCCCGGCAAAACAGATCTACCAATCGATCCAAGAAATTCGTCTTCCGGATCGCTAACGAGTGCGCGGATTTGGGTTAAATAAATCAACAATTACCCAAATCGTGTCATAGCCTCGTCGTGTCCTAGGCAGACTCACCACAAAGTCCATGGTAATATGTTCTCATTTCCACTCAGGAATAGGAATCCGCTAAAATAATCCGGCAGGTATCTGGTACTCATACTTCACCTGCTAACAGACCAGACATCTCGCTACAAATTCCGCGATGTCTTTCTTCATACCGTTCCACCAATAAGAACGTCTCAAATCTCGGTACATACGATTACCGCCTGGGTGGATCGCAAATCGAGAGCAATGAGTCTCCTGAAGTAGCTCCTGTAAAACCGGATGAGACTGAGATACGCATAATCTGCCTCGAGAGTATATAATACCCTCCTTGTCTCGGGTGAACTCGGTCTGTTGTCCGGAAGCTATCTGGCTGTAAATAAACTGCAAATACTAATCAGCAGCCTAGGGCTCTCGTATCCTCGTCCTGATCAACGAGTGAGCAACCATGGTAACCAGAGTACCCTGCTCTGTCTGTCCTTACCCCTCAAGGCCCAAATCGGAGAAACCTTGAATCAAGTTTGTGACCACAACTCGGTGGCAAGCTAAAGTCCCTCTGGACTTCCTACTAAGTGCATCGGCAACCACATTAGCTCTCTCCGGGTGATAGCTAATGGTACAATCATAATCCTTCAGGAACTCCATCCATCTCGTCTGTCAGAGATTAAGTTCCTTCTAAATAAACAGATATTTGAGCTAAATAAACAGATATTTGAGACTCTTATGGTCATTAAGAATCTCAAATGTAACGCCATATAAATAATGTCGCCTAATCTTCATGGCAAAAATAATGGCGACTAGCTCCAGAACATATACAGGGTAGTTCTTCTCATGCTCCTTCAACCGACGAGAAACATAAGAGACTACTCTATCGTGCTGCATCAGAACATCGCTCAAACCCTGAATAGACGCGTCGGTGTAGAGCACGAATCCGTCATCTCCAGAAGGTATAACCAACAATCGGAGCCGACACCAGTCTCCGCTTCAGCTCCTGGAAGCTGGTCTTGCAATCCCCAGTCCAAGTGAACTTCACGTCTTTCCTGGTTAGGCGTGTAAGCAGCATAGCAATCCGTGAGAAACCCTCAACGTATCTCCAGAAATATCGAGCCAAACAAAGGAAGTTGCGAGTCTCCTGTATAAACTACGACTACTCTCAACGATAACAACCTCTATCTCATGTGGAACCACGGTACACTTCTACTGGTGCCCGTGTGTCTCAAACACCTCACAGGAAACTACCAAAATACGCACTACTGATCTTCACATATAGATGTTTCTGTCAAAACATCTCTAGAACTATGCGAAGATGGTGTACGTGACTCACCTCAGATCCGAAATAGATCACAACATCGTCAACAAGACAATGGAAATGATCCAAACATCCTAGGGATACCCAAATCATCGAGTCCATGCTAACATCTAGGGCACCACAAGCCATAATGGTAAAACTAAGACACATAATGTCCGTATCACAGACCTTCCTAACCATAAGATCCTCAACAGTAAATAGATCTGATCACCAACGATATAAATCACCAAAGAATATATCCTCCAGTGTGAGAGCAACGCTCCATCACACGAAATACCATATATGTAGGAGCAACGCTCTACCATAAGAAATCCTCCATATGTGGGAGCAACGCTCCACCACAAATAATCCAAAATATATATCTACAATAAACATGGGAGCAATGCTCCGCTACAAGCAATCCGTAATATGTGGAAGCTACGCTCTACCATAAATGATCCATAACATGTGGGAGCTACGCTCTACCACAACAATACATAAGTGTCCAAAGCACCTAACTATCTAGCTAGAGACTGCACGAGATCTCTCTACCACAGATCATTGTGGGTAGCCTAGGGTATAACCACCCAGTAAGCAAATCAAATCCATAGTCAACTCTATCATCCTCCAATTAGTACACACCAAATATACTCACATCATAAGTATAAATCACCGTGATACCTCCAACAATGTATACCAAACCCGTGTGCACATATTATCGTAGGTAAAATCAACAATACCCCTCAAACAACACTCACATGACAAATATACACATATGCCAAGAGTATAATCAACACATACTTCCAATAAGGCATACTAAACCCAGGTGCATTAACAAATCACACATAATCAACAAGATACCTCAGATACCACACCAAACACATATGTACATATCACAACACCGATGTAGTCGACAAGATACTTCCAACTTGACACTCACACCCATGTGCACATACCACGACACAGATTTAAATCGATAAGATACCTCCAATATGTCAATCAGGCATGTACAACTAACTAAATAGCTATAATCCACAAGGAACCTACAATAACCATATCTAGATGGGAATACCCACACCATCTGCAAATGGACTATCCATCATAGAACTCCTTCAACTCATAATAATCATATGTACACGAAACAAAGATAGGAATAATCAACATATTTGACCCAATCAACTTGACATTCCCTATGCTACCTTCTAAGTTATCCAACTAGGTACATACCGTCTAAAACTAAAGTACCCATGGAATAGGATACATCGATCCTCTATAGACTGACCAAGCCGACAATGATATACGGCTAATTCAGTCTTTTCCACGTCAGTACAGGTCATTTACTCAATTGTGCTCTAGATACCAAACTAAGCACAAATAACCCAAAGACTCAAACCTCCAAAATTAGAGTATGGCAATCCTCTACTGATCCGACCAATAAAGCTAAATCGGTCATCTACTAACTAATCAAAAATACCTTAATCCTCCACAAGCAACTAAGGTATATCAAACCACGACTACCCAACTCGACAAACGTAAACCAGTCTTCTACTGACCTATCTAACAAGAGTAAATCAATATTTACCGATGAAAATTAACTAAGATAAAATGTTATACTAATGGCTAGGTCAACATAAAGATATAAATATTATCCACTACCCAGCTAATAATAGCAGAGGCTGGTATGTGCCTCAACCTGCTAACCACTAGTAATAACAGCAGCTAAAAATAAACTACTGGTGTATGATATGATAAATCACCAGAATATGTAACCCTTAATCTCTATCAAGGTCGATCATCATCAGGGTTTTACCTAATACATAAAATATATGCTATCTCAACTAGACAGGTACTAGTAAAGAGTGCTAATACATGTCATAATCTGTAATAGTCAACAGGGCATATACTAACAGAAAGGTAGGATAACAGTATATCAACATACCTCCTATAGCTTGGAGATGTCCTGCCGCTGCTAGGTCCCAAAACACGAAAAGTCACATCAAGAAAACTAAAACACGAAATCCAAAACACAGGAAATACGACCTGTAAACTGTGCTCTGATACCAAATTTCTGATACCAAATAAATTGGTATCAGATAAATCTCGAAAATCCAAAACACATAGCAAGTATCGTATACCTGCTCTGATACCACTAAATTGTCACGCCCCGGGGGTGTCCCTATCCGAAGAAATTTCGGCAGCACCTCCCCTGTACGGGTGACAATCTGAAGCATTTCTACAGACACAATATACATCAGCCACATGCGGCTGGAATATATACACAACCACGCAGTTAATAATCTCAGCCTACACGGATGGACAAACATAACATCAACCACGCAGTTATATACATTTTTTTATCAGCCCACTCGGCTGAAACCAAAACCAACACAGCAGAAATACATGAAACAAGCTCATACAAAACAAAACAACACACTGCTAGCCGGCTAGGCTTACACCACACAACGACACAATACTCCAAAAACAAAACCGAAACACACCAAGCCAAAAACACACATATCATATACCAAGATAAAATAAACAAGAAGGCGGAGACATGTCTTCTGATGTGACGTGGGGACCAGCAGACAGGATGCTCCAAGCGACACCATAAATAACCTGGTACCTGAAAAAGATAGTGTCAACGGGGGTGACTTCAAAAACTCAGCGAATACCAATGGACATGAGCAGTAAGATATATCTAACAGCAATAAACATAGAATACAGCTTCCTAATCATACATATAGGAAAGATGCAAAACTGAAAGGTAATCGAGGAAGTCAGACTCACCAGAACTCCTATCCGAACAAAAGGGTCATCAAACCAAAGTGTAAATCCTGTATGCATGTCAAACATATGCATCCAACCAAATGCAACAAATGCTGCAAACACAATCACAAGAAATAAATGCATCAATGCATATGATGCCAATGATGCGTCCTGGTCACCCCTGACGCACAGTCATCTCACACACAAATGGCGAGATCGAGTGGGTAGGGCTGTCACCTCTGCCGTCACTTCCCCCGATGAGTGACCGAGTGGACGGATGTTGTAGGAGTACACCTATCCTCCTACCCAAATCATAAATGGGGAGCGCAATGCTCTCAACTCCCAGTACACGATCCCTGCCGGACAACACGTTGTGTCACACTACCCATGAGCGGACCAACGAGGCAAACAAAGCCCTACAACACACACTGCCTGAATCGACCACTAACCCATGAGTGGTGGTGTGTGCAGATCCATGTAACTGGCGATGTGCTCAACAATAATGGAGTCGACTATCGCACAGCATGCAATCATGATGCATGACAATATCCTGATCATCATAGAAAAATCCATGTATATATAATATGGGTACCACAATATCAATAAGTCAAATTCACGAATCCAGGGTATACTGGTCCTCTATGGTATAACAACCTATATCCTAAACATATCCCCCTCCATAACATATGTACCAACAATATGCCCAGATCAAAGAAAAAGGGTCTAGGTACACAAATCAGATATGATATACAAATAGAGGTACACAAGTCGGGTATGGTATAAAAACCTAGGTATAAGATAATCTAGATACACATGCCAGAAAATAAAATCCAAAACCTAGTCCTAACCTCAGTAGGTATGGTATGTCATTTACTCTAGGAACTAAGGTACTCATGGCAATAATCACGAGGTATAAACATAGATACCTAACAAGAGACAAAAACAGAACACGCTATGGATATCAAACTGACATACCAAAGACAATCATGATTATTGCATGTAGCTATAAAATACTATGCATATCCAATTGACAATATCATAAAAGATAAGTCAAGAGGTACCCGCCTCCAATCGATAAGGTCCAATCCGATCCAAATCCGACGTCGAGATGCTCGTCTCGTGTCAAAGTCCTGTGATCACATAATATATTTAGCTAATTATATAGATAACAAATAGCCAGATAAACTCCCCAATTTAATTAGGGAAAACTCTAATCGATCCATCATTAATTAGGATTAATTAATGAATTAACTTATATTAATCCCCTTAATCAATTATCCAATAATATCTAACATTATTCAATAACCCCAATAATCCTCAATCTACACAATCATTCCCTTTCGTTGATCAACTTATGATTAGCAATATGATCATCTCTAATAATCCAAGGATTAAATCTAATCCAACATGAATCAACTGTAGTTAATTCATCTCAATAAAAATTTACTAAGCTTAATCCATAAACCATCACAACTACAATAGATTAAGCATTCCATAATCACATTAGGTTAGGTTAAACATGAATCCATCATAACTCATCCAAATCTCATATGCTCTCATGTTGATTCACCACTGAAAAATATGTTCGCTGCCAAGGATTGTGGTCGGAACAAGATAGAGTTGTTTATTTCTAATTCCAATGCCCTATACAACAATCATCATAACCACATCCAAGCATTAAACCCAATTCAGCACCCTAATATAGGATCAAGCTTAAACTGAACTATAACAGGTATACCTCATCAACCGCAACTGATTCGTGGAGCCAAAGCTCGACCTGGTTGCGATGGCTAGACACAAGAGAAAGCTGCAACAAAGTGTCAGAGAAGAATCAACAATTAGGGCTTGGTGGTGACTGTTGGCGTCGGGAGGGGGCGTCGGCTGAGGCTAGGGCAGAGGAATCACGGCGATGCTGCTCCCTTCGGCCTCAAGTGGTGGCACCGTCCAGTGTGGCTCGGAAAGGAAGAAGAGAGGGAGAGGCCGGCGCTAAGGCTCGGACGCCGGCGGATCGGGGGAGAGGGCGTGCACACGAGGGAGAAGAAGGGATGCTCAGCCGCCGGCTCTCTGTTCCATGGCGTCGTCGGCGTCGGAAGAGGAGAGGGTGGTAGCGGGGTTTGCGGCGTCGGTTAGGGAGGTTGGTTTGGGCTCGGCATCGGGGAAAGCTCGGGAGAGGAGGCGCGGTAGTAAAGGAAACGACGAAAAGTAAAATAAGAAAAGAAAAATAAAAACGAAAAGAAATCAAACTTTTCCTTGCTTAAATGGGGTAACCTAAACAGGCTTTCCCGGGACCCGTTTTTTTTTTAAATCCCCGTAAACTCATCCATACAAGCTCTGAAAAATTCCCGAAAATTTTTTAAAAATTCCGGAAAATTCCCTTATCATTATTCGCCATTTTTCCGGTATTTTACAAAATATTTTTGTGATTCTTAGGATTTAAAATGTTTATCAATCTCTAGTTGTTATACTATAGAATAGACTTAGTAGTCCCAATTGTAATGATTGGAAATAGGACTTGGACATTTAAGGTAGACTGTCCTCTTAGAGCTAAGAACAAAATAGGTGTATTTCATTAATTAGTTAATACATGATTAGTGTTGTTATCTACCGGTACCTGGTGTGTAGATACGGGAGCCACTAATCATGTCTGCAATTCATTGCAGAGGTTACAGGAAACCCGATAACTATATGAAGGGGAAGTCACCGTCTACATGGGTACTACTGCAAAAATGGTAGCTGTTGCAGTGGGAGATGTTTATCCTCTGATAGGGATAAAATATGGATTTTAAGAAATTATCTTTACGTACCAAGTTTAGAAAGAATTTGATTTCGGTTTCTAAACTATAGAAGAATAGATATTCTATCTATTTTGATAACAAACTTGTTATCAAGAAAATAGGAAAGATATCTATTTTGGTACGTTGGTTAACAATTTATAAATCCAATAACTCCCACGATGCAATAAATGGAAATTAATAACACATCTTCTAACTATTAAGAGAAAGCAACCTTCAGAAATGAACCAATTATATCTTTGGCATCAAAGGCTAGGTTATTTTAACTTAAGTAGGATTCATTGGTAGCTGATAAACTTTTGGGTTCATTGGTAGTGGAAATCTTTCCAACCTGAGAGTCTTACTTGAAAGGAAAAATAACCGAGAAGCTTTTAAGTCCAAGGGATATGGAGCCAAAGATATAATGGAATTGGTTCATTCTGATTTGTGTGGTCCTATGACTATCCAGACAAGAGGTAGTTTCGAATATTTCATCTATTTTATAGACAACTATTCGAGACACAGATAGATTTACTTGATACACCGCAAGTCTAAGTGCTTTGATTAGTTCAAAGAGTATGAGGCTGATGCGGAGAAATGTCAAAGTAAAAATATCGAGACACTACGGTGAGATCGTAGTAGCAAATACCTCTTAGGAGAATTTAGGAGTCACTTATCAAAAGTAGGGATTCAATCCCAACTAACTGCACTTGGTACATCCCAACAGAATGGTGTAGTAGAAAGAAGGTATAAGGCTCTTATGGAATAATTAGATCAATGATGAGTTATTTAGAAAATTACCAAATTCGTTTTAAGGATATACACTGAAAACGGAAGTGAACATAGTACCTTCTAAGTCAGAACTCTCTACTCCCACAGAATTACAGAATAGGCGTAAGCCTAGTCTGAAGCATATTCGGATTTGGGTGGTCTAGCACGTGAGAGACACTGAAAAATTGGACATGAGTTCACTTGTTTGTGAGTTATCCTAGAAAAACGAAAAGAGGTTTGTAGTCCTTAAAATCGGAAGGTCATTGTTAGCACCAATGCCCGATTTTAGAAAAGGACTATACTATGAACCACAAGCCCATGAGTAAAAATTGTTCTTAAGGAAATTAAAGGACACGTCTAACCTAGTACCAACTGTACAAGATGAAATATCACAAGAAACTACAACACGTATCACAAATGATACACAATTACAGAAAGTGACTCGTCGTAGTGGGAGGGTTGTTAGGCAACCTAAAAAATTCATGTTTTGGGAAAGTCTTTGGACTCGATCCCTGGTGGACATGAACTTGATTTCCGGACATATGACGAAGCACTCCAAGATAAAGATGCAACATCTTTACAAAGAATACATAACTAGAATATATGTATTCTAATAAGAGTCTGGGAGCTTATAAAATCACCAAATGGTGTAAAAGTCATTGGGTGAAAATAAGTCTACAATAGGAAAAGAGGGATAGATAGGAAGGTAGAAACTTTCAAAGCAAGGCTTGTTGAAAAAGGAAACTTTTTTACTAGTAGCCATGCTTATGTCTATCCGGGTTCTTTTATCTATGAGATTTAGCAAGTGGATGTCAAGACAGCTTTCCTTAATGAAAGTCTTGAAGAAAACATCCACATATAAAGTAACCAGAAGGGTTCATTGCAAAAAACAAAGAAGCATCTTGTGTGCAAGCTCAATCAGTCTATAGACTGAAGCAAAGCTTCAAGGTCTTGGAAAATCTGGTTTAATGAAGTAATCCAGACTTTTGGATTTATTTAATAACCAAATGAGTCTTGTGTATACAAAGAGTGTGATGGAAACGTGGTGGTATTTCTTGTACTATACGTAGATAACATTTTTGGTAGTTGGAAACAATATCAAAGTGTTGTCAGAAGTAAGGGTATGGTTGTCCAAATAATTTGATATGAAGGACTTGGGAGAATGCATATATTCTTGGGATCAAAGGGATCGCAAGAAAAGAATATATTTTACTTATCCCAAGCTTCATATATCGAAATAATCTTAGCTCATTTTAGCATGCAGAACTCCAAGAAAGGTTTCTTACCTTTTAGGCATGGAGTAGCTTTATCTAAAGAGATGTCTCAGAAGACATTAAAGGAAATAAAGGACATGAAGGCAGTTCCTTATGCCTCGGCTGTAGGAAGTCTAATGTATGCAATGCTGTGTACGAGACTGGATATCTGTTTTACCGTGGGTATGGTTAGTAGATATCAAAGTAACTCTGGACAAGGACATTTGTCTGTAGTAAAGCATATATTGAAGTACCTTAGAGGCACTAGAGATTATATGCTAGCTTACAAGGCAGATAATTTGGTCCCTGTGGGTTACATGGATTTTAACATCCAATCGGAAAGGGACAATAGTAAGTCAACCTCGGGGTTTTGTGTTTACTTTAGGAGGTAAAGTCATAACTATGGAAGAGAGATAAGCATAGGTTCTTTTTCGGACTCCACCATAGAAGCTAAGTATATGGCAGCCTCTGAGATAGCCATAGAAGCTGTATGACTCAGATACTTCAAGATAGACTTAGATATGATTCTTAGTTTGCCCAAAATAATTTGGTACAGTAGCAAACTCGAAGAAACCATAAGTCCATAAGGCAAGTAAACACAATAGAGCGCAAGTACCACCCAATACGAGAAATCATATAAACGAGAAGAAGTTGTTGTCGCCTAGATTGCATCAAATGATGACCTATAGATCTTTTCAATAAGGCCCTTAAGGCAAGAGCATTTGATGGGCATGTTGAAGGGTTGGGAATCAGATGTATGACAGCAGATATGGCAGCTTAGTCTTTTAGTATAAGTAGGAGATTGTTAGAGTGTATACTAAAAGCCTAGCTTTTGGTATTAACATTTATCTAGAAATAAGAATCACATTGGTCAAATATCTACATTTATGATAAATGTAGTTGTTCAATTAATTTATATTGTAGATAACATGGTGTGTGGTGTCACACACAGAAGATCATGTTATCAGTTCTTTATAAATTATAAACAGTTGCTCACGACTAAGATGGAAAGGAACAAACCATTGGAATAGTCGTAGTGTAATTAGGTATTAGTTTATCTTGACTAATAAATTACACTAGTACACTCTAAGTGTATTGAGTAGGACCATTTTAGGTAAGTTCTTTTTATACTGACTTGATAAAAGAACTAGACCTTAGTTATTATGGAAGTGTGTGCTCTTAATCCTAATATAATAACAAGCACATATATTTGATATTTATTTCTTTAATTTATCAATGAGTGAGATTTAGTTCGATAAATCAATAAGCCCGATAAGTTGGGAAATGATATCACTTATAGTGTGTGTTGTTGATTATAGAAGGAATCTGTGTCCTAGTAATCTAGGTTGAGAATGACCCCAAGAGGAGCTCATAAGGATTGTCATGTTAAACCCTGCAGGTGGACTTAGTCCGACATGACAATAAGGTTGAGTGGTACTACTCTTGGACTAAGATATTAATTAAGTGAGTTGTCAGTAACTCATTTAATTAGTGGACATTCATTATCTTAAACACAGGGAGACTAACACACTCATAATAAGGAGCCCAAAATGTAATTTGGGATTGGTGCGGTAGTTCAATAATAGTTCTTTAGTGGAAAGAATTATTATTGATGAAATTAAGTTATGTGTTCGGGGCGAACTCGGGATACATAATTTCATCGGGAGACCAAAACCAATTCCTACTCTCGGTCCCTATCGTAGCCTCTTGTATATAGAGATTTATACCCACCACATACCCACCTTATTATCCAACCAATAGGGGTCGGCCAAGCCAAGCTTGAAGCTCAAGCTTAGGGTCGGCCAAGCCTTAAGGTTGAGCCTTAAGGTGGTCGGCCAATAGCTTGGAGCCCAAGCTTAGGTGGTCGGCCACATCATATTAAAAAGGTTTTTTGTTAAAATTATTTCTTATGTGGATATCATGGTTTTAAAAGAGAGTTTAAAATTTAAATCTTTCCTTTTATAGCTTTCTACAAAAGATTAAGAAAAGATTTGAAATCTTTCCTTATTTGTAGATTGAAAGGTAGATTTTAATTTTGAGAAAACTTTCCTTTTTAAACATGTTCATGATTTAAAAGAGAGTTTAAAAATTAAATATTCTCTTTTATAAGTTTCTACGAAAGATTAAGAAAAGATTTGATATCTTTCCTTATTTGTAGATTAAAACAGATTTTAATTTTTAGAGATAACTTTCTTTTTATCCACATGTTTAAAAGAAAGATTTTAATTTATAAAATTTCCTTTTTACAAACCACCATGAAGGGAAAAATTATTAGAGAAATTTTTTATAAATTTTCGGAGACAAATTAGGAAGTTTTAATTTTTATTTTAATTAAAACTCTCCTTGTTTTGGGGAAATAAGTGCCCGGCCATGTATATTGAGAAGAGAAAATTATTTTTAATTAAATAAATTTTCCTTTTCATGGCAAAAGAATTAAGGAAGTTTTTTATTTAAATTTCTTTATTTGCCAAGACCAAGGATTATAAAAGAAGGGGTAGAGGTGCCTTCATGGTGAACGACTCTATTATTCTTCTCCTCTCTTTTCCTCCTTGGTGGCCGACCCTAGCTTCTCCCTCTTCTCTTCTTCTTGTGGCCGGCAACAACCCCTCTTGGTTCTCTTGATGGTGGCCAGTTCTAGCTAGGCGAAGAAGGAGAGAATGGATGTTTTGTTTCTTGCATCCCTTGGTGCTTGGTGGTGGTGGCCGGACCTCTACTTCTCTTGGAGAATTGTGGTGGCCGAAACCTAGAAGGAAGAAGAAGGTGCTTGGTGGTTCTCATCTCGGAAGATCGTTGCTCACACAACGTCCGAGGTTAGAAGAGGAATACGGTAGAAGATCAAGAGGTTATTTTTCCTTACAAAGAAACGTATAACTAGTAATTGTTTTCCGCATCATACTAGTTTTCTTTGTATTGTTATTTTTGGAAATACCAAACACAAGAGGCATATGATTCTAGAGTTTTTGAAATAGTTTTTCGAGTTTGTGTTTTCTTCTTTTTCGAATTTGTGATTCGATTGTTCTTTTTGGTTAACCTAGAGTTATTTAAGAAAATAAATATTAGCTTTCCTTAAAAGGCTTTGCCTAGGCTGTGGTGGTTGCTCCCATATCCAAGAAGGCCATGTGCCTCGCCATGCAGTCCTGGAAGCCAAATTTGGAAATTAATATTTATGGAATTAATAACTTAGGTAGATTTGAATCAATAGTGTTAAGTTCCACTTGCGATTCAAATCTAAACCATTAAGAACAGATAAGTTAAATTTGGAATCAATGATGTTAAGTTCCGTCTGCGATTCCTAATTTAACTTCTAAAGAACACAATAGGTTATTTAAGGAAAGGTTCGACACTTGTACAAAAAATTTTTGTACAGTGGAACCAGTATGTTTTCCTAGGACTAACCAACAGTCTGCTGATGGAAAGCCTGATTATTCCTGAAGAAGGTTCCAAAAGAATATTCTCTGATATGTGATTGTTATTCTGACAAGTTGTTAGGATTCTCTTCTTATGTTGTCAGCTGAGTATATCCCAGCCTGCCTATAAGGCCTGTCGTTTTTATATCTCTTCTTATATTAAGTTGCTCAGTTATGTTTCGTAGTCTCTGCTCATGTTGTTGGCTGAGTGTGTGTCCTGGTAGACCCTTAAGGTCGTCATCTTTATGCTTTTTCTTGCATTAAGTTGCTTAATTATGTTCTGCACAGTATTAGTGATCCATTCGACAAATAATATGATGCATTAGGCATTTTATAAATATGTTCTAGAAGTCGTATGACAAACTGTGTGTTGGATCGAGAAGTGCTAGAGGGGGGGTGAATAGCGCTCGCGGCTATTTCGTTCATTTCAGAATCGTAAAAGTAGTCGAGTAAATAAACGCAGCGGAATAAAAACAAACACACAAACACAAGGGATTTACTTCGTTCGGAGCCTGTAATGACTCCTACTCGAAGGCCCGTGATCCTTGATCGCTTTCCGTGGGCAACAACTATAAGCACGAAATTATTACAAGCTAAATACAATTTAAAACAGTAATTAAAAATACCAACGACACTTAGGAAATATCAGATTTGAAGCTCCGGGTCGTTGGGAAGTATTGGCAGCACTTCTGGGTCGTCTCGTTGACAGCACGTTAAAGAAAGGTTGCTTAGTAGAAATTCTTTCGAGTTGCTGGTCGAGTGCTGCTTTTGTACAGTGCTCAAGGCGCCTTGAAATCCATCCAAGGCGCCTCCAGGATAGCTGAGTCACCCGCGTGGATCAAGCCTGAACTGGTCGTGACTTATCCCTTCAAGGCGCCTTCTGTGCTCTCTAAGGCGCCTTCATCCACCAGTCCAAGGCGCCTTGAGCTTCCTTCAAGGTGCCTCCAAGCTTGCTTCGCAGCCAGCTCAGCTTTGCATTCGAGGCGCCTCCAAGCCCCATGGAGGCTCCTCGGATACTGTTCATCCGAGTCTAAGTTGTGCTCCTTTGGTCCTGCAAAAAGTGTTAGTCCCAAACACATACCCTGCAAAACCAAGTTAGCACAAAACAACAATATAGATATGATAATAGAATATGATGAAAGTCTCCGGACTGTCCGGGTCTGACTTTGAATTTCCAATCGGAAACCCTAGGTCGACCCGACGCCTACTGTTCCCTCTGCGGGGAACGCGTCCTCACCTACTCCACTTAGGAGATTTACCTGTTACCAGTATGATTCTCCGGATCAACTGGACTTTTGCTCAGTGTTCGAAGCTTCCGGACTTTCTGTTGGACTTCCGCTTCCCGGCTGGTCCAGTCTTTCACCTGGTTCGCGACACCAGGACTTTCTACCTAGGGTTACCCCCCTAGGACTTTTGCCTGAAGCTCTCAACCCGCCAAGACTTTTCGCATAGGGTTACCACCCCCTATGACCTAGGGTTACCACCCCCTAGGATTTTCATCTTGCCTAACCACAGTTAGGGCTTTTGCCTAAGTACACTTAGGACTTTCCTGCAATCTCATTCAGACTGTTAGATCACCACACACCTTAACTTTGAATCCTTTGCCATTATCAAAACTCAGGTTCGATCGTCGGATGCTTCCCACACCAACAATCTCCCCCTTTTTGATTATGACAACTGAAATTCAAAGTTAAGTAAAACAAATACATAAATATATTTAAAAGGTTTAAGTGAGCAAGCTTAAGTATATAAATTTCAAATACAAGCATAACTTAAGCTAACACTTAATCTTTGTGAAGCTCCCCCTTAATACAGGGCTTTCTTTTTGAATTAGACTTTCTTTTACTTTTGAATTTCCCTACTCTCCCCCTTTGCCATTTATCAAAAATAAGCCAGTTTAAAACAAGTTTTAACAGATTAGGCTTTGAAAGAAGGGGAAAAATGCTTTTGTAACACTTAGCTTATAATTAAATTTTACTGAAAAGATCTTAGCTAAGGGAGAAAGAGGACTTAAAAGGAATATTTTTCACCTAAGTTTAAAATGCTAATATATGGTTGACTTCTTTTGAAACTTAGTTGTTTCTTTGAAAGATACTTAGCTAAATTTTGAAAATCTGTTAGAAGAAAAACTTACTAGATTTTAAAGAATTTTCGGAGCTAAATAATTTTTGGGAAAAAATTTTGAAGGCTCTTTTTACTTAGCAGAAATATTTTGAAAGCAATGAGTTAAATTTTGCAAAAATATGCATTTTAATACTTTTAGCTAAGTAAAGAATGAATCTGAGAGGTAACTTAGAAAAATATTTTAGCAAAAATTTATAAAGTTAGATTTCAAGGTTGGCTAAGTTTGAGAAAGTTTGAAGGTTGCTATATGAATCACTTAGCTAAGCCTTTTACAAACATTGAATTTTGAAAATATAGCTTAAGTTTAAAGAGGTACTTAGCTTAATTTAAAAAAAACTTAATTTTTGAAAAAGTAGGAGTAAGAACTTGTTAAATTTTAGGACGAAGAGGGAGTAACTAAATATTTAATTTATTCAAATTATTTGGTCCTTAACTCCAAGCATGAGTCAAGTTAAATAGATTTTAAGTTATCAAAAATGTTTTGATTAGGTATCAGAACCCTAAAGTACAAGCATGCTCAATCTTAAAAATCTTTATTTCCTTCACCAACTGTCTAACCTTTAGCTACTTGCTGATTGCCTAGAGGGTAGCAACTTTCACTCGGTTAGTCAAGTTAAGTCATTTGGTCCAGTTAGATTTGACTGAGGTTGAATGACTTAAACTGATTACTATTAATAAAGTATTTAACACTCAGACTCATAATGATGCACAGATATAAGCATACTGGAGTCCAGGCTGTACCCTATGCATCTCATGTCGTTCTATGTTTTTCAAACACAAGCAAGGTATACCTAGGTGTTTGTGAGATGCTCTGGCTTAAATCTAGGGGAACATGATTTCTAGGGTAGAGCCTAAACTAAGTCCAACTTTTGAAAATTCTAAGAAAATGGGATTTTAAAATCATTATTTTCCTAGAATTTTTGAAAAGAACAGGATGATTAAATAACAGTTTTGAAGTAAGACGATGAGTTTGAAAATCAACATCTATTCTACCCAGCACATTCCTATTTGTTTTCTAAGTGTACTGAACTCAAGTTCAGGTAAGGGTTTTGTGAAAATGTCAGCTAGGTTTGATTTGAACTCAACATAGTTAAGTGCAAGTTCACCTTTAGCTACGTGATCCCTTACAAAGTGGTGTTTTACCTCTATGTGTTTGGTCCTAGAGTGGTGAATTGGATTTTTTGTTAGATCAATTGAGCTTATATTATCAATTAAAATTTTTGTATTTTTGTATTCTAATTAATAGTCTTTTAAGGTATGCATCATCCATAAAAGTTGAGAGGCACACTCTCCTAGGGCTATGTATTCAGCTTCAGTAGTGGATAGAGCAACACAATGTTGATTTCTGCTTGACCAACTTACTAGGCACTGGCCTAGGATTTGGCAGCTACCACTTGTATTTTTTCTATTTAATTTGCACCCGGCATAGTCTGAGTCAGAATAGCCAAAAAGGTCAAATATGCTAGTTCTAGGGTACCAAAGTCCTATAGTGAGGGTGCCCTTAATATACCTAAGTATTCTCTTAACATATGTTAGGTGTGATTCTTTTGCACAAGATTGGTATCTTGCGCACATACCAACTACAAATATTATATCTGGTCGACTTGCAGTTAGGTAGAGTAGGCTTCCTATTATACTTCTATAGTATTTTGGGTCTACTAGTTTTCCTTCTAGGTCAGAGTCAATGTTGATATTAGTGGCCATTGGGGTATTTATGATTTTTGAATTTTCCATGCCAAACTTTTTAATTAGTTCTTTAGCATATTTAGTTTGGTAAATATAGATTCCATCTTTCGTTTGTTTAATTTGTAAACCCAAGAAGAAATTTAGTTTCCCAACCATACTCATTTCAAATTCATTTTCCATTAATTTAACGATTTTTTTTAGAAATTTAGAGTTAGTTGAGCCAAAAATTATATCATCAACATAGATTTGGGCTATGAAGATGTCTTTTTCTATAGTTTTTACAAATAGGGTCGGATCTATGTGACCTTGGTTAAAGCCTTTGGATGTTAACTAATTGGATAACCGTTCATACCATGCTCTAGGAGCTTGTTTAAGTCCATATAAGGCCTTTTTCAATTTAAATACATGATTAGGGTAGTCTAAGTCCTCAAATCCTGGGGGTTGGTTTACATAGACCTCTTCTTTAATGAACCCATTTAGGAATGCGGATTTTACATCCATTTGGTATAACCTAAACCCTTTATGTGCTGCATAGGGTAACAACATCCTAATGGATTCGAGTCTAGCTACTGGTGCATAGGTTTCGTCATAGTCTAAACCCTCAACTTGACTAAATCCTTTGGCTACTAGTCTAGCCTTATTTCTAATTATTTCTCCTTGATCATCCAACTTGTTTCTAAATACCCATTTGGTATCTATTATTGATTTATTTAAGGGTTTAGGTACAAGTTGCCAGACTTGGTTTCTATCAAATTGGGCTAACTCTTCCTGCATAGCAATGATCCAGTTTGGGTCAGGTAGGGCTTCTTCTATAGTCTTAGGTTCAATTTTAGAAATAAGGGCAATCTGACTAAGGTTTCTATAAGAGGATCTAGTTCTGACTCCTAGGTTTGGATCACCCAAAATTTGGTCAGGTGGGTGAGAAGTACCTACTCTAGTTGGTCTTATGTTTGGGTCAGAAATTGGTTCCTCTAGTTTATTAGTGTTAAGTTGAATTTCATCGTCTTCAATAATTCTTGGATTAATGTCAACATTTTCATTTAAGTTAAGTAGATTATTTTCTTCATCAAATATTATATTAGTTGTTTCTTCAACTTTTAGGGTATTTTGGTTATAGACTCTATAGGCCCTACTGGTTGTGGAGTACCCTAAAAAGATTCCTTGGTTTGATTTGGGCGTAAACTTTCCTAAGTAATCTTTAGTATTTAAAATATGAACTTTACATCCAAAAACTTTTAAATAGTTTAGGTTGAGAATTTTATTATAATACATTTCATAAGGAGTTTTATTGTGAAGTTTGTTAATTAGAATTCTATTTTGAATATAATTTGTTGTGTTTATGGCTTCGGCCCAAAATTGATAATTTAAGTTATATTCATTTAGTATGGTTCTAGCGGCTTCTTGTAGGGTTCTATTTTTACGTTCCACTAGACCGTTTTATTGGGGGGGTTCTAGGACATGAAAATTCATGTTGGTATCCATTGATTTTACAGAATTGGGTAAACCTATGATTTTCAAATTCCCCCCATGATCACTTCTTATTCTTTTAATTTTAGTATCTTTTTCATTTTCTGTTAACTTGCAAAAATTACTAAACTCTTCAAAAGTTTCATCTTTTGATTTTAGAAATTTTACCCAGGTGAACCTAGAGCAGTCATCAATTATAACTAAGCAATACTGGTTCTTGCTTAGTGACTTGGCTCCATGTGAATCAAATAGGTCAAGGTGAAGGAGCTCAAGTAAAGAGTTAGTTCTTTCTAGATTAGTTGATTTGTGGGTTGACTTGGTTTGTTTTCCTTGTTGACAAGTATTACAGATTGAGTTTTCAATAAATTTTAATTTGGGCAAACCTTTAACTAGACTATCTTAACTCATTTTTGAAATGAGTCTGATGTGAGTGTGACCCAATCTTTTGTGCCACAACTCAGTTTCCTCTACTTGTGTTAGAAAACACTTTATTGAGGAAGTGGGTAGATCAATTGAGTACATATTATTTTTCCTAAGCCCCTTAAGTGTGATTTCAGGGTTTTCAATATTTTTAACTAAACAACTAGATTTGTCAAAGGTAACTAAGTATCCACTATCACACAATTGGCTTATACTTAGAAGATTAAAATTGAGGTTTTCAACTAATAGAACTTTTTGAATAATAAAATCGGAACTAAGTTCGATGTTACCTCTTCCGATTACCTTAAGTTTGTCATCGTTGTCGAATGCAACAAACCCTAAATTCTTTTAGTTTGAGCTTTGTTAACTTTAATTTATCTCCAGTCATGTGTCTGGAGCATCCACTATCTAACATCCACTGATCCAATTCTTTATGTTCCTACACATAAATTGTTTGAATTGGACTCTATTTGATGAAAAGAAAGTGAAGTGATTAAGTTTGAGTTTGTATTGGTTGAAACAAAAGTTTTAACTTTATTTTGAAAATTAATTTAAGTTTGATTAATTTTTTAAAGAATAATTTAAGTTAATTAATTTTGAAAGAAATAATTTAAGTTAATTAATTTTGAAAGATAATAATTTAATTTAATTAATTTTGAAAGATAATAATTTAATTTCAAATTTAATTCTGATTTTAGATTTGAGTTTAAATTAGTTACAAATTTAATTTTGAATTTGAATTAATTATGAGTTTAATTTTGAATTAATTTTAATTACGAATTTAATTTTGAATTAATTTTAATTACGAATTTAATTTTGAATTAATTTTAATTACTTAGTCATCTCACATGATGTAAATTTTCAATCAGGGAATCCTATAATTTTGTAAGATGAATTAGTTTCAATTTAAGGGTTTTGTTTAACTTTGTTAGATTTAAGTTTAGTTTTGGGTTCAACAAGCAGGCGTTTTTTGGATAAACTTCTGGGCTATGGTGAGTCACAAGGACATCATTAAAGTAATCATGCCTTCGAGGTTTTCTAAATAGTCCTACCCATTGAACTTAATACAAAACCTTTGTCTAACAGGTTAGGATCCATAAAGGATAGCTTCGGTCAGTTCCACTTAGCCAAAGCACCAGGTCGAAGCCATATCTTCCTAGACATGCGATGACTAAGTTTCCCCAACGTACTATCATCCAATACTTCACTAGTACCGTGGGTCAAGTTAAACCTAGCCCATTTTAATCTAACCCTATTACCCTGCCGGGTAGGTAAAGTTCGGTTACCCTGTCGGGTAGATTAGTTGGGGTGCCAGCTATTCTGGATCCTCCTTCTATCTTTATTTGATTTAAGTTGAATTTTACTTTTAATTTTGAATTGAATTTTGAGTTTTTTAATTTAATTTTGAATTTTTAATTGAATTTTGAATTTAATTTTGAATTTTTAATTGAATTTTGAATTTTTAATTTAATTTTGAATTTTTAATTGAATTTTGAATTTTGAATTTAATTTCGAATTTTTAATTGAATTTTGAATTTAATTTAATTTCAAATTTTTAATTGAATTTTTAATTTAAATTTGAATTTTTAATTTAATTTTGAAATTTTTTAATTTAATTTTAAAATTTTAATTTAATTTTGAATTTTGAATTTAATTTCAAATTTTTAATTGAATTTTGAATTTAATTTAATTTTTAATTTTTAATTGAATTTTGAATTTAATTTTGAATTTTTAATTTAATTTCGAATTTTTAATTTTTAATTTTGAATTATGTTCATTTTATTAATATCGTCTTTCTTTTTGTTCCCCCTGGACATAGCCTCGATATGGTCTATCGAGGTAGTGTATTTGATCCTTTGGGATCCAATATTGACCAAGTCCGACTTGATTAATCAATTTGGACTTAGAGATGTAACGACCCACCTCCTACTGACTAGGCTGTGAGGCCGATCGCTACATTATGCTGTGCTAAATTACTATTGCGGAAATCTGGATTGATTAAAATTTTACTAAACTGATTACTGTAAAATCTGAACTTAACATTCTAGGTGTACCTAGGAGTTGTACACATACTAGGGAAGATAATTTATGCCTCTCGGATGTCCTGCTAGCTGTAATCAGGCATTTCAATCGATCCATGAATCGATTGGGCTGTCGGAGCGATCCAGTGATCGATCCAGCTTGATACCGGCACGGAGAGAAACTCTGGATCGGTCGGCTGACCGATCCACAAGCCATCTCGCTTCTGTATGCGGCTGGATCGGTCTACCGACCGATCCAGGAGTGCACTGATCGGTCGGTAGACCGATCCCGTGGCTCACTGATCGGTCGGCTGACCGATCAATGAGTTTCTGCACCCTCTGTTCGCATTTGGATCGGTCGGCTGACCGATCCATAAACTCTCTGTTCGCGACTGGATCGGTCAGCTGACCGATCCAGTGGCACAATCCAACTCTGATCGATCTGTAGATCGATCTGGGTTTCTGATTTCGAATCAGAACCCCTGATTTCAGCACTATTTCGTGCCTCAATCACATTACAGGTTCTAAAATGATTAAGAAACACTCTAACAATAACAACTAACATTCTAACATTATAAAAACAGTGTTCTAGGCATAATAAAGTGCATGATTAACTAATTCGTAGCAATTATCATACTAAGGTGCAAATGATAAAATACTGAAAGGTTTTAATGTTTAAACAACTTGCTAGAGTTTCCTAAGATCTTCTTTCCAAGTTCCTACCCACACACATCTCCGTAGCATTGCCCTCCAGCCTCCGCTAGTCCATCTTTCCTTTACCTTTATCTGCAGTATAAGGAAAAGAAAGTATCTGTAAGCTTTCGCTTAGTAAGAAACCATCTACCTCACTAAAACATGCATACGATGCATTTATGCTTTTTAAAACATGCTATCAAACATATGATGAACTTGTTAACACATGGCATACTGAAATCACTGAACATAAACACTAAAGCATGGCATACAAAGCTAACCATAACTATCATGTGTAACAACAAGGAAAACTGAGCTGAACATGAATTAAACTAGTCTGGAACTGAATTCAAACTCAACTAACATAACTGATCTTTGTGAGTTTTGAAAAACTATAATATAATAGATTAAAATACATAATCATACTGCTAATGGGCCCGGCAACTGTACATGCTATGCGCGCATCCTTAACTAGACCCGGGGTTGTAAATCCCGAATTTAGTAAGGTTTACTAGGTTATCTAAACCTAGGGACCGACTATGGGAGCCCAGCCCAATGGATATCTAATCCTGTACAGTGCCCCTACTGAAAATAAAATACTGAATCATAGCTAATCAATTTATCTTGCTTTTACTAGGTTATCTGAACCTAGAGGCGACTGTGGGTGCCCACCCATTGGACCGTAGCCCTATATAAGCTGTAGCAAGACTAACTAAACTATTTAAATGCTTCTATTGCATTTACTGAGCTATTAAAAATGTCTACTGTAGCATTTTACTGAGCTAAGCATTTTACCAAACACTTAGTGTGCTCCAACTCTCCTCTCTATTAGGGAGACCACCTCTAGGCACCCGACATCGTCTGGAATCTCTAACTGAAATGAGGAAACGTGTCTGGCCCATCTAGAGGTGCTCAACTAAATCCCTAAACCTGCGAGAAGGGTTAAATACACCCTATGCGTCGAAAAGTCTGCATATAACTAATTTAAAAACATAGAATCGTACGAAAAGCTACTTATACTGCAGGTGAGGGGTTTCTTACCTCCTGTTCGGATTTTCTTACGATTCTAATCGCTAGATTTCCGGAGGAGACGATCCTTTCGACGATCTTCTCGCGTCTAAGCGTTCTTCTCGCGGAGGGGAGCGTCCTCGTGTTGAAGTCGTCGCCGGAAAGTGCCCTTGGACGGAACCCTAACCTTGCTTGTGGTTGGCGCCGAGAGAAGGAGAGGAGAAGGGGGAGTCGGCGGTGAGGGTTTGAGGAGAGAAAAGTTACGATCCAAAAAAAATAACTCTTCACTTAATTCCTCCCTATTTATATTAAAGGATTAATTCGCCCAACTCTAATATAAATTTAATTGCCTCCCTTTCCTTTCAGCACGGCCCTGCTGGGTTCAACTGGTTACTAACATTATCCGTAAACCATAGGTCTCGGGTTCAATTCCCGCTTAGGCCGTTTTCGTTTTCTTGCTACCTCCGCTACTCTAAAAATTCTGTAAAAATATCCTAAAATTCCAGAAAAATCATAGAATATTTATAAAATAGTTTTGAGAATTTTCGGGCGTTACAAGAGACCCATTCTTTGACTGTTTTTATATTTGCTCTTTGCACAAGAGAAAAATAAGATTTATATTTTTTCTTTGGTTTAAATCCTAGACCAGTTCTATAATAAACGACTCTTTGTGTCCCAAGAATTAGGTCAAGATTCTTGGAACCTAAAGAAAACTGTTCTAGTGTTTTCTCCAGATCCTTTACTTGAATTTTCAGGCTGGAATTCTCTTCTACAAGTTTTTGGACTTGAGTTGAATTTCCAGTCTGAACTGGTTCAGTCAAAGATTCGGAGTTAGTCACTTCTTTAAGGACTTCTACTTCCTTTAGAAGTGACTTGACTCTAAGGTTTGATTTATCTAATTTTTGTAACAAATAATTAATTAAATTATTGATTCGTGAGATACTTACAGAGGGATCGGGCCCTTCGGAAACGGATACAGATCCGTGGCTTTGCTCGGACTCGGCCTCCGACTCGCTTTCACTCTTGGACAGGTTGATTTGGTCCCGGGCCATCAGCGCCAGTAAACTTGTCTGATCGAATTCGTCGTCGTCGTCTTCTGAGGAAGATTCATCTCATGTCGCCTTCAGGGCCTTCTTCCTTCTCTGCTTCTTTGCTTGCTTTTGGTTAGGGAAGTTGGCCTTGATGTGCCCCTTCTGATTGCATCCGTAGCAGAACACCTCAAATTTTACCTTAGAATTTGGTTGGGCCTCCTTGGATTGGATTGCCTTCTTTAGGTCAGTCTCTTGTTGTTGTCCATGATAAGTAGCAGGTACTAGATACCATGTTTGTATATTTTGACTGTTGTTTATTTATGTACTATATTGAGCATGCTGGCTTCATGTAGCATACCTAATTTTTACTTATATTTGTATGATGACTGTTGCATTTGGCACATCATATCATGACATACATGTCAACGACCAATTCTCTCTTGCGGTCGAGAGAGTCGTTGACCAGGGTCGCATCCTCGGCCACTCGAGAGAGTGGTGTAGCTGGAGTTGATGTCGCTTGTCCTGTCATGCTTCCACTCGATCACTCATAGGTAGTGATAGCTGGAGTTGCGAGCAGCAGGGACCCCCATCGCAGATGTAGCTAGTTAGCTACTATGCAACTGTCCCCTCGGCCACTCGAGAGAGTGGTAGATGGAGTGGTGTACAGTCTGTCACTGACCCCGCCTCTCGACCATACAGGGGTCATGGTGCAGAGAGGTGGGAGGGAGTGACCATCCTTGCATACGCTGTTGTTATACTTGCTTTGCTGCTGCTGTTTACATATGTTGTTATTGCTCACTTACTGTTGTTGCTCACTTATGCTGCTATGCTTGCTTATGTTGAGATATACCCTCATTGTAGGTGTTTAGTCCTTGGTTTACTTATTGGAAGTTTATATATACCTTACATATTTCCTCTGTAGTTATGAGCAATACTGTAGCAGATTAGTACTACTTCTGACCTTCTATTACTAGTGTAGGATATGGTTTCAAGTATGAGCATTTATTATGGTTTTATTTTAGTATCTGCTATTCCCTTTATGAGACTGTATACTGTTGGAACTCTCTATTTGTATGTTATGTTCATGCACTATCTTACCTTTACCCGCTGAGTTCCAATACTCACCACCTCACAAATTGGTTTTCTTTCGCTAGGTAACAGGTAGATGAGTCATGGATGCTTGTGTTGGACCCCGTGGGTGTTTTGATGTGATCAACCAAGTTGATTAGGTCTTGCTTTGTGTTTGAACCTTGTGTCTGAGTGTGCAGGAGCTTAGGAGCGCAGGAAGTCGAACGGAAGATGCAGCTAGCGAGAAGGACGGCATGGGATGGGAGCCGACAGGCTCGGTGCGTCCGAAGGACGAGAGAGCTGCGGAAGAGTACACCGGTGGGCGAGAAGAACGTGCACGGCGTTCAAGGGACGTTAAGCCGGGAGGAATACTGCTCGAGGAGAAGGTCGGAAATTGGGTTCGGGTGAGCCCTATTTCGGTTGGCCGGAATCACCCAAAAGAACGAGACTTCGGAAGACGAAGCAAAGAAGCAAGCAAGCTAGAAATGCTGCCAGCCAGCTTGGAGGCGCCTCCAGCTTAAAGGCGCCTTCAATGCCTGTTGGAGGCGCCTCAGACCTGGCAGAAGTGAATGTTGAGTCTCCGGATAAAGTTTTATCCACTCTCTCGATGGAGGCGCCTTGGACCTCTATTGGAGGTGCCTCAGACATCTGAGATAGAATTTCTAGAGGCTATATAAAGGCCTCTGGAACTAGGAATTAGAGATCAATTGAGTATTCAACTCTGTAACAACTTTCTAGCAATAGTTCTGAGCCGTTAGTGTGTAAAAGGCTTCTCTGCCTTCAGCAAAGGAAATCTTCTACTGCGCTTTTCTTATTGCCCTAGATTAACAACCCTCTTGGTTGTAACCAGGTTAAATTCCTATCTTCTTGTTTCTTTATTGCTTCATTATTTTATTTACTATTGCACTATTTGAGTTGAAAGTATGAGGAGGGTATAGTTTTAATTTTTCAGAAGCAATTCACCCCCCCCTCTTGTCGCCCTCCGCTGTACCAACAATTGGTATCAGAGCCAGACCGCCTCAGAAGGACTAGCCGCCGACTGAAGCACAACGATCAAGACGATGGCCGGAGCGAACATTCATCCCCCGAAGTTTGACGGAGACTTCGTGACATGGAAACAATAAATGGAGGTATATCTTAACACAGATTTTAATATTTTATCAATAATGAAATTTGGATATGAAGCACCAAAGACAACGAATGGAGAAGAACTCGAGATACACCTCTGGAACAATAAGCAACGTGACGAGTCTATGACAAACGCTCGAGCTGAATTTCACTGTAAGATATCGCAAAATTAAATAATAAATATTATTGGATGAAAAATCTTATTGGATTTTTTTTCAGAATTTTTAGAAATTTTTTGGGAATTTTTCGGAGCTCGTACGGAGGGTTTTGAGGGGATCGATCGATGGACACGGATAAGGCCTGTTTGGAATACCCATTTTAGTGGGAGTTGATTTGGGAATGAACTTAGACTTTAATTATTCTAACCTAGGTTTAAATCCCGATTCTTATTCTTTCTCCCCGATTCCTTCTCCCCGAAAACCCTTTTTCCTGTCCGATGATTTCTTCTCGCTTCTGCGCCGATCGCTGCAAGCTCACCGTTGGCAACGATCTCCTCCTCCGGTGTGTCTCACCACCAGCTAACCCTTTTGGATACCAAGCTGCCGAGCCCTCTTCCTTCTTCCTCATTGTGGTCGCTCCACCATCACCCCTCTTGGCCGATTGTCGCCTTCTACCCTTCACACAACACCGGGCCGACAACGAGGTTGCCTTTCCCGATTGTCGCAGGTCCTCTAGCCACCATCGCCTGGAAGTCGTCGCCGATCTCTTCCTTCCTCTCCCTCTTGTACCGCTGCAATCCGTCGGCCCATGAGACGCCGGAGCTAAGCTCGTACGATCTCCGATCGCCTCTCCTCACTGGATCTTGGACCAGGGAGGGTACGACAGTGCCTCGTCTTCCTCCGCCGGAGCTTTTCTTGAAGTTGTGCCCTAGCTGCCTCCTCACCGCCGAATCTTGGATCAAGGAAATTCATTTGCCTAGCTTGGGTGAACATAGTGCTGCTCTATATTGTCTGTGTTACCCTACCTTTTGCCTTTACTCATAATCACAGCAGCAGTATTCATCCGAGCGGAGTTTATGGAACGGGATTGTTTCTTGAAGGTTAGTGATTAAACCTAGCATTTGATTTGAGCATTTGATCCCTTACTTAGTACTGATTTAGGGTGAATTGTTTGGATGGAAGTGACCTAATGATTCGACAATGAATCTCTTCAGCTGAGAGTTGATGGGAAATCATCTAATTCAGTGAGTTTTGGAAGTTGATTTCCATTTCTATGTTGGTTTGGGATTAGAATGATGGATTGTAAAAATTGACTATATTATATAGTGGATTGGTGATTCAGAGATGGATTTGTATTGGATTAAATGATGAGTTAGTTTGGGAAGCTATAGAGATGATTCATGGTAAACCTAATTTAATTAGGTTGTAGTATGGTTAAGGTTAATTGGGGATTTATCTATAACCATGTTTGATTAGAGTTACTCTAATTAAGTGGGGGAGTTGTTTAGTTAATTACTTTTTTTTATGTAATTAGCTAAATATACTATGTGATCGCAGGACTTGGATTCGGGATGAGCGTCTTGACGTGGGATTTCTGGACGTGATTTATGTAATAAGGCGGGTATTTCTTCCTTGGCTCTATGTAGATTTTTATTGAGCTTAGTGCATAGTTTTATTTGATGGATTAGGTTGTTTTACCTTATATCGTGTTCGTATGTTGCTTTCCTGCTTGATACTGATGCTTGACCCTTGTGATGATCTATTTAATTCTTATACAGTCTACACTTTGGATTATCTATACTCTGTGGTATTTGTGCACATGTAGAGTGTGTATGGTAGTGTATGGTTCGTTGGCAGTGCTCATATGATGATTGCTCATTTGTATGTCGTGTATACATTTGTCCGGTGTGATGATTGGAGGAGTTGTGTTGATTGTATATTTGTTGTATATACATGTGTTTGATGTGTTTTTACTGGAGGATATATGTTGATTGTACCTATGTTCGGTGTACATGTGTTAGGGGGATTATCGGAGATTCTTGGTTGATTATACATATGTAGTTGTGTATATGTGTTTGGTGGGATATGTGGAGGTATCTTGATGATCATACTCATGTTGTGGGGTACTTTGGTGGATTTAGAGTTGCATGGATGATGACGGTGTTCGTATCATGATTATATATATATCATGTTTATCATTCATTGCATTGCTGACGACTATTGTCTTCCTTGTGGTTGAGAGAGTCGTCAGTCGTTTATAACTATCCTTTCGACCACTGATGGAGAGTGGTAGCTAGGAGTGGAGCTAGTCCTGTCGCGCTTACTCAGTCACTTAGTGTTCTGTCAGCCTCGACCACTCTGGAGTAGTGAGTCTTGAGGGTACAGTAGTCAGAGGGCTAGAGATGTGAGTGGTCAGGGACCCTTAGCTATGTAGTTATATAACTACTTAGCTGACCGTCCGCTTCGGCCGGCTATAGCGGTGCTTGTACTGGAGGCTAGTACGGTTTGTCACGGACCCAAGCCTCTCGGCCATACAGGGGTCGTGGTGTCTAGAGAGGTGGCGGGGGTGACCATGTTGCATGCATGCACATTGGCATTTGATGCGTGGTGCATCTTTGGAGATATATTTGCATACATGCCTAGTAGATACTAGTTGCATGTATTTGTGGTATATTGCATTTGTTTGCAATATGATTGTTGCATATGGTTGTCATGCTACATATATGCCATTTATTTTACATGTATTTGCAGTCGTATTTATATTGCATAGGTGTCATGAGTAGGTCTATTGCAGATCTGGTGAGTTTACTGACCATTGTACCAGGTGTAGATTCCAGATTGGTATGTATCTATCATTATGTCGGTTGTGGTTTGTACAGTATGTATGTCAGGTTAGTAGGTCTGTTATGTTTAGATGCATTGATTATGATAGTAGGATCATATTCTTTGATTCCCTACTGAGACTGTATACCTTTGATCTCTATGTTTATTTATAGACCATGCACTATCTTTTCTATTACCCGCTGAGTTACGTATACTCACCACCGCATGTATATCTTTATGTTTTTAGGTAGATCGTTGGAGTGTCGCTCGGAGCATCCTATCTGCCGGGTCCTACGTCACATCCGAAGAGCGTTTCAGGTTTCCGCTTATGTTTTACTTATATTCATTATTTGGTGCATTCGGTGTATTTGGTGTATTTGGTGTTGTTGTTGTATTTGTGTTGTTGTATAAAGCCTAGCCGGCTAGCAGTGTCTTGATGTGTTTTGTATGGGCTTGTCTTATGTTTTTCCGCTGTGTTGGTTTTGATTTCAGCCGAGTGGGCTGATAGAAATATATATAACTGCGTGGTTGTTGTTATATTTGTCCAGCCGTGTTGGCTGAGATTATTAACTGCGTGGTTGTGTATATATTCCAGCCGCATGTGGCTGATGTATATTTTTTTTGTACTTATGCTTCAGATTATCACCGGTACAGGGGAGATGTTGCCGGATTTTTGTCTGATAGGGACTCCTTTGGGGGCGTGACGTTCACCTTCTAAGTGTACTACTGGATGAAGATCTCGATAGAATTGGCGACTGCCAAAGTGCAAAAGAACTTTGGGAAAAGTTCTTAAAACTCCACGAAGAACCAATTGAAGTTGAATCCGACTCCTCGATGGACACTGATCCGATGTCAGAAGAGTCTGAAACCGAGGTAAGTGCCGAGACAGAACAAGCAACCAAACTCCAACTTGAAGACCTAAAATGCTCATCACAAATAAGCATCGATGAAGGGGGAGAATCTGCGGAAGAAAACAACTCAACAGGGGGAGAATCAACCGCCGACAAGGTAAGTCAGGTATGGTCTCCACCTCTTAGCAAATTAATTGATTCAATTGAAATATTACCGAAAGATTCTCGTGAATTACTAATTATTTTGTCAAAAGAATATTTTGCATTAAAAACTGAAAAACTATTAAAGAATATTGAGTTAAAAGACACAATTTGTCAATTAAGAGATTTCAACAAACTAACAATAGAAAATATATAATTTTTTGCATGCTCAATATTTTTTGCTACAATTATAAAAAACTGTGATTTGAGAAATTATGAGAAGCTAAAATGGAAATTTAAGAATCATAGAGAATTTTTAAATTGAAATGATTAGACTTAGCACCTTCAGAAAAGAAAATTAAACAGAAATTTTCCTTATGCGGCTTTGACTAGAAAGTGGTTGTTACTCCAATAACCAAGAAGGCCTAGTACCTCGCCACTGCTTGGAAGCCAAATATAGAAATGAAATGTTTAATTAACTTTTTGTTAAAAGCATTAAAAGTTAAAAATTAAATAATGCTTTGAAAAATTTTCAAATATTTATGGAAAATTCCAAAAAAAAAATTTAACTTAGAAATTATTTTGAAAAATTCCAAAAATTCAGTTTACCTAGAAATTATTTTTTGAATTCTAAAAAATTCATTTTTTTTAGATATTTTTTTTTAAAAAAAAAATCAACTTGCTCAGAAATTTTTCTAAGTTAAAATTTGCTAAATATTCTTTTAAAATCATATTCTCTTATTATTACCCCATTTTTCCTATAATCAAAGGAGGAGAGAAAAGTACAAGTTCAGGGGGAGAGAATTTTTAAATCTTAAAAATTTAAAATATTTTTAAAAATTCTGTTTAATTCTTAATTAAGTAGTTGCAATTTTATTTATTGCAAACTTACGCTTAAAATTTTAGTTTAGTAATTTTTTTAAAAAATTACTATTTGTCTATTTTTACCCTAACTTGAACTTGAGTTGATGCACATCAAAAAGGAGGAGATTGTTGGACCCCGTGGGTGTTTTGATGTGATCAACCAAGTTTGTTAGGTCCTGCTTTGTGTTTGAACCCTGTGTCTGAGTGTGCAGGAGCTTAGGAGCGCAGGAAGTCGAGCGGAAGACGCAGCTAGCGAGAAGGACGACAAGAGATGGGAGCCGACAGGCTCAGTGCGTCCGAAGGACGAGAGAGCTACGGAAAAGTACACCGGTGGGTGAGAAGAACGTGCACGGCGTTCGAGGGACGTTAAGTCGGGAGGAAGATTGCTCGAGGAGAAGGCCAGAAATTGGGTTCGGGTGAGCCCTATTTCGGTTGGTCGGAATCACCCAAAAGAACGAGACTTCGGAAGACGAAGCAAAGAAGCAAGCAAGCTGGAAATGTTGCTAGCCATCTTGGAGGCGCCTCCATCAGGCTTGGAGGCGCCTCCAGCTTGAAGGCGCCTCCAGCTTGAAGGCCCCTTCAATGCTTATTGGAGGCGCCTCGGACCTGGCAGAAGTGATTGTTGAGTCTCCGGATAAAGTTTTATCCACTCTCTCGATGGAGGCGCCTTGGACCTCTATTGGAGGCGCCTCAGACATCCGAGATAGAATTTCTAGTGGCTATATAAAGGTCTCTGGAACTAGGAATTAGAGATCAATTGAGTATTCAATTCTGTAACAACTTCCTAGCAATAGTTTTGAGCCGTTAGTGTGTAAAAGGCTTCTCCACCTTCAGCAAAGGAGATCTTCTACTGAGCTTTTCTTATTGCCCTAGATTAACAACCCTCTTGGTTGTAACCAGGTTATATTCCTGTCTTCTTGTTTCTTTATTGCTTCATTATTTTATTTACTATTGCACTATTTGAGTTGAAAGTACGAGGAGGGTATAGTTTTAATTTTTCAGAAGTAATTCACCCCCCCCTCTTGCCGGCCTCCGCTGCACCAACAGCTTAGAGAGTCCTGGCTGCCAGTCCCACGTCACACTCGAGGATAGTTTTCTTTTTGGTTTTGTTATCGTTTGGGTGGTATGTTGATTTTGTGTATTTTACTTTTCAATAAGTCGATGTGAATTTTGGAGTCAAGTCTAGTGATTGCAGGTATTTTCGTTAGTGTCGTTGTTGGTTTTACGTTCGTATTATTTTGTATTTTCCGTTGCGTTTACTTACAGTCGTGTGGGTTGTTATTATACTACGTGGTTGTGTGTCTATTTCATTGTTGTCCAGCCGGGTAGGCTGAGTATATTAAATTGCGTGGTTATGTTGTTTCTATTTTATGTATGTTCCAACCGTGTGGACTGATGAATATGTATATGTTTGTGTATGTATTTATTGCTTCAGATTGTCGTCGGTACAGAGGAGATGCTACCGGATTTTTGTTTGACAGGGACTCCTCTAGGGCGTGACAACAATCATAATAATGTGTAAATAATATATTTGATGAACATTTATATTACGAATAGTAAATTCCCTAGGCACTAAGATAGAAATCCTTGTTACTAACAAAGATAACTAGAAGGTGCTAGATTAAGGGAGAGTGTTCAATTTAATATGTTCAAACCCTAGTACAATTTAAAGGGGAGTGTTAACTTAAGGAGAAGAGGGTTCAATTATTTTGAAAATATGTTAAAACATTGATGTGGAATTTTTTAAAAAAAACAAATTTTTTTTTGCAACTTACGAAAAAATATTTACTTTGAGAAAGTTTTTGAAACAAAATCAAATTATTTTTTTGGAAATTTTTTCTTCCACTTTGAAAATCTTTCTTAAATCTTTTCTATAAAATTACCTTAAATTTCTTTTCAAACTTACATTGAAAATCTTACTAAGAAAATTTTTCTTTAAAATTAATTTAAAAAATATTTTCACTTTATTTTGAAATACATTTTGATAATATTTTCAAAATTAATTTACTGAATTTCTTTGAAACAATGATTTAAAAAAACTCTTCTAAAATTTGCCTAAAATATATAATAATCCTTATAACATGCTTTGTTAAATCTTGTTTGAAAAATATGAAATGTTTCAAAACTAATTTTCTTCTATTTGAAAATGTTTTTCAAAATTATTACAAAGTTTCAAAATTTGAAAATCTAAAGAAACTAAACGTTTTGAAACTTACAAAAATATCTTTAAAATGGATAACTTAGAAAGTGTTTTTGAAATCTGTTTAAACTTATCCTTTGAAAATCACTTATTAAATTATGCATTCAAACGTGTTTTTAATACTTTTTTGAAAACTCTCTTGAAAAACATTTGCATTCTTTGAACTTATTTGAGTAAAGTTTCTTTTAAAACATTACTTCTAAAATTTTTCTTTCAAAAGATAAGCACTTTCTATTTGTTGTTAGGTTTTCAAAACATTGGTTTTCAAGACTATTTAAAGTACTTGACATCATTGTTTGAAACCTTATTTGAAAAACTAAGGTTGCAAAAAATTCTCTTTGCTAAATCTTTATTTATGCCCTATGCATTTATCTTATTTGATGTATGCCAAATGGGGAGGATAGTGGGTTAGGTTAGAAAAAATCAACCCATTTTAAATTTCATGCTTAAAGCTGCCTTGTCTGCATTATTACTTTATTACATTTTTTTCTAAGTTTAACCCGGGTTATCATTATATCAAAAAGGGAGAGATTATTTGTGCAGGTTGCACTAATAATCTAGTTTTGATGTATGACAAATAGGTTAAAGTTAGATGTGTTATTTATTTAACTACTTTACCAAATGTGCAGGAGTTGACTAGTCTGAGGGACCTGAAATCCAGTTAGATTTTCATGTTGGTTGCTACTCGGAATATCATACTGGTTCCCCTGTACAAAAATTTTATAAAAGTCTCGAACCTTTCCTAACAACCTATTGTGTTCTTTAGAAATTAAACTTGGAATCGTAAATAGAACTTAACATTATTTATTCCAAGTTCAACTTATCTGCTCTTAGAGGTTTAGACTTGGATCACAAACGATGTTTGACATTATTAATCCAAATCCACCCACGTTACAAAGTTAATTAAATATTTATTTCAAAGATCGACTTTCAAGTTAAACATGGCAAGGCACTAGGCCTTCTTGGTTATGGGATCATCCACCACTTCCTAGACAAAGTCTTTCAATATCTAATCCCCTTATAGTAACCCTAGATTTAACCACTAAGAACAATCGAATCACAAGATCGAAAAAAAAAGAAACACTAAATCAAAATATAAAATCGATTGCCTAAAACCAATAGCCTCTTGTGTTTGGTATTTCAAAATCCATATAAAGAAAAACTAGTATGATGCGGAATAAAACTACTAGTTATACCTTTCTTTGTAAAGAAAACCTCTTGATCTTCTATTGTATTCCAATCCTTCTCTTGGACGTCGTGTGGGTGATGATCTACTAAGAAGAAATCCACCAAAACTTTCTACTCTTTCAAGTTTCGGCCACCACCATAATACTCAAGGGATGCTAGAAAACAATGCCTTCTTTATCTAATTCTTCACCTCCAAATAACTGGCAACCAAGAACTCCACAAGGGTTGATGCCGCTGACCACCAAGAAGAAGAATAGGAGAAGAAGAGAGGGCCGGCCACCAAGGATGGAAGAGAGAAACAATAGAAGAGGGTTGTGTCTCAGAAAGGCACCTTTTACCTCTCTTTTATAATCCTTGGTGAATCCAAAAAAGGAAAATTTTATAAAAAAAAAAAACTTCCTTTTATTCCTCTATATGGCCGGCCACAACATGTTTAAACAATCAAGGAAAGATTTTAAACAAAGATTAAAATCTCTCTTTTAAAACATCCCTTATGTGGTTAGCTATAAAAGGAATGTTTTATAAATTTAAATCTCTCTCTTTTAAATCCTTTTATGGATATTTATAAAAGATAAGATTTTAAAAATAAAACTCCTTTTATATCATGGTTACAAAAAAAGAAAGTTTTCTTAAAAATTAAAATCTTTCTTTTAACATTATAGATATCTACAAATAAGGAAAGATATCTAATCTCTTTTTTAATCCTTTGTAGAAAATCTATAAAAGGAAAGATTTTATCAAAATAAAATTCCCTTTCCTTTCCTTACTTGGTCGGCCCCTTACTTGGGCACCAAGCAAGGCTTAGCCGGCCTTAGCTCTAGCTCCAAGCTTGGCTTGGTCAGCCCCTTGTTTGGGCTCCAAGCAAGGATAGGGGTCGGCCCCTAGCATGGGCTAAGAGGCAAGGATTTGGGTGGATATAAGGCTTTATATAAGAGGCTACAATAGGGACCGAGAGGAGGAATTGGTTTTGGTCTCCTGATAATCTTAAATCTCCCATGTTCGCCCTGAACATCCAACTCAAGTTCATCAATAATAACTCATACCACTAAAGAGCTACTATTGAACTGTCACACCAATCCCAAATTACATTATGGGCTCCTTCTTATCATGAGTGTGTTAATCTCCTTATGTTTAAGATATCGAATGTCCATTAATTAAATGAATTACTGGCACTCACTCAATTAATATCTAGCTCCAAGAATAGTACCACTCAACTTTATTATCATGTCAGACTAAGTCTACCTGCAGGGTTTACATGACAATCCTTATGAGCTCATCTTGGTAACATCATCAACCTAGATAACTAGGACACAGTTTCCTTCTATAACCAACAATACACCATATAAATAATATTATTTCCCAACCTATTGGGCCTTTTGATTTAATGAGCTAAATCTCACCTATTGATAAGTCAAAGAAATCAATACACGTTGCTTGTTGTTATATCGGGATTAAGAGTACACACTACCATAATAACTGAGGTTCTGTTCTTTTATGCAGTCAGTATAAAAAGAACAACCTTAAATGGTCCTACTCAATACACTCTAAGTGTACTAGTGTAATTTTATAGTCAAGATAAACTAATACCAAATTACACTACGACCATTCCAATGGTTTGTCCATTTCCATTTTAGTCGTGAGATACTATTTATAATTTATAAGGAACTGATAACATGATCTTCTGTGTCACACCAAACACCATGTTATCTACAATATAGATTAAATGGACAACTACACTTAGCATAAATGTAGACATTTGACCAATGTGATTCTTATAAATGTTTATACAAAAGCTAGGCTTTTAGTATACATCCTAACAATCTCCCACTTATACTAAAAGACTATGCTGCCATATATGCTGACATACATCCGATTCCCATCCCCTCAACATGCCCATCAAAAGCTCTTGCCTTAAGGGCCTTAGTGAAAAGATCCAGGTTATCTGCTGATGCAATCTAGGTGACAACAACTTTTCCTCGTTATACGATGTCTCGTATTGGGTGGTACTTGCGCTCTATGTGTTTACTTGCCTTATGAGCTTGTGGTTCCTTCGAGTTTACTACTGCACCACTTATTATCACAATACACTGTAATAATTTTGGGCAACCCAGGAATCACATCTAAGTCCATCATGAAGTTTCTGAGCCATACAGCTTCTATAGCTGCCTCAGAGGCTGCCACATACTCAGTTTCCATGGTGGAGTCAGAAATACATTTCTGCTTATCACTCCTCCATTGTTATGGCTCCACTTCCTAAAGTAAACACAAAACCCCGAGGTTGACGTACTATTTTCCCTATCTGATAGGAAATCCAAATCCGTGTAACCCACAGGGAGCAAGTTATCTGCTTGGTAAACCAGCATATAATCTCTAATCCTTCTGAAGTAGTTTAATATATGTTTTACGGCAGTCCAATGTCCTTGTCTTGGGTTACTTTGATATCTGCTAATCATGCCCACGACAAAATAGATATCCGATCTCGTACATAGCATCGCATTCATTAGGCTTCCTACAACCGAAGCATAAGGAACCGCCTTCATCTCCTCTATCTCCTTTGATGTCTTTAGGAGACATCTCTTTAGATATGAGTACTCCATCCCAAAAAGGTAGACAACCTTTCTTGGATTTTTGCATGCTAAAACGAGCAAGGATTGTATCAATGTATGAAGCTTGGGATAAGCATAACATCTTTTTCTTGCGATCCCTTATTACTTTGATCCCAAGAATATGTCCACATTCTCCCAAGTCCTTCATATCAAATTACTTGGATAACCATACCCTTACGTATGATAACACCTTGACATTATTGTCAATTAACATAATGTCATCTACGTATAGTACAAGAAATATCACCATGTTTCTATCACTCCTTTTGTATACACAAGACTCATCCGGACATTGAATAAATCCATAAGACAGGATTACTTCATTAAACCAGATGTTCTAAGATCTTGAAGCTTGCTTCAATCCATAAATAGACCGATTGAGCTTACATACAAGATGCTCTTTGCCCTTTGCAATAAACCTCTCTGGTTGCTTCATATGGATGTTTTCTTCAAGACATCCATTAAGGAAAGTTGTCTTGACATCCATTTGCCAAACCTCATAATCCATATGAGCAGCAATAGATAAGAGTATCCGGATAGACTTAAGCATAGCTACTGGCAAAAAAGTTTTCTCATAATCGATTCCCTCTTTCTGAGTATACCCTTTTGCAACAAATCTTGCTTTGAAGGTTTCCACCTTCCCGTCTGTCCCTCTTTTTCTTTTGTAGATCCATTTACATCCAATGACTTTTACACCATTTGATGGTTCTACCAGCTCCCAGACTTTGTTAGAATACATAGATTCTATTTCTGAATTCGTTATTTTTTGTCAAGATGTTGCATCTTTATCTTGGAGTGCTTCGTCATATGTTTGGGGATCAGGTTCATGTTTACCTATGATCAAGTTTGAAGACTCTCCCAAAAAACATGAATCTTTCAGGTTGCCTCACAACCCTCCCACTATGACGAGGCATTGTTTGTAGTTGTGTATCATTTGTGATACGTGTTACAGTTTCTTGTGATATTTCATCTTGCATTGTTGGTACTAAAGTAGACGTGTCCTCTCTCATTTCTTCTAGAACAACTTCACTCATGGGCTTGTGGTTTATTACATAGTCCTCTTCTAAAAATCGGGCATTAGTGCTAACAATGACCTTCTGATCTTTAGGATTATAAAACAAACCACCTTTCGTTCCTCTAGGATAACCTATAAATAGGTGAACTTCTGTACGAGATTCCAACTTATCAATATCTCCCTTCAGCACATGTGCTGGGCTACCCCAAATTCGAACATGATTAAGACTAGGTTTACGCCCATTCCACAATTCCGTGGGAGTAGAGGGTACTGATTTAGAAGGTACCAAGTTCAGAATGTGCACTGCCGTTTCTAAAGCATATCCCCAGAATGAATTTGGTAATTCTGAATAACTCATCATCGATCTAACCATTTCCATAAGAGTCTTATTCCTTCATTCTGCCACACCATTCTGTTGGGGTGTACCAGGTGCAGACAATTGAGATTGAATCCCAACCTCTAGTAAGTAATTCCTAAACTCTCCTGAGAGGTACTCGCCACCACGATCAGACTGTAGTGTCTTGATACTTTTACCGTGACGTTTCTCCACATCAGCCTTGTACTCTTTGAACTTATCAAAGCACTCGGACTTGCAGCGCATCAAGTAAATGTACCCATATCTTGAATAATCATTTATAAAAGAGATAAAATATTCGAAACCACCTCCCGCCTGGATAATCATAGGACCACACAAATCAGAATGAACCAATTCCAACACATCTTTTGCTCTATACCCCTTGGCCTTAAAAGGTCTCTTGGTCATTTTTCCTTCCAAGCAAGATTCATATGTTGGAAAGTTTTCCAACACTAATGAACCCAATAGTCCATCGGCTATTAGCCTTTAAATCCTACTCAAGTTAATATGACCAAGTCTTAGATGCCAAAGATATGTTTGGTTCATTTTTAAAGGTTCATTTCTCTTATTAGAATTAGAGGATGTGTTATTAATTTCCATTTATTTCTTTTTGGGAGTTATCAGATTTAGAGTATATAAATTACCAACTAATGTACTAGAACAGATAACTACCCTATTTTTCTTGATAACCACTTTGTCATCAAAAGAAACAGTATATCCATCCAAAAATAGTTTAGAAACTGAAATTAAATTCTTTCTAAAACTTGGTACATAAAGACAATTTCTCAAAATCAAAGTTCTATTCCTATCAAATGATAAGTAGACATCTCCCACTGCAACAGCCGCCACTTTCGTAGCATTACCCATGTAGACGGTTATCTCTCCCTCATATAGTCGTTAGGTTTCCTGGAACCCCTGCAATGTATTACAGACATGATCAGTGGCTCCTGTATCTACACACCAGGTACTGGTAGATAACATCGCTAAACATGTTTCAACTACTAGAGAATAAGATATACCTTTATTGTTTTCTTTCCTATAAGGACAACCCGCCTTCCAATATCTAGACTGCTTACAAATGAAGCACTTGCCCTTCAGCTTCTTCACTCCTGCTTTTAGTCCAGTACCTAGAGATCGATTCACTTTCTTTGTTGAGCCAGCTTGTTTTTTTTTCTTCTTCTTGCCTTTCGACTTAGAAGTAGAAACTTTTTCAGCAAAGTGAATTTGAGAATTATAACGAAGTAGCCCTTCTGCTGCCTAAAGTTCTATCAGTAGTTCCGCCAATGAATAAATCCTTTTATTCATATTGTAGTTCAGGCAGAATTGCTCAAAACTTTCGGGTAGTATTTGGAGAATAATATCAACCTGGGTTTCCCCATCAATTTCAACTCCAAGGATTTGTATCTCGTTCAAATAAGCCATCATTTTGAGGATATGATCCCTTACGGGTGTCCCCTTTGTCATGGTAGTTGTCATTAAGTTTCTCATAGCCTCTTGCCTAGCATCCCGATTCTAGTGTCCGAAGAGTTCCTTGAGATTGTACATCATGTTATAGGCGGTAGGCATGGACTAATGCTGATGTTGCAGCACATTTGACATAGAAGTCAAAATGTAATACCACGCCATCTCATCTGCCTTGACCCATTTCTTATGATACTCAATCTCCTCTTCACTAGAATCAATATTAGGCTCATTAGGGCAGCCCTCTAACAGTACAAACTTATAGCCTTCAGCAGTTAGGACAATGTCCAGGTTTCTTTTCTAATCTATGTAATTGGGACCAGTAAGTTTGTTCTCTTTCAGAATAGAAGTAAGTGGGTTGAAAGTCATTTGAAATCCTAAGAATCACAAAATAAGTTTTGGTCAAAACTTAAGAATTTAGAATAATATTGATTCCTCAAACAATATCATTTAAATTCACCAACACCTCAAAACACCATGAATTTTGTATGTCACGATAGTGTGGACGTATACAAATTCAAACATTTGTAAGAGGAGATTTTACCCATTAATTTTATTCTTGTCAACCTAACTTTTTGACAAATAAAATTAATAATTGGTATTACTTTGGTCACACAAATAATAAAAGTGACTCCAATGGGAAGGATACTATTAAATGTGCCTAAGTGTATACCATTACTTGATACTTAGTCCATTAAATAGGATTGTGCCCCTTCAGATGGAGAAGATCACATGCTTCTAAATAATTTCCTATAATCATCCATAAAGGAAGTTTGATCTAGTGAACCGCAAACAAATTCATCAGATGTGGAGGAAGGCACTCAGAGCTAACGCGCAAGTTTGTTTGCATCACTTACAACCGAGTAATGGAAACTGTGGAATTTATTTAAAATCCCTCTCCCACTTAGTTATTTAAAATGAGGAATTTTATCATGCAAACACACATACACACATCACAGCAAACAAAAACAATAAATATGGAAAAATAAATTTCTAACTATTATGGCCCCTTCCATCACTATACTTCGTGTGCCACCAGCCCTAGCAGTCGTCAACCCTAACCTCCAGTCTTAGGGCTCATGTCGTTGTGTCCATCGAGCTTCCTTTTCCGCTGCGCCTCTAGTCCTCCAATAGTACCACGCTTCGCAAGGATATGATCCGCGATAAAAATAGAATTTTACATTTATCGATCCTATATTCCATGAGGGAATGCACATATAAACTAGATCGAACAAAATATAAAATCCTAATAACTAATACAGCTTCTGTTGTATTTAATAGTACAATCATGCACACACATAAAAATGCCCTCGACATGTCCGAGGGTCCAATCACACACAAACACATTAGGCCTATAATAGTTTGATCTAGGATTCCTGCAACCACAGAGTTAATCTATTTGCATATCCTACTATTATCATACCTAAATTATGTATAGCATGTGCATAATTAAACTGAAAACCAAACACAAAAAGGCAAAGTCCTAGCTCTGATACCAATTATTGGTTGCTACTCGGAATATCATACTGGTTCCCCTGTACAAAATTTTTGTACAAGTCTCGAACCTTTCCTAACAACCTATTGTGTTCTTTAGAAATTAAACTTGGAATCGCAAATAGAACTTAACATTATTTATTCCAAGTTCAACTTATCTGCTCTTAGAGGTTTAGACTTGGATCACAAATGATGCTTGACATTATTAATCCAAATCCACCCACGTTACAAAGTTAATTAAATATTTATTTCAAAGATCGACTTTCAAGTTAAACATGGCAAGGCACTAGGTCTTCTTGGTTATGGGATCATCCACCACTTCCTAGACAAAGTCTTTCAAAGAAATTCAATATCTAATCCCCTTATAGTAACCCTAGATTTAACCACTAAGAACAATCGAATCACAAGATCGAAAAACAAAAGAAACACAAAATCAAAATATAAAATCGATTGCCTAAAACCAATAGCCTCTTGTGTTTGGTATTTCAAAATCCATATAAAGAAAAACTAGTATGATGCGGAATAAAACTACTAGTTATACCTTTCTTTGTAAAGAAAACCTCTTGATCTTCTATTGTATTCCAATCCTTCTCTTGGACGTCGTGTGGGTGATGATCTACTAAGAAGAAATCCACCAAAACCTTTTACTCTTTCAAGTTTCGGCCACCACCACAATGCTCAAGGGATGCTAGAAAACAATGTCTTCTTTCTCTACTTCTTCACCTCCAAATAACTGGCAACCAAGAGCACCACAAGGGTTGATGCCGCTACAAGAAGAAGAAGAGGAGAAGAAGAGAGGGTCGACCACCAAGGATGGAATAGAGGAACAATAGAAGAGGGTTGTGTCTCATGAAGGCACTTTTTACCTCTCTTTTATAATCCTTGGTGAATCCAAAAAAAGAAAGTTTTATAAAAAATAAAACTTCCTTTTATTCCTCTATATGGCCGGCCACAACATGTTTAAACAATCAAGGAAAGATTTTAAACAAAAATTAAAATCTCTCTTTTAAAACATCCCTTATGTGGTTAGCTATAAAGGAATGTTTTATAAATTAAAATATCTCTCTTTTAAATCATTTTATGGATATCTATAAAAGATAAGATTTTAAAAATAAAACTCCTTTTATATCATGGTTACAAAAAAGAAAAGTTTTCTTAAAAATTAAAATCTTTCTTTTAACATTATAGATATCTACAAATAAGGAAGGATATCTAATCTCTCCTTTAATCCTTTGTAGAAAATCTATAAAAAGAAAGATTTTAAAATTTAAAACTCTCTTTTAAAATCATGTGGATAAAAACATAAAAGAAAATCTTTTATCAAAATAAAATTCCCTTTCCTTTCCTTACTTGGTCAGCCCCTTGCTTGGGCACCAAGCAAGGCTTGGCCGGCCTTAGCTCTAGCTCCAAGCTTGGCTTGGCCGGCCCCTTGCTTGGGCTCCAAGCAAGGATAGGGGTTGGCCCCTAGCATGAGCTAAGAGGCAAGGCTTTGGGTGGATATAAGGCTTTATATAAGAGGTTAAAATAGGGACCGAGAGGAAGAATTGATTTTGGTCTCCCGATGATCTTGAATTTCCCGTGTTCGCCCCGAATATCCAACTCAAGTCCATCAATAATAACTCATACCACTAAAGAGTTACTATTGAACTACCGCATCGATCCCAAATTACATTATGGGCTCCTTCTTATCATGAGTGTGTTAATCTCCCTGTGTTTAAGATATCGAATGCCCATTAATTAAATGAGTTACTGACACTCACTCAATTAATATCTAGCTCCAAGAATAGTACCACTCAATTTTATTGTAGTGTCGGACTAAGTCCACCTGCAGAGTTTACATGACAATCCTTATGAGCTCATCTTGGAAACATCATCAACCTAGATCACTAGGACACAGTTTCATTCTATAACCAACAACATACTATACAAATAATATTATTTCCCAACCTATCGGACCTTTTGATTTAATGAGCTAAATCTCACCCATTGATAAGTCAAAGAAATAAATACTAAGCATACGTTACTTGTTGTTAAATCAAGATTAAGAGTACACACTACCATAATAATTGAGGTTCTATTCTTTTATACAGTCAGTATAAAAAGAACAACCTCAAATGGTCCTACTCAATACACTCTAAGTGTAATAGTATAATTTTATATTCAAGATAAACTAATATCAAATTACACTACGACCATTTCAATGGTTTGTCCATTTCGATTTGGTCGTTAGCTACTATTTATAATTTATAAGGAACTGATAACATGATCTTCTGTGTCACACCAAAAGCCATGTTATCTACAATATAGATTAAATGGACAACTACACTTAGCATAAATGTAGACATTTGACCAATGTGATTCTTATAAATGTTTGTTCAAAAGCTAGGCTTTTAGTATACATCCTAACACTTCGGGCCTGATAGCTGGTGGGAATTCCAAATAGGTCCGCAGGGCCTAATATCTGGTAGGAAGTCTGATTGGGTGCGTGGGACCTAACAACTGGCCAAAGTTTCCTTCTTGCTCGGTGCTCTGAAAAAGCTCCTGCGACGCTGTGAAGCTCCTTCAACAAGCGGTGACCCAAATTTTCATATTTTCCTTGTTCTCAGTAACCTTATTTTTTAGTTCTTGTACTTATCTTGTAATATATTTTTGCGAACTATTAGTGATTGTCCAATGAAAGCACTTGATGAGTGTGAGCCTTGGAGTAGGAGTCGTCGAAAGCTCCGAACCAAGTAAAACTAACTTGTGTTAACATTGTTTGTTTCTTCCATTTTCTATTGTGTAACTTTGTCACGCCCCGGAGGAGTCTCTGTCCGAAGAAATTTCGGCAGCATCTCCCCTGTACGGCGGACAATCTGAAACTTTTCTACAAGCACTATATACCTCAGCCACAGACGGCTGGAATAATACAATAAAAGAAAACAAACACCACGCAGTTAATATCTAATTCAGCCTCTAGCTGACACAACCACGCAGTTAAAAATAAAGCAGCCCACTCGGCTGTACCAAAACCAAAACACAAAACTGCTAGCCGGCTAGACTTACACAACCAACAACAAATACAAATACCACATAACAACATCAACACTCCAAAATTAAAACCGGAGTACAGAGCTAAACAACTGATACAATAAACAAACAAAACATACGTGAAACCGATAAGTCTTCTGATGTGACGTGGGGACCAGCAGACAGGATACTCCAAGCGACACCAAAACCAAACCTGGTACCTGAAAAAGATAGTATCAACGGGGGTGAGTTCAACAACTCAGCGAATACCACTGGACATAAGTAGTAAGATATATCTAACAGCAACAAACATGGAATACAGCTTCCTAATCATATATATAGGGAATATGCAAAACTGAAAGGCAACTAAGGAAGCTGTACTCACCAGGAACTCCTATCCAGACAAAAAGGGTCATCAAACCGATACGCAGTATGTCTCCTGTATGCATGTCAAACAAATGCATCCAACCAAAATGCAGCAACCAAATGCAGTAAACACAATCACAATAATATAAATACATCAATGCATATGATGCTAATGATGCGTCCTGGTCACCCCTGACGCCAGTCAGTCCTCTCACACACAAATGGTGAGACCGAGTGGGTAGGGCTGTGACAACCGTGCACTCTGTCGTCACTGCTCCTGATGAGTGACCGAGTGGACGGGATGCTGTCGGTCCTGTGACCCCAAATCATAAATGGGGGAGCTCAATGCTCTCAACTCCCGGTACACGATGACGGGGAGGATATCTCTGCCGGCTACCATGCTGAGTCTCCTGACCAACGGAGCCAAACAGAGTCCACCGTCTGCCGGCTACTACGCTGCTACACTAAATGCCAGCGGAGCCAAACAGAGCGGAACTGACTGCCGGCTACCACGCTGGGTCATATGACCAACGGAGCCAAACAGCAGAACCGCCACACACCTGCCTGATATACCACTAAACCATGAGTGGGGGTGTGTGCAGTACATGTAACTGGCGATGGGCTCAACCATAGTGGAGCCGACAATCGCACAGCATGCAATCATGATGCATGTCACTATGCATAGCAAAAACTGATCAACATAACCATATCCATACATACAAAATGGGTACTGTAAAAGCGATGGTCACATACCAAGATCTAGAGTACACAGGTCAGATAGAATATCAAAAACCCTATGTCCTGAACATAATAAGTATGGAATATCCTGATCAGCATAGAAAAATCCATATATACATAATATGGGTACCACAGTATCAGTAAGTCAAATCCACGGATCTAGGGTATACAAGTCCTCTAAGGTATAACAACCTAGACCCAAATCATATCCCTCTTCCATAGCATATGTACCAACAATATACACAGATCAAAGAATCAGGGTCTAAACACCCGAATCATATATGATATACAAATAGAGGTACACAAACCTGATATGGCACAAAAACCTAAGTATCAGATAATCTAGATACACAGGCCAGAAACAACAATCCAAATCCTAGTCCTAACCTCAGTAAGCATGGTATGTCACTCTAGAAACTAAGATACTCATGGTAACAAGATAATCATGGCAACAAATCACGAGATATAAGCACGGATACATCACAAGTGACAAACCTAACATGCTATGGATATCAAACAGTGACATACCAAAGGCAAACATGTTCATTGCATGTAGTTATAAAATACTATGCATATCCAATGACAATATCATAAAAGATAAGTCAAGAGGTACCCGCCTCCAATAGAAAGGGTCGTATCCGATCCAAATCCAACGTCGAGTTGCTCATCTCGCGTCACAGTCCTGTAGTACATAGTATACAGATTTAGCTAATTAAATACCCATTAATTAGCTAAATCAAATCCTCGAGAAACTAACATAAATTCAAATCCAATTATAAACCCTAATTGGATCATTTAACTCCTCAATCAATTCTAATTAATTCATTCGAATTAGGGCTTGCAATAAAATAACCAATCATAGTATCTTACTTGATTTAGCCCTAATTCAATACATACCTAATTCATCAACAACATGAATCAATTTCCCTACTTCATACCTTAATCCACAGCCCAACAAATCCATAGCAAAGACAACTTGCTGTCGGAACAGAGGTAGCTATTGGAAATCAAGAAACGCCCTGCAATGCACTGTCTAGATCAAAATGAAGCTCAAGAAATCGACATCCAAACAACAACCAAATTCCCAGAACAACCTGAGCACCTTACCTCTTCCTCTAATCGCCTGCGATGACCAAGAACCCGACGAAGCTGCTGCTGGAAACCTTAATACCAGAGACTCAGGTCGATAACAAGCTGGCGGCTGGCACTGGACGGCTGGCAGACCAGTGCTAGGGCAGAGAACGATCGGAGTGGCGCCGAGAAACTAGGGCTCGGCGTGGAGAGGCTGGAACAGCCCGATCCGGCGGTCAGCAGTGGTACACAAGGACAGATCTAGGGCACGGCTCGGCCCTTGGTCGAAGGTTTGCACCGGCGACCGTGAGTCGGAACTAGAGCAGAGGGAAGATGGTTGCCGGCACTAGGGCACGGGGAAGACAACGCCACACCGGCGTTGTTCTGGAAGGAGACTCCCGAGTGGCGCTCAGGCCGAAGAAGTCGCGGTCGGTGCTAGGGCACAAGCGCCGGTGGCTCGGCTAGGGCACGGCGTCGGCAGGGGCGCTGGCAGCACAGGGTGCGGGCGTGCGCACGAGGGAGAAGAGAAGATGATCGGGGCTTGTACTCGGGGATGAGGAGGAACCTTGGCGGCGACGGCGTCGATTTTGGGGAAGAGCAGTTAGGGCATGGTGTCGGGGGAACTCGGGAGAGAAGAAGGCGCGGGGGGAGAAAGAAACGGAGAAAAGAGAAATAAGAATAAAAGAAAATAAAAAATAAAATAAAAAGGAAAAGAAAAAAAAAATAACTTTTCCTCACTTAAATGGGTAGCCTAAACAGGCTTTTCCGGGCCCCGTTTTTATCCCCGTAAACTCGTCCATACGGTCTCCGAAAAATTCCCGAAAAATCTCCAAAAATTCCAAAAAATTCTCTTATTAATATTCGCCTATTTTCGGTATTTTACATTCTCCCCCACTTATAAAAATTTGGTCCCCAAATTTCGTTTATCTACTATCAGCAAGTACTAACAACAGGTAACGAGTATAAATGCTGAACGGTAAATAAAATCACTTATCTCAAATGAAAAATGGGGTATCAAGCTCGGATACTATCCTCGAGCTCCCAAGTAACCTCCTCGTCCAAATGATACTGTCATCCGACTTTAACCAATCGGATAGTCTTGTTCCGCAACTGACGCTCTTCCCGGTCTAGAATCCGTACCAGAACCTCCTCATAGGTAACGTCAGGCTGAATAGGAACTGAAATATCTGTCAACAAATCGGTCAAGTCGGATATATACCTCCTCAGCATAGACACATGGAATACGTCGTGAACACCTGACAGGAAAGATGGTAGTGTCAGACGATAAGCTACCGCTCCAATCCTCTCCAAGATCTGGAAAGGTCCAATGTATCGCGGAGCTAGCTTACCTTGGGGCCAAATCTCTTCACTCCTTTCGTGGGTGAAACTCGCAGAAATACATGGCTGCCAATAGAGAACGCTAGGGGTCTGCGTCTCCGATCAGCATAACACTTCTGGCGATCCTGTGCCTCTAACATTCTCCGTCAGATAGTACGGACCAACTCTGCGTCATGCTGAGCTCTATGAGTTCCCAACAACTGGGCCTCCCCAACCTCATCCCAGAGGATGGGTGTCCAAACAAGGCCTACTATATAACGCTTCAAACAACGTCATCCGGATAGCCAAAAGAAAGCTGTCGTTGTAGGCGAACTCTACAAATGGTAGATGGTCCTCCCAACTGCCTCCAAAATCCAACACACACAATCTCAGCAAATCCTCTAGAGTCTGAAAGGTCCGCTCTGACTGTCCATCTGTCTGCGGATGGAAAACTGTACTGTAACAGAGCTCAGTGCCTAAAGGCTGCTGTAGACTCTGCCAGAAATGAGACGTGAACCGAAGGCCTCTATCCGAAATAATAGTCAACGGAACATCACGTGATCTGATGATCTCCCGGCAAAATAGATCTACCAATCGATCCAGGAAATCAATCTTCCGGATCGCTAACGAGAGCTCGGATTTGGTTAATTGATCAACAATTACCCAAATCGCGTCATGGTCTCGTTATGTCCTCGGCAAACTCACCACAAAGTCCATAGTAATATGTTCTCATTTCCACTCGGAAATAGGAATCCTCTATAGAAATCCGACAGATCTCTGGTGCTCAGCCCTCTCCTGCTGACATACAAGACATCTAGCTATAAAATCCGCGATGTCTTCCTTCATGTCGTTCCACCAATAGGAACACCTCAAATCTTGGTGCATACGGGTACCGCCTGGGTGGACAGCAAATCATAAGCGATGAGCCTCCGGAAGTAACTCCTATAAGACCGGATGAGACTGAAGTACGCATAATCTACCTCGGAAGAGTATAACACCCTCCTCGTCTCGTGTGAACTCGGTCTACTGCCCGGAAGCTATCTGGCTGCAAATAAACTGCAAATACTGATCAGCAGCCTAGGGCTCTCGGATCCTCGTCCTAATTGACGACTGAGCAACCATGGTAACCAGAGTACCCTGCTCTGTCTGTCCTTATCCCTCAAGGCCCAACTCGGAGAAACCTTGAATCAAGTCTGTAACCACAACTCGGTGGCAAGCTAAAGTCCCTTTAGACTTCCGTCTAAGTACAACGACAACCACATTCGCTTTTCCCCAAATGATAGCTAATGGTACAATCAAAATCCTTCAGGAACTTCATCCACCTCCTCTGTCTGAGATTAGGTTCCTTCTAAGTAAAACAGATATTTGAGACTCTTATGATCAGTGAGAATCTCAAATGTAACGTCATATAAATAATGTCGCCAAATCTTCATGGCAAAAATAATAGCGACAAGCTGCAGATCATGTACAGGGTAGTTCTTCTCATGCTTCTTCAACCGACGAGAAGCATAGGAGACTACTCTATCGTGCTGCATCAAAACAGCGTCCAAACCCGGTAGAGATGCGTCGGTATAGAGCACGAATTCGTCCTCTCCAGAAGGTAAAACCAAAAATCGGAGCCGACACTAAACTCTGCTTCAGCTCTTATAAGCTGGTCATACAAACCACAGTCCAAGTGAACTTCACGCCTTTCCTGGTCAGGCGTGTAAGTATCATAACTATGCGAAAGAAACCCTCGACGAAAGGTCTGTAATATCCTGCCAGTCCCAAGGACTGCGGATCTCCTGCACTGATTTCGGCTGCTCCCAACGGTAACAACCTCTATCTCCTGTGGAACCACGGTACACTCCTACTAGTGACCGTGTATCCCAAACATCATCACAAAAGACAATCCAAATCAGCACTACTGATCTTCACATATAGACGTTTCTGACAAAACATCTCTAGAACTATGCAAAGATGGTGTATGTGTCTCACCTAGGATCCGAACTAGATCACAACATCGTCAACAAAGACAATGGGAACCGATCCAAACATCCTCAAAATACCAGAATCATCGTGTCCATAATAACATCTAGAGCACCGTAAGCCCTAATAGTAAAAAATCAAGACACATAATGTTCGTATCTCAGTCATTCCTAACCATAAGATCCTCACAACAAATCAGGAATCTGATCACCAACGATATATAATCACCAAAGAATAGAACCTCCAGTGTGAGAGCAATGCTCTATCACACGAAATACCACATATGTGGGAGCAACGCTCTACCACAAGAAATCCTCCATATGTGGGAGCAACGCTCCACCACAAATAATCCAAAATATGTATCCACAATAAATATGGGAGCAATGCTCCGCTACAAACAATCCGCAATATGTAGGAATCCAGAATATGTGAAAACTACACTCTACCACAAACGATCTATTAAAATGTGGGAGCTACGCTCTACCACATCAATACATAAGTGCCCAAAGCACCTAACTATCTAGCTAGAGACTGGACGAGATCTCTCTACCACAGATCACTGTGGGTAGCCTAGGGTATAACCACCCAGTAAGCAAATCAAATTCATAGTCAACTCTATCATCCTCCTAGTGGGTCGGTCATCCACTAATGGAAGAATTAGTTGACAGCGTAAAACATCCAATATCATAATGTAGACATTTAACATTCTACATTTAACATAGGTAGAATCATCATGATGCTACCAACATACATCTGACACACGTATACACACAACATATGTATGATCGACATAATCCTTCAATTAGTACACACCAAAAATACTCACATCATAGGTATAAATCACCGTGATACCTCCCATAATACAATCAGCATAAGCTCAATGATGCAATCGATCAGTCTACCACAGGACTCCTACAACCCATAATAATCATATCTACAAACCACATAAATATGCATAATCAACATATTTTAAATCCAATCTACCACACAAACCCTACGCCACCTTCTAAGTTATCCTACAAGGTACTTACAGTCTAACTTTAAAGTACCCACGGAATAGGATAAATCAATCCTCTAAAGACTGACCAAACCAACAACGATATATGACTAATTCAGTCTTTTCCCACGTCAGTAACAGTCATGTACTCCAATGTGCTCATAATATCCAACTAAGCACGAAAAATCAAAAGATTCGAACCTCTAAAAATAGAGTATAATTGTCCTATACTGATCAAACCAACAAAACTAAATCAATCATTTTCTAACTAATCAAGAATACCTTAATCCTCCACAAGCAACTAAGGTATATCAATATACGACTACCCAGATCAATAAGTGTAAATCAGACTCCTACTGACTGATCTAACAAGAGTAAATCAATATTTACTGATGTAATTAACTAAGATAACATGATATACTACTGGCTAGGTCAACATAAATAGGTAAAAACTATCCACTACATAGCAAATAAAGAGGCTGGTATGTGCCTCAATCTGCTAACCAAATAGTAGTAACAGAAACTAAAGCTACTAGGGGTATGATATGAAAAATCACCAAAGCCTATAATCCTTAATCTCTATTAAGGTCAATCAAGATCAGTGGCTAACCCCTCACATATAATATATGCTACAACAACCAGACAGACACTAGTAAAGAGTGATAATACATGTCATAGACTGTAATAATGAACAGGGCATAAACTAATCAAAAAGGTAAGATAACATATACCAACATACCTCCTATAGCTTGGAGATGTCCTGCTTCTGCCAAGTCCCAAAATCCAAAAAGTCACATCGAGAAGACTAAACATGAAATCCGAAACACGAGAAATAAAACTCGTAAGCCGATCTCTGATACCAAATAAATTGGTATCAGATAAATCTCAAAAATCCAGAACACATAGCAAGTATCGTATACCTGCTCTGATACCACTAAATTGTCACGCCCCGGAGGAGTCTCTGTCCGAAGAAATTTCGGCAGCATCTCCCCTGTACGGCGGACAATCTGAAACTTTTCTACAAGCACTATATACCTCAGCCACAGACGGCTGGAATAATACAATAAAAGAAAACAAACACCACGCAGTTAATATCTAATTCAGCCTCTAGCTGACACAACCACGCAGTTAAAAATAAAGCAGCCCACTCGGCTGTACCAAAACCAAAACACAAAACTGCTAGCCGGCTAGACTTACACAACCAACAACAAATACAAATACCACATAACAACATCAACACTCCAAAATTAAAACCGGAGTACAGAGCTAAACAACTGATACAATAAACAAACAAAACATACGTGAAACCGATAAGTCTTCTGATGTGACGTGGGGACCAGCAGACAGGATACTCCAAGCGACACCAAAACCAAACCTGGTACCTGAAAAAGATAGTATCAACGGGGGTGAGTTCAACAACTCAGCGAATACCACTGGACATAAGTAGTAAGATATATCTAACAGCAACAAACATGGAATACAGCTTCCTAATCATATATATAGGGAATATGCAAAACTGAAAGGCAACTAAGGAAGCTGTACTCACCAGGAACTCCTATCCAGACAAAAAGGGTCATCAAACCGATACGCAGTATGTCTCCTGTATGCATGTCAAACAAATGCATCCAACCAAAATGCAGCAACCAAATGCAGTAAACACAATCACAATAATATAAATACATCAATGCATATGATGCTAATGATGCGTCCTGGTCACCCCTGACGCCAGTCAGTCCTCTCACACACAAATGGTGAGACCGAGTGGGTAGGGCTGTGACAACCGTGCACTCTGTCGTCACTGCTCCTGATGAGTGACCGAGTGGACGGGATGCTGTCGGAGTACTCCTGTCCTGTGACCCCAAATCATAAATGGGGGAGCTCAATGCTCTCAACTCCCGGTACACGATGACGGGGAGGTATCTCTGCCGGCTACCACGCTGAGTCACCTGACCAACGGAGCCAAACAGAGTCCACCGTCTGCCGGCTACTACGCTGCTACACTAAATGCCAGCGGAGCCAAACAGAGCGGAACTGACTGCCGGCTACCACGCTGGGTCATATGACCAACGGAGCCAAACAGCAGAACCGCCACACACCTGCCTGATATACCACTAAACCATGAGTGGGGGTGTGTGCAGTACATGTAACTGGCGATGTGCTCAACCATAGTGGAGCCGACAATCGCACAGCATGCAATCATGATGCATGTCACTATGCATAGCAAAAACTGATCAACATAACCATATCCATACATACAAAATGGGTACTGTAAAAGCGATGGTCACATACCAAGATCTAGAGTACACAGGTTAGATAGAATATCAAAAACCCTATGTCCTGAACATAATAAGTATGGAATATCCTGATCAGCATAGAAAAATCCATATATACATAATATGGGTACCACAGTATCAGTAAGCCAAATCTACGGATCTAGGGTATACAAGTCCTCTAAGGTATAACAACCTAGACCCAAATCATATCCCTCTTCCATAGCATATGTACCAACAATATACACAGATCAAAGAATCAGGGTCTAAACACCCGAATCATATATGATATACAAATAGAGGTACACAAATCTGATATGGCACAAAAACCTAAGTATCAGATAATCTAGATACACAGGGCAGAAACAACAATCCAAATCCTAATCCTAACCTCAGTAAGCATGGTATGTCACTCTAGAAACTAAGATACTCATGGTAACAAGATAGTCATGGCAACAAATCACGAGATATAAGCACGGATACATCACAAGTGACAAACCTAACATGCTATGGATATCAAACAGTGACATACCAAAGGCAAACATGTTCATTGCATGTAGTTATAAAATACTATGCATATCCAATGACAATATCATAAAAGATAAGTCAAGAGGTACCCGCCTCCAATAGAAAGGGTCGTATCCGATCCAAATCCAACGTCGAGTTGCTCATCTCGCGTCACAGTCCTGTAGTACATAGTATACAGATTTAGCTAATTAAATACCCATTAATTAGCTAAATCAAATCCTCGAGAAACTAACATAAATTCAAATCCAATTATAAACCCTAATTGGATCATTTAACTCCTCAATCAATTCTAATTAATTCATTCGAATTAGGGCTTGCAATAAAATAACCAATCATAGTATCTTACTTGATTTAGCCCTAATTCAATACATACCTAATTCATCAACAACATGAATCAATTTCCCTACTTCATACCTTAATCCACAGCCCAACAAATCCATAGCAAAGACAACTTGCTGTCGGAACAGAGGTAGCTATTGGAAATCAAGAAACGCCCTGCAATGCACTGTCTAGATCAAAATGAAGCTCAAGAAATCGACATCCAAACAACAACCAAATTCCCAGAACAACCTGAGCACCTTACCTCTTCCTCTAATCGCCTGCGATGACCAAGAACCCGACGAAGCTGTTGCTGGAAACCTTAATACCAGAGACTCAGGTCGATAACAAGCTGGCGGCTGGCACTGGACAGCTGGCAGACCAGTGCTAGGGCAGAGAACGATCGGAGTGGCGCCGAGAAACTAGGGCTCGGCGTGGAGAGGCTGGAACAGCCCGATCCGGCGGTCAGCAGTGGTACACAAGGACAGATCTAGGGCACGGCTCGGCCCTTGGTCGAAGGTTTGCACCGGCGACCGTGAGTCGGAACTAGAGCAGAGGGAAGATGGTTGCCGGCGCTAGGGCACGGGGAAGACAACGCCACACCGGCGGTGTTCTGGAAGGAGACTCCCGAGTGGCGCTCAGGCCGAAGAAGTCGCGGTCGGTGCTAGGGCACAGGCGCCGGTGGCTCGGCTAGGGCACGGCGTCGGCAGGGGTGGCGGCAGCGCGTCGGCCAGATGAGAGGAACCGGCTCTCGTCGCTGGCAGCACAGGGTGCGGGCGTGCGCACGAGGGAGAAGAGAAGATGATCGGGGCTTGTACTCGGGGATGAGGAGGAACCTTGGCGGTGACGGCGTCGATTTTGGGGAAGAGCAGTTAGGGCATGGTGTCGGGGGAACTCGGGAGAGAAGAAGGCGCGGGGGGAGAAAGAAACGGAGAAAAGAGAAATAAGAATAAAAGAAAATAAAAAAGAAAAGAAAAAGGAAAAGAAAAAAAAAATAACTTTTCCTCACTTAAATGGGTAGCCTAAACAGGCTTTTCCGGGCCCCGTTTTTATCCCCGTAAACTCGTCCATACGGTCTCCGAAAAATTCCCGAAAAATCTCCAAAAATTCCGAAAAATTCTCTTATTAATATTCGCCTATTTTCGGTATTTTACAAACTTAGTTTTAATTCAAAATTTCCAAATATCACTATTCCCCCCCCCCCCCCCCCCCAACCCCCCCTAGTGTTCTTTCCGATCCTACAATATAGTTTTGGGGGGAGATGGGGATGCTCTTTCTTAGTTAGCACCATCATGTGCATAGAGGGAGGAATTTCATAGTTGAAATGTATGCTATCTAAGTCCACTCTGTTAAATTGTGAACTAAGGAAGGTTCCATGATAGAAATTAAGGAGAGAAATCGAGAAGTGAGATCAAAAATAGATGAACAAGGAACAGAAGAGGTCACTGGAGTTCACAAAGGCAGAAGGCTCAATGAGGAAAAAGGTGGGGATATGAAGATGCTAGGGTTTTTAAAGGGTTTGGGAGTGAAACCCTTCAAATTCCCTTTTAGGAGGGATCATCGGATTAAGAGGACAAAAAGGCGGGCTAGTGTCAGTGACCGTCAGATCAGAAGATGAAGTGACGTGCCCTTATAGAATTGTGCATCTATTGTTGTGTCAAGGGAATAAGGTTGGCAGACACGTGTCACTAACAGAGGATGTACATTTATAATAGATGTGTCAAGTAAAACATTATTTTGAAGATTCGGTGTTCCCATCGAGGTGGATTCTCCTTTATTTCTAGTATTAATGCTTAAGGCATATATAGCTTAATTGGCCCAAAGCTTGGCCAGGCTTTCAGGACTTCTTCGCTCCTAACTATTGGATGGTCTTTACGAAATGATCGGTCGGCCTAAAAATTGGTCAAACCTTAGGTTCCATTTGGTTTTGTTTTCGGGCGGCTCCTAATGGCTTTGATGGTGGGTCGACCGAACCATCAAAACTTTGTTATTGATCAATTAAGTGATTGTATTTTTAAGTTACTTAGTATATAAAGTGAGACTAAGGTCGTGTAGAAGAGGGGAGTAGTCTCAAACATGGGAAGAAAAATAATGAGTAAAATAGTGCAACATTAACAAACGAGCAGCAAACAGAAACTTAGTTATGGGTAATGAAAACTTTATTACATAAGAGTTGTCTACAAAGAAAAGTTAAAAAGTAAAAAATTATTTGAGGTCAAGAAATAGACCAAGTGGCCACTCTTTAAAATGTCTTTGGCAGTCCAAGAAATGAGCTGAGGGTTTAGACGCTAAGTAGCCCCTCTCACTAAGTTGAATAACTACATCGTTGGTTCCAAGGAGAAGAGCTTTATTGAAGTAGTCAACTATGGGCACGATGAAGTCACATGATTGTTGGAGGGATGCCTTCCTAGTTTTGAACCGCTCATCCTCCCCCGCCTGATGGGCAGCTAGTTTCGCCCGAGCATCTGTCAATTAGGAAAAGAGACAAGTCGCTTCAAATTTAGAGGCAGTGAGAGCATATTCACTAGCCTCTAAGTCCGCCTGGAGGAATTCAAGTTTTGCTCCTTGGGCGTCCAACTTTTGTTGCTGCTCGGAAGCCAGTTGAGTTTGGGCCTCTAGTTCCACCACATGTGTAGCATTTGCTTCCTCTAACTGGGTGGAGTGATGTTGGACTTCTGTGATTTTCTTGTCCATCTTGACAACTATATTTGCTCGGCAAGTTATCTCCGAGTGAAGCTTATCTTCAGTAGTCTTTAGGGTAGCCTCTGTTTTCTACGCTCGCTCAGCATCAGCCTTACTTGATGATCGAACCACTTGAAGTTCCTTTTCTAACTGGCTCAACCGCTCGAGTTGAGCCTGACACTCTCATAGTGAAAGGATGGGAGTGTATGTGGAGCCGACCTCTGGCAAGCGTTTCTTCAGGGCTTCATTCTCCTAGATCAAAGTTACAAATTTTTACAGCATGCCCATCCTGAAAGCCCATTGTTGCAGAATAAATATCATCAAAAATGTTCAAAGTGAGAGATAGATGAAGGGTTAAAAGCATATCATAGTCAAATCTAAGGAATACTCATCTGCCATCTCTGCTGGCATGAAGTTTCCCAGTCGGTTCATAGTAGCCTCCCAGGCCTCCATCATTTGGCCCCTTAATAATATACGACCACTGATTGGTGGGGGAGATGACAGGGAGATTATTATCGAGGCAGAAAATAGATCATATATGGCAGAGAATTTGTAGAGCCTTTTTGGCTCGATACCAGGAGTTGTACTAAGAGGAACCTCAGTGAAAGGGGTGACAGGAAGAGTGGTTGGAGATCGAGAAGCTACGATCAGAGAGCCACTTGGTTGGGAGGTGACCTCTTAAATTGGAGTTTCAGAAGGAAGAACGGATACAGAAGGATGAGCAGAAAAAGTCCACTCGGATGAAGGCGCAGAGGTTTCCTCCAAGATAGGGTAAGGCAAGGTGAAGACACAGTGATGGGGGGCACTCGGCCCTCGGAAACTTGGGTGGAAAGGATGAGTTGACGCCTCTTTAGTGGTGCCTCTGCTTTGACAAACGGAGAATCTTTAGAAGAGGGGAGAGAGTCGGCCGACAATTCTTCTTGCATGGTCGTCTCACCAGATTCGGCCGCCCGACTACTAGGCGCCTTGCTAGAGGGGTCGAACGGCTCTTTATCTCACTCTGCTAATAGTATTTGTTCTTGCCAATGTAGCTAGTCATCTTCTAGCTGAATATATGTTGGCCTCCACAAGTGTACGGATATGCCACAAGTAATAATAAAAGATATCGAATCCACAGGGACTGAAATAAGCACTAAAGATGTCTCTAAGCGAGTTAGCTAAACAACCAATCAATTGATTTATAAAGTCTAAGTGTAACTATGAAAGGTAAACAAAAGAATGAAAGAATAAGAAACAAGAATAAGGGCAATGATTAAGGTATGTTCTAGGAGTTTCGGTTTCTTTATAATGTGAATTCAATGTAATGTTCTATCAAATCTTATTTCTCAATTGTCCACCGCTTGTAGAAGGTTGTCGGTTCCCTCTTGCAATAGACAACCGACCTAGGACTAAAATATATCTAAATGCGATTAATTAGGAATGGACCCTATGTTGTCCTTACACGGGCTTGCCTGTCACGTGCGTCCCTCAGAAAATCAACATAGAAATCACTACTTCTCAACCTCATTAGATATAAAGATTAATGCATCCAATCCATCCTACCCTATTGAAATACCTAATTTCCCTTTCAAGATTACCCCTCAAACGTCCTTACACGGGCATGTTCCTGTCACGAACGTCCCTCGAAAAATTGAATGAGAAGCAATCCATACAAGATCCATAAGATATTCAAACATTCAATCAAGCATGGTAATTAAGCCCTAATCACAACAATCTACACAAGAAAGAATAGATACAAAACAGGGAAAAATCATAGAAATAGGAATCTTGGCAAATTCACAAGAGTTTACATCAAATATTCATTACAAATACTCCCTCCATCTTAGAACAAGAGATCTAATCCATGGAACAAGGAAAGAATCCAAAAGAAGAAGAAAAGATAAACATCTTGATCCCCAAATCCAAGAAAGATAGGGAAGAAAAGCTTATCTACGATGAAGACCGTCTTTGGATCCAATCCTCGCTCCCCGGAGTCGAAACGTTGAAGATCCGCCCTTAGAATCGTCGAAAATCCCTCAAAGAAGGTGGAGGAATGCCCAAATCTTGAATTCCCCCCAAAAGGGAGAAAATCCCCCTTCAAATCTTGAAGAAACCTTTATATAGAGATGGGGTTCGGGCGCCACACGGCCCCGAGGCACGTTCGTGTGAGGTTCACACGGCCAGAGTCATTTCCTTCTCTGCCAACCTTACACGGCCGTGTGTGATACATGGTCGTGGCTTGCTTCTGCCAATGCTCCCCTTGCACGGCCGTGTAGATCTACACGGCCTGCACTGGCTCTGCCTCTGGAAACTTGGCACGGTCGTGTGGTATACACGGGCGGGGCCCTCTTGCTCACTGGAAGTCCTGCACGGTCGTGTGATGTACACGGCCAAGGCCTTCCTAGTCTCTGGAAATCTCACATGGTCGTGTGGTGTACATAGCCAGGGCTCCATCTGGCTTCAAATCTTTACACGGCCGTGTGAGGTTCACACAGCCATGGCAACTTCCATCTCTGCTGCATCCACACGGCCAAGGAACTCCACACGGCCTGGGCAACCCCCCATGGCAGGGCCGTGTCGCTCACAGGGCTTGTGCCTTTCCTCCTTGTTTAAGTGTCAAAATCTTCTCCAAATTTGACTCATGTGTACACAAAATACACAAAAGCATATCTCCGAACAAAAAGAGTAAATATGCTCAAAAGGAAAGCTGGAAGTACGAAAGTGCATAGATAAAGCATATACAAAGTATGTGAATGTGCGTCAAAACATGCTAAACAAGTGTATACAATCTACGCACATCACACCCCCAAACTTAGACCTTTGCTTGTCCTCAAGCAAAATGATGTAATCTAAATTCACATGTTCTACAATGCTCTCATATCCATAATGCATTCTCCTAACTCTATCGAAAGGTTTCATTAGTAAGCATGATCGTGAAAACAAGTTAAGTTTGGCTTCAGCATAAGTACCCTGTGCACAGTGCAAATAAAACAACTCAAAACTCTTCAAGTTTCAATCTATGTCCTAGTCAAGTCGTCATCAAGTTTGAATTCCTAATGTTTTCGGTGATAGACAAGTTGTTGGTGTAACCTTAGGTCAAGGTTGACCTGGTTGACCTGACTCGAGTTGACCTGACTCGAGTTGTATTTTGATGTTTGACGAGAATAGAAAAGTTCTATTTTGATGTTTTATTCTGATGTTTGATGAGAATAGAAAAGTTGTATTCTGATGTTTGACAGAATACAAACTTGGGAGATTATGGGTGCAATCTTTGGTCGAGGTTGACCTGGTTGACCCGAGGTGAGTGAAGCCAGGTGAAAGTCCTGGTGAGTGAAGCCAGGCAAGGGAAAGTCCTGGTAAGTGAAGCCAGGCAAGGGAAAGTCCTGGTGAGTGAAGCCAGACAGTTGGAAAGTCCTGGTGAGTGAAGCCAGGCAAGGAAAATCCAGATAGGTCAAGGTTGACCAGACATCTGGTGAAAAGTCCAAGTATGGAGACTTGGTACGGAAAAGTCCAAGTATGGAGACTTGGCACGGAAAAGCCCAAGCAGGGAGCTTGGCACGGGAGAAGTCCAAGTATGGAAGCTTGGCATGGGAAGTCGGAGAGGGCTCAACAGCTCGTTCTCCGGACTAGGTCAGAGAGGGCTCGGGAGCTCGTTCTCTGGACCAGACGAAGTCGGAGAGGGCTCGGTATCTCGTTCTCCGGACTAGGTCAGAGAGGGCTCGGGAGCTCGTTCTCTGGACCAGACGAAGTCAGAGAGGGCTCAATAGCTCGTTCTCCGGACCAGGTCAGAGAGGGCTCGGGAGCTCGTTCTCTGGACCGGACGAAGTCGGAGAGGGCTCGGTAGCTCGTTCTCCGGACTAGGTCAGAGAGGGCTCGGGAGCTCGTTCTCTGGATCGGACATGGAAGTCGGAGAGGGCTCGGTAGCTCGTTCTCAAGACCAGGAAGGCCTTAGGATTTAGGGATGGGAAGCTCTAAATCCACATGGGCATTGGATCGGTCAGCAGACCGATCCAGTGATACTATGGGTTTTCTGATCGGTCTGGTGACCGATCAGGAAACGATCAGAGGCAGAGAAGAGTAGGGGGATCGGTCTGTGGACCGATCCACATATAGCCTGATCGGTCCATAGACCGATCAGGCTTCAGAACCGACACTCACAGAGAGTTGGGGATCGGTCTGGGGACCGATCAGACTAGGGCCTGATCGGTCCACAGACCGATCAGGGACCTCCTGGACCGATCAGGAGTGTGCCTGATCGGTCCAGGCCTAGCCGTTGTGAGTGACAACGGCTAGATCTCAGTCTTCTGTGTCTTCTTCTGCCTTCACAGGTTTGCAGGTTCATCTATATAAAGAGTCGAGCGACACTACAGGACCTTCTTCTTGCTTCTGCAAGTTCTTCTTCTTCTTCATGTTCTTCCTGGTTCCTTCTGCGAGCTTTGCTGAGCTCATACTTCTTGAAGCTTCACGTGAGCTTCCCTGCTGCTGGCATCCGTGAAGCTGCTGCTTCATCAACGGACTCCAGACGAGAAGGCAAGCTTGTTTTTTTACATTCATATTGTCTTGTGCTTCTTTGTATTTTGTGTACTTCTATCTTGCTGTTGCAAGAGTTATTGTGGCGAGGTTTTTCCATCTAGAAGGAGTTCATATTAGCCGATTATCCGGGGTTTCATCCACCGATGGATTGATAGGCTTCGTCCACCTTACGGACATGCCGAGGAGTAGGAGTATCATCTCCGAACCTCGTTACATCGCTGCGTCTAAGGTTTGATCTTCTCGTTCTCGTTTCTATTATTTTATTTCACCTGCGCTAACCTAATTCGTAGGAAGAAACGAAAAATTGGGGTCGGCTATTCACACCCCCCCTCTCTAGCCGCATCCGAAGGTCCTAACACAAGTAACTAGTGATAGACACTTACTTGTCACACACTTGGTTCATATTTCTCAATCAACCCAAGGTCTCAAAGGCATGCTCAATCTCAAGAGAAGCTAAGCAGTCATTTCCCCAGTAACCTAACTCGGTCTCAAAGGGGTGATTAGCTAGATTCCACTCACGACAACTGTTTTTATATCTCTTATTCACTTTTTTTTCTATGCTTTTTTCACACTCTTTTTTTTTTATAAGTATTTGCATTGTGCAAATCTTATTCACAAATGTACTTTTAGCACAAATGTTGGGATATTTTGATTTTTCCAAATGAGCTTACATGAGTTGAGCCTCATCCAGTAACCAAAATGAAGTTTGAGAAATCACCATGGAAACCAAGTACCAAACAAACAAGATGAATCATGACTATTTCAATGATATCAACCATTCAAGCATCAAGTATAGGTGTAGTGAAAATAAGATCCTTAAGGTCAAGCCAAGACTAAAACTCATCTCCATATGATACTTAGCTTATATCATGCTACCAAAGATAGAGAAAAGAGATACATTAAGTATACTACTAACATCACTTAAAACATCATGAATCTAGATGATGAACATGCTAACATTTAATCTTGAAGACAATAAAGCATATAAGTGAAGTTTTGATGTTCTCAAGATGTATGCCACAAGATTTCAAAAGATAGTCAAGTGACTATCAAAACAACCAATCCAAGCAAGACAATCGAAATAAAATGCAGAGCAAAAACTAAACATGTAGAAAACTGAAAACTAGAATGCAGAAAGAAAAGAAAAATCCAAGTTCGACACCCCCCCCCAGACTTAAACTTTTCATCGCCCTAATGAAATCAATATGGTGGAGGAGGACGAGGAAAAGGATGCCTAGACGTGGTTGGCCAATGGGAAAACTAGGGAAACCTGGAGTTTCGCTCAGGATTATATGATACTCAAACAAAGCATCTACTTGTTGTCTAGTGGCATTCATGCTTTGCATAAAATCTCTCATTCTAGCTTGATCCGTATCATAATCCTGGACAAATTCAGCCACTTGACCTTGAAAATTCCTCGTGAATTGAAAGTGCTCTTGTACTTCTCTAAACTGATTATCTGATAAAGAGAAGCGACCTTCTAACATTCTTTGTTGGGCATCATGCTTCTCATGAAGCGATTCTAGAGAAGTACGAAAATCAGAAAAGTCAAATCTGGAGGGACCCGTACCATAGGCAAAAGAATACCTAGCAGGATCCGGGTGTCCGGAAGGCTGCGGGTATCCAGATGTCGAGGGCTCAATGTGTGGCTTTGTGTCTCCGGATATGGAGGGGACATTCTCGGGGTCTACATCAGCGATTACCCAATTACCTGGGTTACGAATGGAAGTTCGTTTGGGACCAGGAAGAGGTAGAGGAAAACCATTCCTTCTAGGAAATGCGAAACCGTTCTCATCCCGAATAATTATTTTCATGGCAAGACATGCATCCATGTCAATCATATCATTGCCATGAATAACTTCCAACCCATCTAAATCAATTTCTAAGTTAATATCTATTTGAGTAATCAACCCACCAAGAACTATTGATCTCAGAGACACCCTCGCAGCTCTCACTAAGGTTTGCAGAAAATGAAAATCGGAATCAAAATCGACCTTATGCAACATAGCCCATAGAGCATAGAGTTCTACTTTCTTAACGACTCCATCACTTTCCCCTCTACCAAAAATAATTTTGCTCATGACTCGATGCAAATATCTAAAAATAGGGTTTTGCATGTGAGAAGCCTTGGCTCTAGAGGGCTCATAGGGATGATCTAATCCGGTGATAGAATTCCAAAAATTGTTCCAATTGAACCTAGAGTCAAACCTCCGAGAGCTACCGAAAGATAATCCAAAACAAGTGTTGAAATCACTAAATGTCCATTGAAATTCTTGATTCATTAATCTAAAGGTTATCTTTCCAACATAATCATCCTCATTGGCAAAATGGACATCTAGTGAGCTTAGAAACTCCAAAACAAGGCGAGGATAAGTAGGTAGATGTGTGTACAACATATCATTCCAATCTAAGAACTCAATCATCCAATCTATATCATCCCTAATTCTCATCATATCTAAAACGGTTGGGTCCATATACCTAGTACACACGATCTTTCTATTGACAAGAATTGCAAATCTAGTAATTTGATCATCATTTCTAAATACAATATTGAATTCGTTATCATTACCTTCGTTGCGTGAGGTCCTCTTTCCTTTGCATTGCACTGGTTGTTTCCCTTTGTCTTTGGATGGTTCCTTCCCATTGTCTCCACCACTAGATCCATCACCACCCTTGCGAAGTCTCTTCAATAGGTTAGACATATTGTCAAGCTTGAGTGAGGAAGGGTTCTGTTTAGGGTTGGAGGAACTAGATCTTGAGGGAATAGATCTTAGGGTTATGAAAGTGGAGATCTTGGATCTAGGAGAAGAGAAGAATCTAGATATAGGTGAAGTTTGTGGAGAAGAAAGAGTTTTAGACCTAGATCTGAGAAGACTTGGAAGAAAGATTAAGGAAGAAAGGAGTTTTGGAGAAAAGAAAGTGTTGAGATGAGGAGGGTGTGTGGGGGGCACGACCTGAATCTAGTCTTTTATAGGCGACACGGCCTGGTAAGATTTCTCCACACGGGACGTGTAGATCTACACGGCCCCTGCCTTCTCCTTCTCGGGTTGAGTCACACGGTCGTGCCAATTGGCACGTCCATATACTCATTCCTCTCGACTATCCTTGCACGGTCGTGTCTGGGACACGACCTCACCAGCTTCCTTCTCTGGAATCAGCACACAGCCATGTCAGATGACACGGCCAGTGCATGCTTCTACACTGGTTCCTTCACACGGCCGTGTGTGAGACACAACCAAGAAGTTCTCCTCCTCTAGATTCTTCACACGACTGTGTCTGGGAAAGGGCCATGCCCCTTTCCTTCTCTGGAGACTCCACACGACCGTGTCATGTAGACACGACCCAAGCATCTCCCTTCTCTGCACCATAAGCCTGGCCGTGTACAGGACATAGTCATGCTCTGTTTTGCTCCACTTGATGAAATTTCTCCTTTCTAGCTCTTCCAACACTTCCATGCCCATGAAGAAGTCATGACAAGCTCATGGAAGTGAAATTTCAACCTGAAAACAAAGCAAAAAACCAAGTAAAAATACTACTAATGAAAAATAGAGACATGAATGAAACTAACTAAAAAAAACCCTTGAGTTGCCTACCAAGAAGCGCTTGTTTAAGGTCTTTAGCTTGATCAATCTTGGTTACTCCTCTCTTTTCCTTGCCTTTGGAGGGCAGACATATTTGTCACTTTTGTTGGGAGGTCTCCTCCCAACATCTTCCACCACATTATTCTCTTCATTTGGTGGCTTCCCATGAGGATGGAAATTCCATTCCTCCAATTTGTAAATGCTTGCCCTGCTACAATCATTTAAGAGAGAAGAGACATGGTTAGAAGCATTAGATAAATCATATTCCAACTGTTCCTTACCAATTACCAAAGAAAGTTTATGATTCTTAACATCTATGATAGCTCCAGCTGTTGCAAGGAATGGTCTTCCCAATATGATAGAAATTTTTGGGTCCTCCTCCATGTCTAAAACCACAGTGGGAATTATACTCCCACCCACTTCTACCGGCACATCTTCTATGATACTCATAGGGTACCTGCAGGAATGCTTAGCGAGTTCCAGTGCCATGGTAGTAAGTTTAAAGTTTTTGAGACCTAATTTATTACAAATAGAATAAGAAATGAGGCTAACACTTGCCCCCAATCACAAAAAACTTTCTCAATAAATTCAGTTCCTATATTGCAAGGAATATAAAAGCTTCCAGGGTCTTTCAACTTTGGGGAAGTGTTCTTTTCAAAAAGAGCGCTGCATTTCTCTGTAAGTGCAATGGTCTCTATATCTCCTTTCCTTCTCTTATTCGACATGATGTCCTTCAGGAATTTAGAAAACTTGGGCATTTGAAGGATTGCATCAATGAGTTGTACTTCAACACATATTTCTTTTACCTTCTCCAAGAATTTGCCAAACTCCTCATCCTTCTTTAACATGATAAGTCTTTGAGGAAAAGGGACTGCTATACTTTGATGGTTAAGTGGAAGAGTCTCTTCAACCTTAGTGGTACTCTCCTCATTATCTTGAATCTGATTTGGAGTTGGAGGAGAGAGCTCTTCTTCAGTGTGCATCCCTTTTGGAGCAGTCACTTGGGGATCTCCCAAGGTTCGTCCACTCCTAAGCTCAATTTTGTTGCAGTGCTCCATGGAATTGACATCAGGCTTGCCAGGTACTTGTCCTGGTGCTCTAGAAGATGAGGAAGCTAGTTGGGGGCAATCTGACTTTCCAAGATCTTTTGATGTCTATCAGAATTATCCATTCTCTAAGTGAGCTTTAAAATGTCTTGTTTCATTTCATTCTGAGTGGACATAATTTCTTCAAACATCTTTTCAATTTTATACGTAGGAAAGCCTTGAGAAGATTGTTGCTGAAAATTTTGCTGCCCGGATTGAAAATTTGGCCTTGTCCCCATGGATGGCCCTTGATCTTGATTATTTCTATAGGAAAAATTGGGATGACTTTTCCATCCAGGGTTGTAGGTATTTGAATATGGGTTGTTCTGCCTTTTATTGAAACTCATGATTGCATCACATTACTCTAATTGATTGATTTATGCAGTGATAGCTCCTAATGGACATGAATCATTTGAATGTTCAGAACTTCCACATACTTCACAAGAAGAAACAATGGCATTGATCGTACTTGAGCTAGTTCCCATATTCTCAAACTTTTTTGTAAGAGCATCCAGTTTTGCAGCCAATAAGGTCACTGCATCAACATCAAATTTTCCTGATGCTTTCGTTGTTGGGTTCATACAAGAATAGCCACCACTTCTTTCATTAGCCCATTGATGGTGGTTTTGTGCTACACTTTCAATTATCTCCTCGGCTTCATCCAAACTCTTATTCATAAGTGCCCCTCCAGTAGCTGAATCAAGGGACACTTTTGTATGATAATTAATGTCATTATAAAACGTATGTAGCACTAACCACCTTTCCAAACCATGGTGTGGCCATTGTCTGAGCATACTATTGTATCTATCCCAAGCTTCAAATAAAGATTCAGAGTCCGCTTGTTTGAAGCTTGCAATAAGATTCCTCATATGAGCTGTTTTACTTGGAGGATAGAATTTGTCAAGGAATTGTTGCTCACATTGCTCCCATGTGGTGATGCTATTTAGAGCCAAAGAATTCAACCATTGCTTGGCTCTATCTCCTAAAGAAAACCCAAATAATAGTAGGCACACTGCCTCTAAAGGAATACCATTCATTTTCATTGTGCTGCATATTTCGTAGAAGACTTCCAAGTGTTGATTTGGGTCTTCATACGGTCCTCCACCAAACTGATTTTGCTGCACCATAGATATAATTGCAGGTTTGATCTCAAAATTGTTTGCTTCAATTGAAGGCCTTGAAATACTAGATCAAAAACCTATAGCATAAGGTGCTGCATAATCCTTTAGTGGTATATTCGCCATAATAGAATGTTGTTATTCTTTTTGTTGTCTTTGCAGAATTTTTCTTTTATGAAATGTTCTGTCTATCTCAGGGTCTAGAGGAAGAAGTTCTCCTGCAAAGTTAGATCTTCGCATACACAAGAACAAGATAGCAAGATATGTTTACAAAAGAAAAAGAAAGAAAGAGACTAAATCAAAAGAAAACAGAGAAAAGTTAGACAAAAATGTTAGAATCAAAAATGCAGAATTAAAAATACAACAAAAAGAATTGACAAGAATGTTATACAAGAAAGGAAAAACTTATGAAAACAGAATTCTAAAAGTTAGTTACAATTTTGCAAATAAAAAGAAAAGTTATGTCTAGTCTAACTCAATTAAAAATCCCTAATGTTATAGCACAGTCCCCGGCAATGACACCAAAAACTTGTTGACCTCAGCAAGTGTACGGATATGTCGCAAGTAATAATAAAAAATATCGAATCCACAGGGACTAGAATAAGCACTAAAGATGTCTCAAAGCGAGTTAGCAAAACAACCAATCAATTGATTTACAAAGTCTAAGTGTAACTATGAAAGGTAAACAAAAGAATGAAAGAATAAGAAACAAGAATAAGGATAATGATTAAGGTATGTTCTAGGAGTTTCGGTTTCTTTGTAATGTGAATTCAATGTAATGATCGATCAAATCTTATTTCTCAATTGCCCACCGCTTGTAGAAGGTTGTCGGTTCCCTCTTGCAATAGACAACCAACCTAGGACTAAAATATATCTAAATGCGATCAATTAGGAATTGACCCTATGTTGTCCTTACACAGGCTTGCCTGTCATGTGCGTCCCTCGGAAAATCAACATAGAAATCACTACTTCTCAACCTCATTAGATATAAAGATTAATGCATCCAATCCATCCTACCCTCTTGAAATACCTAATTTCCCTCTCAAGATTACCCCTCAAACGTCCTTACACGGGCATGTTCCTGTCACGAACTGTTGGAGTGTATACTTAAAAGTTTAGCTTTTGTACACATTTATTTTGAAATAAAGAATCACATTGGTCAAATGTTTACATTTATTTGTTAAATGTAATTGTTCAATTATTTTATATAGTAGATAACATGGAGTGTGGAGTCACACTTAGAAGATCATGTTGTCGGTTCTCTATAAATTATAAACAGTTGCTCACGACTAAGATGGAAAGGAACAAACCATCAGAATAGACGTAGTGTAATTAAGTATTAGTTTATCTTGACTAATAAATTACACTGATACACTTTAAGTGTATTGAGTAGGATCATTTAGGTAAGTTCTTTTTGTACTGACTTAGTAAAAGAACTAGACCTTAGTTATTATGGAAGTGTGTGCTCTTAATCCTAATATAATAACAAGCATGTATATTTAATATTTATTTCTTTGACTTATCAAAGGGTGAGGTTTAACTCGATAAATCAATATGCCCGATAAGTTGGGAAATGATATTACTTATAGTATGTGTTGTTGATTATAGAAGGAATTTGTGTCCTACTTATCTAGGTTGAGAATGCCCCCAAGAGGAGCTCATAAGGATTGCTATGTTAAACCCTGCAGGTGGACCTAGTCCAACATGACAATAAAGTTGAGTGGTACTACTCTTGGAGCTAGATATTAATTAAATGAGTTGTCAGTAACTCACTAAATTAGTGGACATTCATAATCTTAAACACAGGGAGACTAACACACTCATGATAAGAAGGAGCCCATAATGTAATTTGAGATTAGTGCGGTAGTGCGGTAATAACTCTCTAGTGGAATGAGTTATTATCGATGAACTTGAGTTGTGTGTTCGGGGCGAGCACGGGATACTCAAGCTCAACGGAAGGCCAAAACCAATTTCTCCTCTAGGTCCCTGTTGTAGCCTCAATAAAGCCTCAAGTCCATCCAAAGAAAAGCATATCTTGGTGTCCAAGAAGGGGCCGGTTCATTGCTTGGTGACCAAGCAATGGCTGACCACATATTCTCTAGAAATGGCTGGCCCTTGCCTTGGGCAGGGGGGTCGGCCGCAATATTTAAATTAGGAAGGTTGTTTTTGAATTTTTAAATTTCCTCAGATATTTACAATTTGTAAAAAGAGAGATTTTAAAAATTTATAAAATTTTCCTAATTTAAATTAGGCCACAAGGTTTTAAAAGAGAGTTGTAAAATTTATAAAACTTTCTTTTAAAAAGAAATATTATTAGAGATGTTTTAAATTTTAAAACTTTCCTTTTAATATCCACATTAGAAAAAAAAAGAGAGTTTGTAAAATTTTATTAGAAGTTTTCTTCTTTTAAAATTTTATAAAAAAAAATTTCTTTCTTTTCCTTTTAATAAGTGGCCGGCCACCTCGCTTGGTGCCCAAGCAAGGGGCCGGTCAAATAATTAAACATCAACAAATAGTTGTTTAATTAATAAATCAATCTAGGATTGATTAATTAAAAGAAAAGAAAAAGATAAAATTAAAAGGAAATAGGAATGAGTCTAAATTTTTTATAAAACTCTTTCTATAATTTTCCGTTGGGAAACTAATATAAAAAGGGGGGAAGGGGAGGCCTTAAAAATACATAACAATTGATATTGTGTTGTTGGAGATCATCAAGTGGCCGGCCCCTCTCCCTCTTTTCCCTTTGCTCTCTTTTGCTCCTTTGTGGTGGTGGTGGCCGAATTCTAGAGAAGGAGGAGAAGCTCTCCGGGTGGTGTTCGTCTTGGAGGATCGTCGCCCACACGACGTCCAAGAGGAGGCGAGGGATACGGCAGAAGATCTCGAGGTTTTTAGCATAAAAGGAAGAGGTACAACTAGTATTTAATTTCCGCATCATACTAGTTAATTTTTCTTTGTATAAATACCAAATACAAGAGGCATTCGATTCTTGTTTTTCGAATTTAAATTCGATGTTGTGTTCTTTTTCTTTTTTCCTTGTGATTTGATTGTTCCTTTTGGTTAACCTAGAGTTATATAAGGAAATTAAATATTAACTTTCCTTAAAAGGCTTTGTCTAGTTGGTGGTGGTTGCTCCCATATCCAAGAAGGTCAAGTGTCTCGCCATTTAGTACTGGAAGCCAATTTTGAAAACTAATATTTAATTGAATTTATAACCTAGGTGATTTTGATCAAACGTGTTAAGTTCCGCAGGAGATCCAAATCTAAACCTAAAGGAACATCTAAGTTAAACATTGAATCAAACGTGTTAAGTTCCGCAGGAGATCCAAATCTAAACCTAAAGGAACATCTAAGATAAACTTTGAATCAAACGTGTTAAGTTCCGCAGGAGATACAAGTTTAACTTAAAAGAACACATGGTAGCTAGAAAAGGTTCAGATCACGTACAAAATTTTTGTACAGTGGAGCCATTGGGTTTTCCGAGTAGCAACCAACAATTGGTATCAGAGCTAGGGTTTTGCCTCTGTGTATTTGGTATTAGTTTAATTATGCACATGTCATACATAATTTAGGCAGGTTAATAGTAGGATGTGCTAACTTTGTGGATGCAGGATCCAACTATTATGGCTTATAGTTATTATTGTTAGGATCCTTCGTACGGAGGCTAGAGAGGGGGATGTGAATAGCCGACCCCAAATCGTCGCGTTTCTACAAACTAGGGTTAGCGCAGCGGAAAATAACACGTAGAAACGAAGGAAAAGAAATCAAACCTAAAACAAACCGATGTAACGAGGTTCGGAGATGATACTCCTACTCCTCGGCGTGTCCGTAAGGTGGACGAAGCCTATCAATCCGTCGGTGGATGAAACACCGGAAAACCGGCTAATACAAACACTCCTTCTGGGTGGAGAAACCTCGCCACAATATTCTTGCAACAGCAAGATGAATGTACAAGAAATACAAGAAAGCAGAAGACAATACGAATGTAAAAACAATCTTGCCTTCTCGTCGACTGGAAGAAGCAACAGCTCCAAGCGCCTACAACAGCAGGTGATCCAGCTGGAAGCTCATGCGAAGCTTCAATGCATCAAGAGCTCAACAAAGCTCAGAACCTCAGAGCACAGAAGCAGAAGCTTCAATCCAAGGAAGAAGAAGAAGGAAGAAGAGTGGAGGCTCGCAGCAGCAGCCCTCCTTTTATAACCTGCGAAGAAAGCGAAGAAACACAGAAGAAATCTAGTCGTTGCGTCGCAACGGCTAGTGCCTGGATCGGTCTACAGACCGATCAGGCTCCATGTGGATCGGTCCACAGACCGATCCATTCCCTAGCCTTCGCTTCTGTTCCGTCTCTGATCGGTCCACAGACCGATCAGGGAACCTCCTGATCGGTCCGTAGACCGATCAGGCTTCTCTTCTCTCGAACTTCTTTGCGCCTCCTGATCGTTGTCTGATCGGTCTCCAGACCGATCAGATAACCTACAGTAGGCTACTGGATGGTTACTGATCGGTCTGGTGACCGATCAGGCTATCCAGTGTATCACTAGATCGGTCCCCAAACCGATCCAAACTCCCCAGCCCTAAACCTCAGGCTTCTACACCAACATCCGGTCAACCTTGACCTGTTCGTTCATCATTCCTAGCATCTGGTCACTCCCTTGACCTGCTAGAATTCTCCACCAAGTGTTCGGTCAATCCCTTTGACCTACTTGGGCTTTCCTCTTCGTGCCAAGTATCCGATCACTCTCTTGATCTACTTGGACTTCCCAACACCAGATGTCCGATCACCCTTGATCCATCTGGATTTTCCCTTGCCCGGCTTCATTCACCAGGACTTTCACCTAGCTTCACTTACTAGGGTTTTTACCTGGCTTCACTCACCAGGATTTCCAATCTGCCTGGCTTCACTCACCAGGACTTCCAAACTGCCTGGCTCCACTCACCAGGACTTTCCCGAATGCCTGGCTTCACTCACCAGGACTTCCACTTTCACCTAGCTTCACTCGATAGGATTTTCACCTGGCTTCACTCACCAGGACTTTTCCCCGTGCCAAACTCCCTGTTTGGACTTTTCCCGTGCCAAGTCTCCATACTTGGACTTTCCGCGTGCCAAGCTACCTGCTTGGACTTTTCCCCGTGCCAAGTCTCCGTACTTGGACTTTTCCAGTGCCAAGTCTCCATACTTGGACTTTTCGCGTGCCAAGCTCCCTGCTTGGACTTTTCCCGAATCAGGTCAACCAGGTCAACCTTGACCTAAGGTTGCACCTACAATCTCCCAAACACCTATTCTTGTCAAACATCAAGAATACAACTCTCTTCTCGTTAAACATCGTCAAACATCAAAACACAACTCGAGTCAGGTCAACTCGAGTCAGGTCAACCAGGTCAACCTTGACCTAAGGTTGCACCAACAATCTCCCCCTTTTTGATGTTTGACAAAATCCAAAATCAAGTTAGGTTAACCTGATAACCTAACTTAGGTTTTCCAATGTTCTTCCTTGAACATTCTTCCCGATAACCTAACTTAGGTTTTCCAATGTTCTTCCTTGAACATTCTTCCAAAACCTACACTCTCCCCCTTGGGACATCTCTCCCCCTTTTTGACACACATCAAAAAGAGGGAATCAAGGTCAAGAGTTTCTTCCTAATGAAAGTCTCATAACTTTCATTGAAACCCTTAATTTCCCCCTTGATACTAAACTCAACACTCAACTTAGTGACAATCCCATATCACTAATCCTCAAAAGTCTTAAGGAGAAAAGAAACTCCCCCTAAAAGTCAACTCCCCCTTGACAATTAGTTAAGACTCCCCCTTGACCATTGCACCAACAATGTCTTGGAGAGTTTCAAACCTTTAGAAACCCGAAACTCAACTCCCACAGCTGAAATTTCAGATCACAGTCGAAATTCAGCAAATTCAGCACGCCTGATCGGTCACCGGACCGATCAGGACCCCTCTGGATCAGTCCCCAGACCGATCCAGCCTTCCCTGGATCGGTCCAGTGACCGATCCAGCCTTGGACAGACTCGAGTTCTGAGTTCCTTCTCCCGAAATTCAGAAACTCACAACAAATTCCAGAAAATTCCAAAAATTATAAAATTTTGAGGATATATTCCTCATAACATATACTATCAAGGAAAAATAGTTTTCTATGAAAATAACTTCCATTTTCAAATCTTGATACAAAGTTTGAAAAGTTTTGAAATAGCTCAAAGTTTCAAAAACTTTGTATCACTTTGTTCAATGATGAATGCTATCACTAGAAAAGCTTCATCAAGGTTTTTCAAATCAATTTCAAAATGATTTTAAACCTGTTAATTTAGGACCATAATCTTAGGGCTAAATGTACATGACTTGTACATAAGCTTTCCCTATGATCCCCCAATTTTGAATTAGGTTCATCTAGGTACAAGAACTATGCACCTTGATCCTAACTCATCATCCTAATATCTCACACACATCTAAGGTGTATCAAACACATCCAAGTCAATTTTGATGTGAGATATGAGTTTAGGTTATCTTAGGCTAGATTCTCATGCATTTTCTAAACATCAATTTGATCTCAATATCAAAATGTGCTTTTATCCTTAAATCAATTTCATTGATTATTAATGCAAGAGATGATGACATGGCATGAAATAATATCATAAATGAAAACATGTGTCAATGTCATGATGTCATGGCATAAAGTATGAAACTTAACTAAAGCATGACATATAAAGAACCTAAGCTTTATCATGACATATCAAATGATAAAATTAAACATGATGTCATGACATGTGAGGGCAAACAATCATGGCAAGGTTTAGCATAAATAAACCATACCTAGATTACCTATCTAGGTATCCTTAACCTCAGCTAATAATTAAGCTTTAACCCTTGATTGCCCTAAAATGTGAAAATCCTAATTTTGACACTTCTTGAACTCTAGATTAATTCATGCCACTTAAAGATCAAATTTATCCTCAAATCTTGGCATGTTTCATTTTTCCTCAAGAGTTCTCTAGATTTTCCCAAATTGTGCCAATTGACATTAACATCATTATTTTCAATGATGGCACATTTTACTCTTCCAAGGAGTAAATATTAATGATTATTCCATTTCATTTTCAAAGATTCCCAAAAACCTTGAAAATGCTCCTTGAGTGTCAATTTCCTCAAAGTTGGGTTAACTACCCTTCTAATCGGAGTTGACACTCTCTAACCCATCTATGGGGTAGAGAAGATGCTCCTAGGAACCCAATACCTATTTGAGCTCATTGGGTTCACTAAATATTCACTAGGGATAACTTCCCTAGCAACCCTCCTAATGACCCTCTTAGGCTTTAAAGCCTTGGTCATTTGGGACTCATCAAGATCAACTCTAGGGGTGACTCCCCTTGTGACCTTGGTGATGGTCTTCCTAGCCCTAGATTTTGTTCCATAATCGAATGGAACATTATGATAAGTGGGCTTGACCACTTGGGACTTAGGTTTGTGACCCAAACCTTTCTTGTCCTTGGACATTGGTTTTTGACCCTTAAACCCTAGAGATGACTTCTCCAAGTTCTTAAGAGCCTTTTCCAAAGTATCAAGTCTTGACCTCAAGACTTGATTCTCCTTCTCTAATACCTCAAGTTTTAATTTGTCATTGTTCTTTGAGGCATTCCTAGGCATATGTCTAGTTGATTTGGGATTCCTACCTAGGTTTTCCTTAGCCTTAGATGAGTTAATTCTAGGGTTGGCTTTCCTAGTGTTATCCTTATCTAGGCTTACATGTTTGGCTCCTAAGCACATATATTGATTCCTAAGATTATCATGCTTATCATTCTTGACAATTGCAATAAAACTACTAGCATGAGTCTTATTATTATTGCAAGAATGTGCCTTAAATGTTACCTTAGGGTTTGCCTTAGCTCCCCCTATCGACGTGCTCGGTCTCTTGTCCTTGTGAGATTGCCTCCCCCTCGGACATTGACTCCGATAATGTCCCCTTCGCTTGCATTGAAAGCACACCACGTGCTCTTTGCCTTTGAGTATCGGGACTCCGGCTTTCTTGACCTTTGGCGCCGGTGGAGTCTTCCTAACCCTCTTTGGACACTTACTCTTGTAGTGCCCAAATTCCCTACACTCAAAGCACATTATGTGTAATTTGCTAGAAATTAAAATGCTTGAGTTACCTAGGTTTGAGGATGGATGAACGCTCTCTCCTTCATCCCTTCCGGAGGTAGAAGCTTCTTCTTCTTGCTCCGAACTTGAAGAAGAACTCTCCTCTTCTTCTTTAGATGTTGAGTGGCTCTCAACTTCTAAATCCATTCCTCCATGATGTGAACTCCTTGGCTCACTTGACTCCTCTTCATGACTTGAAGTGGAGTTCTCCTCATGGAACTTTGCCAAGTTATTCCACAACTCCTTGGCATCGTTATATCCACCTATCCTACACAAAACATCATTAGGTAAAGAGAATTCAATGATTTTCGTTACCTCATCATTGATGGTTGATTGGTGGATTTGCTCCTTGGTCCACTCCTTCTCTAGGGTTTCTCCTTTCTTGTCCATAGGAGGCTCGAAACCTAATTGAACACAACTCCAATTTTCAAGGTTAGTCATAAGAAAATACCTCATTCTTACCTTCCAATACGCGAAGTCGCAGCACTCGTAAAAGGGTGGAAACGTGATGTCTTCTCCGAGTCGATCCATTCTCTAGCTTGTGCTCCCACGGGTGTTAATCCGACGAAGAGCGCGCCTTGCTCTGATACCACTTGTTAGGAACCTTCGTACGGAGGCTAGAGAGGGGGGTGTGAATAGCCGACCCCAAATCGTCGCGTTTCTACAAACTAGGGTTAGCGCAGCGGAAAATAACACGTAGAAACGAAGGAAAAGAAAACAAACCTAAAACAAACCGATGTAACGAGGTTCGGAGATGACACTCCTACTCCTCGGCGTGTCCGTAAGGTGGACGAAGCCTATCAATCCGTCGGTGGATGAAACCCCCGAAAACCGGCTAATACAAACACTCCTTCTGGGTGGAGAAACCTCGCCACAATATTCTTGCAACAGCAAGATGAATGTACAAGAAATACAAGAAAGCAGAAGACAATACGAATGTAAAAACAATCTTGCCTTCTCGTCATTGGACAACAGCAGCGGCTAACCGTGACTGGAAGCTCACATGAAGCTTCAATGCATCAAGAGCTCAACAAAGCTCGAACCTCGGAGGGAGCAGCAATCAAGGAAGAAGAAGAAGGAAGAAGAGTGGAGGCTCGCAGCAGCAGCTATAACCTGCGAAGAAAGCGAAGAAACATGGAAGAAATCTAGTCGTTGCGTCGCAGCTAGTGCTGGATCGGTCTGACCGTCGGGCTCCATGTGAATCGGTCCAGGCCGATCCATTCACTAACTTTCATTAGTCTCGATCGGTCCATGGACCGATCAGAACCTCTGATCGGTCGTAGACCGATCGGGCTCTCTCTCCCAAACTTCTGCGCCTCGATCGTTGTCCGATCGGTCTCCAAACCGTCGGATAACCTCTGATAAACTCTTGGATGGTTCTTGATCGGTCTAGTGACCGATCGGGCATCCAATATACTCGGTCCCCAGACCGATCCAAACTCCCCAGCCCTAAACCTCAGGCTTCTACACCAACATCCGATCAACCTTGACCTGTTCGTTCATCATTCCTAGCATCTGGTCACTCCCTCGACCTGCTAGAATTCTCCACCAAGTGTTCGGTCAATCCCTTTGACCTACTTGGGCTTTCCTCTTCGTGCCAAGTATCCGATCACTCCCTTGATCTACTTGGATTTCCCAACACCAGATGTCCGATCACCCTTGATCCATCTGGATTTTCCCTTGCCCGGCTTCACTCACCAGGACTTTCACCTAGCTTCACTTACTAGGGTTTTTACCTGGCTTCACTCACCAGGATTTCCAATCTGCCTGGCTTCACTCACCAGGACTTCCAAACTGCCTGGCTCCACTCACCAGGACTTTCCGAATGTCTGGCTTCACTCACCAGGACTTCCACTTTCACCTAGCTTCACTCGCTAGGATTTTCACCTGGCTTCACTCACCAGGACTTTTCCCCTTGCCAAACTCCCTGTTTGGACTTTTCCCGTGCCAAGTCTCCATACTTGGACTTTCCGCGTGCCAAGCTACCTGCTTGGACTTTTCCCCGTGTCAAGTCTCCGTACTTGGACTTTTCCAGTGCCAAGTCTCCATACTTGGACTTTTCGCGTGCCAAGCTCCCTTCTTTGACTTTTCCCGAATCAGGTCAACCAGGTCAACCTTGACCTAAGGTTGCACCTACAATCTCCCAAACACCTATTCTTGTCAAACATCAAGAATACAACTCTCTTCTCGTTAAACATCGTCAAACATCAAAACACAACTCGAGTCAGGTCAACTCAAGTCAGGTCAACCAGATCAACCTTGACCTAAGGTTGCACCAACAATTATGTGTGTGATTGGACCCTTGGACATGTCAAGGGCATTTATTAAGTGTGCATGATTGTATTATAAAATACAGCAGGAGCTGTATTTAGTTTTATTAGGATTTTATTTTTTGATCTAGATACATGTACATTCCTTTTATGGAATATAGGATCGATGGATGTAAATTTTATTTTATGTTCGATCTAGTTTACATGTACATTCCTTCGAGGAATATAGGATCAAAAGATGTAAAATTCTATTTATGTCGCGGATCGAATCTTGAAAGGCGTGGAACCTTTTTAGGATCAGAGTGGCGCAGCGGAACAAGGAGCAAGATGGATGCGACAACTAGACCCGGTGGCGGTGGCTAAAGATGGCAGCAGCTAGGGATGACGACACACGGAGGACAACAATAGATAAAATCCATAATAGTTGAAAATTAGTTTTTTCTATTTATTGTTTTTATATTGTGCTGTGTGTGAATGTTAGTGTACATATTTAGTAGGCTAGCATCATCAAAATTCCTCACTTTAAATAACTAAGTGGGAGAGGGATTTGTTTTAGTGAATTCCACGGTCTCCATTACTAGTTTGTAAGTGATGCAAACAAACTTGCGCGTTGGCTCTGAGTGTCTTCCTCCATATCGGATGAGTTTGTTTACGGATCACTAGACCAAACTTCCATTTCGGATGACTATAGGAAATTAATTAAGAGCGTGTGATCTTCTCCATCAGAAGGGGCACAATCTTATTAATGGACTTAGTGTCAAGTAATGGTATACACTTAGGCACGTCTAATAGTATCCTCCCCATCGGAGTCACTGCTATTATTTGTGTGACCGAAGGAAACCAACTATTAATTTTATTTGTCAAAAAGTTAGGTTGACAAGATAATAAAATTAATGGGATATACCTTTCTTTTACAAATGTTGAATCTGTATACGTCCACACTATCGTGGCATACAAAATTCACGGTGTTTTAAGGTGTTGGTTAATTTAAAATAGTATTGTTTGAGGAATCAATATTATTCTAAATTTAGAGTTCTGACCAAAATTTATTTTGTGATTCTTAGGATGACTTTCAACCCACTGGCCATTATTCTAAAAGAAAACAGACTTACTGGTCCCAACTATATAGATTGGAAAAGAAACCTGGACATTGTTTTAACTGCTGAGGGCTATAAGTTTGTACTGTCAGAGGAATGCCCAGAAACACCTAGCAATGATTCTACCCCAGAGGAGATTTAGTATCATAGTAAATGGGTAAAAGCTGATGAGATGGCGCGGTGTTACATCTTGGCTTCGATGTCAAATGTATTGCAACATCAGCATCAGGATTTACCAACAGCCTATGATATAATGAACAATCTCAAGGAACTCTTCGGACATCAGAATCGGGCTGCTAGGCAAGAGGCAATGAGAAAACTGATGACAGCCACCATGACTGAGGACACTCCCGTGAGGGATCATATTCTCAAGATGATGGCTTACTTAAACGAAATACAAGTTCTTGGAGGGAAAATTGATGGGGAAACCCAGGTCGATATCATCCTCCAAACGGTGCCCAGAAGTTTTGAGCATTTTCACCTGAACTATAATATGAATAAAAGGATGTATTCATTGGCGGAACTTCTGACAGAACTTCAGGCAGCCGAAGGGTTTTTCGTCAACATTCTCAAATTCACTATGCTGAAAATGGTTCTACTTCTAAGCCGAAAGACAAGAAGAAGAAGAAACAAAATGGCTCAGCAAAGAAGGTGAATAAACCTCAAGGTGCATGACAAAAAGCTGGAATAAAGAAGCCGAAGGGCAAGTGCTTTATTTGCAAGCAGACTGGACATTGGAAGGCAGACTGTCCTCGTAGGAAACAGAACAATAAAGGTATATCTCATACTCTAGTAGTTGAAACATGTTTAGCGGTGTTATCTACCAGCACCTGGTGTGTAGATACGGGAGCCACTGATCATGTCTGCAATTCTTTGCAGGGGTTCCAGGAAACCCGACGACTATTTGATAGAGAGATAACTATCTACATGGGCAATGCTACTAAGGTGGCGGCTGTTGCAGTGGGAGACGTCTACTTATCATTTGATAGGAATAGGAAATTGGTTTTAAGGAATTATCTTTATGTACCCAGTTTTAGAAAGAATTTAATTTCAGTTTCTAAATGTATTTGGATGGATATTCAGTTTCCTTTAGTAACAATGTGGTTATAAAGAGAAATAAAGTGATTATCTGTTCTGGTGCATTGGTTGGCAATTTATATACTTTAAATCTAATTTCTCCCACAAAGCAAAATATGGAAATTAATAACACATCTTCTAACTCTAATAAGAGAAAAGAACCTTCGGAAATGAACCAAACACATCTTTGGCATCTAAGGCTTGGTCATATTAACTTAAATAGGATTCAAAGGCTTGTAGCCGATGGACTCTTGGGTCCATTAGAGTTGGAAAACTTTCCAACGTGTGAATCCTGCTTGGAAGGTAAGATGACCAAGAGACCTTTTAAGGCCAAGGGGTATAGAGCCAAAGAAGCCTTAGCTTAGAATTGGTTCATTCTTATTTGTGTGGTCCTATGTCTATCCAGGCTAGAGGTGGCTTTGAATATTTTGTCTCTTTTATAGACGATTATTCAAGATATGGATACATTTACCTAATGCGCCGCAAGCCTGAGTGCTTTGATAAGTTCAAAGAGTACAAGGTTGATGTGGAGAAACGTCTAGGTAAAAGTATCAAGACACTACGGTCTGATCGTGGTGGCGAATACCTCTTAGGAGAGTTTAGGAATTACTTATAAGAGGTCGGGATTCAATCCCAATTGTCCGCACCTGGTACACCCCAACTGAATGGTGTGGCAGAACGAAGGAATAAGACTCTTATGGAGATGGTTAGATCGATGATGAGTTATTCAAAATTACCAAATTCGTTTTGGAGATACGCTCTGGAAACAGCAGTGCACATTCTGAACTTAGTACCTTCTAAATCAGTATCTTCTACTCCCACAGAATTATGGAATGGGCGGAAGCCCAGTCTAAGACATATTCGGACTTGGGGTAGTCCAGCACATGTGCTGAAACAAGATGTTGATAAGTTAGAATCTCGTACAGAAGTTTGTATGTTTGTGGGGTATCCCAGAGGAACGAAAGGCGGTTTATTTTATAGTCCTAAAGACCAGAAGGTCATTGTTAACACCAATGCCCAGTTTTTAGAAAAAGACTATATAATGGATCACAAGCCCAGTAGTAAAATTGTTCTAGAAGAACTTAGAGAGGACACATCTGTTGGTGCAATCGACCTAGGTTTTGATCGGTACGATCATAGTTTTGATGTGTGTGTCAAAGAGTTTAAGTTAGGTTCATCCTTGTATTTGATATGTGTATTTGAGTTGTGCAGGTTCGCAAGATACACATGCGACTCAGGTTGATGGCTTCGGGTCCGGTGAAGGATGAAGCATCCGAGGGACCGTGGACAAGGCAGCGAGGACAAGGGCCGAGGGAAGCTCGAGGCATACTCGAAGGATGGCATTGGGGACGAGCCGCAGGCTTGAATGCATCCGAGGGACGAGCAAAGAAAGTATGTGAAGGTTCTTAAAGCTACAAAGGCGTCAAAGAGTTGTAAGGGTGAGATGCAGTGCACGAGATTGTACTCGGATTAAAGCATAAATTTTAGGGTTTCTTGTGGCGATCTTGTGGCGATCTTGTAGCGATCGTCGCATGTTTAGCGATCGGTAGTGCGATCGGCTTCTTGTGATCGTGGCGTGAGCAGAATGGTTACGTTCGTTCGGTCGATGTAGATCGATCATTGCAAGTTTTAGCGATCGGCACCGATCATTGCTAGTTTTAGCGATCGGTGGTATATGACCGTTGGTGCTGGAAAGTAGCCGTTGGCTACCTCCAACGGTAACACCAGTCAACTGCATGTTTTAGCAGTCGACTGGTGCCGAGATGAGTTGATATGATGTTCAACTCTCTCCTCTTATTTAAGGGAAGCTTTGGGGCTTGAAGGAGGTTACTCATGCTTATTGAATAACTCCTTGTCATTGCCCAAAAGCTTCCAAGCCTACTCTCTTCCTCCTAAACCTAAGTTCATCATTGTAAAGAGGAAGAGATCCTTTGTGAGAGGTTTGCTCCACCGAGAAGGAGAAAGCTCTAGCCGGAGATTGCCGGGGACTGATCCACCGAAGGATCAAGGGCTCGTCCACCTCAAGGACATGCCGTGGAGTAGGAGCAAGCAATCTCTGAACCACGTAAAAGAATCGTGTTAGCGTTTGTGTTCTTACTCATTGCTTTCAAGTTTTAGTTTCATTTCCGCTTGCGCAAACTAACCGTGTAGAGAAGAAATCGAAGTTGGGGGTGACCTAGCTATCCAACCCCCCTTCTAGCCAACCACCGATCCCTTACAAGTGGTATCAGAGCAAGGACGCCCTTCAACGGACTAATCGCCAAGAAGAGCACTTCATCAAAATGGCCGGCTCAAACAATCATCCACCCAAATTCGAAGGGGACTTCTCTTGGTGGAAGAAGAGGATGGAGGTATTTTTCGAAATCGATTTTGACATAATGCTAATCATGGAAAATGGTTTCGAAGTGCCTAGGGATCAAGACAATAAGATACTTGAGAAAACAAGGTGGAGCAAGAAGCAAAGGGAAGAACATTTAGCAAATTCAAAAGCCATCCATCATCTACTAAATGTTCTTCCCCAACAAGAAGTAACAAGGGTGGGAACCTACTCAAGTGCCAAGGAGTTATGGGAAAAGCTAGTGGAGCTTCATGAAGGCACATCGGAGGCAAAATTGGCAAGAAGAGATCTTCTCCGAACTCAACTCAACAATGTAAAGCTTGAGAAGGGAGATAAGGTATCTACACTTCATGCTAAAATTAAAGAAATTTTAAGTGGACTAACAAGTGTAGGTGAAAAACTCTCCAACCGAGACATCATAATGAAAGTCATCAATGCCTTCCCAAGAAACTCGACATGGAGCTCTATTGTAGATTCATTCTACATTTCAAAGGATCTAGAGAAGAGCTCTCTAGATGAATTCTTCTCAACAATGGAGCTTCACGAAACAAGGGTTGAAGGATTAGAAGGAGAAGCAAATAGATCAAGAGGAGTAGCCCTTGTGGCAAACAAGGGAAAGGGTAAGAAGAAGAAGTCTTCATCCCCACCATCCTCCGACTCCGAAGAATCAAGTGCCTCAATGGATAGTGATCAAGAGGCATATATGGTAAGGAAGATGAGAAAAGCATTTAAATCTTTTTCTTCTAACAAATCACATGCTAGGAGAAGCTCAAGGGGCAAGAGTAGAAGAAGAAAGATCAAATGCTACAATTGTCAAGGAGAGGGACATATGAGAGATGATTGCCCTCTCTTGAAGAAGAAGGAAGGGAAGAAGAAGGAGGAGAAGAAGACAAAAGAAAAGGGGAAGAAGGCTCAAAACCTAAAAGCAACATGGGATGATCCTTCATCATCATCGGAGGAAGAAGAGCACCATGTAGTAAATTTTGCTTTAATGGGAATTGATGATGTAGCCTCCACCTCATCCGAGCAAGAAGAAGGAAGGAGCTCAAGTGAAGATGAAGAGGGGAGCTCAAGTGAAGGGGGAAGTCAAACTTCGGATTCGGACTTCTCGGTAAGTGAGGTACATAATCTTCCTCCCCATATTTTAATTAAAATTATTTCAAGCACAAATGATGATTTGTTCAATGCAAAAAGGAGAAATAAATCCTTGAAACATGAGATTATGTGTCTTGAAGAAAAATTAGAATCCATGTCTTCTAAGGACAATGATATGCATGCTTCTTCTTCTTCAAGTTCAAATGTATCATGTTTAGAAGAAGAAAATAAGGAATTAAGGGAAAAGGTAGAATACCTTACCAATGCCCTTAGGAAATTTGAAATTGGCTCTAAAACCCTAAATATGATCATTGGGAGCCAAAGGGCAAGTTTTAAGAAAAATGGGATAGGATACAATGAACCAAATAATGACAAGACCTACCATTGTCTACTTGCTAGGGGGCAATCAAAAACCAAGACCATAGAACGAAAATGGATCCCCAAGGAATATTTGGTTAACCCAATTAGAAAGAATTTCTATTGGGTGCCAAAATCAATCCTCAAGGGTTAGAGGATTTTGGGTTTAATCAACCAATGAAATAATAGTTCAAATCCTTGAAAAATGGTTGACTTGAGACCTTAAGGGGGAGCACTTAGCCTTGATAGAAATTCATGATCAATAGGGCTAAGTAGAGGTTACCTTTATCTCACAATGACTTGAATTATATTCTAACCATAAATGTGAGATACTAGGATGATACAAATAATTCACTTATGCTTATTGCATTTTGATGAGTTATGAAATGTATCAATTTTTAGTGATCATAGGCCAACTATGGGGAAAGCAAATGTTTAATTAATGGACATCTTGCCCATAGATCATAGTTGGACATTTCAAATGTTTTGAAAATAATTCTATGTTTTATTTACTGTGGTTTAGCTATTTTGAAACATATGATTGCAAAACAAGGTTTTAAATTGGATACAAACTTGATTGATTTTTAAAGTGTTTGAGTTTTTATCAAAATTTCAAAAATATGATGAATTTTCATGGAAACATATTTTTCCTTGTTAAAGAACATTATAAGAAATATGTGTTCAAAATTTCATGATTTTTCGAATTTTCTAGAATTTTTTATACATTTCTGAAGTTGGCTTCAGAATGGTGAAATTTAGTTTTGGTATGTGCCAGTCGACTGCGACAGTTAGCAGTCGACTGGTAGCTGTTTCCCAGCACATTGAAGAGCTGGTTTTGGGTATTTTTAAGTCCACATTGATACCATAGTATGTATACATGTTTGATACAATTTTTGATGGTGTCAAAGGGGGAGAAATGCAAAGGTTTAAGTTAAAAACCTAACTATGTGCAAAACTTGAAAATTATGGTTGAGAGCATATGTTAAGGGGGAGCTTGGGTATTATGCTTTGCTTCTAATTTTCATGTTGATATTTATGCCTAACTTAAACATATTGCCACACATCAAAAAGGGGGAGATTGTTGGTGCAATCGACCTAGGTTTTGATCGGTACGATCATAGTTTTGATGTGTGTGTCAAAGAGTTTAAGTTAGGTTCATCCTTGTATTTGATATGTGTATTTGAGTTGTGCAGGTTCGCAAGATACACATGCGACTCAGGTTGATGGCTTCGGGTCCGGTGAAGGATGAAGCATCCGAGGGACCGTGGACAAGGCAGCGAGGACAAGGGCCGAGGGAAGCAATTTCGAGGCATACGCGAAGGATGGCATTGGGGACGAGCCGCAGGCTTGAATGCATCCGAGGGACGAGAGCCAAAGAAAGCATGCTTGAAGGTTCTGTTAAAGCTGTAAAGGAAGCGTCAAAAGAGTCGTAAGGGTGAGGGTACAAGTGCACGAGAGATTGTACTCGGAGTAAAAGCATAAATTTTAGGGTTTACTGTAGCAGTACTGTAGCTGCACTGTAGCAATACTGTAGCAGTCGACTGCATGTTTTAGCAGTCGACTGGTGCAATCGACTGCGCAGTCGACTGGGCGCGAACAGAATGGTTCTGTTCGTTCGGTCGGTGTAGAATAGTCGACTGCAAGTTTTAGCAGTCGACTGGTGCAGTCGACTGCTAGTTTTAGCAGTCGACTGGTATATGACCGTTGGTGCTGGAAAGTAGCCGTTGGCTACCTCCAACAGTAACACCAGTCGACTGCATGTTTTAGCAGTCGACTAGTGCCGAGATGAGTTGATATGTGTTGGTGCAACCTTAGGTCAAGGTTGACCTGGTTGACCTGACTCGAGTTGACCTGACTCGAGTTGTATTTTGATGTTTGACTTAGGAAGATTGTCGGTGCAACCTTAGGTCAAGGTTGACCTAGTTGAGTTGCATGTTGATGTTTGACACTCGTGGAAGAGTTGTATTCTTGATATGGGACAAGAATAGATGTTTGGGAGATTGTCGGTGCAACCTTAGGTCAAGGTTGACCTAGTTGAGTTGCAAGTTGATGTTTGACACTCGTGGAAGAGTTGTATTCTTGATATGGGACAAGAATAGATGTTTGGGAGATTGTTGGTGCAACCTTAGGACAAGGTTGACCTGGTTGACCTGATTCGGGAAAAAGTCCAAGTATGGAGACTTGGCACTGGAAAAGTTCAAGCAGGGAGCTTGGCACGCGAAAAGTCCAAGTATGGAGACTTGGCACGGGAAAAGTCCAAGTATGGAGACTTGGCACTGGAAAAGTCCAAGTATGGAGACTTGGCACGGAAAAGTCCTAACTGGGATGTTAGGCAGTGTGGAAAGTCCTGGTGAGTGAAGCCAGGCATTCGGGAAAATCCTGGTGAGTGAAGCCAGGTGAAAATCCTAGTGAGTGAAGCTAGGTGAATGAGAAAGTCCTAACTGGGATGTTAGGCAGTTGGAAAGTCCTGGTGAGTGAAGCCAGGCAGTTGTGGAAATCCTGGTGAGTGAATCCAGGTGAAAATCCTAGTGAGTGAAGCTAGGTGAAGGTGAAAGTCCTGGTGAGTGAAGCCAGGCATTCGGGAAAGTCCTGGTGAGTGAAGCCAGGCATTCGGGAAAATCCTTGTGAGTGAAGCTAGGTGAATGAGAAAGTCCTGGGATGTTAGGCGGTTGGAAAGTCCCGGTGAGTGAAGCCAGACGGTTGTGGAAATCCCGGTGAGTGAATCGGTGAAAATCCTAGTGAGTGAAGCTAGGTGAAGGTGAAAGTCATGGTGAGTGAAGCCAGGCATTGGAAAGTCTCGTGAGTGAAGCCGGGCATTGGAAAATCCCGGTGAGTGAAGCGGTGAAAATCTAGTGAGTGAAGCTAGGTGAATGAGAAAGTCCTAACCGGGATGTTAGGCGGTTGGAAAGTCTCGTGAGTGAAGCAGGCGGTTGTGGAAATCACGGTGAGTGAAGCCGGTGAAACCCTAGTGAGTGAAGCTAGGTGAAAGTCACAGTGAGTGAAGCCGGGCAAGGAAAATCTAGATAGATCAAGGGTGATCGGACATCGGTGATGGGAAGTCCAAGTAGGTCATAGGAGTGATCGGATACTTGGTACGGAGAGAAAAGTCTAAGTGGGTAAAAGGATTGACCGGACACTTAGCGGGAGTCCTAGCAGGTCAAGGGAGTGACCGGATGCTAGGCGCAATGTACCAACAGTCAAGATTGACCGGATGTTGGTTTGGACTTGGTTTGGGCGAAAACCATGAGTGGATCGATCGGTGATCGATCCGGTGATCTGAAATATTCTCGATCGGTCGGTGATCGATCGTAACACATCGATAGCATCTTGTGTGTTAATCGATCGGTGACCGATCGAGTCGATCGAGCCGAGCAGAGGCGGGCGCAGAGGGCTGATCGGTGGGGACCGATCGGCTTTGACCGATCGGGGGAAGCGAAGGAGGAGGAATGGATTGGTGCGTGGACCGATCACATGGGCCTGATCGGTCCAGGCATCGATTCAGCACTAGCATGACGCAACGGCTAGATTTCTTCTGTGTTTCTTCGTTTTCTTCGCAGGTTATAAAAGGAGGGCTGCTGCTGCGAGCCTCGACTTTCTTCTTCTTCCTTCTTCCTGTTTTTGGTGCTGCTAAGCTTGCTGTTGAGCTTTGTTGAGCTGCTTTGAAGCTTCGCGTGAGCTTCCGGCTGGGTCACCTGCTGTTGTAGGCGCTTGGGAGCGGCTGCTTCTTCCAGTCGAAGAGAAGGGAAGAGAAGGCAAGAAAGTTTACATTTGTATTGTACTTTATTTCTTGTTTTCCTTGTACTCTTTTCTTGCTGTTGCAAGAAGTTTCTGTGGCGAGGTTTCTCCACCCAGAAGGAGAGTTTTTATTAGCCGGTTTTCCGGGGACTCATCCACCAACGGATTGATTGGGTTCGTCCACCTTACGGACACGCCGAGGAGTAGGAGCATCATCTCCGAACCTCGTACATCGCTGTGTTAAGGTTTGATATTCTTCCTTTCGTTTCTAGTTTATTTTTCCGCTGCGCTAACGAATTGTAGAAAGAAACGAGTGATTTGGGGCGGCTATTCACACCCCCCTCTCTAGCCGAGTACGAAGAGATCCTAACAAGTGGTATCAGAGCGAGGTCGCTCTTCGCCGGATTAACACCCGAGGGAGCACAAGCTAGAGATGGATCAACTCGGAGAGGACATCACGATTCCACCCTTCTACGATTGCGACGACTTCGCATTTTGGAAGGTAAGAATGAAATATTTTCTTATGACTAATCTTGAGAATTGGAGGTGTGTGCAAGTAGGTTTCACTCCTCCGGAGGATGAAGAAGGAAAACCTCTCAAGAAGAAGAGGTGGACGAAGGAGCAAATCCACAAATCAACCATCAACGATGAGGTAACGAAAATCATTGAATTTTCTTTACCTAATGATGTTTTGTGTAGGATAGGTGGGTATAACGATGCCAAGGAGTTGTGGAATAACTTGGCAAACCTCCATGAGGAGAACTCCACTTCAAGTCATGAAGAGGAGTCAAGTGAGCCAAGGAGCTCACTTCATGAAGGAATGAATTTAGAAGTTGAGGGCCACTCAACATCTAAAGAAGAAGAGGAGGAGAGTTCTTCTTCAAGTTCGGAGTAAGAAGAAGAAGAAGTGTCTACCTCCGGAAGGGATGAAGAAGAGAGCTTTCATCCACCCTCAAACCTAGGTAACTCAAGCATTTTAATTTCTAGCAAATTACACATAATGTGCTTTGAGTGTAGGGAGTATGGACATTACAAGAGTAAATGTCCAAAGAGAGTTAGAAAGACTCCACCGGCGCCAAAGGTCAAGGAAGCCGGAGTCCCAACACGCAAGGGCAAGGAGCACATGGTGTGCTTCCAATGCAAGCGAAGGGGACATTATCGGAGCCAATGTCCGAGAGGGAGGCAATCTCACAAGGACAAGAGATCGAGCACATGTATAGGGGGAGCTAGGGCAAACCCTAAGGTAATCTCTAAGGCACATTCTTGCAATTCTAGTAGGATGCATGCTAGTAGCCTTATTGCTATTGTCAAGAATGATAAGCATGTTAATTATAGAAATCGATACACATGCTTAGGTGCCAAACATGTGAGCCTAGATAAGGATAACACTAGGAAAGCCAACCCTAGAATTAGCCCATCTAAGGCTAAGGAAAACCTAGGTAGGAATCCAAAATCATCTAGACATATGCCTAGGAATACCTCAAAGAAAAATGATAAATTAAAGCTTGAGGTATTAGAGAAAGAAAATCAAGTCTTGAGGTCAAGACTTGACTCTCTAGAAAAGGCTCTTGAGGATTTGACTCTAGGGTCTAGGGGTCAAAAACCCAAGTCCAAGGACAAGAAAGGTTTGGGTCACAAACCTAAGTCCCAAATGGTCAAGCCCACTTACCACAATGTTCCATTCGATTATGGAACAAAACCTAGGGCTAGGAAGACCATTACCAAGGTTACAAGGGGAGTCACCCCTATAGTTGACCTTGACGAGACCCAAACGACCAAGGCTTCAAAGCCTAAGAGGGTCATTAGGAGGGTTGCTAGGGAAGTCATCCCTAGTGAATATTTAGTGAACCCAATGAGCTCAAATAGGTATTGGGTTCCTAGGAGCATCTTCTCTATCCTATAAATGGGTTAGAGAGTGTCAACTCCAATAAGAAGGGTAGTTAACCCAACTTTAAGGAAATTGACACTCAAGGAGCATTTTCAAGGTTTTGTGAACCTTTGAAAATGAAAAGGAATTATCGTTTACTCCTTGAAGAGTAAATTGTGCCATATTTGAAAAATATCGATTTTAATCTTATTTGGCACAATTTAAGAAAACCTAGAGAAATATCATAATTGGGATTTTGGTTTTCTCTTAGGGATATATGGGCAATCTAGGGTTAGATTTTAAGTTAGCAAAGGCTAAGGATACTTAGATAGGGAATTTAGGTATTTTATTTGTGCTAACTTGCCATGATTGGTTGCCATATGCCATGCCATGACATCATATTTATTTTATTATCATTTGAAATGTCATGATAATGTTTAGGTTATCTATATGTCATGTTTATTTAAGTTTTCAAACTTTATGCCATGACATCATGACATTGGCACATGTTTTTACTTATGATATCATTTTATGCCATGTCATCATCTCTTGCATTAATAATCAATGAAATTGATTTAAGGATGAAAAATACATTTTGATATTGAGATCAAATTTGTGTTTAGAAAATGCATGAGACCTTAGTCTAAGATACCTAAACCCATATCTCACATCAACATTGACTTGGATGTGTTTGATACACTTTAGATGTATGTGAGATATTAGGATCATGAGTTAGGATCAAGGTGCATAGTTTTTGTACCTAGATGAGCCTAATTCAAGAAATGGAGGATCATAGGGAAAGCTTGTGTACAAGTTATGTACATTTAGCCCTAAGATTATGGTCCTAAATTAAAGGTTTAAAATCATTTTGAAATTGATTTGGAAAACCTTGATGAAGCTTTCCTAGTGATAGCATTCATCATTGAACATTGTGATACAAAGTTGAGTTAAACTTGAACGATTTCAAAGTTTTTGAACTTTGTATCAAGATTGAAAAATGGAAGTTATTTTCATAGAAAACTATTTTTCCATGATAGTATATGTTATGAGGAATGTATCCTCAAAATTTCACAATTTTTCAAATTTTCTGTAATTTTCTGTGAGTTTCTGAACTTCTCCCGGGGAGAAAATCAGAAGTTTTGATTTCAGTGGCTGGATCGGTCCGGGGACCGATCCAGGGAATATCTGATCGGTCTGCGGACCGATCCAGAGTATTGTGGATCGGTCTGCAGACCGATCCAGTGAGTTCCAGTAGCACGAGTGCGATCTGGTGAAGGGCTGATCGGTCTGGTGACCGATCAGTGATGATCCAGAAAGAGGATCGATTTGGGAATCGATCCAAGGGGTTCCTGATCGGTCTGGGGACTGATCAGTGCGTGCTGAATTGCTGAAATTCGACTGGATGTCTGAAATTTCAGTTTTAGGAAGTGGTGTTTTTGGATTTCTAAAGGTTTGAAACTCTCCAAGACATTGTTGGTGCAATGGTCAAGGGGGAGTTGGCCTTTAGGGAGAGTTTTACCTAATTGTCAAGGGGGAGTTGACTTTTAGGGGGAGTTTTTACTCCTTAAGACTTTTGAGGATTAGTGATATGGGATTATCACAAAGTTGATTGTTGAGTTTAGTATCAAGGGGGAAGTTAAGAGTTTCAATGAAAGGTATGGGACTTTCATTAGGAAGAAACTCTTGACCTTGATACCCTCTTTTTCTTTTTGATGTGTGTCAAAAAGGGGGAGAATTATTGGAGAACCCAAGTTAGGTTATTGGGTTAACCTAAGGGGAGAATGTCCAGAGAATGTTCAAGGAAAGAACATTGGACATTGGAAGATGATTGGAAAACCTAAGTTAGGTTATCGGGTTAACCTAACTTGATTATGGGTTTTGTCAAACATCAAAAAGGGGGAGATTGTTGGTGCAACCTTAGGTCAAGGTTGACCTGGTTGACCTGACTCGAGTTGACCTGACTCGATTTGTATTTTGATGTTTGACTTAGGAAGATTGTCGGTGCAACCTTAGGTCAAGGTTGACCTAGTTGAGTTGCATGTTGATGTTTGACACTCGTGGAAGAGTTGTATTCTTGATATGGGACAAGAATAGATGTTTGGGAGATTGTTGGTGCAACCTTAGGTCAAGGTTGACTGGTTGACTGATTCGGGAAAAAGTCCAAGTATGGAGACTTGGCTGGAAAAGTTCAAGCGGGAGCTTGGCGCGCGAAAAGTCCAAGTATGGAGACTTGGCAGGAAAAGTCAAGTATGGAGACTTGGCTGGAAAAGTCAAGTATGGAGACTTGGCACGGAAAAGTCCTAAGTGGGATGTTAGGCGGTGGAAAGTCACGGTGAGTGAAGCCGGGCATTGGGAAAATCCTGAGTGAAGCCAGTGAAAATCCTAGTGAGTGAAGCTAGGTGAATGAGAAAGTCCTAAGTGGGATGTTAGGCGGTGTGAAAGTCCTGGTGAGTGAAGCCAGGTGGAAATCTGGTGAGTGAATCCGGTGAAAATCCTAGTTAGTGAAGGGTGAAGGTGAAAGTCTGGTGATGAGAAGTCCAAGTGAGAAAACCTGGTGAGTGAAGCCGGTGAAAATCCTAGTGAGTGAAGCTAGGTGAATGAGAAAGTCCTAAGTGGGATGTTAGGCGGTTGGAAAGTCACAGTGAGTGAAGCCGGGCAAGGTAAAAAATCTGGTGAGTGAATCCGGTGAAAATCCTAGTGAGTGAAGCTAGGTGAAGGTGAAAGTCTGGTGAGTGAAGCCGGGCATTGGGAAAGTCTGGTGAGTGAAGCCGGGCATTGGGAAAATCCTTGTGAGTGAAGCCGGTGAAAATCCTAGTGAGTGAAGCTAGGTGAATGAGAAAGTCCTAGCTGGATGTTAGGCGGTGAAAGTCCCAGTGAGTGAAGCCGGGCAGTGTGGAAATCTGGTGAGTGAAGCCGGTGAAAACCCTAGTGAGTGAAGCTAGGTGAAAGTCACATGAGTGAAGCCGCAAGGGAAAATCGAGATGGATCAAGGGTGATCGGACATCCGGTGATGGGAAGTCCAAGTAGGTCATAGGAGTGATCGGATGCTTGGTGCGGAGAGAAAAGTCTAAGTGGGTAAAGGTTGACCGGACACTTGGCGGGAAGTCCTAGCAGGTCAAGGGTGACCGGATGCTAGGCGCAATGTACCAACAGTCAAGATTGACGGATGTTGGTTTGGACTTGGTTTGGGCGAAAACCATGGTGGATCGATCGGTGATCGATCCGGTGATCTGAAATATTCGATCGGTGCGGTGACCGATCGGTAACACATCGATAGCATCTTGTGTGTTAACTGATCGATCGGTGACCGATCGAGTCGATCGAAGCCGAACAGGAGGCGGGCGCAAGAGGGCTGATCGATGCGGGACCGATCGGCCTGGCTGATCGGTCCCGGACCGATCAGAGGTTCCGATCGGTCCATGGACCGATCAGGGACGGAACAGAAGCGAAGGAGGAGGGAATGGATTGGTCTGTGGACCGATCCACATGGAGCCTGATCGGTCCACAGACCGATCCAGGCACTAGTCGTTGCGACGCAACGTCTAGATTTCTTCTGTGTTTCTTCGTTTTCTTCGCAGGTTATAAAAGGAGGGCTGCTGCTGCGAGCCTCGACTTCCTTCTTCTTCCTTCTTCCTGTTCTTGGTGCTGCTAAGCTTGCTGTTGAGCTTTGTTGAGCTGCTTTGAAGCTTCGCGTGAGCTTCCGGCTGGGTCACCTGCTGTTGTAGGCGCTTGGGAGCGGCTGCTTCTTCCAGTCGAAGAGAAGGCAAGAAAGTTTACATTTGTATTGTACTTTATTTCTTGTTTTCCTTGTACTCTTTTCTTGCTGTTGCAAGAAGTTTCTGTGGCGAGGTTTCTCCACCCAGAAGGAGAGTTTTTATTAGCCGGTTTTCCGGGGACTCATCCACCGACGGATTGATTGGGTTCGTCCACCTTACGGACACGCCGAGGAGTAGGAGCATCATCTCCGAACCTCGTACATCGCTGTGTTAAGGTTTGATATTCTTCCTTTCATTTCTAGTTTATTTTTCCGCTGCGCTAACGAATTGTAGGAAGAAACGAGTGATTTGGGGCGGCTATTCACACCCCCCCCCCTCTCTAGCCGAGTACGTAGGAACCTAACAATATGATGATCAACTCTCTCCTCTTATTTAAGGGAAGCTTTGGGGCTTGAAGGAGGTTACTCATGCTTATTGAATAACTCCTTGTCATTGCCCAAAAGCTTCCAAGCCTACTCTCTTCCTCCTAAACCTAAGTTCATCATTGTAAAGAGGAAGAGATCCTTTGTGAGAGGTTTGCTCCACCGAGAAGGAGAAAGCTCTAACCGGAGATTGCCGGGGACTGATCCACCGAAGGATCAAGGGCTCGTCCACCTCAAGGACACGCCGTGGAGTAGGAGCAAGCAATCTCTGAACCACGTAAAAGAATCGTGTTAGCGTTTGTGTTCTTACTCATTGCTTTCAAGTTTTAGTTTCATTTCCGCTTGCGCAAACTAACCGTGTAGAGAAGAAATCGAAGTTGGGGGTGACCTAGCTATCCAACCCCCTTTCTAGCCGGCCACCGATCCCTTACAACATCTACTTCAGTACCAACAGTACAAAATGAAGTACCACAAGAAACTGCAACACGTGTCACACATGATACACAACCACAGACGGTGCCTCGTCGTAGTGAGAGGGTTGTAAGGCAGCCCGAGAGATTCATGTTTTTGGGTGAGTCTTCGGACTTGATCCCAGGCAAACATGAACCAGATCCCCGAACATATGATGAAGCACTCCAAGATATAGATGCAGGATCTTGGCAAAAGGTAATGAATTCTGAAATAGAGTCTATGTACTCTAATAAGGTCTGAGAGCTTGTAGAACCACCCGATGGTGTAAAAGCCGTTGGATGCATGTGGATCTACAAAAGGAAAAGAGGGACAGACGGGAAGGTAGAAACCTTCAAAGCTAAGCTTGTTGCGAAAGGGTACATTCAGAAAGAGGGAATCGATTATGAGGAGACCTTTTCATCGGTAGTCATGCTTAAGTCTATCCGGATACTCTTATCCATTGCTGCTCATATGGATTATGAGATTTGGCAAATGGATGTCAAGACAGCTTTCCTTAATGGAAGTCTTGAAGAGAACATCCATATGAAGCAACCAGAAGGGTTCATTGAAAAAGGCAAAGAGCATCTAGTGTGCAAGCTCAATCAGTCCATTTATGACCTGAAGCAAGCTTCAAGGTCTTGGAACATCCGGTTTAATGAAGTAATCCAGTCATATGGATTTATTCAGTGTCCGGATGAGTCTTGTGTATACAAGAAGTGTAACGGAAACGTGGTGGTATTTCTTGTACTATACGTAGATGATATTTTGTTAATTGGCAATAATGTCAAGGTATTATCGGACGTAAGGGTATGGTTGTCCAAACAATTTGATATGAAGGACTTAGGAGAATGTGCACACATCCTTGGGATCAAAGTTATAAGAGATCGCAAGAAAAGAATGTTGTGTTTGTCCCAAGCTTCATATATAGATACAATCCTTGCTCGTTTTAGCATGCAGGATTCCAAGAAAGGTTTCTTACCTTTTAAGCATGGAGTAGCTCTATCTAAAGAGATGTCTCCGAAGACATCAAAGGAGATAGAGGATATGAAAGCAGTTCCTTATGCTTCGGCTGTAGGAAGCCTAATGTATGCAATGCTATGTACGAGACCTGATATCTGTTTTGCTGTGGGCATAGTTAGTAGATATCAGACTAACCCTGGACAAGGACATTGGACTGCGGTAAAGCATATATTAAAGTACCTGAGAAGGACTAGAGATTATATGCTAGTTTACCAAGCAGACGATTTGCTCCCTATGGGTTACACGGATTCAGATTTCCAATCAGATAGGGACAACTAGGGATGTAAATGAGCCGAACCGAACCGAACAGTATCAGGCTCGAGCTCGGCTCGTTTAAGTTATATTCGGGCTCGAGCTCGGCTCGAGATCGAATCGAGCTTTTATCACAAGGTTCGAGCTCGGCTCGTTTTAGAATTATCAGGCTCGCGAACAGTTCGAGCTCGGCTCGTTATTAGCTCGATTATCAAAGTTAACGAGCCTAACTCGTTAAGCGAGCTTGGACTCGTTTTCGGGCTCGTTTAGAGCTCATTTTTGGCTCGTTTTAGAACTCGTTTTTGGCTCATTTTAAGGCTCATTTTAGAGCTCATTTTTTTGGCTCGTTTTAGAGCTCGTTTTTTTGGCTCGTTTAAGGCTCGTTTTAAGGCTCGATTTAAGGCTCGTTTTAAGGCTCGTTTTTTTGGCTCGCGAGCCTATAAACGAACATGTTCGCGAGCTCACGAGCCGAATATCCTTAAGCTTGAGCTCGGCTCGATAAAACTGTCGAGCTCGAAATCGAGCTCGAGCTCGGCTCGATAAGATAAACGAACGAACTCGAACGAGCTTTTTACCGAATCGAGCTCCGAATAGCTCGCGAACCGTTTGGTTCATTTACATCCCTAGGGACAACAGTAAGTCTACATCAGGCTATGTGTTTACTTTAGGAGGTGGAGTCATTGCATGGAGGAGTGTTAAGCAGAAATGCGTTTCGGACTCAACCATGGAAGCTGAGTATGTAGCAGTCTCTGAGGCCGCTAAAGAAGCAGTATGGCTCAGGAACTTTCTAATGGACTTAGATGTGATTCCTGGTTTGCCCAAAATCATCACAATTTATTGTGATAATAGCGGTGCAGTTGCAAACTCGAAGGAACCACGAGCCTATAAGGCAAGTAAACATATAGAGCGTAAGTACCACCTGATACGAGACATCGTCAAGTGAGGAGAAGTTGTCGTCGCCAAGATAGCGTCAGCAGATAACCTGGTAGATCCTTTCACTAAGGCCCTTCCGGCGAAAGCTTTTGATCGGCATGTGGAGGGGATGAGAATCTGATGTATGGCAACAGATATGGCAGCTTAGACTTTTAGTATAAGTGGGAGATTGTTGGAATGTATACTTAAAAGTTTAGCTTTTGTACACATTTATTTTGAAATAAAGAATCACATTGGTCAAATGTTTACATTTATTTGTTAAATGTAATTGTTCAATTAATTTATATAGTAGATAACATGGAGTGTGGAGTCACACTTAGAAGATCATGTTGTCGGTTCTCTATAAATTATAAACAGTTGCTCACGACTAAGATGGAAAGGAACAAACCATCAGAATAGACGTAGTGTAATTAAGTATTAGTTTATCTTGACTAATAAATTACACTGATACACTTTAAGTGTATTGAGTAGGATCATTTAGGTAAGTTCTTTTTGTACTGACTTAGTAAAAGAACTAGACCTTAGTTATTATGGAAGTGTGTGCTCTTAATCCTAATATAATAACAAGCATGTATATTTAATATTTATTTCTTTGACTTATCAAAGGGTGAGGTTTAGCTCGATAAATCAACATGCCCGATAAATTGGGAAATGATATTACTTATAGTATGTGTTATTGATTATAGAAGGAATATGTGTCCTACTTATCTAGGTTGAGAATGCCCCCAAGAGGAGCTCATAAGGATTGTCATGTTAAACCCTGCAGGTGGACCTAGTCCAACATGACAATAAAGTTGAGTGGTACTACTCTTGGAGCTAGATATTAATTAAATGAGTTGTCAGTAACTCACTTAATTAGTGGACATTCATAATCTTAAACACAGGGAGACTAACACACTCATGATAAGAAGGAGCCCATAATGTAATTTGAGATTGGTGCGGTAGTGCGATAATAACTCTCTAGTGGAATGAGTTATTATCGATGAACTTGAGTTGTGTGTTCGGGGCGAGCACGGGATACTCAAGCTCATCGGAAGGCCAAAACCAATTTCTCCTCTAGGTCCCTGTTGTAGCCTCAATAAAGCCTCAAGTCCATCCAAAGAAAAGCCTATCTTGGTGTCCAAGAAGGGGTCGTTTCATTGCTTGGTGACCAAGCAATGGCCGGCCACATATTCTCTAGAAATGGCCAGCCCTTGCCTTGGGCAAGGGGGTCGGCCGCAATATTTAAATTAGGAAGGTTATTTTTGAATTTTTAAATTTCCTCAGATATTTACAATTTGTAAAAAGAGAGATTTATAAATTTATAAAAATTTCCTAATTTAAATTAGGCCACAAGGTTTTAAAAGAGAGTTGTAAAATTTATAAAACTTTATTTTAAAAAGAAATATTATTAGAGATGTTTTAAATTTTAAAACTTGGTTTTAAATTTCAAAACTTGGTTTTAAATTTTAAAACTTTCCTTTTAATATCCACATTAGAAAAAAAAAAGAGTTTGTAAAATTTTATTAGAAGTTTTCTTCTTTTAAAATTTTATAAAAAAAAATTTCTTTCTTTTCCTTTTAATAAGTGGCCGGTCACCTTGCTTGTTGCCCAAGCAAGGGGCCGGTCAAATAATTAAACATCAACAAATAGTTGTTTAATTAATAAATCAATTTAGGATTGATTAATTAAAAGGAAAGAAAAAGATAAAATTAAAAGGAAATAGGAATGAGTCTAAATTTTTTATAAAACTCTTTCCATAATTTTCCGTTGGGAAACTAATATAAAAAGGGGGGAAGGGGAGGCCTTAAAAATACATAACAATTGATATTGTGTTGTTGGAGATCATCAAGTGGCCGGCCCCTCTCCCTCTTTTCCCTTTGCTCTCTTTTGCTCCTTTGTGGTGGTGGTGGCCGAATTCTAGAGAAGGAGGAGAAGCTCTCCGGGTGGTGTTCGTCTTGGAGGATCGTCGCCCACACGACGCCCAAGAGGAGGCGAGGGATACGACAGAAGATCTCGAGGTTTTTAGCATACAAGGAAAAGGTACAACTAGTATTTAATTTCCGCATCATACTAGTTAATTTTTCTTTGTATAAATATCAAATACAAGAGGCATTCGATTCTTGTTTTTCGAATTTAATTTTGATGTTGTGTTCTTTTTCTTTTTTCCTTATGATTTGATTGTTCCTTTTGGTTAACCTAGAGTTATATAAGGAAATTAAATATTAACTTTCCTTAAAAGGCTTTGTCTAGTCGGTGGTGGTTGCTCCCATATCCAAGAAGGCCAAGTGCCTCGCCATGCAGTACTGGAAGCCAATTTTGGAAACTAATATTTAATTGAATTTATAACCTAGGTGATTTGGATTAAACGTGTTAAGTTCCGCAGGAGATCCAAATCTAAACCTAAAGGAACATCTAAGTTAAACTTGGAATCAAACGTGTTAAGTTCCGCAGGAGATACAAGTTTAACTTAAAAGAACACATGGTAGCTAGGAAAGGTTCAGATCACGTACAAAATTTTTGTATAGTGGAGCCATTGGGTTTTCCGTGTAGCAACCAACACGAACATCCCTCAGAAAATCGAATGAGAAGCAATCCATACAAGATCCACAAGATATTCAAACATTCAATCAAGCATGGTAATTAAGCCCTAGTCACAACAATCCACACAAGAAAGAATAGATACAAAACAGGGCAAAATCATAGAAATAGGAATCTTGGCAAATCCACAAGAGTTTACATCAAATATTCATTACAAATACTCCCTCCATCCTAGAACAAGAGATCTAATTCATGGAACAAGGAAAGAATCCAAAAGAAGAAGAAAAGATAAACATCTTGATCCCCAAATCCAAGAAAGATAGGGAACAAAAGCTTATCTACTATGAAGACCATCTTCGGATCCAATCCTCTCTCCCCGGAGTCGAAACGTTGAAGATTCGCCCTTAGAATCGCCGGAAATCCCTCCAAGAAGGTGGAGGAACGCCTAAATCTTGAATTCCCCCCAAAAAGGAGAAGATCCCCCTTCAAATCTTGAAGAAACCTTTATATAGAGATGGGGTTCGGGCGCCACACGGCCCCGAGACACGACTGTGTGAGGTTCACACGGCCAGAGCCATTTCCTTCTCTGCCAACCTTACACGGCCGTGTGTGGTACACGACCATGGCTTGCTTCTGCCAATGCTCCCCTTGCACGGTCGTGTAGATCTACACGGCCTGCACTGGCTCTGCCTCTGGAAACCTGGCACGACCATGTGGTGTACACGGGTGGGGCTCTCTTGCTCACTGGAAGTCCTGCACAGCCGTGTGATGTACCCGACCAAGGCCTTCCTGGTCTCTGGAAATCTCACATGGTCGTGTGGTGTACACAATCAGGGCTCCATCTGGCTTCAAATCTTTACACGACCGTGTGAGGTTCACACTGCCATGGCAACTTCCATCTCTGTTGCATCCACATGGCCAAGGAACTCCACACGGCCTGGGCAACCCCCCATGGTAGGGTCATGTGGCTCACAAGGCTTGTGCCTTTCCTCCTTGTTCAAGTGTCAAAATCTTCTCCAAATTCGACTCATATGTACACAAAATGCACAAAAGCAGATCTCTTAACAAAAAGAGTAAATTGTTGGTTGCTACTCGGAAAGCCTATAGGTTCCACTGTACAAAGATCTGAACCTTTTCCTAGCTACCATGTGTTCTTTTAAATTAAATTTTGGATCTCCTGCGGAACTTAACACGTTTGATCCAAAACTTAATCTATTTGTTCTTTTAGGTTTTGACTTGGATCTCCTGCGGAACTTAACACGTTCGACCCAAGTCTCCTTAAGTTATTAATTCCATTAAATATTAATTTCCATAAAAGGTTCCCAGTACTGACGTGGCGAGGCACATGGCCTTCTTGGATATGGGAGCAACCACCACCGACTAGACAAAACCTTTAATAGAAAGCTAATATTTAATTTCCTAAAATAACTTTAGGTTAACCAAAGAGAACAATCAAATCACAAGGAAAAGAAAGAAACAAAAGAACACAACTTCGAAAAAACATATTCGAAATACTAGAACGTAAGCCTCTTGTATTTGGTATTATTTCCATAAATAACTAGCATGATGCGGAAAAAGAAATTACTAGTTATACCTTGTAGAAAAACCTCTTGATCTTCTACCGTATTCCTCTTCTAACCTCGGACGTTGTGTGGGCAACGATCTACCAAGATGAGAAACCACCAACCACCTTCTTCTTCTCCAAGCAAGGTTCGGCCACAAAGGAAGAACTTTACCAAAGAAGAAAACCAAAATACTAACCAAGCTCCAAGAGATGCTAGCTTCCTCTCCTTCTTCTTCTTCTTCTCCGAGTAGTATCCGGCCACCACAAGAACTCCAAGGGAGAGGGAGAGGTTCGGCCACCACAAGAGGAAGAGATGGAGATGATGGCCGGCCACACCAAGAAACAAAAGAGGGAGAGGAATAATAGATGTTGTGTCTCATGAAGGCACCCTCACCCCTTCTTTTATATTCCTTGGCCTAGGTAAATTAGGAAATTTATTTACAATAAAATTTCCTTAATTTCCTTGACATGATTTATTTGAGAAAAATAAAATTTCCCAAATAAACTCTAATGGCCGGCCACATCAAGAGGAAGCAATTTGGACAAGTTTCAATCAACAATTAAAACTTTCCTTATTTGTTTCCGGAAATTTTAAAAAATAAAATTTCTCTTTAAAAATCTCTTCATGGTTAATAAAAGGAAATATCTATAATTTTAATTTTATTAACATGTGAATAATTTTAAAGAGAAAAATAAAAAACTCTCCAATCTACAAATAAGGAAAGAGATCTAATCTCTTTCTTTAATCTTTTGTAAATCTTTTACAAGAGAGATATTTTAATTTTAATTCTCTTTAAAATATATCTTCCACATAATAATAAAAATTAAAATTAAATTTCTTTTTAATTTATTTTTGGCCGGCCCTACTAGCTTGGGTTCAAGCTAGGGCCGACCACCCAAAGCCGGCCCTAGCTTGTTCCCAAGCTAGCTTGGCCGGCCCCATTGGATGGGTATAGAAGGTGGGTATAGGTGGGTATAGAACTCTATAAATAAGAGGCTACGATAGGGACCGAGAGGAGGAATTGGTTTGGTCTCCGATAAAATTAAATCCCGTGTTCGCCAACACACAACTTAATTTTATCAATGATAATTCATTCCACTAGAGAACTATCATTGAACTACCGCACCAATCCCAAATTACATTTTGGGCTCCTTCTTATTATGAGTGTGTTAGTCTCCGTGTTTAAGATATCGAATGTCCACTAATTAAGTGAGTTCTTGACAACTCATTTAATTAATGTCTAAGTCCAAGAGTAGTACCACTCAACCTTATCGTCATGTCGGACTAAGTCCACTGCAGGGTTTAACATGACAATCCTTATGAGCTCCTCTTGGGGACATTATCAACCTAGTATCTCTAGGACACGTTTCCTTCTATAATCAACAACACACACTATAAGTGATATCATTTCCCAATTTATCGGGCTTATTGATTCATCGAACTAAATCTCACCCATTGATAAATTAAAGAAATAAATATCAAATATATGTGCTTGTTATTATATTAGGATTAAGAGCACACACTTCCATAATAACCGAGGTCTTTGTTCCTTTATAAAGTCAGTATAAAAGAAACAACCTCAAATGATCCTACTCAATACACTCTGAGTGTACTAGTGTAATTATATAGTCAAGATAAACTAATACCTAATTACACTACGACCTTCTAATGGTTTGTTCCTTTCCATTCTGGTCGTGAGCTACTGTTTATAATTTATAAGGTACTGATAACATCATCTTCTGTATGTGACACCACATACTATGTTATCTACAATATAAATTAAATGAACAACTACAAGCAAATGTAGATAATTAGACCAAATGTGATTCTTTATTCATAATGAATATTTACAAAGCTTAGGCTTTCAGTATACACTCCAACATAAATATGCTCAAAAGGAAAGCTGGAAGTACGAAAGTGCATAGATAAAGCATGTATAAAATATGTGAATATGAGTCAAAACATGTTAACCAAGTGTATACAATCTACACACATCAATATGCTCGGCAGCTACAAACTCAAAGAAAGCGTCTATTCTATGAAACAAGAAAGACTTTAGTTTGTGCCAACCTAATGGATAGGTTGATAAGACTTACCAAAAGAGCAGGGAAATTTTGCCTGAACGGGTCTTAATCCAAGCAAATATAGCAGGCCCTCTCTTAGCAACTTGTGGGCCTTGAATTGAACGTCGTCCAACTTCTTTGTATAAGAGATGAAGGTTGGGTCAAGTTTAAAATTCCCATGGTCAAAGAGAGGGGGAAAGTTGAACTGCCTCCTGGTCGGCCAAGATACGGACTCGGGAATCTGAACAAAGAAAAAAATGGAATTTTCATCCCTTATTTGAAGAAGGCAGTTCTTCAAAGAACACTGTCTTAGGACTAGATTGAAACAAAAAATACCCTTGGTTCTTTTTTTTAGGTTAAGAAAATAAATGAAAGTTATGAGGAGTCAGGGCAATGCCATATAGATAGAACAAAATAAATATCCCGCACATAGTGCGGAAGGCATTTAGAGTGAACTGTTGGAGAGGAATTTTGAAATAGTGGCGTATCTCGCATAAGAAGTGGGGGATGGGAAAACGTAAAACCGCTTGCAGTTGGTCTTTGAAGAAGGTAATGTGGCCAGGAGGAGGATGATGGGGAATTATCCTAAGGGGAAGGAAAGACAATACAATGGTTTTTAGGGATTTCGCATTGCAAACGGATTAAGGTTCAATCAGTATTATCAAAATTTGAATGAATAAAAGTATACCAGGGAGCAAAGGACTCTTGAGCCATGAGAGTGTAAGAAATGCAGCAAAGAGTATGAGGAAAAACTTACTGATTCAAATTGAGAGAATGACAAGTTTGTTGAAGGAAATCACCAAAGAGAGGATCAGAGAAGATGAAGTGCAAAGTAACTTGTCTATGCACCACTTACAGTTTTTAGATATGAGCCACGAGATAAGACCTACCACAACCGTTTGATCAAAATAGCATGCCCGCTCTTAGCCATTGATTTACAAAGGAGAAGTACCGTTGCTCCGTACAAAAAGGCATGTGTCAACTATCGCTTCAAAGAATGTGTTAGTGGGGGCAAGTGACCTTCACCCATAAATGGACATTTATGATGGATGAGACAGTCGAATCATTATGCTGAAAAAACACCTTTCCACATATCAGTGGTACACTACTAGGCATATCAACCCTCTGACATGTAGTTCTTCAAAAAATATGACTAAGTGTAGTCGTAATGGATGGATGGACACATGTCCGTCCGATCGGGCTAATAAGCTAGCCAGTCAAGAAGGTACAGGACTTAGGTCTAGTTAGTCGACTATAAGTCTCCTTTGACTAGATTTGAAGGGGAGGCTAATAATGTGGGATGTTAAAGACAGACCTAGATATGATGGGGTAGTCAAAGTCAAGGTGACATGACGATTAAGGTCAAGGGGAGGTGACAGCCAGCGTGTCACTCTCCATGAGGCTTTGGTATTCACCTAGTGCTAAGGCCTTCATAATAAGGACGACTAGCCTAGACGTCGGTGGGACTTAGAGAACCTAGAGTCCCATTCTTATGGAGACATCTATCATATATCCGAGCAGTCTATATTTGACCGAGCTTAAGGGACATCTGACTTATCACAGATCTGGATGGTCATAAGTCCGGCCGAAATAAGGAGGCTCAGATTCTCACTCAGTACAAGTCTTACAGCAAATGGTTGGTCGATCTTATAATTCTCTCTCATGCTAGTCTTCCTTCATATATCCGGTCGGTAGCAACTCAGGTCAAATTTACACATATAAAAAAGTAGTTCCCCATAAAAACTCGGCCAAAATTCTAGATCTTAGGTTCTCGTTTAAAGGCGAGTCTTTTCTCATATGAATGATCAGCTTAAAGTACTGATCGAATCTCTAAGGACTCAATTCCCCATTCCTTAAAGATAAGTATCCCAGTATATGGCTATTCGACTAAGGAACCGACCAGACCTAAGGAACTTAGTTTCATATTACTTCTAGAACAGATCTCCAACGCTATCTAGTATATAATTGAGCAACTTGAGGGAAGAACGAAATACAGTTGGCCGATTTAAAGACCGGGATACACTCAGCGGACAACACGGTCAAAGAATCACAACAACCTGTCAGAATAACAACTGTATGTTAGAGAATATTCCTTTATTGTTATATGGGCATTCAATGGAACCTTCTCCGAAAGTGACTTTACACTTTCCCTCAACCGACATATTATGACAGAATATTTGTTCAACTGCCTCATTAATTACGTAAGTTACAAAAGACAAAAGAGGTATACATATGGGTAATCAAAGATTCCTCAGACGGTTACTGTATATCATCCCAGACTGTATGTCTTCCCTTACTCGACAACTTCTGACATTCTCTACCACCACATTATTGTGGATGTTATGAGAGGTGATATATAAATAAGGTTCTCTTTGTTTGCATGATACACATGCTTTACAACAGTCTCATTTACGCGAAACATTATACTTTACATACTGCACGCATCTACTGTTGATCTTCCCAATTTCTACTTAGACATTCCACTGACTTGAGTATTGGAGGGTCTTCGCCAGAGACTCCTTCCCTGATTTATAGATATTGATGTTCTGTCTACTCTCTTGAGTGTGTGCAGAGAAGAGAAAGACGCTCAAAGTTCTCTTCTTATTCTGGTTCATCATCTATCTCCCATCGTGATGTCTTCTGTCAGTCAACTACATCGCTACCTATCCAACGGGACATCTTTTTAATTTTCAGACATGATCCATTTCTCTTGTTCCACTTATTTGATAAGCAGTTAAGCAGTGTCATAAATTGAAAGAGATCGAAGCTCGAACCAGTAGGGAGAGCAGTACGCCTAGTGAAGCAAGCAAGACCCATCCGCTATTAATTCCACATCGACCCACAGGATTCCAGTTTCAGAACAGCTACTGTCTCACCGTTCAACTCCTAGCTAGCCTGAGTACTTATTGCGAGCTCTTGTAAACAGGTCCTCCCTCCTCCTCTGGGTCTTGTCTGCCTTTCCTGCTCAAAATCAGGCCCAATACGAACGCACGTTGTGGTCTAGGTTTTCCCTCGTACACAAGTCACAACTCGTAGTTTGGATCTTCCTTGCTGTTTAATGAATAAGCTCATCTATCGCACGTAATGCGATTGTGACGATGTGGTCCTTAAAATCATGTCTGCCGAGCACGAAATGTTGCTCGCTAGTGGTCCTGTCGTTGATAAATGAAGCACCGTCAAGGACCACTGGAACAATACTTTTGGTACTAAGACGCCCTACGCCGGTGGCTACCAATTCCACTTTCATTACTCCGAAGGCAAAAAGTCTGCGACGGTTAACTCGTAGCATGATTCATGAATTAGGGAGTGAGTCGGGACTAGTGGGAACTGCTTGTCTGAATTATTAGAACGCTGAATTGCATCAAGTGCTACGTAACTGGCATGAATTGATTGAATTGACATCTTGTTAATTAATTACCTTCTCAAATAAATACCATCACGACTATCCATTCTCAGTCGATTTTTTTTCCTTTTTTAATTTATATTTTATATTTTGCTAAGGACGATGAGTGTCCTCCCACTGCAGATGACTTCATGCAGCCCCAGTCCACTACGGCAGAAGCCTGTGATGGCCACGTAGTAAGTCCATTGGGTGGGTGGGGCAGTTGTCTACGGCGCGGATCACACGAATCGCGTCGGTCACTCGCCTACGTAGTCATTATGTGTAGTACGACACCACTTTCACGAAAGCTAATGGACCGTCTATGTTCACACGCGGCCGCCGGCCGAAATCAAGCCATCAATACCAATCTCCTGTTATATATATATATATATATATATATATATCTTCCCTGTTTCCCACCTTCTGTCTCGTTTCTGCTTGCCGGAAGCTGTTGCAGGAAAATTACGTCGTGATATGACGATGTCAGCGAGACAGCGACTCTGCGCTAACAGTGCCGCAGCATCATGGCCGTCCGCTGCACGAACGGTGAGAACTGAGAAGAAATCAACATGTCTAAACTTATCGATTCCTCGATAACTAGTTCCGCTCCCGGCACGTGTCGCTCATTTTTTTTTAGGTCCCCGTCATACTCAGTACGCGGGGGCAGTTGAATTTGAAGGAGCTGCTCTTCCACGCCGTCCGGGGGAGAGAGCGAGGCCGGAGGCCGCCCGAGTCGGGACATTGGAGCCTGGCGCCGCGATCCAAGTTATTCGGCGCGGAAGCGGCCGATGCCGACAGATGGTGGATCCAACGGGGACGCCGTTAGTTTCCACGTCGAATTTGAACTATTATTTGCACGTTGCGTGCCGAAGAGACGGAGACGGCCTCATCCATTCACTGCTGTCCGTCAGTGCTACGGAACGGGAGATAAAGCCGTGCCGTCCTTTTCTTAACTCTTGGGGCACCACGCCTCATGCCACGTAACGTCACGTCCGTCAGCCTCGATGGCACTCGACGAAATTACACTTCTTGACCTATAACGTCACCCGTCAAAATCCCCCGTGTAGCTCGGATAGAATGGTGAGAACTTGGGTTCTAAAACGGCGGATCAAGTCATAAAAAGAATTTCTAGAGCGGTGGCCATAGAACAGTCAGACAACTGGTTGACTACGCCGATAATCACAAGTCTCCTGATCACCGTCCAAATCTAGCTGTGATTTTATAAATAAATGCCATCCCCCCTTCTTCGCTTAACCCACCTAGGAATGCGCTATTGCGCTTAAAACCTGGGTAATAGAAGAGGAGCGAGGGCCACATCCTAGCTCCTTACCCATGGTCGTCGCTCCGGTGGTTGGCGGCGGAGGGAGGATTGACGTTGCCGGTGTGGAACAAAAAGATATGCATTTTCGAGGAGTGAGGAAGCGGCCGTGGGGGAGGTATGCGGCAGAGATACGTGATCCCGGGAAGAAGAGTCGGGTTTGGCTGGGAACCTTCGACACAGCAGAGGAGGCCGCGCGGGCGTACGACGCCGCAGCCCGCCGGTTCCGCGGATCGAAGGCCAAGACTAACTTTCCGTGCCCTGACGCCTACCTGAACCTGAGCGCCGTCGTCGTTGGCTCGGCTGCCACCAGCGGCGGCAGCCCCAGCAGCACAGTAGAATCGAACAGCCGCGAGGCTCCGGCCGCGACGGAGGCGGCTGTGCCACCGATGGCGATCCCGCTCCAGCCATCTCTCGACCTCAATCATCTCCAACGCGTCCGCTACGCCGGGCGGTTCCCCTTTTCCTCTTATCCAGTCGCTCAGGCCATGCCAACGCTTCGCCCGTGCTCCCTCATCGATTCTATAGTCAGATCAGAGAAATCCATTGATGCGATGAATCTTCACCATATTGCCACCTGCCCTCCCCTGTTCGTCGCCGGTATACAGAAAAGAATGCCCTGCGCCGTCCAAAGCGACTCTGATTCCTCCTCGGTCATCGATCTCCGGTCCAACCCCGTTCCTTCCCAACCGCAGAAGAACCCCCACAATTTCGACCTCAACCTCCTTCCTCAACGGGAGCTCGACTGATGTCACTGCCAATCGATCGTCCCGTTCGATGCCTTAGCTGGAACAATTATGTAACGCAACTTGCTACGTTCAAGGAGCTGCCTACTTCTCCGGTGTTTTCTTACATCTTGTACGAGTCTCTTTCGTAACCTCTCCTTTCGCGATCAGAAGCGCGAGAGCAGTAAACAGGAGAGGATTTTTGTATATCTGAACCTTTTTTTCTCTTCTTTTTCTCCTTTACCGCTAGATCGAGAAAGAAGAAGAGTTTTATCTAATTTCAGGACTCCAGCTTCCGTCGTCGGCGACATCTTTTCCTTTATCCAAAACAAAAATATTTTTCTGTTAAATTTATCAATTTAGAGGCGTGGGGTGGGTGCGGCTGCCGCCGGCAGGTACTTTGTCCCTTTCCTGCGCACCACCCTCTCACTCCAATCCATTACGCCTCAACTTTTCTTTAATTATTTTAAAAACTAAATATTCGTACGCCAAACTGGTTTGTGGACCGCTTTTTCGCTGCCCCGCTTGCAGCGACGCCCTCGTTTGACGCCGAACGTGATTCCCGGCGTCGAGGTGACCATTCCTCTCGCTCTGTTTAACACTTAACACTGGAAATCTATACACGTGACGCAAGGTAATGAATGCGGGTAACCGTAGATGGGCTCGGAAAGCCAAAGTTTAGCACGCTGTAAGCTTGTTGGCGACGCTTGGCCCCTATATACGTGTGTGTCGCAGCCGTCGCCGTCTCTGTGGTCCAAAAAGGCGTCCGCACCACCAAACCTCGCCGCTCCCCGCATAGTGGCAGACGTTTCGTACGGCTGGTGGGCGACTGCCCGACACCGGTGGCCCCGCGGGGTATTGGCGCGGATAAAGCTTGTTTGACCCGGTCCGCACAGAATCCAGCTCGATCTGAACCAGTAATTTAATTAATAAATCGATTTTTAAAATTTCAGCCCTTCGCAATTGATTCGTCACCTGTCCAAATATCCAACCATCCCATTATTGGAGAAGCCGTCGTTCGGGGGCGTAGGCGCTCGGCTAAAAATTTTATGTTCCACTCCAGTTTATTCTGGAGTAAAATAAAAAATAAATAAATTTATTTTATTCATTTTTAATTTATCTTTGTTCAACCCGCAGCCAGCATTCAGTTTGTGGTGGCAGAGTAAGCTTACGAGCAGAATGTTAAGTCATATGGTCAGTGAACCATACAGCCTGTTGGCTCACGGCCAAGAGGTCCAGCAATTTTACGTGTAAATCACGTGCTCATAGTTTTGCACCCAGTGGACTGACGAATAGGCGATGGGCAAGTAAAGTAAAGTGACGGGAGACAGTCGAAGAAAAGAATAAAAAAAATTTTTTATCTATTTTAGATGGATTAAATTGTATTGCCCATTTAATAAAGGTTTGAACAACTCGTTAATTAATTCCGGTATAAATTCTTCCTTCTTAAATTGATTTTAGAGTAAATGGAGAGGAAGGCGTTGGGTCAAAGAATTGATTGGACCGATGTCGGCAGGAATGGGGCGGGGAAGGTATGAAGTTGGTTACCGCTGGGGTCACGCGTAACACACCTCGCGCGGCGCTGCTGGCGTCGGAACATAATAAATGGATGGCTGTTTGTCGGCTTGTTATAGGCAGGCCCCACGCGGATGCGCACGGGCCAATCTGGGATGAGGATTTCTTTTGAATTGTTATCGGCCGCCTCGGTCGCACCGCTATGCGGATTCTGGAACTTTGTCCCACCATCCGGTTGTGCGGTGCGCGGAGTCGGGCATCAAGATCTACGAGTACGTCCGCATATTGCTGCAAATCGACGATTTACTTCTATTTGAGTATTGGTGGGGTCCCACAAGGCATGATGTATGACGGACCTCAATTGGGGTCCGCCAGATCATGGTTGTGTTCCGTTTCATCCTCCAATTATTTTTTTTTCTTCAATTTTTAAAACGCAAAATCGTCTTTTCAATTGTCAGATTCATTACACAGTTGGAGGCATTAGAATCCGGGACTTTAACGTGGACAAAGTTTCTTTACGTTGGACAATTAGACTCTCTTGTTCATACGTTTCCTTTTCCATAAACCTTCTTAGTCCTAATTTTAAAAATATATATAATCTTTTAGCATTTTTAATTAAAAATACACCAGTTATTTCAGTCAAATATGCTATATAATAATTTTTTTAAACTTATTTAGATATTTTAGAAGAACAAGGGAACACCAATAACTAACTAAAAGATTAAAAAAACTTTTACTTAGAATTCTAATTGATCTGATCTTTTTCTTAACCAAATTTGGAGGCTTTCTAAATTGATGGAGGACAGGATAAGATTCTCCAAAGGATAGATACATCACAGAGCTTCACTATGTAAAGGATAGATACATCAACAATCATAATATTGGCTTGTAGAATTAAAATCACTCCTTAATGTGGATGGCATATCTAAAGTTTAAGAAAAAAAAAATACGAATACCAATGGTAAACAAAACACACGCAGTAACTTTATAAGAGTATTGCGAAAAGAGATTTTAAAACTTGATCACTTAAATTAATATAATGTGCAAGCAGTATATTTTATTTTTCATCTTTCTAGGTCTTATAAATAATATTATCTTTTTATATTTTTATATATCTTATGTAACAGCGCGGTATACTGTAGACTCATGTATCTTGTTAAAAATTACATAATTTGTTCGTAGTATTGATGGTTTTTCTATCATAGATAATTCGTAAAAAATATTTAGTACATCTTTGATACGGCAAATGAGGTAGATCCCGAGTGAAGAGTAACGTCAAGTTTATTGGCTGACATGGAAGTCAAAATTTAAGAAAGGTCAACTTAAACGCCCTAATCATAAGATGACTCTTGAGGTCGACCAAAGGGATGAGATAAACTCCATAGAGGGATGTAGAGCGTGGCCCCCAAAATCTAAGTTGATAGCGCTAATAAGATATTGACGGAGGCCATGAAACCCAGCTTGAATAACCACGTGTCCCAGGTCTTTTAATGATCACATGAGATGGTTCCTTCTACAGCACTGATCAGATGGTTCCGATCGAACATTTGAGAAACATAGCTTTCCACATCCGGTCGAACGTGGTGTGGAATAGATTTCCTGAATCTTCAAACGTCGCTCTAAGTCTACTAAGAGTTCTACCTCCCCACAACGACCTCATGAATGCTTAGCCTCTCGAAGCCAATCTGAGATGATAGTACATCAAGTCTAATTGGACTCCAACAAGGGTAATTCTGTTAAAGGAACATCATTGGGGCCCATTAAGGCCTAAAACCCCTTGGAGACCAATTTAGGTTCAAATTCCTCATTTATGGGCTCACAAGGTCTTCTTTTAAGCGACACATGTTCATTACTAAAGAATATCAACTAAATACCCATTAAGTCATTTGGCCCATCAGCCCACTGTTTCATTTAATGTCATGCAGAAGTTTGTTAGAAAATCCCTGAAATGTATCTTTGTAACTCATACTATATACATCCCTACCATCCCTACGAGGGGGCTGTCAGGTACCGTTTATGCATGAGGGTAAGACAAATTATATCAGGGGTTACATTATCATGATGAGACACCTTATTACATGGGCCAAGGGCAAAGGTGCTATATAAGGGGCCCCTTCTCCACACGTAGGTAAGCTCTCCAATGTTTTTCATTGTTCATCACCACTATTTTTACAGTTACTCAGATTTAGCCTCTAAACTAACTTGAGCATCGGAGTGACTATGCCGGGAACCCATCCCTAGCTTGTCTATTGATGTTTCCTTCTCCCCTTGCCTTCTATGACATGGTAGTCTAGCTCCAAACTTTGGATTCCCCCATTTCGAGGTCCTCCCACGGTCAGCGTGTAAGTCATCTCACCAATGGTACATCTTTACTAGTTTTAGATAAGAACAATCTTATTAGTATTTTTTGTTACATTTATGTATGATCACTTTTTCTGTAGGAACTTTCGAGCCGCAAAAATCATTTTTTTGCGTTGCAGAAAACCTTGAAGTTCTTGTCACAGATCCGTGCGAAGATAAAATTTACATATAGTTAGTTTTCTCCTAGATCTACACTAGATCTACATGGTAGAGATTATACCTTTGTAGAGAAGCCCTTCGCTTATCCCGCTCGTCCAAAAGTTGCCGGATCTCGTAGAGTGTCAAGTGAACACTCCTCTATACGTATCCACACGGACAAGAGATGGAGAAAAACCACTTAGAGTGTGCTAGCACTCTCAAGGGGTTTCGGCAATGGAGGATGAGGGAGAGGGAAGAAGAGAGGAGGAAGAAGAAGACTTGAATTCCAACTTGAATTCCAATCAATGTGTGGTCGGCCACTCTTGAGAGGTTTTAAACCTCCATGTAATACCAAGAGTCATGACTCTTGGTCTCCCTCATGAGGTGGCACACACTTGATGTAGCCTTGATGATGTGAACCATCATCATTGGTCGGCCCCATGCCAAGTCACAAATGATGTGGCATTTGGTCAAGTCAAATTTGACCCTTCATCTTCCCTCTCAAGTCAAGTCAAACTTGACCTCTTATCTCCCATGGTTGATCAAATCCAACCTTTGATTCAAGTCAACTTAATTTAATGAATCTCTATTCATTGATTTAAATTGACTCAATGAATCATAATCTAAATTAGACTCATTGGACACATGAATCAAATTGAGTCCAACTCAATTAGTCTAATTTGGATTACTCTTAATCCAATTTGGTTCATCATATGAACCTAATCCTCTTGGTCCATCATATGAACCCAATCTCCATCTAATTTCCCTTTGTGTGTGACCCTATAGGTTCTTGTAACGTTGGCAATGCTCCTAAACTCATTTAGAAACATAAGTAATGAGCGGTATCTAGCAACACATCATTACTACCCAAGTTACAAGAATGTTGAAATCCAATATTATCTTTATGACTACTAATTGTGACTCTCACAATATATGATAATGTCCTTCTATCCTAGACATCTAGATTGATCAATTGAGGCATAGACCGTGTCATCCTCTAATCAATCTATATCTTGAACTCCAAGTAGACTCACTATAATCAAATGAGCTCAATATCTCATATTGACTCATTTGGCCATGGTCATGCACTTAGTGGTACACTCTATCAAGAATTATGATGTCACTCTCGTCATATAGGAGGGATAGATTCCATCTACATCACTCACATCCCTCCGCATAATTTGTTACATACCCAGTAATCGCCTTTATAGTCCACCCAGTTATGGGTGACGTTTGACGAAGCCAAAGTATGCAACTCCTTATGTAGGGAACAATGGTAACTTCAAGTCCAAGGACTCATAGTCATACTAATAGTCACATGAGAAAGTATATGTCACTCATATAACGATCCATGATACTTTCTCATGGCGGGTCATTCAGTATAATTCTCCAATGCATACCCATGTGTGTTACGCTCCGCAAGTGTACGGAAATGTCGCAAGTAATATAAAAGATTATCGTATCCACAGGGACTGGAATAAGCACTAGAAATGCCTCAATGCGAATTAGCTAAACAACTATCGAATTGTTTCAAATGCAAAGTGAAGGTAAACAAATCTAATATTAAAGATCAACAAACAAGAGTTTAGTGTTTTGGGTTATGATAAGGGGAGATTCTTGGAGTTTCGGTTTCTTTGTAAGATTTCTTGAATGTAAATGGTTCACCAATTCTTATCCCTCAATTGCCAAACACTTGTAGAAAGTTGTCGGTTCTCTCTTGCAATAGATAACCTGCTAAGGACTGAGAAATGTATCTAAATATGATCAATTAGACGTGAACCTACGTTGTCCTTACACAGAAGCGCACCTATTACTATGCCTTCCTCGGATATCAACATAGAAGCCCACAACTTATTAATCTATCAAGATACAAGAAACTAATCACAAGATCCATCCTACTCTTTTGAATATTCCTATTTTCTCTTCAAGATTATCTCTCAAACGTCCTTACACGGGCTTGCACCTGTCACGTGGATCCCTCGGATGATCGAGTGAGAGTTTATCTTTACTAAGTCCACAAGAAATCCAAACAATCAATCAAGAATGAGAATTAAGTACAAATCACCATTAATCATTCAAGATCTAATTGATACAAGCAAGACAATGTCATTGAACCAAGAAATTGGCAAATCCATAAGAGATTACATCAATCCATCATACAAATACTCTCTTAATCCTAGAATACAAGATCTACTCCATGAATCGAGGAAGAATACCCGAAGAAATAAAGATTACAAGCATTTCTTAAATCCCCAATCCAAGAAACCAAGAAAAGGGGGAAAGAGAAAACTTATCTACCAAGAAGCCTCGTCTTCGGATCCAATCCTCGCTCCGGAGTCGAAATCGTCAAGAACTCCCCTCGAATTTCCCAGAAATCCTCCCAAGAATGGGAGGATACCACCAAATCTTGCCTTCTCCCAAAGGGGAAGAGATCTCCTTTCCATTCATGAAGGAGGGTTTAAATAGAGGAGGAAATCGGGCGCCACACGGCCCCATGACACGGCCGTGTGAGATTCACACGGCCAGGACCCTTCTGTTCTCTGGAAATGCTACACGGCCGTGTGGTGCACACGGCCACCACCTGCTTGGCCTCTGGAAACCTCACACGGCCGTGTATATCTACATGGCCATGTAAGGCATCTGCTCTAATTTCTTCAAATCAAGACACGGCCGTGTGAGATTCACACGGCCATGTCCTCTTCCCTTCCTGTTAAAACTACATGGCCGTATGTGGTACACGACCTGATGCTCTCTCCCTTCAATTCCTTCCAAGCTTGTCCGAGGACGCATAATCTTCACCAATTTTGACTCCTGTGTACAGAAAATGCACAAAAAGCAGATCTCCGAACCAAAAGAGTAAATATGCTAAAAGGAAAGCTGGAAGTATAAAAATACATAGATCAAGCATGCTCAAAGTATGTAAATGTGCGTAAAAACATGCATAAAAGAGTATATAATCTACGCACATCAATGTGTCAACTTGATATCTCTATATCCATGACTTGTGAGATCAAGTCATCGAGTTGACCTACATGCTAGTCTCATCACATTAACATTGTCTCTGAATGTCAATACTTGACTAGTAATGATTAAGAGTAGTGTTCTCTATATCATCTCACTATCAATTCAACCAATCGATTGATATAGATAAGAACCTTCTACTCAAGGACGCTATTATACTTAGTTATTTGACGCCAATACAAGTAAGTATAATAACTATAAAGAAATGCCTTTATAAGTATATAGGAATATGATACATCGAGTCCATACAACAATCATCATATGATTGGCTCTAGGGCTCTAACTAACAATCTTCCACTAGCACTAGTGCCAATCAGTGTAGGCTCTAAGGCCTCATGACCTAGTGTGACCATCATGCTTTCTCTGTGCCAAAGCGTTGGTCAAGGGATCAGTGATGTTAGCCTCTGTGGATACTCTGCAAATCTTCACATCTCCTCTATCGATGATCTCTCGAATAAGATGGAAGTGCCGTAGTATGTGTTTGGTCCGCTGGTGTGAATGAGGTTCCTTAGCCTGTGCAATTACTCCATTGTTGTCACAATAGAGCTCTATAGGATTAGTTATGCTAGGAACCACCCCAAGCTCAGTAATGAACTTGCGGATCTAAACTGCCTCCTTTGCTGCTTCTGATGCAACAATATACTCGACCTCTATTGTAGAATCAGCAACTGTGTCCTGCTTCGAACTCTTCCAGGTCACAGCACCACCATTCAAGCAAAACACGAACCCAGACTGCGATCTATAATCATCCTGGTTAGTTTGGAAGCTGATATCATTGTATCCCTTTACAGCTAGCTCGCCATCACCTCTAAATATCAAGAAATATTCTTTAGTCCTTCTCAAGTACTTAAGAATATTCTTGACCGCTATCTAGTGACGCTCACCTGGATCTGACTGGTATCTGCTCGTCATGCTCAAAGCATACGAAATATCAGGATGAGTACATAACATGGTGTACATGATAGATCCTATGGCTGAAGCATAAGGGATCTTATCCATGCGGTCTCTCTCCTTTCTAGAAGAGGGACTTTGAGTCTTCAAAAGACTCACACCATGTGACATCGGCAGAAATCCTTTCTTGGAATTCTGCATGGCAAATCGTAGTAATACCGTGTCAATATATGTACTTTGACTTAGGCCAAGCAATCTCTTAGATCTATCTCTATAGATCTTTATGCCTAGAATACAGGCTGCTTTACCTAAATCCTTCATTGAGAAACAATTCCCCAGCCAAGTCTTTACAGACTGCAGCAAAGGGATGTCATTTCCAATGAGTAGTATGTCATCCACATACAATACAAGGAAAACAATTGTGTTCCCAACAACCTTCTTGTAGACACAGGGTTCATCTTTATTCTGGATGAAACCAAACTATTTGATCACATCATCGAATCGAAGATTCTAGCTCCGAGAAGCTTGCTTCAGTCCATAAATGGACTTTTGCAGCTTGCATACTCTACCAGTATGCAATGGATCTACAAAACCCTCAGGTTGTGTCATGTACACATCCTCGAGCAAGTTTCCATTCAGAAACGTAGTTTTGACATCATCTGCCAGATCTCATAATCGTGGTATACTGCAATGGCAAGCATGATCCGAATGGACTTAAAAATCGCTACTGGAGAAAAGGTTTCATCATAGTCAATACCATGAATTTGCTTGAAACCTTTAGCTACCAAACGACCCTTATAGGTAATAAGTCCATCCATGTCAGGCTTTCTCCTAAAGACCCACTTACACCCAATGGGTTTGACGCCTTCAGGTGGATCAACCAAAGTCCATACTTGGTTGGTGTACATGGATTCCATCTCGGATCTCATGGCCTCTAGCCATTTCTCAGAATCTGGTCTTATCACAACTTCCTAATAGGAGGTAGGCTCATTCTCAACGAGCATAACGTCATCATGGTCAGACAAGAGAAATAAGTATCTCTCAGGCTGACGATGTACCCTATCAGACCTGCGAAGAGGTAGGTCTACTTGAACTGGTTGTTGTTCCTCAACTCTTTGTGGAACAATGTCATCATTCACAACACTTTGTGGTTCCAGTTCAACTTCCATCAAGGCCTCAGTGCTATGGTCCATATCTTGAACTTCTTCAAGATCGAACGTACTCCCACTAGTTTTTCTAGAAACAAAGTTCTTTTCTAGAAATACCCCAGTCTTAGCCACAAATACTTTGTGCTGACTGGGAATATAGAAGTAATATCCCTTCATTTCCTTGGGATATCCAATAAAATAGCACTTATCGGATTTGGGTCCCAGTTTGTCCGAGACTTGACGTCGAACGTAAGCCTCACAACCCCAAATCCTCATAAAAGACACCTGGGCATCTCTCCCAGTCCATATCCTATATGGTGTCTTTATCATAGCTTTGGATGGAACACGGTTAAGTGTGAAGGCTGCTGTGTCTAGAGCATATCCCCAAAAGGATATAGGAAAATCTGTGTGACTCATCATAGATCATACCATATTTAATAGGGTATGATTCCTCCTCTCGGATACACCAATCAACTGTGGTGTTCCAGGAGGAGTGAGTTCGGATAGAATCACACACTCAACTAGATAGTCACGAAACTCATGGCTAAGGTATTCATCACCTCGATCTGATCGAAGTATTTTAATACTCTTGCCTAGCTGGTTTTGTACTTCATTCTTGAATTCTTTGAACTTTTCAAAGGATTGTGACTTATGTGTCATCAGATACACATAACCATATCTACTGAAGTCATCAGTAAATGTAATGAAGTACCTATAACCACCTCTGGCAGCGACATTGAAAGGGCCACATACATCACTATGTATAAGTCCTAACAAGTCAGTCGCTCTTTCACTGTGTCCACTAAAAGGAGTCTTGGTCATCTTTGTTGGATAGAGAAGTGCTAGAGCGGGGATGAATAGCGCTCATGGCTATTTCGCATTTTGGAATCAACTTCGTAAAACTCGACGAGTAATAAGAGTAATAAAGCAGCGGAAATAAAAGGCACACAACGCGAACACAGGTCGTTTACTTGGTTCAGAGCCTGTGACGACTCCTACTTCAAGGCCCACGGTCGTTGACCGCTTTTGGTGGGCAACAACTATAGAATCGATAAAATTTACAAGAATAACAATTACAGCACAAATTAAAATAATGATCTTATACCGACAACAAGAGATGAAGAAACGAAGCTCCGGGTCGTCGAGAGGTTGTCGCAGTACTTCGGGATCGTGTCGTTAGCAGCTTGTCGTAGAAGGATCGCTTGGACGAAGATATATAGAGTGCTGCCTCAAACCCCTCTTTTATACTGTGTTGGAGGCGCCTCCAAGCCTGTCCGAGGCACCTCCAAGCCCCAAGTCTACCGCGGAGATAAGTGCAGAAATTTTCATCGCTTATCCAGCTTGAGGCGCCTCCATGGCTTGTCCAAGGCGCCTCCAATCCCAGCTTCAAGGCGCCTCCAGCCTGGTCTGAGGCGCCTCCAAGCCTACTGCACTGACTTCTTCTAGCTTGCACCCGAGGCGCCTCCAAGCTCCATAGAGGCGCTTCGGACACTGTTCATCCGAGGCTAAACTCTAGTTTTTGGCCCTGCAAAACATGTTAGTCTACACATACAAACACATCCTGCAAAACCAAGTTAGCACAGATATTAATCATGAAAATAGAATATTCTGACAGTCTTCGGATTGTCCAGGTTTGACTTCAGATTTCCGACTGGAAATCCTAGGTTGACCCGACACCTACTGTTCCCTCTGCGGGGAACGTGTCCTCATCTACTCCACTCAGGAGTTTTACCTGTTGCCAGTACGATCCTCCAGATCGACTAGACTTTTGCTCGGCGCTCGACGCTTCCGGACTTTCTGCTGGACTCCTGCTTCCCGGCCCTTCCAGTCTTCCACCTGGTTCGCGACACCAAGACTTTCCACCTAGGGTTACCACCCCCTATGACTTTTGCCTGAAGCCCTCGACCCGCCGAGACTCTCCGCATAGGGTTACCGCCCCCTCTGACCTAGGATTACCACCCCCTAGGGTTTTTCACCTGCCTAACCGCAGCTAGGACTTTTGCCTAAGTACACTTAGGACTTTACTGTAAGCTCATTCAAACTGTTAGATCACAAATAAGCTTAACTTTGAATTCCTTTTCCATTATCAAAAAAATGGTTCGACCGTCGGATGCTTCCTGCACCAACAATCTCCCCCTTTTCAATTATGAAAACTGAAATTCAAAGTTAAGTAAAATAGATAAATATTTTTCAAAGTTTAAGCAAGCTTAAATAAATAAATTTTAAATGCAAACATAGTTAAGCTTAAACTAACTTAAACTTTGTAAGGCTCCCCCTTAATAAAGGCTCTCTTTATAAATTTTACTTTTGAATTTCCCTACTTTGAATTTCCCTACTCTCCCCCTTTGTCATTTATCAAAAAGAAACAAGTTTGAATTTCTCCCTTTGAATAATTCCAACTTTTCAAAAAGATTTTATAGTTAGAAAAATAGAGAATTAAATAAACATTAGGCTTTAAAGAGATATTTTCATTGTAAAATTCTGAGCTAAGTGAAATAAGGATCTAAAGAGATATTTTTCTTTCAACTAAGTTTAAAAAACTAATACAACATTGACTTTGAAAGATGACGTTTGCCAAATTTTTGAAACTTAGTTGAACTCTTTGAAAAATATGTTGTAAAATTTGAAAAACATATTGAAACATATTTCAGGTAAGTTGGAAGACTTTGAAAGTCTTAGCTAAATTTTCAAAAGTTATTAAGAGATACTTAGTAAATTTTGAAGAGATTTGAAGGACTTAAATAAATTCAAAAAGCTTTGTTTGTAAATATTTTCTTAATTTCGAAAAAGCTTTTTGAACAATAATTTGGAAAGAGAGAAAATTAAGAAAGGCTAAGGTCATTTAACAAAATATTTAACCAAATAAAGAATTCCAAAATACTTAAAGGCAAAGGAGAATTAATAAGCTTAAAACCTTAATGTCCAAGCATGAGTTGAGTTAAAGAGATTGCAAATTAATTAATTTCTTTTAGTAAGGTATCAGAGCTCTAATGTCTAATCATGAGTAGCAAAATTTAAAATCAAGCACTTAAGTTCTTGGCCACATGTCTAACCATCTAGTTACTAGCTGATTGCCTAGAGTACAACAGCTTTCACTTTGTTAGTCAAGTTAAGTCAATAGATCCAGTTAGATTTGACTAGTGCTAGATGACTTAAATTGATTAATGTATATAACATATTTTAACGCCTAGACTTGCTGTGATGCACAGAAATAAGCATTCTGAAGTCCAGGGCAGTACCCTATGCATCTCACACCATTCTAATTTTTTCAAGCACAAGCAAGGTAAGCCTAGGTGTTTGTGAGATGCTCTAGCTGAATTCTAGGGGAACATGATTTCTAGGGTAAATGCCTAGGCTAAGTCCAAATTTTGAAAATCTAATAAAATTGGAATTTGAAAACATTATTTTTCCTAGAATTTTAAAACAAGTAAAAGATGATTTTGAAAATAAGTAAAACACTTAAGAACAAGGTAGGAAACTGATTTGAAAATCAAGATCTATTCTACCCAGCACATTCCTATTTGTCAGATTTAAGCAAATAAAACTGGTAAGCGGAAATAAGTAGAGTAACTGAGTTCTACTAAGACTAGTACAACCAGACTAGAAAATGGAAGTGTCTGTGTAATATCCAAGGTACATGAAATGATAGTGTCAAAAAGTAGGATCATCAGCTGGAGGGTCGTCAGCTGGAGGTGGTGCAAGGGGCTACTCGGGTGCAGGCTATCCCTGGCGACGTATCTCACCCCGGAGAGAAGCGAATCCTGCAACTATCTCAGATCGTAGGGAACGGAGGAAGCGATGGCTATCTAGAACAACCCGTCGCGTCTGAATGGACTGAATCTCGAGCCGAGTAAGTATGTCCTCGACGGAAAGTGGTGCCAAAGTCGAAGGTCCGGCTGATGTGGAAGGCCCGACAGAGGTGGAAGGTAATGGATTTGCGAAAAACTCTTCGGCTAAGAAGTCGGGCCACTCCTCTCCCTCGCCCGGTGCATCCTCGGCCTCTGGAGCAATAGGAGCAGCGGTTGGCTGTGGCCGACCCTTCCAGGCTAGAATCCCCCCACGGTGACCTCTATACCGGCTAATCGAAGACTATGCTGCCCTAACTCGTCGTATAGTGTAAGTGGGATGAGTGTCCCTATGACTGTGTCTATCCTAGAGGTGGAGAAAATCTGAGTCAAGATATGACAGTAGGGCATGTGGACTACTCCAGATGTGACTGTACTAGATGTATGTATAATGTTCTGGAACATATGCAGTGCAATGTCTATATCTAAGCGCTGACTCAGGGTGTACAGAAAGAATGAGTGGGGCAGTCGCATCTTCGAGACGTTTCGAGATGTGATCGGCAAAATGCATGCTGTCAGGACTCTGTACATAACGTAGTCCTGAACCCTAAGAAGAGTCGACTTGAACTCAGTCAGGCCAAATGGTCTCTCCTCCTCGAAAAAATGCATATAGATGGTGTCTAAGGTGATATGGGAATAGGGATCACCGAATGGTAGATCCCTACTCGGGTAGCATAGGAGTGTACATGTAGACTCCCTGAGCTCTAAGCTAGTGCAAATCAGGGAGGGAGTATACTGGATGTCTGTTCCACCAACTCTGGTGGAATACGTACTATCATCAACCTTTTTGAGGTTGTGATAGAATTGTGCACAGAAATCCTAGTTTACTGTATTGTTGCAGTAAACCAGTTTCCCTAACTGATAGTGTTCTATCATCTGGATTGCGGGGTGACAGAACTGGGCAAAAAATGTCCTACCTACATACCTAGGTTTAATAGACTCAAATGTAAATCTAGCAAAGTCTACCCTATGCCGCTCTGAGGGGAATCTAGGATCCGTAGAAGGGGTCCTAGCCAGTGTAGGATTAGCATGTCGGCGTTTTCTGATTTATGAAACATATAACTAAAGAAAATGCAGAAGAATGACATATAAGAACAATAGGATGGTTTAAGGTATACCTAGGAGGCATCGTAGGAGGATTGAAGGAGTTTGGATGGGTTGAGAATGCCTTAGGGGTTGGATTTGCGTGGAAAAACACGAGAAACTCGTGGGAGTTTTCGGCAGAAAATGAACAGAATCGATTCTGTTCGTTTTAAAAATCTCGGGTTGAAGGCGCCTTAAATGTGTTTTAAGGCGCCTTATAAACGCTGTTGGAGGCGCCTCGGACATGATCCGAGGCGCCTCAAGTTAAGTCGGCGGGACTTTTCCCACCCCTGTTTAGGGCGCCTCCGAGAGATGCCACGTGTATTTTTTTTTCTCGAATAAATAATTAGGTTAAAAATAATTTTTGTTTTGAAAAATGTTTAAATTAATTAAATTTGAAAAATGTTTAAATTAATTAATTTAATTAGATTAGGTTAATTAAAATTTGGAAAATGTTAGGTTAATTAAATTTGAGAGAATATTAAGTTAATTTTAAGTTAATTAATTTAAAAACTAATTAAGTTGATTAAATTTAAAACTTTAAGATGATTAAATTTAAATAGTTTTAATTTTAATTTAAATTAAATTCTAATTTTAATTTCAATTTAATTTTAATTTTAATTTTAATTTTAATTTAATTTAATTTTAATTTTAATTTTAATTTAATTTTAATTTTAATTTTTATTTTTATTTTTTATTTTAATTTAATTTGAATTTAATTTTAATTTAATCAGAATTTATTTAAATTTATTTTATCCTTAGTCATCTCATCCGATCTAAATTTTCAATCAGGGAATCTTATAATATTGTGAGATGAATTAGGTTCAATTTTAGGGTTTGGTTTAACTTTGTGTTAGATTCAGGTTTAGTTTTGGGTTCAACAAATAGGTATTCTTCGGATAAACTTCTGGGCTATGGTAACTCACTTAGACATCATTAAAGTAACCATGCTTTCGAGGTTTTCCAAATAATCCTACCCATTGAACTTAGTACAAAACCTTGGTCTAACTAGTTAGGATCCATAAAGGGTAGCTTCGGTCAATTCCACTTAGCCAAATGCACCAGGTCGAAGTCATATCTTCCTAGACATGCGATGACTAAGCTTTCCCAACGTACTATCATCCAATACTTCACTAGTACTGTGAGTCAAGTTAAACCTAGTCCTTTTTATTCTAACCTTAATTACCCTGCCAGGTAGTCTACTCTTGGTTACCCTTGTTGGGTATATTAAGTTTTGGAGGTGCCAGCTATTTTGAATTAATCTGAATTTTTAATTTAAATTTTAAATTTAATTTTAAATTTAATTTGATTTTTGATTTAATTTGACTTTTAATTTTGATTTTTGATTTAATTTGAATTTGAATTTTGATTTTAAATTTAATTTGATTTAATTTGAACTTTAAATTTGAATTTGAATTTGATTTTTGATTGAATTATATTCTTTTTATTAATATAGTTTTTCTACCAGCTCCCCCTGGATCATAGCCTCGATATGGTCTATCGAGGTAATGTATTTGATCCTTGGGGATCCAATATTGACCAAGTCTAGCTTGATTGATCAGGTTGGACTTGGGTACCCATGCTTAGATTGATTTACTATTTGGTCTGTTTATTAAGGATAGATAAAATCTATACTTCTTTTTGGTTTTATATCCTAGCCCAGTTTTATTGTAAATGACTCTTTGTGTCCCAAGAATTAGGTCAAGGTTCTTGGAGCCCAAAGAAAACCGTTCTAACATTTTCTCCAAATCCTTAACCTGAATTTTCATACTAGAATTTTCTTCCTCAAGTTTTTGGACTTGAGTTGAACTTCCAGTCTGAACTGAGTCAGGCAAGGTTTTGGAGTTAGTCACTTCTTTAAGAACTGCTACTTCATTTAGAAGTGACTTGATCCTAATATTCGATTTTGCTAATTTGCGTAATAAATAATTAACTAAATTATTTAGTCGAAGAATACTTACAGCGGGGTCTGGCCCTTCGGAAACGGATACGGATCCGTGGCTTCTTTCTGATTATGCTTCCGACTCGCTTTCGCTCTCGGACATATCGATATGGTCCTGGGCCATCAGTGTGAGGAGACTCGTCTGATCGAGTTCATCATCGGTATCTTCTGAGGATGATTCGTCCCATGTTACCTTGAGGACCTTCTTCCTTCGCTTCTTTTCATCCTTCTGATTAGGGCAGTTGGCCTTGATGTGCTCCTTCTGGTTGCACCCGTAGCAGATCACCTCGAACTTAACTTTTGAATTGGGTTGAATCTCCTTGGATTGTACTGCCTTCTTTAGGTCTCTTTTGTTGAAGCCCTTCTTCTTCTTGTAGAGCTTCTTCATGAGGTTCACGAGCTCGGTTGTCAGTTCATCGTCTTCATCGTCTGAGTCGGGTTCTTCTTTCGACTCCAGTTAAGTTCTTCGTCGTGATCTTGGTTCACGAGTTCTGCTGGTACCTGCAAGCAAAGCTACACCTTTCTCGATTGGCTATGCATTAGTCTGCTCATGTAATTCAAACTCAGAAAATAATTCATCTAATTTTATACAAGATAAATCCTTGGAGACTTTGTAGGCATCTACCATTGATGGACTCAATGAACTCCTTGGAAAAGCATTAAGAGCATACCTGATAATATCCCTATTTTCGACTTTTTGCCTGATTCCGTGGAGGGAGTTGAGGATGTCTTGAATACTTGCGTGGAGTGAACTCGCCGTCTCACCTTCCTGCATCGTTAGATTATATAGTTTATTAAATAATAAATCACGTTTACTTACTTTGGTGTCTGAGGTGCCCTCGTGCAGTTCTATCAGTTTCTCCCACACCTCCTTTGCGGTTGAAAACGGACCAACTCTGTTGAGCTCCTCTTTGGTCAGACCATATTGGAGGGTGCAGGTCGCTCTGGCATCGGCTTCCACCTTCTTGATTAGGGCTGGTTCTCAGTTTTCGCAGGGTGTAGGCTTGTCGTCTCCGTCGGTTGGTAGTTTCAATCCAGTCTTGACGATCATCCACGTCTCGAATTGGATTTTGAGAAAAGTTTCCATTCATCCCTTCCAGTACACGAAATCTTCTCCGGTGAAGAGCGGGGGACGAACGGTGCTGAAACCCTCTTGTTGGGCCATCGATAGTATGCAAAATAAAAAAATAGAAGAGATGTCCCAAGACTAGGTCTTGGATTAGCAGTGCGGGAAATAAAGTTAAGATTACGAGCTCGAGTGGTGTTGCATCAACTTCGAGCAAAAACCGATTTGTAAAAAGAATTGGAATGTAGCTATTAAGCTAGATTCTAATTGACTCCGTAAAATCGAAAACACCACAAAAAAAATTGTGTGATTGGTGGTTGCACCAGATCAACTGTAACGACCCACCCCTACTGACTAGGCTGTGAGGCCGATCGCTACATTATGCTGTGCTAAATTACTATTGCGGAAATCTGGATTGATTAAAATTTTACTAAACTGATTACTGTAAAATCTGAACTTAATATTCTAGGTGTACCTAGGAGTTGTACACATGCTAGAGAAGATAATCTATGCCTCTCGGATGTCCTGCTAGCTGTAATCAGGCATTTCAATCGATCCATGAATCGATTGGGATGTCGGATCGATCCAGTGATCGATCCAGCTTGATACCGGCACGGAGAAAGCTCTGGATTGGTCGGGTGACCGATCCACAAGCTTTATTGCTTCTGTATGCGGCTGGATCGGTCTACCGACCGATCCAGGAGTACACTGATCGGTCGGTAGACCGATCCAGTGGCTCACTGATCGGTCGGCTGACCGATCAGTGAGCTTTGTACTTTTCTGTTCGCATCTGGATCGGTCGGCTGACCGATCCATAACAGACGCTAACTCTCTGTTCGCGACTGGATCGGTCAGCTGACCGATCCAGTGGCACAACCTAACCCTGATCGATCTGTAGATCGATCTAGGTTTCTGATTTCGAATCAGAACCCCTGATTTCAGCACTATTTCGTGCCTCAATCACATTACATGTTCTAAGATGGCTAGGAAACACTCTAACAACCACAACTAACATTCTAACATCATAAAGAACAATGTTCTAAGCATAATAGAGTGCATGGTTAACTAATTCATAGCGATCAACATACTAAAGTGCAAATTGTTAAAACACTAAAAAGGTACTAATGTTTAAACAAAGCTTGCTAGAGTTCCCTAAGATCTTCTTTCCAAGTTCCTGCCCACACACATCTTCGTAGCATTGTCCTCCAGCCTCCGCTAGTCCATCTTTCCTTTACCTTTATCTGCAGAGTAAGGAAAAGAAAGTATCTATAAGATTTCGCTTAGTAAGAAACCATCTACCTCACTAAAACATGCATTCGATGCAATATGCTTTTAAAACATGCTGTTTGAAAGTGCACTGATTAGACTGAAACATGGCATGTTATCATACATAGATATCAAAACTAGTCATGGCATACTATCATCTAAACATGTGTAATAAAAGCTGAACATGAACACTAAAGCATGACATACAAAGCTAACCATAACTATCATGTGTAACAACAAGGAAAACTGAGCTGAACATGAATTAAACTAGTCTGGAACTGAATTCAAACTCAACTAACATAACTGATCTTTGTGAGTTTTGAAAAACTATAATATAATAGATTAAAATACATAATCATACTGCTAATGGGCCCGGCAACTGTACATGCTATGCCTCAACTAAACCCGGGGTTGTAAATCCCGAATTTAGCAAGGTTTACTAGGTTATCTAAACCTAGGGACCGACTATGGGAGCCCAGCCCAATGGATATCTAATCCTGTACAGTGCCACTACTGAAAATAAAATACTGAATCATAGCTAATTAATTTACCTTGCTTCTACTAGGTTATCTGAACCTAGAGGCGACTGTGGGTGCCCACCCATTGGACCGTAGTTCCATATATGCTGTGGCAAGGCTAACTAAACTATTTAAATGCTTCTATTGCATTTACTGAGCTATTAAAATGCCTAAGTTGCATTTTTCTGTGCTAAATAATTTAATCGAACACTTAGTATGCGCTAATTCGCATCCTTTGTGTCGATAGTCTACATATTACTAAACTAAGACATGGAATTCATACGGAAGCTACTTATACTGCAGGTGAGGGGTTTCTTACCTCCTGTGAGGATTTTCTTACGATTCTAATCGCTAGATTTCCGGAGGAGACTGTAAGATATTGTAAAATTAAATAATAAATATTATTGGACGACAAATCTTATTGGATTTTTCTAGAATTTTTAGAAATTTTTCGGGATTTAAACGGAATCTGTATGACCCGTTTTAAGGGGATGGATTCGGGGTTCAGGGGTAGCCTATTTAGGATACCCATTTAAATGGGAGTTGATTGAGAATTTAACTTAGTGTTTAATTAAATTTAACCTAAGGTATAAAAATCAAATCCCTAATTTCCCTTTTATTTTCCCCCGATTCTTCTTCCTCCCCTGTCCACTTCGTCCCGATCCTCACCCGCGATTCTCCTCCTCCTCCTTCTCTCGGTGTCGCCGGCGTGGCTGATGGTGGAGTGCTTAGGAGGGGAGACAAGCTACGGGCGTTTCTCTTCTTCCTCCCATTCTCGGTTCCCATCACATCTCCGCCATGATGCCGGCGATTCTTGATCGCGCCAGTGATGTCCGGCCCATCGCCACCGGACCTTCCTTCTCCATCCCGATTGTTGATGCCGCGTCTCCCTGTTGTAATCCATCGACCCACGGGATGCCAGAGCCGTTCTTGAAGCTGTGCCCTAGCTCAGATTCGTCGCCGGCAACCACTCTTTCCCCCACCCGATGTGTTTCTCTCGCAACCTCTTCTGATCGTTGGTCGCACTACCACGACCTCGCTGCCTCACCGTGTACTGGAGTCTCGATCGAGTGCCACCACCAGGGAACGATCAATGTAGGTAAGTTTCATCTGGATTTGTTTTAATTCCAGATCTTGCTCAATTGTTTCCATTTAGCTGTTCTTCCTATTTTGGATTGGATGAAGGCATCAAATCGAAATATTGGAGGATTTCACTGTTGCCGATCACTGCCACTCCAACTCTTGAAGCTGTGGAGGTCACGGGTGAGAAGGTGGGGTTCCGTTGAGGTGAGTTCTTGGTATTGAGGATTAGGGCAGTGTCATTTCTTGTGCTTAACAGGTGTTTGATGAAATGCCTTGAAATCTTATCTCCTTTGTTTGTGCCAGATCAATTGTGAATTGGTGGGGATCGATTTAGGTAAGTACTGCTTCTGTTTTGTTAGGGTTTCAGTAATTCATTACTGTACAATTGGTTCTAGACAGATTTTGGAAGGATTGATGTATGGATGCTTCTTTGGTAGTTATCGGCAGGAGCTCTTGGAGGCTGTGGGCAGTGATTAGTAGAGGCTGTGAGCTTTTGAATTATTGCTACCTCCCAAGGTAAGGGATGTTCTTATGAAGTAATTCTGTTGGATTCATTAGTATGTTGCTAGAATTAGTTTCTAGAGTATGGTAGGGTTTATGCTTGCTTAGATTTATGAGTGGTTGATGTGGTGGTTAGGGATTGATTATGTGGAAGAATTATGCATGTTGAATTCACAAGGAGATTTGATTAGTGTAATGATTGTGGATTGTGTTGGATTTAGAAAGAGTTGGATTAAGGATGATCTTATCATCTACTTTGGTTTGGATATTTAGGTGGAATTAAACGGGGTTACCTAATCGACGTAGGATTAGGTTATGGGTTTGGCTAGTTGTTGATTATGTGATTAGCTAAATAATATATGTATATATCATGTGATCGCAGGACTTTGATCTGGACGAGCAGCGTGACGTGGGGTGGTTCTGTTGGATACGAGACTTTTAAAGGCGGGTATTTCTTCCTTGCCTCTATGTAGATTTTATTGAGCTTAGTGCATGATTTTATGTGATGGTTTAGGATGCTTTATCTTATATCGTGTTCGTTTGTTGCTTTCCTGCTTGATACCAATGCTTGACCCTTGTGATGATCTATTTAATTCTTATACAGTCTACACTTTGGATTATCTATACTCTGTGGTATTTGTGTACATGTAGAGTATGTATGGTAGGGGTTACTTCGTTGGTGGTATTCATATGAGGCTTGTCCATCCGTATGTCGTGTATACTTCTGTCCGGTGTGATGATTAGAGTTGTGTTGATTGTATGTCTGTGGTTTATACACATATTTGATGTGTTTTTACTGGAGGATACATGTTGATTGTACACATGGGGTTGTGTAGGTGTGTCTGTTGAGGTTATTGGAGATTTTTGGTTGACTATACATGTGTAGTTATATACATATGTTTGGTGGGATATATGGAGGTATCATGATGATTATACTCATGTTGTGGGACACTTAGATGGATTTAGAGTTGCATGGATGATGACGGTGTTCGTATCATGATTATATATATATATAATCATGTTCATCATTCATGGCATACTGACGACTATCGTCTCCCTTGTAGTTGAGAGGGTTGTCAGTCTTTTATAGCCGTCCATTCGGGCACTGATGGAGAGTGGTAGTTTGGAGTGGAGCTAGTCCTGTCGCGCTTACTCCGCCGCTCAGTGTGCTGTCAGCCTCGACCACTCTGGAGTAGTGAGTCTTGAGGGTACAGTTGTCAGAGGGCTAGAGATGTGAGTGGTCAGGGACCCTTAGCTATGTAGTTATATAACTACTTAGCTGACCGTCCGCTTCGGCCGCCTATAGCGGTGCTTGTGCGTGAGGCTTGTACGGTTTGTCACGGACCCAAGCCTCTCGGCCATACATGGGTCGTGGTGTCTAGAGAGGTGGCGGGGGTGACCATGGAGCATGCATGCACATTTGCATTTGATGCGCGGTGCATCGTTGGAGTTATATTTGCATACATGCCTAGTAGATACTAGTTGAATGTGATTGTCGTTGTTGCATTTGTTTGCGATATGATTGTTGCATATGGTTGTCATGCTGCATACATGTCATTTATTTTACATGTATGTGCAATCGTATTTATATTGCACAGGTGTCACGATTAGGTCGGTTGCAGATATGGTGAGTTTACTGATCATTGTACCAGGTGTCGATTCCAGATTGGGTATGTGTTTATCATCTTGACAGTTGTAGTATGTGTAGTTTTGTATGTCAGTTATGAGCATTTTATCATGTGAGATAGACTGATACTGGTATGTTCGTATGGTCATGTTCTTTATTTCCCTACTGAGACTGTATACTTGTGATCTCCATGTTTTATTGTAGACCATGCACTATCTTGTCTATTACCCGCTGAATTATCTATACTCACCACCGCATGTATACATTTATGTTTTCAGGTAGCTTGTAGATGGTTGGTGTCGCTCGGAGTATCCTGTCTGCCGGGTCCTACGTCACATCCGAAGATCGTGATTGTTTTCTTTTGTATATTCTTTTCTTATTTTTGGCATTGTATTTGTGTATAGCCATGTGGCTATCTTATGGTTTTGGTGTTGTATTTGTTGTATAAAGCCTAGCCGGCTAGCAGTGTGTTGATTGTGTTGTATTGGGCTTTCCGTTTTCGTTTTTCCGCTGTGTTGGTTTTTAGTACAGCCGTGTGGGCTGTTTTATATATAACTGCGTGGTTGTGATTGTTTCATTCCAGCCGTATAGGCTGCTATTATAACTGCGTGGTTGTGTATATAAATATTCCAGCCGCATGTGGCTGATGTATTTTGCTTGTAGTGATGCTTCAGATTGTCACCGGTATAGGGGAGATGTTGCCTGATTTTTGTCTGGCAGAGACTCCTTTGGGGGCGTAGTGACGGTTGGTGACCCGCACGTGAAAGAACTCCTCAAAGAATTCCTTCTCGAAGTCAGCCCATGTCATCTGGTTCACTGGGCGCTTCGCTTTGATTCTCTCCCACCACATACGTGCATCTCCTGTCAGACAGAAGGAGGCGCACTTCACCTTCTCATGTTCTGGCCAGTCCAGAAGCTCCATCGTACTTTCCAGTGTTTTGAACCATGCCTGAGCATCCCATGGTTCATTGCTGCCTGAGAAATTCTCTGGCTTGACTCTCTGCCACTGGATCAGATAGGTTTCTCTCTGCGTTCCTACTGCTGGGGCTACTGGTGCTATAGGCTGGACTGGTGGAACCTCTAAGACCACTGGTGTCGCGAAGTTAGGCTCCGGGGTGAAAGTGGGAGTGTTCTGCTATTTCCTGTTGCTGTTCAGCTAGCTGTTGCTGTAACTGAGCCACTAGTGCTGTAAGGTCTGGGGAGGCACTGAACTGCCTGCCTTATGCTGGGGCTCAGTGGCTGGTGCCCTTCTAGCTGGGCACCCTCGTGCCATTTCTAAAGACATGCAGGACATACATGACTAACACAAGCATAATAGAGAAACTATTGTTATCATGTTAACTACTATCATAAACAAGCATGCTTTAGTTATCTATAACAGAAAAGCAATAAACATACAAAGTGAGAGGTATTCTTACTTGGAAGCTGCAGGTACAATGCTGATGTGTGTGTAGGAAGTATGGAAACTGCTCTGATACCACTCTGTAACGACCAACCTCCTAGACTGGCTGTAGGCCGATCGCTACATTATGCTGCTAAATTACTATTGCGGAAATCTGGATTGATTAAAATTTTACTAAACTGATTACTGTAAAATCTGAACTTAATATTCTAGGTGTACCTAGGAGTTGTACACATGCTAGGGAAGATAATCTATGCCTCTCGGATGTCCTGCTAGCTGTAATCAGGCATTTCAATCGATCCATAAATCGATTGGGCTGTCGGATCGATTCAGTGACCGATCCAGCTTGATACTAGCATGGAGAAAGCTCTGGATCGGTCGGCTGACCGATCCACAAGCTTTATTGCTTCTGTATGCGGCTGGATCGACCGATCCAGGAGTACACTGATCGGTCAGTAGACCGATCCAGTGGCTCACTGATCGGTCGGCTGACCGATCAGTGAGCTTTGTACTTCTCTGTTCGCATCTGGATCGGTCGGCTGACCGATCCATAACAGACGCTAACTCTCTGTTCGCGACTGGATCGGTCAGCTGACCGATCCAGTGGCACAACCTAACCCTGATCGATCTGTAGATCGATCTGGGTTTCTGATTTCGAATCAGAACCCCTGATTTCAGCACTATTTCGTGCCTCAATCACATTACATGTTCTAAGATGGCTAGGAAACACTCTAACAACCACAACTAACATTCTAACATCATAAAGAACAATGTTCTAAGCATAATAGAGTGCATGGTTAACTAATTCATAGCGATCAACATAGTAAAGTGCAAATTGCTAAAACACTAAAAAGGTACTAATGTTTAAACAAAGCTTGCTAGAGTTTCCTAAGATCTTCTTTCCAAGTTCCTGCCCACACACATCATCGTAGCATTGCCCTCCAGCCTCCGCTAGTCCATCTTTCCTTTACCTTTATCTACAGAGTAAGGAAAAGAAAGTATCTATAAGATTTCGCTTAGTAAGAAACCATCTACCTCACTAAAACATGCATTCGATGCAATATGCTTTTAAAACATGCTGTTTAAAAGTGCACTGATTAGACTGAAACATGGCATGTTATCATACATGGAAATCAAAACTAGTCATGGCATACTATCATCTAAACATGTGTAATAAAAGCTGAACATGAACACTAAAGCATGGCATACAAAGCTAACCATAACTATCATGTGTAACAACAAGGAAAACTGAGCTGAACATGAATTAAACTAGTCTGGAACTGAATTCAAACTCAACTAACATAAATGATCTTTGTGAGTTTTGAAAAACTATAATATAATAGATTAAAATACATAATCATACTGCTAATGGGCCTGGCAACTGTACCTGCTATGCGCATATCCTCAACTAAACCCGGGGTTGCAAATCCCGAATTTAGCAAGGTTTACTAGGTTATCTAAACCTAGGGACCGACTATGGGAGCCCAGCCCAATGGATATCTAATCCTGTACAGTGCCACTACTGAAAATAAAATACTGAATCATAGCTAATTAATTTACCTTGCTTCTACTAGGTTATCTGAACCTAGAGGCGACTGTGGGTGCCCACCCATTGGACCGTAGTCCCATATATGCTGTGGCAAGGCTAACTAAACTATTTAAATGCTTCTATTGCATTTACTGAGCTATTAAAATGCCTAAGTTGCATTTTTCTGTGCTAAATAATTTAATCGAACACTTAGTATGCGCTAATTCGCATCCTTTGTGTCGATAGACTACATATTACTAAACTAAGACATGGAATTCACACGGAAGCTACTTATACTGCAGGTGAGGGGTTTCTTACCTCCTGTTAGGATTTTCTTACGATTCTAATCGCTAGATTTCCGGAGGAGACGATCCTTTCGACGATCTTCTCGCGTCTAAGCGTTCCTCTCGCGGAGGGGAGCGTCCACGTGTCGAAGTCGTCGCCGGAATTTACCCTTGGAACCCTTGGGACAGAACCCTTGCTTGTTCTTGTGGTTGGCGCGGAGAGAAGGAGAGGAGAAGGGAGGGTTGCGGCGTGGCTAGGGTGAGGAAAAGAGAAGTTGCCGATTAAAATCCTATCTCCCCACTTATTAATTCCTATTTATATTAAGGGATTAATTCCCCAAACTCTAATTTAAATAAAATTATTTCCCTTTCCTTTCAGCACGGCCCTGCTGGGTTCATCCGGTTACTAAAGCTATCTATAAGTCGTAGGACCCAATAGGTCTCGGGTTCAATTCCCACGTAGGCCACTTTACGGTCCTATTTATTTTTGCTACTTCCGCTACTCTAAAAATATCATAAAAATATTCTAAAATTCCAGAAAATTCATAGAATATTTCTAAAATAGTTTTGAGAATTTTCGGGCATTACAATCCCCCATACCTTATAAAAAGTTCATCCTCGAACTTAGAATAATTCTGGGTACTTCTGTCTCATGCTGGCTTCTGTCTCCCATGTTGCCTCTTCTGCTGTGTGACTGTGCCAAATGAATTTGACTAATGGTACTTCCTTGTTCCGTAATTTCTTAACTGCTCGGTCTATTATCTGAATAGGCCGATTGTCATAGTTGAGGTCTTCGCGGATCTGTACCGACTGGGGCTCAATCACTTGGGTGACATCTGGGGTATGCTTCTTCAGCATAGAGACATGAAACACATTGTGGACGGCTGACATTTCCTGGGGTAGCTCTTGCTCATATGCTACCTTGCCCACTCTTCTGCTGATAAGGTATGGTCCCACATATCTGGGACTTAGCTTGCCCTTCTTCCCGAAACGCATTACTCCCTTCATGGGAGCTACTCTAAGGAACACTGAATCCCCAACTGGAAACTCTAAGGGTCTGCGCCGTGTATCAGCATAGCTTTTCTGGTGGCTCTGAGCTGTCTCTATCCTCTGGCGGATCTGCTGTATAGCTGCTGTGGTATCTGCCACTAGATCTGTCTGAAGTTCTAGCTCTTTCTGTTCACCACTCTCATACCAGCAGATTGGAGATCTACACCTCCGCCCATAGAGAGCCTCATAGGGTGCCATACCGATAGTGGCCTGATAGCTGTTGTTGTACGTAAATTCTGCTAAACTCAGATATTTGCACCAACTTCCCTTGAAATCTAGGGCACATGCTCGGAGCATATCCTCGAGTACCTGATTTACTCGCTCCGTCTGTCCATCTGTCTACAGATGGAAGGCTGTGCTGAACTTTAACTTCGTGCCCAAAGCTGTCTATACACACTCCCAGAAGTGTGACGTGAACCTGCTGTCTCTGTCTGAAATAATGGTTCATGGGACTCCATGTAATCTAACGATCTCCATGAGATACAACTGAGCTAGCTGTTCTATGGAGTAGGATATCCTGATAGCTAAGAAGTGGGCTGATTTAGTCAATCTGTCGACTATTACCCAGATGGTATCAAAACCATTCGTGGTTCTGGGTAATCCCACTATAAAATCCATAGAAATGTCTTCCCACTTCCATTCTGGTATCCATAGAAAACTCCCCCTGGTCTCTGATGTTCTGCCTTAACCCTCTGACAGGTTAGGCAGGTGCTGACATATCGAGCGATGTCTCTCTTCATCCCAGGCCACCAAAAACGTTTCTTCATGTCCTGGTACATTTTGGTGGAGCCAGGATGCATCGCATAGGGAGTCTTGTGAGCCTCATCTAGGATTTTCCTCTGTAGTTCCTCCTGATCCGGAACACATAGCCTGTCACCAAAATACAACACCCCGCTATCTGATATTCTGAACTCTCCACCTTCTGATTCTACTAAACCTTGCTTGATTCTCTGAATTTCAGGATCCTGCTCCTGAGCTGTCTGGATGTCACCGAGCAAGGTAGACTCTAATGTCATAGTAGAGAGCTGTCCGACTATGAGCTCGAGACCAAAATCTGAGATCTCCTTCTGTAGGGGCGGTGACATGGCTGCTAGAGATAATAGGGTAGCGCTGGACTTCCTGCTGAGGGCGTCTGCTACCCTATTCGCTTTTCCTGGGTGGTAGAGGATATCTATGTCGTAGTCTTTGACCAGTTCTAGCCATCTGCGCTGTCGCATATTCAGATCCTTCTGAGTGAAGAAGTACTTCAGACTCTGATGATCTGTATACACTCTGCACTGAGCTCCATACAAGTAATGTCTCCAAATCTTGAGAGCGAACACCACTGCTGCAAGCTCAAGGTCATGAGTAGGATAGTTCTTCTCATAATCCTTAAGTTGTCTGGAGGCATAGGCGATCACCTTGCCATCTTGCATCAGCACTGCTCCTAGTCCCAACTTCGAGGCATCACTATATATGTCAAAGCTATCTGCGTTCTCTGGTAGAGTCAGAATAGGTGCACTGGTCAATCTCCTTTTCAGCTCGCTGAAACTGTTCTCACAGTCCTCTGTCCACTGAAATTTTCTATTCTTTCTGGTAAGAGCTGTCAGTGGGGAGGCTATCCTGGAGAAGTCCTCTACGAATTTCCTGTAGTAACCTGCTAATCCCAGAAAGCTTCTGATCTCACTGGCATTCTTGGGTCTTTTCCAGTTGCTCACAGCTTCTATCTTACTGGGGTCTACCATGATACCATCCTTTGAGATGATGTGACCCAGGAAGGACACCTGATCTAGCCAAAATTCACATTTGGTGAACTTGGCGTACAGCTGATTCTGCTGAAGGGTCTGCAATACTGTTTTCAGGTGCTCTACGTGTTCTTCCTGAGTTCTTGAATAGATAAGAATGTCATCGATGAACACGATAACGAACTTATCTAAGTATTCTCTGAATACCCTGTTCATGAGGTCCATGAAAGTAGCTGGAGCATTTGTCACGCCAAAGGGCATGACTACGAACTCGTAATGTCCGTATCTAGTCCTGAATGTTGTCTTGGGTATGTCCCCTTCTTTAACCTTCACCTGATGATAACCTGATCTGAGGTCTATTTTAGAGAACACTGCTGCTCCCTTTAGCTGATCAAACAGGTCATCTATTCTGGGAAGAGGATACCTGTTCTTGATTGTGACTTGGTTCAGTGCCCGGTAGTCTATACACAGGCGCATGCTCCCGTCTTTCTTCTTCATGAACAATACAGGTGCTCCCCATGGTGAGTGACTAGGACGGATGAAGCCCTTGTCAAGCAGCTCCTGTAGTTGCTCATGAAGTTCCTTCAGTTCTGCTGGAGTCATGCGGTAAGGTGCTTTGGAGATAGGATTTGTACCGGGAATGAGCTCTATCTCAAATTCGATCTCCCTGTCTGGTGCTAGGCCTGGTAACTCTTTAGGGAAGACTGCTGGGTAGTCACATACGACTCGGACCTCTCCTGTAGTTTTGAACTGATCTTTGTGAGTTTTGAAAAACTATAATATAATAGATTAAAATACATAATCATACTGCTAATGGGCCCGACAACTGTACCTGCTATGAGCGCATCCTCAACTAAACCCGGGGTTGCAAATCCCGAATTTAGCAAGGTTTACTAGGTTATCTAAACCTAGGGACCGACTATGGGAGCCCAGCCCAATGGATATCTAATCCTGTACAGTGCCACTACTGAAAATAAAATACTGAATCATAGCTAATTAATTTACCTTGCTTCTACTAGGTTATCCGAACCTAGAGGCGACTGTGGGTGCCCACCCATTGGACCGTAGTCCCATATATGCTGTGGCAAGGCTAACTAAACTATTTAAATGCTTCTATTGCATTTACTGAGCTATTAAAATGCCTAAGTTGCATTTTTCTGTGCTAAATAATTTAATCGAACACTTAGTATGCGCTAATTCGCATCCTTTGTGTCGATAGTCTACATATTACTAAACTAAGACATGGAATTCACACGGAAGCTACTTATACTGCAGGTGAGGGGTTTCTTACCTCCTGTTAGGATTTTCTTACGATTCTAATCGCTAGATTTCCGGAGGAGACGATCCTTTCGACGATCTTCTCGCGTCTAAGCGTTCCTCTCACGGAGGGGAGCGTCCACGTGTCGAAGTCGTCGCCGGAATTTACCCTTGGAACCCTTGGGACAGAACCCTTGCTTGTTCTTGTGGTTGGCGCGGAGAGAAGGAGAGGAGAAGGGAGGGTTGCGGCGTGGCTAGGGTGAGGAAAAGAGAAGTTGCCGATTAAAATCCTATCTCCCCACTTATTAATTCCTATTTATATTAAGGGATTAATTCCCCCAACTCTAATTTAAATAAAATTATTTCCCTTTCCTTTCAGCACGGCCCTACTGGGTTCATCTGGTTACTAAAGCTATCTATAAGTCGTAGGACCCAATAGGTCTCGGGTTCAATTCCCGCGTAGGCCATTTTACGGTCCTATTTATTTTTGATACTTCCGCTACTCTAAAAATATCATAAAAATATTCTAAAATTCCAGAAAATTCATAGAATATTTCTAAAATAGTTTTGAGAATTTTCGGGCGTTACATCAACACGACCCCGCTCTGATACCAATTGTTAGATCGAGAAGCGCTAGAGGGGGGGGAGGTGAATAGCGCTCGTGGCTATTTCACGTTTTGGAATCAACTTCGTAAAACTCGACGAGTAATAAGAGTAATAAAGCAGCGGAAATAAAAGGCACACAATGCGAACACAGGTCGTTTACTTGGTTCGGAGCCTGTGACGACTCCTACTCCAAGGCCCGCGGTCGTTGACCACTTTCAGTGGGCAACAACTATAGAATCGATAAAGTTTACAAGAATAACAATTACAGCTCAAATTAAAATAATGATCTTATACGGACAACAAGAGATGAAGAAACGAAGCTCCAGGTCGTCAGGAGGTTGTCGCAGTACTTCGGGATCGTGTCGTTAGCAGCTTGTCGCAGAAGGATCACTTGGACGAAGATACATAGAGTGCTGCCTCGAACCCCTCTTTTATACTGTGCTGGAGGCACCTCCAAGCCTGTCTGAGGTGCCTTCAAGCCTCGAGTCTGTCGTGGAGATAAGCGCAGAAATTTTCCTCGCTTATCCAGCTTGAGGCGCCTCCAATCCCAGCTTCAAGCCGCCTCCAGCCTGGTCCGAGGCGCCTCCAAGCTTGCTACGTTGACTTCTTCTGGCTTACACCTGAGGCGCCTCCAAGCTCCATGGAGGCGCCTCGGACACTGTTCATCTGAGACTAAACTCTAGTTTTTGGCCCTACAAAACATGTTAGTCTGCACATACAAACACATCTCGCAAAACCAAGTTAGCACAGATATTAATCATGAAAATAGAATATTCTGACAGTCTTCGGACTGTCCGGGTCTGACTTCGGATTTTTGATCGGAAATCCTAGGTCGACCCAACGCCTACTGTTCCCTCTGCGGGGAACGCATCCTCACCTACTCCACTTAGGAGTTTTACCTATTGCTAGTATGATCCTCCAGATCGACTGGACTTTTGCTCAGTGTTCAACGCTTCCGGACTTTCTACTGGACTCCCGTTTCCCGGCCCGTCCAGTCTTCCACCTGGTTCGCGACACCAGGACTTTCCACCTAGGGTTACCACCTCCTAGGACTTTTGCCTGAAGCCCTCAACCCGCCGAGACTTTCCACATAGGGTTACCGCCCCCTATGACCTAGGGTTACCACCCCCTAGGGTTTTCCACCTACCTAACCGCAGCAAGGACTTTTGCCTAAGTACACTTAGGACTTTCCTGCAAGCTCATTCAAATTGTTAGCTCACAAATAAGCTTAACTTTGAATTCCTTTACCATTATCAAAACAACGGTTCGACCGTCGGATGCTTCCTGCACCAACAATCTTGCCCAGTAGGCATGACTCACATGTCTCATATGATTCAAAATCAAATGAGTCCAGCAAACCATCTTTATAGAGCTGGGATAAGCGATTCTCATTTATATGACCTAAGCGACAATGCCAGAGATAGGTTCGGTTCATTTCATTTGACTTGAACCTTTTGGTACTTATGTTATAGATGAGGTTCTCTAAGTCTAGAATGTAGAGTCCATTCATCAGAAGTGCACTATAATAGAACATATCGTTTAAATAAACGGAACAAAATTTGTTCTTTATTATAAATGAAAAGCCTTTCTTGTCTAAACAAGATACTGAAATGATGTTCTTCGTAAGAGCAGGCACATAACAACATTCATCTAATTCTAGTACAAGCCCAGAGGGCAGAGATAGATAGTAAGTTCCTACAGCAACAGCAGCAACCCGTGCTCCATTGCCTACTCGTAGGTCCACCTCACCCTTCGTCAATGCCCTGCTATTTCTCAGCGCCTGCACATTAATACAAATGTGAGAAGCACATCCAGTATCCAATACCCACGATGCAGAAATAGATAGATTGACTTCTATAACATATATACCTGAAGTAGAAGCCTCACTTCTCTTCTTCTTAAGATCTTCCAGGTATCCTTTGCAGTTCCTCTTCCAGTGCCCGGTCTGACCGCAGTGGAAGCAGGTAGCATCCTTGGCAACCCCTCCTTTAGGTTTCATTACCTTGCCTTTGCCCTTGGCTTGGGACTTTCCCTTACCTTTATGCTTGCCCTTGCCCTTATGCCTTTGCACCATCAAAATGGAGTTGGGCTTTACCTTCTTAAGGTTTAACTCAGTAGTTCTTAACATGCTTAGCAGCTCAGGCAGTGACTTGTCAATTTCGTTCATGTTGTAATTCATGACAAATTGACTATAGCTCTCTGGCAAGGATTGCAAGATCAAGTCAGTGGACAGTTCTTGGCCAAGTAGGAATCCCAGCCTCTGTAGGTTTTCTATGTACCCAATCATCTTGAGCACATATGGACCTACGGGAGTCCCATCTTGCATCTTGCACTGAAACAGTGCCTTGGAGATCTCGAATCTCTCGTGCCTCGCTTGTCATTGATATAGTTGACGAAGATGTTCAACCATATCATAAGAAGACATTAACTCTTGTTGCTTTTGAAGCTCAGAGTTCATCGTCGCGAGCATGAGGCATGACATATCTAATGCATCATCTTGATGCTTCTTATAAGCATCTCGGTCAGTTCAAGGTGCCTCGGGAATGGGCTGCTCTAGGATGTACAGTTTTCTTTCTTGTGTGAGAACAATTCTTAGATTCCTGTACCAGTCCAGGAAATTAGTTCCATTGAGCTTGTCTTTGTCAAGGACAGAATGCAGGGAGAAGGTATTCGTGTTTGTCGACATGACAATCTACAACAGAAATAATGCAGAAAGTAAATATCATATTCCATTTATCATTTAATTAGGCCTTTAACTAAATGATGCTCCCACTGAATTATAGAGTTTTTGTAGAATCAAGTCATGGATGTGGTCAAACCACACTACTAGATTCATACCAATTAGCTATAATTCTCATGGGACAAGATCCACATCATACTACGCCTTGAGTTAGCTTTGGCTAAATCGCCCAAGACTTAGTATGATCGGTAGATAACGAATTATCAATTACATCTCTATGCAACTCTTGTTTATAGGATCAAGATCCTCATTTATACTAAAACTTGAGTTAGCTTTGGCTAAATCGCCCAAGATTTAGTATAAATATGATTTGTATCCTATCTTCCAACCGTTGGAAAATGTCTATAGTTATACCTGATCAAATAGAGTTAACTAGTTATACTCAATCTAATTGAATTTGTACTCACCCAAGCTTTGATAGGCGGGACCAAGATTGTCCCTCCGTACCCTACCAAGATAATATGCGTTGCTCTGCTTTGGCAGATTCAACAACAACAAATGATCGAGGTAGTGATGGGTATCAAAACTTGGTAGGCATTTCGAGTTGACTTGATTAAGATCTAATCTAATCGTTAATGTGTATCATATACACATCAAGACACTAATTACCCTACAATAGCATGCATCACATACACACAAAGAATATAACAATATTCAAAAAATAATGTGACATGGTTATGTCCCTACTACAATCCTCTCTAGCCAAAGAGAAGATCGAATGGTCAACCTAGGGATAGCACCTTCTCTAAGGTCTTCATTTGACCACCTTGTGTTGTCGGCTCCCTTCTTGTAACTCCATCTTCAATTGTACATTACAAAAGTGAAACTTGAGTTACATTCGAGTCTAAAACTATTTTACAATAGGAATATTAAAAGAAGGAGGGCACGACACACATGTCGTGTAACAAAATACAACACGCACAACCAACTGACGGCTCGCAGGTCGTATTATGAATTACAACCACTACAACAAAAATCACTTTTCGCAGCGCGCTATTAACAGCGTACATTAAAAGCATGTCGTTAATAGTATTATTAACGGCGTGCATGTTGATGTGCGTTGTTAATAGTATGAACTTTGAAATAAAAAAAGGTATTAACAGCGCGCATTAAAAGCACGCCGTTAATAATATATTATTAACGGCATGTATTTTAATGCATGCTGCGAATAGTTAATAATAATAACAGCGTGAAAAAGTAGCATGTTGTTAATATGATAAGTTATTATTAACAACGTAAGAAACAGTAATATAATCAATTTTATATATTTTTACCTTGCGTAATATTAATTCCACTTTCTCATAATTATTTTTTCCTTTTATTCTTTAATTTCCGATTCCCAAACTCTTCGCACATCCCGCGCCGCACGCCTGTCAAACTTCCTCCCGAAAGAGGTTTCTCCTGCCGTCCCTCCTCATCGAGACCTTCTCTCCCACACCATCGAAGCCTTCTCTCCCACACTATCGAGACCTCGCCGCCTCCTCATCTCGGTAGCCAGGGATTCTGCCGCTTCCTCATCTCTGCAGCGCCTCCTCATCTCCGCATCCACTCCCTCAAGAAATCTTCGCCGTCTCAAGATCGCCGCCTCTCATCATCTCTGCAAAGACTCCAAATCTCTCCCTGCCGCATCATCGATAAATCGTTGCTGCCTCCCCACCTCCGTAGGCCACGCCCTTTGTCACCTCCTCATCTCCACAGCCGCCCTCTAGACCTATTCCTTGCCTCAAGATATATACTGTGGTAACTTATATTCTTATAAGTGTTTTGTGTTTAAATTTTCTCTGAATTTATAGGCACAATTATGTGTTTGGTTATGCTTTTCCTTTTGGATGCCTGGAATTTTTTTTCCTGTTTGGTTCTACTTTTCCATTGTTTTCGTTCTTAGTAAATTCTTCCTCAGACATTAATATTTACTTACGGATGCAAGAAGTGCTCAAAGAGATAGTCTCTTCAAAATGCAAACTTTATAATTGTTCAAGAGAGAACAAGATATAGTCAATTAGCAATGGTCCAAATATCCCTTTATTTAATCATTACTTAATCATAATATATTATGTGCTAAAACCTAATTTTAATAATTTTTTTATTCTTCTCATTTATTTAGAAGCATCATGTGTAACTTCATGTGCAATAATTTTCCTATGTTTCTGATTTATTTTTATTTTGCTTCATGAGATGCTATAGATGAGACCACTTATGTCACTTAATTTGTATTCAGTATTTTATATTTTAATCAAATTCGAAAAATTCTTAATTACATTGTATTTTCATGCATTAATCTTAGAAAAAAATATTTGTTAATTTGCATATATGCTTGCGTAGTTGTAACTGCATTATTTATCAATTATGTCAATATTACTTTAACATGACAGTAAATACAATATTGAAATTTAATGTTTTCTTAGTTTAAAAAATAATGATGTAGGAATCAGTTTTTATATTTAAGTTTTTGTATTGATTAAGTAATGTTTTGTTTATAAAAATGTTAGGAATATTTTGGGAAAGAAAATTATGGATAAGGAATGGATGCATCTCCCTTTAAGGCTTGTACCAGAGTATGAAGAAGGGGTAAAAAAATTTATTGCACAAGCTAGGGACTATGTAAAAATATGTGAAGTAATCTTATGTCCTTGCAAGCATTGTAAAAATAAGAAGTATCTGAAATTTGACCAAGTGCACAACCACTTAATTATTAAGGGGTTCGATCCTACTTACACTACTTGGGTCTTCCACGGTGAAACTAATAACTCACAATCTCAAGGTGAAGATAGTCCAAGAGGAGTTCAGAAAGAGGATGAAAGTAGAGAGACATATAACTTATATAAGGATGTTTTTGTGCCGGAAGAAATGGTTGGACACACTATATCTGAGGCAAAAGCTTATGAGTTTGATGATTTATTAGAAGATGTAGAAACTCCTCTTTTTCTTGGTCGTACAACTTACACTAAATTATCGGCAGTTGTCATACTATACAATTACAAGTCTACTAATGGTCACACAAACACTAGTTTCAATGAGCTCCTTACGATCTTAGTTGACATGCTTTCAAAAAACAACACACTTCCAGAAACTGTTTACGCGATGAGAAAGTTATTGAAACCATTTGATTTAGGATATGAGAAGATTCATGCTTGCCCAAATGATTGTTGTTTATTTAGAAAGGAGCTTAAAGATCTGGACTCGTGTCCAAAATGTGGTTCCTCAAGATGGAAGATAGACAAAGTCACCACCAAAGTTTGTAAAGGAGTTCCTGAAAAGGTCCTACGATATTTTCCAGTGATACCAAGATTGAAAAGGATGTTTAAATCAAAAGAAAAGGCTGAAGAGTTGATTTGGCACTCGAACCACAAAAGTCAAGATCATATGATGCGTCATCCAGTTGATTCAGTAGCTTGGGATACAATAGAGCATAAGTGGCCAGATTTTGCATCTGATCCTAGAAATCTCCACCTTAGTCTTGCAACCGATGGATTCAACCCTTTTGGCAACCTTAGTTCTAGATATAGTTGTTGGCCCATTATTTTGGTCAAGTATAACCTTCCTCCATTGATGTGCATGACAAAGGAAAATCTTATGCTGACATTACTGATTCCAGGTCCGAAACAACCTGGAAATGATATAGATGTATACTTGCAACCGCTTGTGGAGGATTTGAAGGAGTTATGGGATAGAGGTGTGGAGGAGTATGATGCATTTAGTAAATCAATGTTCAATCTGAAGGCTATTTTGATGTGGACGATCAATGATTTTTCAGCTTATGGAAACTTAGCTGGATGCGCCACAAAAGGGAAACTCGCTTGCCCAATATGTGGTGAAGACATATGTTCTATGTGGCTCAAATTTAGTAGAAAGTTTGCATACTTAGGCCATAGGAGATTTCTTGCTCCTAATCATCCATTTCGTCAGAAAAAGAAGTGGTTTAATGGGAAAAAAGAGAGTAAAGGGAAACCTAGACCTTTGAATGGGTTAGAAATTTTCAATGCATTGAAAGATATTGAAAATGATTGGGGTAAAAAGAAAAAGGGTGTGACTATCAACACTTTGAGGAAAAAGAGAAAAAAGCATGATAGTTCAAAGGAAGAACAAAAACTAGTTCAGCAGTGGAAGAAAAAGTCATTTTTTTCGATTTGCCATATTGGAGTGTAAGTTAATTTGAACTCTGTTTATTAGTTTTTACAAATTTGTTATTTTTTGTTCCTAAATTTTTAGAAATTTTGTGAACTAACACTATGAAATGTATTGATGTTTACCTTTAGGGCCTCTTGCTACGTCATAACTTAGATGTGATGCATGTTGAAAAGAATGTCTGCGAGAATATCATAGGCACATTGTTAAATTTGGAAAACAAATCCAAAGATGGTGTGAATGCTCGCAAAGATTTAGTACACTTAAAAATCAGAGAAGAATTACATCCTCAAGAAAAAGGAGAAAATAAATATCATTTGCCTGTTGCGCCGTACACATTGTCTAAAAAAGAAATGAATGTGTTTTGCTCTAGGTTGAAAAAAATAAAGTTACCTGATGGATATAACTCAAATATTGGTAATTGTGTTTCTATAGAAGAGTGTAAGCTTATTGGGTTGAAATCTCATGATTGTCATGTTCTAATGCAACAATTGCTATCAGTGGCTTTGAGAAATCTTCTACCGAAAGGTCCACGTAATGCTATCTTTTTGTTGGGTGCATTTTACAATGAATTTTGTCAAAGAGTATTAGACAGGAACCGTTTAGAACAATTGGAGGAGAATATTGTGGAAATTCTATGCATGTTGGAAAGGTATTTTCCACCTGCTTTTTTTACTATCTCAGCTCACTTAACAATTCATTTAGCAAGAGAGCTCGCTTGTGTGGACCAGTCCAATTCCGTTGGATCTATCCATATGAAAGGTAATAAATAATAATAATCTTTTTGCAAATTTTATATTATGAAATGATTTAGATTTTTCCATCAACCCTTCTTTCATGTGAAATTTTACTTTATGTTTTAGATTTATGAAAACATTAAAAGGGTATGTGAAGAACCGGGCAAGACCAAAAGGATGTATAGCTGAGTGTTACCTCGCAGAAGAACAAATGATATTCTGTAGTGCTTATATAAAAAAGGCTTCTAGTATTGGTGTTCTTTCTAGAAGGAACGATGATTTGGATGATGGATTATTTGAAGGTCACCCAATTTTTAAAGGGAAAGAAAAGATTTTAGAGGACCACGTGTTGCAAGCTGCACATCAATATGTATTGTTCAATACTGCAAAAGTTGAACCTTACTTACAGTGAGTGTAGTTAATTTCATGCTGCATTTCTTGATCTATTACATATCTTATGTATTCTAACATCTCCCTTCAATGATTTTAAATAGGATGCACATTGACGAACTTAAACAAACAAATCGTCATTTCTCAAGTAACGAAACGTTGTTACAAAAGCAACATATGGAAACATTTGCCAAATGGTTATCAAAACATGTTCCTGTTAATTCTTCAGGCAGAATTGAATGGCTAGCACATGGTCCATGAAATCACGTTACATCTTATACGGGATATATTATCAATGGTCATCGATTCCACACAATTGATGTTGAAAGGTCGACACAAGATAGTGGTGTTTCAATTGAAGCTGATACAATTTATCAATCTAATGCTAATGACAATTCACATAAAGTAGGGAGATTATCATACTATGGGGTTATACGGGATATTATTTTGCTAGATTACTATTCTTTCAAAGTGCCTGTTTTTAGGTGTGATTGGGCCAATCCTAGAACTGGTTTCAAAATTAAAGATGGTTTTACATTGGTCAACTTACACCAAGGCCTAAAAACCTTCAAAATTGATCCTTTCATTTTAGCATCACAAGAAAAGCAAGTATTCTATTCCAAGGATAATGATGAATCAAATTGCTATGTATTGCTAAAAGCACCGCCTCGAGGTCTTCATAACATGAATGTGCTTGAAGAAGATGCGTATACGTCATCAACACCTCTTGATGTGTCCCTAATTGAGATCAACATTATTGAGAAAGAACTGTACTCAAGGAATGACTGTGAGGGAATTGATGTGATTGAGACATGATCCGGCGGTAAGAATGGGGGACCCACTTCCTGAAGGGTCCCAGCCTGAGGACGGATGGAGGGCTGACTAAGCGGGTAATGGCCGCGTCAAGCAGTTGAGCAGGTCCGAGCGGAGCCAGAGATAACCTAGCCATGGGCTTGGGTTTCCGACGCCAAGGCGGGAGGACTGAATGGCCGAGCGGGTGTCTGCCCGGTTGGGACCGAAGGGCCGAACGGGTGGTCCGTTCGGCCAGGATAAGGGCGAGGATACAAAGGTTAGCCGAGCGGCCTATTCATTCGGCTCGGGATATGGGATGTCAGCAAAGGCATGTCTGATGATTAGGCCGTACACAATATTGCACGATGGAGGATCTCACCGTCACATCATGGAGAGGTTGATACAGTAGCGGTATGGCCTTATGGATGCCCTTCTGACAGACCCATACCTGGGCATGGTCGAAAGCAGGTGATTGCTTTGATTGGCACGCCCAGGCTCCTTCGAGAGGTCTATATAAGGTCTCCATTTCTTCACCGGAGGTACGTTGGTCTGAACCTCTGAAGCCACCTCTTTGTTATTCCTCGCCTGACTTGAGCGTCGGAGGGCCGTCGCCGGGACACCCCTCCCGGCTCGATTTTGTTGCAGGTTCGCCGGAGCACTCGAGGATCCAGCAGGGAGTGTCACGTCCCCAGCGTCCTTTTTCGGACGAGATCAATTTGGCGCCGTCTGGGAACGCACCGCATCCGAGCGAAGCAATGGACGAGGTGGAAGACTACATACCGTGGCACTCACACAAGAAGAGTTTGACGCTATAGTCGAGGCGAGGGCAGCCAAGATAGTGGCGCAAGAAAAGGAGAAAGCCTGTCGAGCGCGCAACAAACAACCTCGGCTTTGCGGTAGGCGGCGCAAGGCCGCCTTAATATGTTTCAACAGAGGGTTCCTGCTCTCTTAGTACTCCCAAATCGCGCCCACGGGGAGCAAGGATCTTCATCCGATGAGCCTCCCATTCGGGATCATAGGAAGGGCAAAGCTCCCCAAGCGGACGCACCACCCGAGTAGGTTCACCGACAATTCTCTGAAGCCATACATCGGGATCAGCTACCAAAATACTATACACCACCGCCGATCGGAGCTTACAATGGAACGACCGACCCCGACGATCATTTGGGGAAGTTCGACAGCGTCGCCACCTTGCATCAGTACTCTGATGGCGTAAAGTGCCGGGTATTTCTCACCACTCTATCGGAATCTACACATAGGTAGTTTCGGAGGCTGCCGGACGGCTCCATCACTAGCTTCCAGGAGTTCCGAACGGCATTCCTTCATCACTTTGCGAGCAGCCGACGTTATCAAAGGACAAGCGTCAGCCTGTTCACCATCAAACAAGAACCAAGAGAATCTCTCCGGGCGTATATACAGCGGTTTAATCAAATAGCGATGGACATCCCCACAGCCACCTCGGAGACGATGGTAAACGCATTCACGCAAGGCCTCGCGGAAGGGGATTTCTTCCGCACGCTCATTCGCAAACCGCCCAGAGACTACGACCACATGCTACACCGGGCGAATGAGTATATAAATGTGGAAGAGGCGGAGGCTGCCCGACGGAAGGGAACTCATGCCGAACGACCGGCCCAAGCCGAACGAAAGCAGCCCGCTGCCCATCAGCCACCAAGAGGACCAAGAGTTGAGGCATCCCGGACACATCATGCGAAGTCCCCGGTGGTTCAAGAGGTAGTGGCCGAGCGGCCAAGGATGAAGAAAAAGAGGGTATGGACCCCAATGTTTTGCTCTTTCCATAATACTGACTCCCACAACACCCGCGACTGTCGGGGCTTACCTTCAATCACCCATCCCGTACGACGGGGTGGCCCTCGTCGATCGCCTTCACCCGACCGCCGGCAGCGGCATCAAGAGTCCGGTCGGCGAACATATAGGAGATCTCCTGAACGGCGTTTCCCTCCAAGGCATGAAGATCGCTCTCGAAGGTCCAATGAGTGACCTAGGCAGTCCGCTCGGGAAGAGGAGAATAGAAACAACACCTCCCGGGGAGAAATCAATATTATTGCGGGTGGGCCGACCGGAGGAGATTCACACAGGGCGAGAAAAGCAAGTGCTCGGCAGCTCAGAATCCATGAGGTGGGTTGCAGCCAAGAAAAGGCGAGTGGACCCGAGATCAGTTTCGGGCCCAAGGATCTGGAGGGAGTTGAGGTGCCGCATGATGATGCCCTTATCATCAAAGCGGTGATAGCCAACTACACCATCCACCGTATCTTCATTGACACTGGCAGCTCGGTCAACATCATCTTCAGGAAGGCCTTTGATCAACTACAAATCGATCAAGCCGAGCTATTGCCCATGACAACCCCCCTCTACGGGTTTACGGGCAATGAGGTTCTGCCGGTTGGACAGGTAAGACTGGCTATCTCCTTAGGGGAAGAACCGCTCCGGAGAACGAGGACAACAAACTTTGTGGTGGTCGACTCCCCTTCATCCTACAACGTGATACTGGGGCGACCGGCGTTAAGCGAATTCCGAGCTGTTGTGTCAACGTTCTACCAGAAGATCAAATTTTCGGTCGGGGACAAAATCGGTGAAGTACGAGGAGATCAGTTAGCCGCTCGGAAATGCTATGTGGAAATGGTCCAAGCCGAATCCAGTGCCGCGCGAAAGGCTCCACGGATCGAGGTACACGCCATAACCGAGAAACCTCCTGCTTTAATTTATGATGAAAAGAAGGAGGTTCAGATCCATCCGAGGCGATCGGAGGCTACAACCTTTATTGCCGCCGACCTGGAGGATGAACAGAAAGAAGAAGTGGTCAAATACCTCCAGATGAATCATGACGTCTTCGCCTGGTTGACGCATGAGCTGCCTGGTGTCTCCCCCAGCATAGCCCAACATAAGCTTCACGTCCGGCTGGACGCTCGGCCAGTAAAACAAAGGAGAAGAGATTTCAGCGCCGAGCAGAAGATTATCATTCGAGCGGAAGTAGAAAGGCTCTTAGAGGCCGGCCACATACGGGAGGTTCAATTCCCAAGCTGGTTAGCCAATGTGGTGCTCGTCTCCAAGCCGGGCAACAAATGGAGGGTATGCATCGACTTCAGAGATTTGAACAAAGCCTGCCCGAAGGATTTCTACCCTCTGCCCCGAATCGACCAGCTCGTAGATTCTACAGTCGGATGCGAGCTTATATGTATGCTGGACGCCTACCAAGGCTATCATCAAGTGCCGCTCGCTCCGGAAGATCAGGAAAAAGTTAGCTTCGTTACACCGGATGGGACGTATTGCTATACGGTGATGCCGTTCGGACTGAAGAATGCCGGAGCAACATATCAAAGATTGATGAATAGGGTCTTCCGCGAGCAAATCGGACACAACCTGGAGGTCTATGTAGATGACATCCTCATCAAATCCTTCCGAGCGGCCACTTTATGCAAAGATATGGAAGAAACCTTCCATACACTCAGAAAATATGGGGTCAAGCTAAATCCTCATAAGTGTTTGTTTGGCGCCAAAGGAGGACGTTTCTTGGGCTATATTGTGACTGAACGGGGTATTGAAGCTAATCCTAGCAAGGTGACGGCTCTTCAGGACATGCCACCGCCCAGAAACATGAGGGAAGTACAGAGGCTGCCGACCGGAGCCTTCCGGACTGAAGGCTCTTCTGCCGGTCGGATTACAGCGCTCTCACGCTTCATCTCCAGGACTGCCGACCGGAGCCTTCCGTTCTTCAAAATCCTCCGCAAAGCTACAAAGTTCCAATGGAATGAAGACTGCGATCGGGCCTTTGAAGAACTGAAGACGTACTTAAATTCCCTACTTGTGCTGGCCAAGCCAACTGTCGGCGAACCGTTGCACATTTATTTATCCTCAACCGAGCATGCTGTGGGATCAGCGTTAGTCCGGTCGGGAGGTGAGGAACAACCTGTATATTTCCTTAGTCATATCTTGAAGGATGTTGAAACCCGCTACACCAGACTCGAGAAGTTGGCCTTTGCTTTGATCCTTGCCGCTCGGAGGCTTCGTCCTTATTTCCTGGCGCACACGATTATCGTCAAGACCAATAGCCCGTTGGGACGAGTGCTTTTAAATCCAGAAGCTTCCGGACGGCTCATCAAATGGACAACCGAGCTAAGCGAATTTGATATCCAATATCAACCCTGCTCGGCTATCAAGGCACAAGTCTTAGCCGATTTTGTGACGGAGGTGCAGGACCCGGAACCCGAAGCTGTGTGGAAAGTGTTCGTGGATGGATCGTCCACTAGACACGGGAGCGGAATTGGCATAGTTTTGCTGTCCCCACAAGGAGAGCGGATGCAGCTCTCCGTCCGGCTAGATTACCGAGCGACCAACAATGAAGCAGAATATGAAGCCCTTATTGCTGGATTGCAGGCCGCTCGGCACGTTGGAGCCGTCCGGGTCATCCTCTATTCAGATTCCCAGTTGGCTGCTCAGCAAATCTCAGGGATTTTCGAGATAAATAGTACAAGGCTCAAACTTTACGTGGAGGCTATTGAAAAACTTAAGCTCAACTTTAGGGAGGTGATTATTCAAAAGATCCCCCGGGCGGAGAATCAAGTGGCGGATGAATTGGCCAAGCTGGCAAGCGCGTTATCCCCGGTCGGCTCTCAGAAGCCGATCGAGCAAGTATCTTTAGTAGCACATGTCGATCGGATGGAGGGCATCACATACCCGAGCGACTGGAGAACAACTATTGTGGAGTTTTTGCGCTCGGGAGCTACCCCATCCGACCGGGAAGAAGCTCACTTACTAAAGAGAAGGGCTAGTCGGTTCACCCTCGTAGGAGATCAACTCTACAAGAAGGCCTTCTCTCGTCCGCTCCTAAAATGCGTCAGCTGGGAAGACGCCGAGTACATCCTTCGAGAAGTGCACCAAGGTTCGTGCGGTGGACATCCAGGCGGACGGTCATTAACCAGGAAGATTTTGCTAGCCGGGTATTTTTGGCCAACACTTCAAATGGATGCTGCCCGGACCGTGGCAAATTGTCTATCCTGTCAAAAGTATCACAGCATGTCCCACCGACCGGCAGATGAGATGAAAGCATCAACTGTGGCCTGCCCGTTCGACCAATGGGGGATGGACATCGTGGGACCCTTCCCCATGGCTACCGGGCAGCGGAAGTTCTTATTGGTGGCGGTCGACTACTTCTCAAAATGGGTAGAAGCTGAGCCTCTTGCAAAAATATCCGAGCAGATGGTTAAAAGGTTCATATGGCAAAATATCATCTGCCGCTTTGCCATCCCAAGACGACTCGTCTCTGACAACGGACGTCAATTCACGGGGAAGTTGCTCGGGGAATGGTGCGAAAGTTATGGCATCGAGCAGCACTTCACATCGGTGGCATACCCCCAGAGTAATGGTCAAGCCGAGGTAACCAACCGAGAGATTCTCAGAATTTTACGGACTCGGCTCGACCATGAAGGAGGCAGCTGGGTAGACGAGCTGCCGGGCGTCCTATGGGCTCTCCGCACGACACCAAAAGAGGGAACGGGCGTCACTCCATTTCACTTGGTATATGGAGGCGAAGCAGTCATCCCGATTGAAGTTGGGGTGGAGTCCGTTCGGGTGCAAAACTACGATGAAGATAACGCCGAACGGAGGAGCATGGAGCTAGACTTGGTCGAAGAGGAAAGAGCTAAAGCGTCCGCACGGCTGATGGCGTACCGGCAACGTATGAAACAGAACTACAACCGGCGCGTGATCCCCAGAGCCTTTCAAGTAGGCGACCTAGTTTGGAAGAAAGTTAAGCCGGTCGGAGATGTCGGCAAGTTGGAAGCTCCCTGGGCAGGACCCTTTGAAGTGGTCGAGAAGCTCCGTTCGGGCGCTTATTACCTCAAGGATGCGGAAGGTCGGATGCTGGACCGGCCCTGGAGTGCAAATTACCTTCAGCCATATAGAGCTGGGTGAGAGGTGCGCTGTTGCTCTATTTTGTGTAAATTCAAAATAGCTGTACTCCTTTTGTCGCAGGAAACAAATTATTCCCAAAGGCATTCTATGTTCATAGCCGAACGGCTGGATATCCGAAGGCCCCCTAGCCGCTCAGCCGGGAGGTTTATATATGCAAGCTTAGTTAAAGATCGAGAGACGGTTCGGCGTCTATAAACCCTCCGGCCGGGAAACCGGGAGACGGTCCGACGTCTATAAACCCTCCGGCCGGGAAATCGGGAGACGGTCCGGCGTCTATAAACCCTCCGGCCGGGAAACCGGGAGACGGTCCGGCGTCTATAAACCCTCCGGCCGGGAAACCGGGAGACGGTCCGGCGTCTATAAATGTCCGAGCGGAAGACCGACGAGCTCCGTCGTTAAAGATCGAGAGCCGCGCCGACCGACTATAAATACCCGCGCCGACGAGCTCCGTCGTTAAAGATCGAGAGCCGCGCCGACCGGCTATAAATATCCGCGCCGACGAGCTCCGTCGTTAAAGATCGAGAGCCGCGCCGACCGGCTATAAATATCCGCGCCGACGAGCTCCGTCGTTAAAGATCGAGAGCCGCGCCGACCGGCTATAAATATCCGCACCGACGAGCTCCGTCGTTAAAGATCGAGAGCCGCGCCGACCGGCTATAAATATCCGCGCCGACGAGCTCCGTCGTTAAAGATCGAGAGCCGCGCCGACCGGCTATAAATATCCGCGCCGACGAGCTCCGTCGTTAAAAACCGAGAGCCGCGCCGACCGGCTATAAATATCCGCGCCGACGAGCTCCGTCGTTAAAGATCGAGAGCCGCGCCGACCGGCTATAAATATCCGCGCCGACGAGCTCCGTCGTTAAAGATCGAGAGCTGCGCCGACCGGCTATAAATATCCGCGCCGACGAGCTCCGTCGTTAAAGACCGAGAGCCGCGCCGACCGGCTATAAATATCCGAGCGGAAGACCGTCTAGCCCAGGTGTTAAACCGTAGAGACGAGCCGGCGTCTATAAATCCCCGAGTAGAAGACCGACGAGCTCCGTCGTTGAAAATCGAGAGTCGGTCCGGCGACTATAAATACCCCGGGCGAACGAACGAATGTCAGAGAATAAGAAACCGCGGAAACCACAAGTATTAAAACATTTAGTCCCGCTCGGGCGTTGGTCCTTCGATACTTGGCGTTTGTTGAGTTCACGCTGGCTAGATACGTGTAGAGCGAGTAGGCCCTCCTGCTCGGATTTTGTTTAATGGGTTAAGCTGACCGGCCGCGTGACGGAGAACGCTTAAGAGCATGACTAACTCTAAGCATAAACGTTAAGCAAACAGAAGAATATTATGGATAGGAAGACACAAGCAAAGACATAATCACATTAAAAAGGAAGCATGCCGAACGGCAAGTACAAAAAGTTGCGCTGGGCTTAGGAAACGTAAAAACAAGGTACAGACAAGGAGCACTCCTCACTCAGGGTCTTCGAAGTTGAAGAAGCCGTCCGGAATGTCATCTATCATGGCCGCCAGATCGGAGGCGGGAATGTGCATTCCCGCAGGAAGGTGGCCACCCTTCTTCAAGTAGGCCATAGTGACCTTAACGGCCTCGGCAAAGGTCGAAGAGACGCTGCCGCCAAATTTCGTGCCAAACCTCTCCGAGCGGAGGTAATCTTGACGTGCAGCAGCTAGACGACTCGGCTCCCCTTCCTTGTAGTTTCTGAGCGCAGCCCGGGAGGCAATCAGTGAATCGTGGAGGACTTTCTGATCCACCTCCGCTTTCGTGCGTTCAGCTGAGCGCCCATCCCGTTCGGCAGTTAGTTGGGCTTCCAGCTCCTTAGATCGCTGATCTAGGGCTCGGACTTCAACTTTCATTTTGTCCATATCAGCGATCGCCCGCTTCTTCCGGCTACTGGCGTGCTTCATGTCTTCGTCACGCTTCTTCACCAGGCCTTCAAGTCGAGCCACCTCTATAGCCAGGTCGGCGGCCTTCTTCTGTTCGGCCTCACGGGCTTGTTTCTCCCGCTCGGCCGATGGACCCCCCGAGACTTGGAGTTTTTCCATGAGGTCCTCCAGCTCGGCCAGCCGATGGCTAGTGGCGATTTGCTCCGTCCAATGCTGTAAGAGAAATAACAAAATCAGGAACTGAACAGTAGCATGGCACAGGAAGAAAAACGAACCTACCTGAGTGGCTTGCTGCATATGATTATCGCCGAGCTGCTTGGGCGTCATGAGGGCCACCCGAATCTGGGCGTCCTCGAAAAGTTTGGCGAGCGGACCCGTCAAGGTTATTTCATGAACGGGGCTCGATGGCCGATCGGCAGACAATAAATATTCCTCCGATGGGAATCGAAGGGTAGTCTTGATGGTCGGATGACCGGCCGGCACTTCTTCAGCCGCAGTCGCCTATGGTTGAAGTTTCGCCCAACCGTCGTAAGCGACGACAAGTCCGTGGAGGAGAGCCAGAGGGCTGTGCGGTGGGCGAGGCCACGGGGGTCCTGATCTGCGACGGCGTGCGATCTGGAGAAGCGATCTCGATCGACGCCTGTGGTTCGCCCTCTTGGGTCGGCGGTCGGAGCCTCTTCGACGCCGCGAACTTCCAGGTGAATCCGGCTGTGGGACTCCCACCACCGGAGCAGAGAAGCAGGATCCGCCTCAACCTCCGTTGAAGCGGACGGGCAACTTCTGTTTAGGGGCGGACTGCGCCCCCTCTGCCGGGCTGGGGATGAGACCCCTCGCGAAGTTCTTTTTGTAGCCGCCTCAATTTCCACGGCTTTCAATTTCAGATCAGTAGCCTTGGAGCGCCACATGACTTCAGTAGAGAAAATTAAAATCAGTTAGATAAAAAGGCGAAGGGAGTAAAGAGTCCTTATCCATGCGGTATGGCCCGAACGGGAGATAATCCAAAAATGTACAACACCCTTGAGAAGCAACTGGTCGATTTTGTACCGCTGACCGGACAACCAGTTTGCCGCATGAAGGTAGGCCGGATTGCTTCGAAATTTGCCGAGCTCCGGCTGGGTCGGTCTGCCATTTGGTTCTGAATGCTGGCCGCTCGGGAAGTCGTATATAGAAGAAGGACTCCTTCCAGTGCTTGTTGGAGGTCGGCATATTCTCAAAAAATTTGAAGCCTATTCTACTTTGGAAAATAAAAGTACCCAATTCGGATTGTTTGGGGTAGAAGAAGTAGTGGAATATTTTGGGGTCAAGTGGGATACTATGCAGCTTAAAGAGGACGACCACCCCGCTCAGCAGCCTAAAGGAATTCGGCACAAGTTGGCCGAGCGGGATGCGAAATTAATTACAAACTTCCAAAACAAAAGGATGGGTAGGAAATCTAAGGCCGCCCTGGAATTGGTCCAGAAAAAAAACAAATGGTACCGATCGGCGGGTTATGGGGCCGGTCGGTCGGGTCGGCTACAACTATCTCATGGTCGTCCGGGATCCCGTATGTCCGAACAAGACGCCGAGCGCCCTCTTCATCAAACCGACTCTCCATGGTCACATACCATGGACCATGAACATCAACAGCGGGTACGGAAGTGCTCGCCATGACTAAAGTACTAAGAAAAAGAAAGAAGGAAGCCGAAAGAAACTCGGAAACGGAGGACAAATAAGAGTTCGCAAGCAAGGGAACGAAAGGAGTTCCACGCGAAAGGGAAAGGCCGAACGAAGGGAAGGGAGAAGCTTACTGAGGGAAGATGAACGGAGAGGATCACCAGAAAGCCGAAAACCACCAAGAGGCTTGAACTAGAACCGCCGGAATGATGCAGCCGCGGGCACCTTCGACGGAAGACGCGCAATGAAACAGAGAATGCAGCGTAAGGGCGAAGACGAAGGCTTTATGCGAACGAGGCTGGTCGGCCTCGTCCGTCGGATGCAGGTCACGAGAGACGAGGTCATCATCTAACCGTCCATTTCAAAATAATCGGCGTCCCATCGTACGGATCATCACCGCCACGCGAGAAGAGCCACGTGGTGCTCTGTCACCAGGCGCAATTAATGCGCCCATACCGCGCATGCTTTGACTTAATGAAAAGGATTTGCGTGATTTTCGAGAAGATTTAGACAAGCAAACATCCACGTTGAGCGCCAAGACATCCAAAACGAAGAGCCGAGCGGCTGAATTTGGCATAAGGGCCGAACGGCTCTAGGGATATTATAAGCGACGGTAAGGCGACGACAGCCCGCTCGGACACATAGTCCAGTCAGTCGGACTCACTGCCTCCTTCGACTAGACTTGAAGGGAAGGCAAGTGATCCGGCGGTAAGAATGGGGGACCCACTTCCTGAAGGGTCCCAGCCTGAGGACGGATGGAGGGCTGACTAAGCGGGTAATGGCCGCGTCAAGCAGTTGAGCAGGTCCGAGCGGAGCCAGAGATAACCCAGCCATGGGCTTGGGTTTCCGACGCCAAGGCGGGAGGACTGAATGGCCGAGCGGGTGTCTGCCCGGCTGGGACCGAAGGGCCGAACGGGTGGTCCGTTCGGCCAGGATAAGGGCGAGGATACAAAGGTTAGCCGAGCGGCCTATTCGTTCGGCTCGGGATATGGGATGTCAGCAAAGGCATGTCTGATGATTAGGCCGTACACAAGATTGCACGATGGAGGATCTCACCGTCACATCATGGAGAGGTTGATACAGTAGCGGTATGGCCTTATGGATGCCCTTCTGACAGACCCATACCTGGGCATGGTCGAAAGCAGGTGATTGCTTTGATTGGCGCGCCCAGGCTCCTTCGAGAGGTCTATATAAGGTCTCCATTTCTTCACCGGAGGTACGTTGGTCTGAACCTCTGAAGCCACCTCTTTGTTATTCCTCGCCTGACTTGAGCGTCGGAGGGCCGTCGCTGGGACACCCCTCCCGGCTCGGTTTTGTTGCAGGTTCGCCGGAGCACTCGAGGATCCAGCAGGGAGCGCCACGTCCCCAGCGTCCTTTGACTTCTGATTCGGACAGGATCAAGACATGATTGGTAGATGTTCTTTATAGTTATTTATCTTGATTGGTACATGTTATTATCTAGTGATGCCTACCTTTTATTTAGTGTTTCAATATATTTTCATCTTCTTATATGGTTATTTATTTTCACCAATTAATCATGCTATATTACATGTTTGGTCAGGTGATTACATAGCATTAAAAGATGAGCAAAATGTTCAAAAAAACATAGCAAAGAAGTTGTACATGAAATTCAGGTGATATTGTGTTCTATTTTAAAACTTAGTTTATTTTACTAAAGGCATTTCAATATATCTTTTTGTTATTTTACAGGAAAATATAACTAATAGGTTATCGAGAGTGGACTCTAACAATTCAGCCAATTTATCACAAGATTTACATGGTAAGGAACCAATTGATAATGAGAAAAAAAGATAATAAGAAAGGACGGGGTGCGTCAAAGTTGAAAATGGTTAGTGGCCAAGACAAGTGCAATGAGCTAGAGCGCAATGAGTTTGCACAGCCGATTGGAGATAATTCAGTTAAGTACGCTTCGTTCCTAGGCTGCTTGATAAAAGAATTTGTGCCATATACATTAGACGGATGGAATGATATAGTTGAAGAGGTGAAAGATAGGATGTGGAGTTGTCTTCAGGTAATATATTTAATTACTCAATTTTTATTTCCATTTTTAATACAAAATATAGACATATTTTCATGATATTTAATATATATACAGCTGACTTATAAAGTTGAGGATTGGGAAAAGAAATCAATTTTTCAAAAGTTAGCTAAATTGTGGTGCGATAGAAAATCCAAATTACAAATACTTGTGCGCGAAGCTAATAAAAGTCGAGTGGCTTTACGAGATCTCAATATTTTGAAGTCTGAATTTATGGATCAAAATCAATGGGACTTGTTTGTAAAGAGGACTTTATCATCTACTTTTCAGGTAAGTATTTATTCACTCAGACCATGATTGGTATGTGAATGCATTACATTTATTATAGTTGCAACGGTTGGGCAAGAAACTACTAAGTTTTAATATATTAGACAGTTTGATTATGTGATTTTAACTAATCTTAGGAAAAGAATGCAAGATTTAGAGAAATGAGGGGAAAACAAGATCATATTCACACAATGAATCGGAGAGGTTATGCTCGTTTGACTAACATTATGGTAAATATTTTTAAATTTTATAATTTAAGAAATTGGTAATGAGTTATATATATATATATATATATATATATAGGAGTATGTTCTAACGATTTTGTATATATTTCTATATTTTAGGAAAAAAAATCCAGATACAAAAATTACTAGATCGCAAGTTTGGATTGAGGGTCATAAGAAAAAAAAATGGGGAGCCTAGTACTCAAACTGTTGGAGAGAAAATGGTAAGCATATCCACTAAACTGTTACTTGCTCCAAAACTACATGGATATAAACTGTTATTTGCTCCAAAACTGTTATTTTTCTAATACTTATGCATGATATGATGCATCCTTATTTTTGCACTTCATACTATTCTAATGGCCTTTCGATTGAAATTAGTTTTACTATTATATGGCCTGAAAAAAAATAATTCTTATTCCTAATTATATATTATTTTCCCCACACCTTTTTGGATTCAACTCATTTGCAGGTATTGAAATTCCAGTGTCCCATGTCATGGAACAAGGTATAAAACACTCCAAAGGTATCCTAACAGACTAGAGCAGTAGGGTTATATGTGCCACCATTGACCAATGATTTTTCATCAAGAAAGAAGGGTTAAAATATGGCTTCTTTCTTCTCATAAAATGATTTCAGATTGTTTTTTTTTTGCACTTTCCTGGAAGCATATTTACTGCACTTTCTGAAGTTGATCAGCTTTTTTTTTTACTGCACTTACTTGGAAGTTTTGTTCCCTTAAGTTTGAGAAATGAACAATTATATTACACTTTGGTCCTTACTATGTATTTGAGTATTACATTGAACTTACTTGGAGCTTTTTTAATTTATTGCACTTACTTGTATTTACTTGGAGTTTTTTTTTACTGGACTTACTTATTGCTCTTACTCGGTTCACTTATAAATTATCATTTTCTTTTTGCAGAAAGAAATAATGGAATGTCCTCCTGAATCTCAAAATACAACTAATATTGCTGATGATGCAATTAACATTGTGTTTGGCAAAGAAGTTCGGGGTAGAGTGCGCAGCATGGGCTTTGGAGTTACGCCATCGAAGGTTGGAGCTTCTGTGCAAACAAGTGGAATTGTTCAACAACTTCAAACTATAGTACAGAACGTTCAACAACAAATGGAAGATATGAGACAACAAAATCAACTAGAAATGCAAGAAATGAGGAACATGTTTTTACAAAGTATGAGGCAACAAAATCATCAAGAACAGGTTAGTAAGTAAATAGTATATATACAATAAGTTTGGTATATAAACTTAATTGTTTTCGAATTATCATGATGATATTACTTAACACAATTGTGTTGTTAAATTAGATTGCAAGTTGTGGCATTTGTAGTGGTGTTGGGAATGAATTTGGCAGCAACAGTGATATCAATATTGGTGCCAACAAAAGTGGTGATTTTGGTCATATTTCTAAGGTAATTAAAATTATGTATACCATAAGTTTGTTATAATTGCTAGACATGATTGAATTAATAACCTTGTATTGTTTATTTATAGTCAAATTTGAAGAATGTGAGTCATGGAGATATCCCTATTAATGCTAAATGTAAGCTGCTTCATTGGTGTGTTGATGAACTAGTTGTTGCTGGAGGTTGAATTGCATCCACAGATCCAAATACAAAAGTGCATCACGTCATTCTTGGTGGATCATGTTGGAAAGTTTGGGTTGACAAGGTTTTGGTAGAAAAAGTAGACCTAATTCGACCAACTGATGAAATGCAGTTTCTGGATGATGCAATAGGAAGTACGGTCGCATGGTTATCTAAATTTATAGTACTTGTCTGATTGATACATATTCTACTTGTTTGTGATGATTGGATTTTAATCGAAGTTTGTAATAGCTACTCTTGGATCTTAAAATTGTTTTTTGGTATAATGAAATGACTTTTATTAATTGTATGTGGATTGGATTTGTATTTAATTTATTGTGAAATGTTTATTGATTGTTTTAGCATAATGAAAGTATTTTATTTTATATTCATTAGACTATCCGCGGAGCGCATTGCGTGCTGCAGCAAATAGTATCCGAAGCACACAATGCACGTCGCGGAAATTACTATCCGCGGCATGCATTGCGTGTCGCGGATATTATTTTCCGCGGCATGCATTGCACGCTGCGGATATTATTTTTTATTTCATAGAAAATACAATCCACAGCGCGCAATACATGCTGCGGATAGTCTTTTCCACGGTGCACAATGCGCGCCGCGGATAGTATTTTCTGCAGCGTGCAATGCGCACCGCGAATAATATAGGACTTTCAACAGCTTTCAACTGCGTAGCATGCAATGTGCGCTGCGGAAAGTGAATTTGCACGCTGCGAAAAGTGATTTTTGTTGTAGTGAACATACAATTTCCAATCATATTCGGTCTTTTGGGCCATAACCATGAACACATCACACACATATTCAAAATATGCATTTTTCATAAATTTACTATCATTCTAACAACCCTTTATGAGCCGCAACTTCGCAGTGATATCGCTTGTTGATTTTTCAGCCGAGGTCAAGTAGCAATTCCCCTTGCGGGGTTAGGGGTAGCACCCCTACTCACAAAATTAATTTTGTGAGTGTTACATAGACCTTACAGTACCTAAAATCATTTAGATCACCGATTTGGCCGAGACCAACTCGTTTGCGAAAATTTTCTCTTAGTGGCTGAAACCTCCAAGTGACTATACACACTTGTTGTTTTGCCCCAAAGAGAAAAATACTCATAAAAATGTTAAAATTTAGTAAATCTATAGAAATTTACAGATCTGGAAATATCCAATAAAATGCAAATAAAACAAGTATATGCTTCGCACGTGGCTCTGATACCACTGTAGGAACTTTCGAGTCGCAAAAACTACTTTTTTACGTTGTGAAAAACCTCGAAGTTCTTGCCACGGATCCGTGCGAAGATAAAATTTACATATACTTAGTTTTCTCCTAGATCTACATGGTAGAGATTATACCTTTGTAGCGAAGCCCTTCTCTTATCCCGCTCGTCCAAAAGTTGCCGGATCTCGTAGAGTGTCAAGTGCACACTCCTCTATACGTATCCACACGGACAAGAGATGGAGAAAACCACTTAGAGTGTGCTAGAACTCTCAAGGGGTTTCAGCAATGGAGGATGAGGGAGAGGGAAGAAGAGAGGAGGAAGAAGAAGACTTGAATTCCAACTTGAATTCCAATCAATGTGTGGCCGGCCACTCTTGAGAGGTTTTAAACCTCCATGTAATACCAAGAGTTATGACTTTTGGTCTCCCTCAAGAGGTGGCACACACTTGATGTAGCCTTGATGATGTGGACCATCATCATTGGCTGACCCCATGCCAAGTCACAAATGATGTGGCATTTGGTCAAGTCAAACTTGACCCTTCATCTTCCCTCTCAAGTCAAGTCAAACTTGACCTCTTATCTCCCATGGTTGATCAAATCTAACCTTTGATTCAAGTCAACTTAATTTAATGAATCTCTATTCATTGATTTAAATTGACTCAATGAATCATAATCTAAATTAGATTCATTGGACACATGAATCAAATTGAGTCCAACTCAATTAGTCTAATTTGGATTACTCTTAATCCAATTTGGTTCATCATATGAACCTAATCCTCTTGGTACATCATATGAACCCAATCTCCATCTAATTTTCCTTTGTGTGTGACCCTATAGGTTCTTGTAACGTTGGCAATGCTCCTAAACTCATTTAGAAACATAAGTAATGAGCGGTATCTAGCAACACATCATTACTACCCAAGTTACAAGAATATTGAGATCTAACATTACCTTTGTGACTACTAATTGTGACTCTCACAATATATGATAATGTCCTTCTATCCTAGACATCTAGATTGATCAATTGAGGCATAGACCGTGTCATCCTCTAATCAATCTATATCTTGAACTCTAAGTAGACTCACTATAATCAAATGAGCTCAATATCTCATATTGACTCATTTGGGCATGGCCATGCACTTAGTGGTCTCACTCTATCAAGAATTATGATGTCACTCCCATCATATAGGAGGGATAGATCCCATCTACATCACTCACATCCCTCTGCATAATTTGTTACATACCCAGTAATCGCCTTTATAGTCCACCCAGTTACGGGTGACGTTTGACAAAGCCAAAGTATGCAACTCCTTATGTAGGGAACCATGGTGACTTCAGGTCCAAGGACTCATAGTCATACTAATAGTCAAATGAGAAAGTATATGACACTCATATAACGATCCATGATACTTTCTCATAGCGGGTCATTCAGTATACATTCTCCAATGCATACCCATGTGTCAACTTGATATCTCTATATCCATGACTTGTGAGATCAAGTCATCGAGTTGACCTACATGCTAGTCTCATCGCATTAACATTGTCCCTGAATGTCAATACTTGACTAGGAATGATTAAGAGTAGTTTTCTCTATATCATATCACTATCAATTCAACCAATCGATTGATATAGATAAGAACCTTCTACTCAAGGACGCTATTATACTTAGTTATTTGGCACCAATACAAGTAAGAATAATAACCATAAAGAAATATCTTTATAAGTATATAGGAATATGATACATCGAGTCCATACAACAATCATCATATGATTGGCTCTAGGGCTCTAACTAACATTTTCAGCAAGAGATAAATGAAATTAAAGATTTTAGGATCGGTGTTGCCGATAGAGGGAGGTGAATATCATCTCATCACTTTATTTTTTTGTGTACTTTTGTTCTTTTTATCAGAGTTGTTAGTATGCAGCGGAATAATAATAAACAAAACAACAATTAAGACATGTGGAATTTACTTGGTTTCCAACTCCCTAGGGTCAGTATGTCCAAGGTTTATGCACTCAAGCATGAGTCCACTAGTGGTCTCCTTTCCGGAAGCTTTCTGGAGGCATGAGTCCACTAGTACATTTATTTTTCCAAAAATAATTAAAGATTTTTCAAAGTTTCACAAAACTAATTTTTAAAAGAATTTTGAAAATATGTATACCCATCTTTTAATCAGAACTCACCCTCAACCTGATATGTTCTTAGGAAACCTTGTTAACCACAAGTAATATTTCCTATACGTCTTAGGATTTAATCCAAATTAAAAGTGCAACTAAAGTATTTTCAAAAGTTTTCAAAAATATTTTCAAAAGTTTTCAAAAATATTTTCAAAAGTTTTCAAAAATATTTTCAAGAGTTTTCAAAAGTACCTCCCCCTTAACTTAATACACGCTGGTTATTCTTGTTAACCACAAGAAAATCTACCTAAATATCTAGGGACTAGATTCTAGTATTGACCATTGGATATGGACTTCTAAATATTAGTCAATAATCAATATTTTTCAAGTATATAGATTTTCTAAAATTTATATATATATATATATATTAAATTACTATTTTTAAATAATTTTTAGAAATTTTTTTTATAGATTTTGAAAAAAATAAAATATTTTAAATTTAAAAGTCCTTGTCATCTCACTCATTCTAAATATTTCAACACAATCAATCATAATAGCCTTATAGGTTTTCTAAGGTGTATTGTTAGTTTTATTTGATTTAAAATTTAAGTTTGAATCTAAAGATTGATTGACCTTATATTAGATTTAGGTTTAATAGTTAGTCAATTAAATACATATTTCAAAAATTAGCTTCCATGCAGTGGCGAGACACAGGGGACTTCTTAGATATCAGAGCAATGACCATTTTTTAAGATAAAATCTTTTAATGAAATTATATATTTAATCAATTTGCTAAAAAAATCCTGTTCTAACTAGTCTAGGATGTAGTGAGGTAGCTTCGGTTAGTTCCGCTTAAGTAAATAGACCAAGAAGGCTACGCCTTACTCCACTTGACTACCTATACCAAGCTTTTCTAACGTACTATCATCTCGCCCCACCTTTGTACTAGGTTGGACAAGTATCAATCAAGTCTAAGTCCTTAACCATTCTGATGTGCATAGGTTATATATATTTTCAGACATTATTTGACACATATTTACTTATATTTCATGAATATAATCTATCTTTATTGCACCCTATTCTATTATTATATCATACTTCTATTATATTTGTTTGGAGATATGCTCTTTGCATGTTTTTATTGACATGATGCAAATTGTAGTAAAAATGGAGCAAAGGCATACATTGAAGTAACTTGTGAAGATCATCAATAGAGGTCATGCCAAGAGGCATGACCGTTTGCCCTCTCCCGAAGCAAAATGGGGCAGGTCATGCTTGTAGGCACAGTCGTGCCTCCCATCAAAGGCCAACCGAGGGATAACCGTGTGAAAGCTCACAGTTGTGCCCCCTTCCAGAGTCGAGCCATGGTCCGGTTGTGTCATATTTCCATAACCTAATCAAAGAAGGTCCATGCTTTTTGGCATGATCATGCCTCTCTATTCTGTGTGGCGTGGAGTCAAGGTTGTGTTGTGCAAAAATAGGGTTGTGTTGAATCTAAATAGACTGTAGAGTAATTTTAAAATGGCCAAAACTTTGTTCTAAGTTGGAATTACGGGATATTCTAGATACCAAATTGTAAATAACTTCAAGATCTACAACTTTTTTTTCAAATTCAACAAAGAGAAAACATATATAGCAGTGCTAAAAGGTATGGTCGTGCCTCCCATCCATGACCACGTCACACCCTCCACCTAGACTGCAGACCAAACTTTGAATCACCATAACTTTCGCTCAGTTGGAGCTACGACTCGATCCAAATATCAATATATAGATAATTTCAAGGGATACAACTTTGATTTAAGATGAAATATGAGAAGACTAGGTATAAGAGGTGAAAAACCTATTTTGGTGGAGCCCTATAAACCTAGTAGATCTGGATAGTTTGAAGGAGATATAAAGGGGTCAAGAAATTCATTCTTTGACTTATCTTGGGTTTGGGACTTCATCCCTCTATTGGTTGATCCTAGGAATATCGTACCGGTTCCAGTGTATAAAAATTTTGTACAAGTGTCGAACCTTTCCTAACAACCTATTGTGTTCTTTAGAAATTAAATTCAGAATCACAAACGGAACTTAACATTATTGATTCAAAATTTAACTTATCTGTTCTTTTAGGTTTAGGCTTGGAACGCAAACGGAACTTAACATTATTGATCCAAATCCACCCATGTTACAAATTCAATTAAATATTAATTTCAGAGATCGGCTTCCAGGTTAAACATGGAGAGGCACTAGGCCTTCTTGGATATGGAAGCAGCCACCACTTCCTAGACAAAGCCTTTCAATGAAATCTAATATTTAATTTCCTTATATAACCCTAGGTTTAACCAAAAAGAACAATCGAATCACAAATTCAAAAAACAAAAAAAAAACACAAACTCGAATCACAAATTCGAAACCTAGAATTATATGCCTCTTGTGTTTGGAATTCATACAAAGAAAACTAGTATGATGCGGAAGATAATTACTAGTTATAACTTTCTTTGTAAGCAACAACCTCTTGATCTTCTACCGTATTCCTCTTCTTATCTCGGATGTTGTGTGGGCAACGATCTACCGATATGAGAACCACCCAAACCCTTCTTCTTCCTCCTTGCAAGTTTCGGCCAAGCAACTCTTCCTTGAGATGATGAGTTTCGGCCACCACCACCAAGCTCCAAGGGAAGATGCCACCGGCTACCAAAGAAGAAGAGAAGAGGAGAAGAAAAGGAGCAAGGGCCGACCACCACCAAGGAAAAAGGGAGAAACTATAGAAGATAGGTTGTAAGGTGAGGCACCTCTACCCCCTCTTTTATATTCTTTGGTCTTGGCAAATAAAGAAATTTAATTATAATTAAAATTCTCTTATTCTCCTTGCCATTTGTTAATTAGGAAAATTTAACTAAACTTTTCTTTTAAGCCTTATCATGGTCGGCCACATCACAAGCTCCAAATAAGGCAAGTTTAAACACAAAATTAAAACTTCCTTATTTGTTTCCGAAAATTTTTAAAATAAAAATTTCTCTATTAATTTTCCCTTCATGGTTAATTATAAAAGAAAATTTTATAAATTAAAATATCTCTATTAAAACATGTGGATGATTTCCAAAAAGGAAAGTTATCTTTAAAATTAAAATCTTCCTCTCAATCTACAAATAAGGAAAGATATCAAATCTTTTCTTAATCTTTTGTAGAAACTATAATAGGAAAGATTTAATTTTAAAACTCTCTTTTAAATCATGAACATGGTTACAAAAAAGGAAAGTTTTATCAAAAAATTAAAATCTTCCTTTTAACTACAAATAAGGAAAGATATCAAATCTTTCACTTAATCCTTTTGTAGAAATTATAAAAGGAAATATTTAAATTTTAAACTCTCTTTTAAAACCATGGTATCCACATAAGAAAAGATTTTAAAAATAAAATACTTTTAAATTTCTTGTGGTCGGCCCACCTAGCTTGAGTTCAAGCTAAGGTCGGCCACACTTCATCCCATCCAAGCCTTTATGTGGCCGGCCCTTGCTTGGGCTCTAAGCATGGCCTGACCGGCCACCTAGGATGGGTAAGAAGATGGGTATGGGTGGGTACAACACTTTATAATTAAGAGGTTACGATAGGGACCGAGAGGAGGAATTGGTTTTGGTCTCCAGATGAAATTAAGCTTCCCGTGTTCGCCCCGAACACTCAACTTAATTTCATCAATAATAATTCATACCACTAAAGAATTATTATTGAACTACCGCACCAATCCCAAATTATATTTTGGGCTCCTTCTTATTATGAGTGTATTAGTCTCCCTGTGTTTAAGATATAAAATGTCCACTAATTAAATGAGCTACTGACTACTCAATTAATATCTAGCTCCAAGAGTAGTACCACTCAACTTCATTATCATGTCGGACTAAGTCCACCTGCAGGGTTTACATGACAATCCTTATGAGCTCCTCTTGGGGGCATCATCAGCCTAGATTTCTAGGACACAGTTTCCTTCTATAATCAACAACATACACTATAAATAATATTATTTCCCAACTTATCGGGTCTCTTGATTTATCGAACCAAATCTCACCCATTGATAAGTCAAAGAAATAAATACTAGATATATGTGTTTGTTATTATATCAGGATTAAGAGCATACACTTCCATAATAACAAAGGTCTTGTTCTTTTATTCAGTCAGTATAAAAAGAACTTATCTTTAATGGTCCTGCTCAATACACTCAGAGTGTACTAGTGTAATTTTATAGTTAAGATAAACTAATATCAAATTACACTATGACTATTCTAATGGTTTGTTCTTTCCATCTTAGTCGTGATCTACTGTTTATAATTTATAAGGAATTGATAACATGATCTTCTGCGTGTGACACCACACACCATATTTTCTACAATATAAATTAATTGAACAACTACACTTAGCATATAAATGTAGACATTTGACCAATGTGATTCTTTATTTCAAAATAAAATGTTTACAAAAGGCTAGGCTTTTAGTATACACTCTAACAATCTCCCACTTATACTAAAAGACTATGCTGTCATAAAAGTTGTCATACATCTTATTCTCATTCTTTCAACATGTCGATCGAAAGCTTTCGTCGGAAAGGCCTTAGTGAAAGGATTTGCCAGGTTATCTACTGATGTAATCTTGGCGACAACAACTTCTCCTCGCTTGACGATGTCTCGTATCAGGTGGTACTTGCGCTCTATGTGTTTACTTGCCTTATGGGCTCGTGGTTCCTTCGAGTTTGCTACTGCACCGCTATTATCACAATAAATTGTGATGATTTTGGGCAAACCAGGAATCACATCTAAGTCCATTAGGAAGTTCCTGAGCCACACAACTTCTTTAGCTGCCTCAGAGGCTGCCACATACTCAGCTTCCATGGTTGAGTCAGAAACACATTTCTGCTTAACACTCTTCCATGCAATGGCTCCACCTCCTAGAGTAAACACATAGCCTAATGTAGAATTACTATTGTTCCTATCTGATTGGAAGTCAGAATCCGTGTAACCCACAGGGAGCAAATCATCTGCTTGGTAAACTAGCATATAATCTCTAGTCCTTCTTAGGTACTTTAATATATGCTTTACAGCAGTCCAATGTCCTTATCCAGGGTTACTTTGATATCTACTAACCATGCCCACGACAAAATAGATATCCGGTCTCGTGCATAACATAGCATACATTAGGCTTCCTACAGCCGAAGCATAAAAAACTGCCTTCATATCTTTTATCTCCTTTGATGTCTTTGGAGACATCTCTTTAGATAAAGCTACTCCATATCTAAAAGGTAGAAAACCTTTCTTGGAGTCTTGCATGCTAAAACTAGCAAGGATTGTATCGATATATGAAGCTTGGGACAAGCACAACATCTTTTTCTTGCGATCCCTTATTACTTTGATCCCAAGAATATGTGCACATTCTCCTAAGTCCTTCATATCAAATTATTTGGACAATCATACCCTTACTTCCGACAACACCTTGATATTATTTCCAACTAACAAAATGTCATCTACGTATAGTACAAGAAATACCACCACGTTTTCATTACACTTCTTGTATACACAAGACTCATCCGGACACTGAATAAATCCATATGACTGGATTACTTCATTAAACAAGATGTTCCAAGACCTTGAAGCTTACTTCAGTCCATAAATAGACCGATTTAGCTTACACACTAGATGCTCTTTGCCTTTTTCAATGAACCCCTCTGGTTGCTTCATATGGATGTTCTCTTCAAGACTTCCGTTAAGGAAAGCTGTCTTGACATCCATTTGTCAAACCTCATAATCCATATGAGTGGCAATATATAAGAGTATCCGGATAGACTTAAGCATGTCTACTGGCGAAAAAGTTTCCTTATAATCAATTCCCTCTTTCTGAGTGTATCCTTTCGCAACAAGCCTTGCTTTGAAGGCTTCCACCTTCCCATCTGTCCCTCTTTTCCTGTTGTAGATCCACTTGTATCCAATGGATTTTACATCATTTGGTGGTTCCACAAGCTCCTAGACTTTATTAGAATACATAGATTCTATTTCAGAGTTCATCGCTTTTTGCCAAGATACTGCATCTTTATCTTGGAGTGCTTCATCATATGTCCGGGGATCAGGTTCATGTTTACCTGGGACCAAGTCCGACGACTCTCCCAAAAACATGAATCTCTCAGGTTGCCTCACAACCCTCCCACTATGACGAGACACTGTCTGTTGTTGTGTATCATTTGTGATACGTGTTAAAATTTCTTGTGATATTTCATCTTGTACTATTGGTACTAAAGTAGGCGTGTCCTCTCGTATTTCTTCTAGAACAATTTTACTCATGAGTTTGTGGTCCATTATATAATCTTCCTCTAAAAATCGAGCATTGGTGCTAACAAAAATCTTCTGATTTTTAGGATTAGAAAATAAATCACCTTTCATTCCTTTGGGATATCCTACAAATAGAAAAACTTCTGTTCGTGATTCCAACTTATCAGTGTCTCCCTTCAGCACATGTGCTGGACTACCCCAAATCTGAATGTGTCTTAGACTAGGCTTACGCCCATTCCACAATTCTGTGAGAGTAGAAGGTACTGATTTAGAAGGTACCAAGTTTAGAATGTGCGCTGCTGTTTCCAAGGCATATCCCTAAAATGAATTTGGTAATTCTGAATAACTCATCATCGATCTAACCATTTCCAAAAGAGTTCTATTCCTTCGCTCTACCACACCGTTCTATTGGGGTGTACCAGGTGCTGACAATTGGGATTGAATCCCAGCCTCTGAAAAGTAATTCCTAAACTCTCCAAAGAGGTATTCGCCACCACGATCAGACCGTAGTGTCTTGATACTTTTACCATGATGTTTCTCCACATCAGCCTTGTACTCTTTGAACTTATCAAAGCATTCAGACTTGCAGCACATTAGGTAAATGTATCCGTATCTCGAATAATCGTCTATAAAAGAGACAAAATATTCGTAACCACCTATTGCCTGGATAGACATAGGACCACACAAATCAGAATGAACCAGTTCTAACGCTTCTTTGGCTCTATACCCTTTGGCCTTAAAAGGCCTCTTGGTCATTTTACCTTCCAAGCAAGATTCGCAAGTTGGAAAGTTTTCCAACACTAATGAACCCAAGAGTCCATCAGCTATGAGTCTTTGAATCCTACTCAAGTTAATATGACCAAGTCTTAGATGCCAAAGATATGTTTGATTCATTTCTGAAGGTTCCTTTCTCTTATTAGAATTAGAAGATGTGTTATTAATTTCCATTTGTTACTTTGTGGGAGAAATTGGATTTAAAGTATACAAATTGCCTACTAATGTACCAGAACAGATAATCACCCTATTCTTCTTGATAACTACTTTGTCATCAAAAGAAACAGAATATCCATCCATAAATAATTTAGAAACTGAAATTAAATTCTTTCTAAAAGTTGGTACATAAACACAATTTCTCAAAACCAAACTTCTATTCCTATCAAATGATAAGTAGACGTCTCCCACTGCAATAGCCGCCATCTTTGTAGCATTGCCCATGTAGACAGTTATCTCTCCTTCATATAGTCGACGGGTTTCCTAGAACCCTGCAATGTATTGCAGACATGATTAGTGGCTCCTGTATCTACACACCAGGTGCTGGTAGATAACACCGCTAAACATGTTTCAACTACTAGAGAATAAGATATACCTTTATTATTCTGATTCCTACGAGAACAGTCTGCCTTCCAATGTCTAGTTTGCTTGCAGATGAAGCACTTGCCCTTTGGCTTCTTTATTCCAGCTTTAGGTTTAGTACCTAAAGATCTTTTCTTTGCTGAGCCAGCCTATTTCTTCTTCTTCTTGCCTTTCGACTTAGAAGTAGAAACATTTTCAGGAAAGTGAATATGAGAATTGTGACAAAATATACCTTCTGCTGCCTGTATTTTTGTCAGAAGTTCCGCTAACGTATACTCTCTTTTGTTCATGTTATAGTTTAGACGGAACTGCTCAAAACTTTTGGGTAGCGTTTGGAGAATTATATCGACCTGGGTTTCCCCATCAATTTCAGCTCCAAGAATCTGTATTTCGTTCAAATAAGCCATTATCTTGAGGATATGATCCCTTATGGGTGTCCCCTCTGACATGGTGGCTGTCATTAACTTTCTCATTGCCTCTTACCTAGCAGCTTGACTCTGGTGTCTGAAGAGTTCTTTGAGATGATTGTTCATTATGTCATAAGCAGTTGGTAAATACTGATGCTGATGTTGCAGCACATTTGACATTGAAGCCAAAATGTAACACCGCGCCATCTTATCTGCCTTTACCCATTTCTTATGAGCCTCAATCTCCTCTTGACTAGAATCACTATTAGGTACATTAGGGTAGACCTCTAACAGTACAAACTTATAGCCTTCAGCAGTTAGAACAATGTCCATATTTCTTTTCCAATCTATGTAATTGGGACCAGTAAGTTTGTTCTCTTTCAGTATAATGGTTAGTGGGTTGAAAGACATCCTAAGAATCACAAAATAAACTTTGATCAAGACTCTAAATTTATAATAATATTGATTCCTCAAACAATACTATCTAGATTTACCAACACCTCAAAACACCGTGAATTTTACATGCAACGATAGTGTGGACGTATACAAAATCAAACATTTGTAAGAGGAGGTTTTACCCATTAATTTTATTCCCGCCAAAGGGTTTATGTTGTCGCGCCCATCATGCTTCCTTTTCTGCTGCACCTCCGGTGCTCAATTAGTACCACGCCTCACAAGAATACGATCCGCGATAAAAATAAAATTTTACATTTATCGATCTTATATTCCATGAAGGAATGTACATGTAATCTAGATCGAACAAAAATGTAAAATCATAAAACTAATACAGCTCCTGCTGTATTTAATAATTACAATCATGCACATATATAAAATGCCCTCGACATGTTCGAGGGTCCAATCACACACAATTACAATAGGTCATAATAGTTGGAGCCTGCAACCAAAGAGTGAATCTATTTGCACATCCTACTATTATCCTGCCTAAATTTATGTATGAAAAGTGCATAATTAACTGAAAATCAAACATACAGAGGTAAAAACCTAGCTCTGATATCAATTGTTCATTGCTACTCAAAATACCATTCTAGTTCCCCTGTACAAAATTTGTACAAGTATAGAACTATCCTACCTACCCATGTGCTCTACTGAAGTTAAATTTGTATTGCAAACGATGTTTAACATTATTAATCCAAATTGTCCTTCAGAAGTTAAACTTGGATTGGAAATGATACTTAACATTTTTACTCGAAGTTTAACCGAAGTGATCTTCCTAAGTTAAACCATATTACAAAAGTTAATTAAATATGTAACGGCCACCCTCCTTACTACTACTCTGAGGGCGACCGCTACCTAACTACTAACTATACTAAGGTTGCTCAAACCAATAAAAGCACTACTTAAAATTTCCAGAAAGGAACTCTGACTGAATTTAAATTAACTTCCAACTAAACATGCAATGCACACGACACAAGTAAAGCATGGCATATTACTAAATTTAAACATTGTTAACTGTAACTGCATGCTAAGGACTTGTGTAGGAATTTTCAACTTAATAATAATCATAGGCATGCTACGGCTTCCATGAAAACCAAACCTTAATTCATATTCTAAGGGAACTAGCTTCCAGCAACTATATAAAAAAAAACAATGCTTCAACCATAACAAAAGCATTTAAGTAAGAAGCAATTCTAGCAACACAATTTGCACAAGTTTATGGCAGCTGATTAAGTTTGCAATCAAAAGTGGAGGCTAACATAATTTGCACAGGTTTAATCACGGCAACAGCAAACTGAAGGCTAAGAATAAACTAACATGCATGGCAGTATAGCACTCAAGCTACTTCATCACAACAGCTGATCAAAAATCAAATCCAGTAGCAAGTAACAAGAATTATTCCAACAAAATCCAAGTCTAGAAACAGTATTAAGAAGAAACCTTTCAGCTATACTAAAGAAACCCGGTCATAAGGAATAGACAAGTTAAATAGATTAATCTCTAGCAATACAAGAAATCAATTAAACTTTTTCTTGGTCCCAAGGCTTCACACTTCAACATCACACACTTCTTCATCACCACCACCATCCTGTCGCCTCCCTTTCATATCTTAGCTTTTCCTTTATCTGCAGTAGGAGGGAAAAAAAAGATCTATAAGCGAAAACACTTAGTAAGTACTAATCTATCTCACAAAACCCGCAATGCATAAATGTAATGCAAAAGTACTGAAACTGGAATACTAAAGTAATCTGCATGTACTCATGGTATACAGAAAATAAACTAGATACAAATCATACTCACTAACTAGCAGGATAACAAGAAATTAATACTATAAGCTTAGAATTTTAGCAACTAACTTTTTATTTATTCTAAGCATGTAACTTGTTTCATTTCTTATATTCTTGTGTTAGAAATTAGTCTTTTAATTCCTATCTTTCACTCACTTCTTCTTTCTTTCTTCTTTCTTAACTTTTCTTTTCTTTGGGCCCAGGCTTAGTACCATCTCATGCGCGTTCCCTAATAGGTTGGGGTTGCGAGCCACCAATCCTAAAAGAGCAGACCTCGGTCTACCAGGGCCAAGACCTCGGAAATGGTCACCTGGATTTGTTTAACGACAAGCTCTTGGATGTCGGGTACTAGCCTCTTGCTTTACTTACTTGTTATCTTTCTTATTCTGATATTAAAAATGCCTTGGCATTTAATTAAGCTTTTGGTGTACTTTTAATCCTAAACTACCTCCAAAAGAAAATGGTTTCATAAATTCTAAAACATGATAGTAGCATGGGAGGAAAACTAATTCCAGCAACCTAAATCATGGTAACTCGACTGAAATACACAGAAATAGCATGGCAACAGCATAGAATTTCTACACGGCAAGTTCTAAAGGAAACTTAGCATATTATTCTGCATATTACAGTAACTAGCATGCATATTCAAGAAGGAGCTTAGCATGTCAAATTCTAAAGGAAAGCTAACATAGAATGTCTCTTGGTGCAAGAAATTCCAAAAAACTGCTAATCCGAAACCATACAAATCTCAGAAGATGTTTATATGCAAACTCAGCAAGGGTCTATAACACAATTCTACATGCTCAATCACACTAAACAATTTATTAATCCTTCTTTGAAACCCACGGCAGTCATCCTAAACCCCTAAATTCCATCACTTTCAAAGCATGATTCGGAAACAAGGAAAGCCATTTATCCAAGGTTCACCGCCGAATTCATCCCACCAGGGAACTCACGGCAGATTCACATCAAGGGGAACTACAAATCCAAAAACAAGGAAACGAAATCCAAAGATTCGGAGCAACTCCTACCGCAGGTGAGTAGTACTTACTAGCTTTCTTGGACTTACAACCGGAGAAGAGGACTCTAGGGTTTCGACTAGCTTCAAATCTCGGCGTTCCTTTTGTGTCCGCGTGCTCCCTTCGACGAGAGAAGCTCGGGTCCAAGAAGACCTCACGGAAGTGTCCTTGTCCGACCGCCGGAGGTGAGGCCCGAGCTGTGGCTGCGTTTTCGCCCAAGAGGAAGTCGGTGCCGCGAGAGAGGAAGTGATCGCGCGATTAGGTCACGGGAATCATTCCCTTCTCCCCTTAACTTATCCCTTTTATAACCTAGGTCTAACTCTGCCCTTTACTATGACTTATATATATCCCGCTTCATACTTATTAACAAGCCACGCGTAGCCCAGTTGGTTGGCTGCGTCCGGTTAGGTCGGGTTCGGCTGGAGGTCTTGGGTTCGAGTCTTACCTTCAACGGTTTTTGTCAAAACTTCTTTCTTTCTGTAAACCTACTAAACGACCTCCAAAAATTATGTAAAATTACTCTAAAAATTTCTAAAAAACTCTAGAATATTTTAAAAGCATTTCCAATATTTTTATGGACTTTTAGAACTTAAAATGGGAAAATTTTGGGTCGTTACAATTCCCCATACCTTATAAAAAGTTCGTCCTCGAACTTAGAATAGCTCTGGATACTTTTGTCTCATGTTGTCCTCCCGCTCCCAAGTGGCTTCCTCGTGCTTCTGGTTCTGCCTGACGACCTTCACTAGTGGTACTTCTTTGTTTCTCAGTCTCTTAACTGCTCTGTCCACTATCTGTGTAGGTCTGCTCTCATAACTAAGATCCTCTTGGATCTGCACTGACTGAGGCTGAATCACTTGGCTCAAGTCACGGAGACACTTCTTTAGCATGGAGACATGAAATACATTGTATAGTGCTGACATGTCTTGTGGCATGTCCAACTTGTAAGCTACTTTCCCAATCCTCTCTATGATCAGGTAAGGTCCTACATAGCGAGGACTTAATTTGCTCTTCTTGCCAAATCTCATCACTCCCTTCATAGGAGCGACCTTGAGAAAAACCGAATCTCCTACTTGGAATTCCAATGGCCTACAACGTGTGTCAGCATAACTCTTCTGTCTGCTCTGGGCAGTCTCAATTCTCTGTCTGATTTTCTGGATTGCTTGAGTAGTCTCGTCTATCACCTCGGTCTGAATGCCCAACTCTGCTTCCATCTCTTTTCTCTCTCCTGCTTCTTGCCAGCATATGGGTGATCTGCATTTTCTGCCATAAAGTGCTTCATAAGGTGCCATTTTGATGGTGGCCTGATAGCTATTGTTGTAAGCGAATTCAGCTAAGCACAAATACTTGCACCAACTTCCTTTGAAATCTAGCGCACAAGCTCTGAGCATATCTTCTAAAATCTGATTCACTCGCTCTGTCTATCCATCAGTTTGTGGATGGAAAGCTGTGCTGAACTTGAGTTTGGTGCCTAGTGCATTCTGAACGCACTCCCAAAAGTGTGAGGTGAAGCGCCCATCTCTATCAGAAATGATAGATTTAGGAACTCCATGAAGTCTGACTACCTCTTTAACATATAGCTGGGCCAACTGCTCTATAGAGTGGGACACCTTGATGGCTAGGAAGTGAGCAGACTTGGTCAATCGGTCTACTATTACCCATATCGCATCATATCCATTGGTGGTTCTTGGAAGACCTGTTATGAAGTCCATGGATATATCTTCCCATTTTCATTCTGGTATTGGAAGAGGCTGAAGAACTCCTCCTGGTCTCTGGTGTTTTGCTTTGACTCTCTGGCATGTCAAGCAGGTACTGACATACTTAGCTACATCTCTTTTGAGTCCTGACCACCAAAACCTCTGCTTCACGTCTTGGTACATCTTGGAAGAACCAGGATGCATGGAATATGGTGTACTGTGAGCTTCCTCTAAGATCTTCTTCCTCAGTTCCTCATCATTGGGCACGCAAATGCGACTCCCCTGATAAAGAATTTCGCTATCTGTTACTCTAAACTCTGAGTTGTCTTCTTTCTGTATCCCCTGCTTGATCTTCTGGATGTCCGGATCTTCACTTTGCTTTCTCTGTATCTCCACAAGCAATGTAGACTCTAAGGTCAATGCAGAGAACTGTCCTTCGATAATTTCAAGTCCAAAATCTGACAACTCCTTCTGCAGTGGCAGGGCTAGTGATGGCAAGGACATCAGTGATGCACTAGATTTTCTGCTGAGTGCATCTGCCACTTTGTTAGCTTTGCCTGGGTGGTAGAGAATTTCACAGTCGTAATCTTTGACCAACTCCAGCCACCTACGTTGTCTCATGTTTAAGTCCTTCTGAGTGAAGAAGTACTTAAGACTCTGATGATCTGTGAAAATTCTACACTGAACTCCATACAAATAATGTCGCCAGAGTTTAAGTGCGAAAACCACAGCTGCCAGCTCAAGATCATGAGTAGGGTAGTTCTTCTCATAGTCTTTGAGTTGTCTGGAAGCATAAGCTATGACTTTTCCTTCTTGCATGAGTACAGCTCCTAAACCCATCTTGGAAGCATCACTGTAGATGTCGAAACTCTTGTCGCTCTGTGGAACAGTCAGAATGGGAGCACTGATCAATCTCTTCTTTAGCTCTTGGAAGCTCTGTTCACATTTATCTAACCATTCGAATTTCTTGTTCTTTCTGGTGAGGGCTGTTAGTGGAGAAGCTATCCTGGAAAAATCTTCCACGAACTTCCTGTAGTACCCTGCTAAACCAAAGAAGCTTCTGATCTCTCTAACATTCTTGGGTCTACTCCAGTTGTTGACCGCTTCCACTTTGGCTGGATCCACTTGAATGCCTTCTTTAGAAATTATGTGACCTAAAAACGCCACCTGATTTAACCAGAACTCGCACTTGGAGAATTTAGCATAAAGCTGCTTCTGCTGAAGGGTCTGTAGTACTATTCTCAAGTGCGTGTCATGCTCCTCTGGGGTCCGTGAATAGACCAGAATATCATCGATGAATACAATGACAAATTTGTCAAGATATTCTCTAAACACTCTGTTCATTAAGTCCATGAAGACCGCAGGTGCATTAGTCACTCCAAAAGGCATGACTATGAACTCGTAGTGTCCATATCTGGTCCTAAACGCCGTTCTGGGAATATCTCTTTCTTTCACCTTCAGCTGATGGTACCCAGAGCGCGGGTCTATCTTTGAGAACACTGTTGCTCCTCTTAATTGATCAAATAAATCATCGATCCTGGGGAGGGGGTACTTGTTCTTGATTGTCACTTGATTCAAAGCTCTGTAGTCTATGCACATCCGCATAGATCCATCTTTCTTCTTGACAAACAACACAGGAGCTCCCCAAGGTGAGTGACTGGGGTGAATGAAGCCTTTGTCAAGTAACTCCTGTAGTTGTTCTTGTAACTCCTTCATCTCTGCTGGAGGCATGTGATACGGAGCTTTTGAAATTGGACCGGTTCCAGGAACCAATTCAATCTCAAATTCCACCTCTCTATTGGGAGGTAGTCCAGGCAGTTCTTCTGGAAATACTTCTGGATACTCGCATACTACCCGGACCTCCTCCTGCTTGGGTCCCTTCTGCTCTGCTGCCTTTACTATGTATGCAAGAAAACCTGCACACCCTTTAGCTAACATCTGGTGTGCTGCTAGAGATGAGAGGAGCTTCTGGGTCTTCTTCCTTGGCACTCCTGTGAACTCAAAAGTTGGCTCGCCTTCTGGACTAAAAATTACTTTCTTTCTGCGGCAGTCCACTGAGGCACTGTACTTGCTGAGAAAATCCATACCAAAAATGATATCAAAATCCTGCATGGCGAGAACTATCAGATTTACATATAGTTCTCGGTCTGCAATTCTAACCAGTACAACTCGGAGCCACTGATTGGATTCCATGACTTCCCCAGAAAGTAGGGTTGTCAGAAACTTGGAGTTCATACTTTCTGTAGGCACCTGTAATCTGCTAGCAAAGGGTACTGATACGAAAGAATGGGTCGCCCCAGTATCAAATAGTACAGTAGCTAAATGCTGAAAAATAACTACTTGACCTGTTACAACCGTGGAGGCACTAGCAGCTTCTGCTTTGGTGAGGGAGAATACTCTGGCACCATCCAAGGCTGGAACTGGTGGAGCTTCTAACCTTCCTTGACTGATATAGGGTCCCTCCAATGCTGCTTCCATGTGGTGCAACTGTGCAGGCTGGCCTCCATATTGCAGTGGTTGTGGCTGAGGTGGTTTGAATTTGTTAGGACACTCTTTAGCCATGTGTCCCTCTTGACCACAGGAGTAGCATCCAGTCTTACCCAAAAGACAGGCTCCTGGATGTGTCCTCCCACATTTGGGACAGGGAGGGAACTTGCTCTGCTTGGTTGCCGGTCCTCCCCTCTGGCCACCTCCTGTGTTCCACTGCTTCCTTTTACCTTTGCCTTTCCAGTTCTGCTTACTTGACTGTGACTTCTGGCTTCCTGCTGTCTTGTCCTCTGTCTTCACTGGCTGATGTTGTGCTCGGTGTGCTTTGATGTTGTTCAGGTAATGTTCAGCAATTAGTGCTCTATTGATCAACTCTTCGCCAGTCTGGGGCCGGTGACCTCCACTGCTCACATTCAGTGCTATCTGTGGTCTCAGCATTCTGAGCATCAGCCTGACCCGCTCCTTCTCTGTACTCACTAGCTCTGGACAGAGACGAGCTAGTCTGTTGAACTTCTTGGCTGCTTCTTCCACTGACAAGTCACCTTGTTTGAACTCTATAAACTCCTCGTAGTGCTTGTTGGTAATCTGCAGGTGGAAGAATTCTTCATAGAACTCTGACTGAAAATCTGCCCAAGTCATCTGATCGGCTGCTCTCTTGGTCTTTATTCTCTCCCACCACATACGAGCATCTCCAGACAGGCAGAAAGAGGCGCACTTGACCTTCTCGACTTCTGGCCAGTCAAGAAGCTCCATAGTTCTCTCTAGTGTTTTAAACCAAGCCTGGGCATCCCAGGGCTCAGTCGTGCCTGAGAAGCTCTCTGGTTTCAGCTTCAGCCACTGTATAAGATAAGCATCTGGTCTCTGAGGTGCTGTGACGGCTCCCTGGGTAGCTGGTGGAGTCTCAATTACCACTGGAGCCTCTGTAGTGGCAGCTGGAGGAGGGGGAGGAACTGCTGGTTGATTTGCCATCAGATTGGCTATCACCTATTGCTGCTCTGCTACTTGTCTCTGAAGCTGAGCAACCACTTCAGAAAGGTTGGGCTCAGTTGTCCCAGGCACTTCGTTCCCTTGAGTTGGTTCCTCAGTGTGAGTAGCACGGGGATGTCCTCTTCTTGCCATCTATTTATCCAAGGTAAAGGCTTGATATCTTACTTTAACCCTTCTAATCATACTTAAAATATGAATAAGGAAAAGGGAAACTAAATCTTTTATCTTACTTTAGTACTCAAAAAGGAAAGTACTTTATACTGCAGTAAAAATAAGGAAAGCAGAAATAAGAAAGGGGTTTAAATACTTTCTTACTTGGAGACGGCGAGGATGATGCTGATGAGTGTGTGATGCTGAAGAATGGGAACTGCTCTGATACCAACTGTAACGGCCACCCTCCTTACTACTACTCTGAGGGCGACCGCTACCTAACTACTAACTATACTAAGGTTGCTCAAACCAATAAAAGCACTACTTAAAATTTCCGGAAAGGAACTCTGACTGAATTTAAATTAACTTCCTATTAAACATGCAATGCACACGACACAAGTAAAGCATGGCATATTACTAAATTTAAACATTGTTAACTGTAACTGCATGCTAAGGACTTGTGTAGGAATTTTCAACTTAATAATAATCATAGGCATGCTACGGCTTCCATGAAAACCAAACCTTAATTCATATTCTAAGGGAACTAGCTTCCAGCAACTATATAAAAAAAAACAATGCTTCAACCATAACAAAAGCATTGAAGTAAGAAGCAATTCTAGCAACATAATTTGCACAAGTTTATGGCAGCTGATTAAGTTTGCAATCAAAACTGGAGGCTAACATAATTTGCACAGGTTTAATCACGGCAACAGCAAACTGAAGGCTAAGAATAAACTAACATGCATGGCAGTATAGCACTCAAGCTACTTCATCACAACAGCTGATCAAAAATCAAATCCAGTAGCAAGTAACAAGAATTATTCCAATAAAATCCAAGTCTAGAAACAGTATTAAGAAGAAACCTTTCAGCTATACTAAAGAAACCCGGTCATAAGGAATAGACAAGTTAAATAGATTAATCTCTAGCAATACAAGAAATCAATTAAACTTTTTCTTGGTCCCAAGGCTTCACACTTCAACATCACACACTTCTTCATCACCACCACCATCCTGTCGCCTCCCTTTCATATCTTAGCTTTTCCTTTATCTGCAATAGGAGGGAAAAAAAAGATCTATAAGTGAAAACGCTTAGTAAGTACTAATCTATCTCACAAAACCCGCAATGCATAAATGTAATGCAAAAGTACTGAAACTGGAATACTAAAGTAATCTGCATGTACTCATGGTATACAGAAAATAAACTGGATACAAATCATACTCACTAACTAGCAGGATAACAAGAAATTAATACTATAAGCTTAGAATTTCAGCAACTAACTTTTTATTTATTCTAAGCATGTAACTTGTTTCATTTCTTATATTCTTGTGTTAGAAATTAGTCTTGTAATTCCTATCTTTCACTCACTTCTTCTTTCTTTCTTCTTTCTTAACTTTTCTTTCTTAACTTTTCTTTTCTTTGGGCCCAGGCTTAGTACCATCTCATGCGCGTTCCCTAATAGGTTGGGGTTGCGAGCCACCAATCCTAAAAGAGCAGACCTCGGTCTACCAGGGCCAAGACCTCGGAAATGGTCACCTGGATTTGTTTAACGACAAGCTCTTGGATGTCGGGTACTAGCCTCTTGCTTTACTTACTTGTTATCTTTCTTATTCTGATATTAAAAATGCCTTGGCATTTAATTAAGCTTTTGGTGTACTTTTAATCCTAAACTACCTCCAAAAGAAAATGGTTTCATAAATTCTAAAACATGATAGTAGCATGGGAGGAAAACTAATTCCAGCAACCTAAATCATGGTAACTCGGCTGAAATACACAGAAATAGCATGGCAACAGCATAGAATTTCTACACGGCAAGTTCTAAAGGAAACTTAGCATATTATTCTGCATATTACAGTAACTAGCATGCATATTCAAGAAGGAGCTTAGCATGTCAAATTCTAAAGGAAAGCTAACATAGAATGTCTCTTGGTGCAAGAAATTCCAAAAACCTGCTAATCCGAAACCATACAAATCTCAGAAGATGTTTATATGCAAACTCAGCAAGGGTCTATAACACAATTCTACATGCTCAATCACACTAAACAATTTATTAATCCTTCTTTGAAACCCACGGCAGTCATCCTAAACCCCTAAATTCCATCACTTTCAAAGCATGATTCGGAAACAAGGAAAGCCACTTATCCAAGGTTCACCGCCGAATTCATCCCACCAGGGAACTCACGGCAGATTCATATCAAGGGGAACTACAAATCCAAAAACAAGGAAACGAAATCCAAAGATTCGGAGCAACTCTTACCGCAGGTGAGTAGTACTTACTAGCTTTCTTGGACTTACAACCGGAGAAGAGGACTCTAGGGTTTCGACTAGCTTCAAATCTCGGCGTTCCTTTTGTGTCCGCGTGCTCCCTTCGACGAGAGAAGCTCGGGTCCAAGAAGACCTCACGGAAGTGTCCTTGTCCGACCGCCGGAGGTGAGGCCTGAGCTGTGGCGGCGTTTTCACCCAAGAGGAAGTCGGCGCCGCGTGAGAGGAAGGGATCGCGCGATTAGGTCACGGGAATCATTCCCTTCTCCCCTTAACTTATCCCTTTTATAACCTAGGTCTAACTCTGCCCTTTACTATGACTTATATATATCCCGCTTCATACTTATTAACAAGCCACGCGTAGCCCAGTTGGTTGGCTACGTCCGGTTAGGTGGGGTTCGGCTGGAGGTCTTGGGTTCGAGTCTTACCTTCAACGGTTTTTGTCAAAACTTCTTTCTTTCTGTAAACCTACTAAACGACCTCCAAAAAGTACGTAAAAATACTCTGAAAATTTCTAAAAAACTCTAGAATATTTTAAAAGCATTTTCAATATTTTTATGGACTTTTAGAACTTGAAATGGGAAAATTTTGGGTCGTTACAAAATATCTATTTTAAAGATCAGCTTCCAGGTTAAACATGGCGAGGCACTAGGCCTTCTTGGGTATGGGATCATCCACCACTTCCTAGACAAAGCCTTTCAAAGAAATCAGATATTTAACTTCTTACAGTAAACTAGGTTTAACTACAGAAACCTCAATAGAAGCACAATATCGAAACATGAAATTGAAAAATAAAATCGATAACAAAATGATAACCTAAAATCGATAGCCTCTTGTGTTGGTATTTCAGAATCTATACAAAGAAAACTAACTAATTAATTTGAAGTGAAAACCATTAATTAGTTATACCTTTCTTTGTAGCTAAAAGACCTCTTGATCTTCTGTTGTATTCCTTTCCTTCTCTTGGACGTCGTGTGGGCGACGATCTACCTAGATAACTCCATCCGAACCACTTCTTTGCCTCCAAGAAACTCGAGCCACCAAGGGATGCCAAAATAGGAAACTTCCTTTCTCTTCTTCTTCTCTTCCAAGTATCCGGCCACCAAAGAAAAGGAACTTCTTGATATGCCACCGGCCTTGAGAGAAAGAAACAAGGAGAAAGGGAAGAAGCAAGGGCCGTCCACACAAGGATCAAGAGAGGAGACTAAGGTTATGTTATCATGAAGGCTCCCTCTCCCTCTCTTTTATAATCCTTGCTCAAGGCAAAAAAGGAAAGTTTTAAAACAAAATTAAAACTTCCTTTTAATCCTTGCTAATGACTAAAAAGTAAAGTTTTAAAACAAAAAAAAAAATTAAAACTTCCTCTTAAACAATACATGGTCGGCCACACAAAAGCAAAAAGGAAAGATTTAAAACAATTAAAATCTCTCTCGTTTTAAATTTCCTATTGTACATGGCAATAAAGGAAAGTTTTAAAAATTAATCTCTCTCTTTTAAAACATGTAGACAACTACAAAAAAGGAAAGATTAATTAAAACTTCTCTTTTTAAATCATGGTTACAAAAAGGAAAGTTTTATCAAAAATTAAAATCTCTCTTTTAAACATTATAGATAACTACAAATAAGGAAAGAGTTTAACAAAATTAAAATCTCTCTTTAATCTTTTGTAGAAAGTTATAAAAGGAAAGATTTTAAAATTTTAAAACTCTCTTTTAAAACCATGAGGATGACTATAAAAGGAAATTAAAATCATTCTTTTAACCATTGTAGATAACTACAAAAAAGGAAAGATTTTAACAAAATAAAATTTCTCTTTTAACCATTGTAAATAACTACAAATAAGGAAAGATTTTAACAAAATAAAATCTCTCTTTTAACCATTGTAGATAACTACAAATAAGGAAAGATTTTAATAAAATTTTGTTTTAAAAATAAAACTTCCTTTTCCTTTTCTAGTGGTCGACCCCTAGCTTGGGCACCAAGCTTGGCCAGCCCCCTTGCACCAAGCAAGGATGTGGCTGACCCATTACTTGGGTAGGAAGTGGACTTTATGGATACAAGGATTTATAGAAGCTACAACAGGGACCGAGAGGAGAAATTAGTTTTGGTCTCCCGATGAGCTTGAGCTTCCTGTGTTCGCCCCAAACACCCAACTCAAGTTCATCAATAATAACTCATACCACTAAAGAGTTATTATTGCACTACCGCACCAATCCCAAATTATATTATGGGCTCCTTCTTATTATGAGTGCATTAATCTCCCTGTATTTAAGATATCGAATGTCCACTAATTAAATGAGTTACTCACAACTCACTTAATTAATATCTAGCTCCAAGAGTAGTACCACTCAACTTCATTGTCATGCTGGAATAAGTCCACCTGCAGGGTTTACATGACAATCCTTATGAGCTCCTCAAGGGGACATCATCAACCTAGATTACTAGGACACAGTTTCCTCCTATAATCAACAACATACTATATAAATAAAATTATTTCTCAACTTATCGGGTCTATTGATTTAATGAACTAAATCTCACTCATTGATAAATTAAAGAAATAAATACTAAGTATACGTGTGTGTTATTATATCAGGATTAAGAGTCTCAAATGGTCCTGCTCAACACACACATAGTGTACTAGTGTAATTTTATAGTTAAGATAAACTAATACCAAATTACACTACAACCACTCCAATGGTTTGTCTCATTCCATCTTGGTTGTGAGCTACTATTTATAATTTATAAGGAACTGATAACATGATCTTCTATGTCACACCAAACACCATGTTATCTACAATATAAATTAAATAGACAATTGTATTTAACATAAATACAGACATTTGACCAATGTGATTCTTATTTCAAAATTAATGTTCATACAAAAAGCTAGGCTTTTAGTATACATCCCAACAAATAACACATCTTTTAATTCTAATAAGAGAAAGCAACCTTCGAAAATAAACCAAACATATCTTTGGCATCTAAGGCTTGGTCATATTAACTTGAGTAGGATTCAAAGGCTAATAGCCGATGGACCTTTGGGTTCATTGGTGGTGGAAACTTTTCCAACCTGCGAATCTTGCTTGGAAAGAAAAATGACCAAGAGACCTTTTAAAGCCAAGGGGTATAGAGCCAAAGATGTGTTGGAATTGGTTCATTCTGATTTGTGTGGACCTATGACTATCCATGCAAGAGGTGGTTTCGAATATTTTGTCTCTTTTATAGATGACTATTCGAGATACGGGTACATTTACTTGATGAGCCGCAAGTCTGAGTGCTTTGATAAGTTCAAAGAATACAAGGCTGATGTGGAGAAATGTCATGATAAAGGTATCAAGACACTACGGTCTAATCATGGTGGCGAGTATCTCTTAGGAGAGTTTAGGAGTTACTTATCAGAGGCCGGGATTCAATCCCAACTGTCTGCACCTGGTACACCCCAACAGAATGGTGTGGCAGAACAAAGGAATAGGACTCTTATGGAAATGATTAGATCAATGATGAGTTATTCAGAATTACCAAATTCATTTTGGGGATATGCTCTGGAAATGGCAGTGTACATTCTGAACTTGGTACCTTCTAAGTCAGTAACCTCTACTCCCACAGAATTGTGGAATGGGTGTAAACCTAGTCTGAAACATATTCAGATTTTGGGTAGTCCAGCACATGTGCTGAAGGGAGACGCTGATAAGTTGGAATCACGTACAGAAATTCGCTTGTTTGTGGATTTTCCTAAAGGAACGAAAGGATGTTTATTTTATAGCCATAAAGATCAGAAGGTCATTGTTAGCACCAATGCCCGATTTTTAGAAGAGGACTATGTAATGAACCACAAGCACATGAGTAAAATTGTTCTTGAGGAAATAAGAGAAGACACGTCTACTTTAGTACCAACGGTACAAGATGAGATACCACAAGAAATTATAACATGTATCACAAATGATGTATAATTACAAGTAGTGTCTCGTCATAGTAGGAGGGGTTGTTAGGCAATTTGATAGATTCATGGTTTTGGGAGAATCTTCGGACTTGATCCCTGGTGAACATGAACCTGATCCCTGGACATATGATGAAGCACTCCAAGATAAAGATACAACATCTTGGCAATGTGCAATGAACTCTGAAATAGAATCTATGTACTCTAATCAGGTCTGGGAGCTTGTAGAACCACCAAATGGTGTAAAAGTCATTGGATGTAAATGGGTCTACAAAAGGAAAAGTGGGATAGATGGGAAGGTGGAAACCTTTAAAGCAAGGCTTGTTGCAAATGGATATACTCAGAAAGAGGGAATCGATTATGAGAAAACCTTTTCGCTGGTAATCATGCTTAAGTCTATTCGGATTCTTTTATCTATTGCCGCTCATATGGATTATGAGATTTGACAAATGGATGTCAAAACAGCTTTTCTTAATGGAAGTCTTGAAGAAAATATTTATATGATGCAACCAGAGGAATTCATTGTGAAGGGTAAAGAACATCTTGTATGTAAGCTCAATTAGTCTATCTATAGACTGAAGCAAGCTTCAAGATCTTGGAACATTTGATTTAATGAAATGATTCAGTCTTATGGATTTATTCAGTGTCTGGATGAGTCTTGTGTATACAAGAAGAGTGATGAAAACGTGATGGTATTTCTTGTACTATACGTAGATGACATTTTACTCATTGGCAACAATGTCAAAGTGTTGTCAGACGTATGAGTATGGTTGTCCAAGCAGTTTGATATGAAGGATTTGGGAGAATGTGGACATATTCTTGGGATCAAAGTAATAAGGGATTGCAAGAAAAGAATGTTGTGCTTATCCCAAGCTTCATACATCGATACTATTCTAGCTTATTTTAGCATGCAAAACTCCAAGAAAGGTTTTCTACCTTTTCAGCATAGAATACCTTTATCTAAAGAGATGTGTCCTAAGACATCAAAGGAGATAGAGGATATGAAGGCAGTTCCTTATTCTTCGGCTGTAGGAAGCCTAATGTATGCAATGCTATGTACGAGATCGGATATCTGTTTTGTCGTGGGCATGGTTAGCAGATATCAAAGTAACCCAGGACAAGGACATTGGACTGTTGTAAAGCATATATTGAAGTACCTGAAAAGGACTAGAGATCATATGCTAGTTTACTAGGCAGATGATTTACTCCCTATGAGTTACACGGATTCGGACTTCCAATCAGATAGGGACAATAGTAAGTCAACCTTAGGGTATGTGTTTACTTTGGGAGGTGGAGCCATAGCATGGAGGAGTGTTAAGCAGAAATGCATTTCGGACTCCACCATGGGAGCTGAGTATGTGGTAGCCTCTGAGGCAGCCAAAGAAGCTGTATGGATCAGAAACTTCTTGATGGACTTAGATGTGATTCCTGGTTTGCCCAAAATTATCATGATTTATTGTGATAATAGTGGTGCAGAAGAAAACTTGAAGGAACCACGAGCCCACAAGGTAAGTAAACACATTAAGAGCAAGTACCACATGATACGAGACATCGTAAAGTGAGGAGAAGTTGTTGTCGCCAAGATTGCATCAGAAGATAACCTGCCAGATCCTTTCACTAAGGCCCTTCCAACGAGAGCTTTTGATGGGCATGTTGAGGGGATGGGGATCAGATGTATGGCAGCATATTCTTTTAGTATAATGAGAGATTGTTAGAATGTATACTAAAAGCCTAGCTTTTTGTATAAACATTTATTTTGAAATGAGAATCACATTGGTCAAATGTCTGCATTTAGTTAAATGTAGTTGTCCATTTAATTTATATTGTAGATAATATGGTGTGTGGTGTCACACAGAAGATCATGTTATCAGTTCTTTATAAATTATAAATAGTAGCTCACAACCAAGATGGATTGGGGCAAACCATTGGAATGGTTGTAGTGTAATTTGGTATTAATTTATCTTGACTATAAAATTATACTAGTACACTATGTGTGTATTGAGTAAGACCATTTGAGGTTGTTCTTTTTATACTGACTACATAAAAGAACACAACATCTGTTATTATGGATGTACGTACTCTTAATCCCAATATAATAACAATCACATATACTTAGTATTTATTTCTTTAATTTATCAATGGATGAGATTTATTCGTTAAATTAATAGGCCCAATAAGTTGGGAAATAATATTATTTATATAGTGTGTTGTTGATTATAGAAGGAAACTATATCCTATTTTTTAGGATGATGATGTCCCATTGAGGAGCTCATAAGGATTGTCATGTAAACCTTGCAGGTGGACTTAGTTCCGACATGACAATGAAGTTGAGTGGTACTACTCTTGGATCTAGATATTAATTAAGTGAGTTGTCAGTAACTCATTTAATTAATGGGCATTTGATATCTTAAACACAGGGAAATTAATGCACTCATGATAAGAAGGAGCCCATAATGTAATATGAGATTGGTGCGGTAGTTCAATAATAACTCTTTAGTGGTATGAGTTATTATTGATGAACTTGAGTTGGGTGTTCGGGTCGAACACAGGAAGCTCAAGCTCATCAGAAGGCCAAAACTAATTCCTCCTCTCGATCCCTGCTGTAGCCTCTATAAAGCCTCACATTCACCCGTTTTGATTTTCCTTCCTACCCAAGTGAGGGGCCGGCCACATCCTTGCTTGGTGTCCAAGCAAGGGGCCGGCCAAACCTTTCTAGGTGCCCAAGATGTGGACCGACCAAGCCATGCTTGGTGCCCAAGCATGGGACCGACCATAATAGAAGAGAAAAGGAAGTTTTTATTTAAAACAAAATTTTGTTAAAATCTTTCCTTTTATATCTTTCTATAAAGGAATTAAAAGAAAGATTTTAATTTTGTTAAAATATTTCTTTTTTTATAGATATCTATAATGGTTTTAAAAATATTTTAATTTTGTTAAAATCTTTCCTTTTTTGTAACCAACCATTATAGGAATAAAATGAAGATTTTGTTTAAAACAAAGTTTTGTTATAATCTTTCCTTTTATAGCTATTTGCATTGGTTTAAAAGAGATATTTTAATATTTCCTTTTTTATAACCATCCACAATAGCAAATAAAAGGAAAATTTTATTTAAAACTTTCCTTTTTAGCCGCTAGCAAAGATTATAAAAGAGGAGGAGGTGCTCCCTAAAAACATAGCCTAAGCTCTCTCTCTTTTATTCTCTTGTGTGGCCGGCCCTCTTCTATTGTTTTTCTTTCTCTTGAGGCCGATGGCACCTTGCTTCAATCTTTGTGGCCGGTGGTGCTTGGAGGAGAGGAAGAAAAGGTTCGGGTTCTTTATCTTGGTAGATCGTCGCCCACACGATGTCTAAGAGGAGGAGAGGAATACAGCAGAAGATCAAGAGGTCTTTGTCTAGGAAAAAATGTACAACTAGTTCTTTATTCCGCAGCGAAACTAGTTTAGTTTTTCTTTGTATGGATCCTAAAATACCAACACAAGAGGCTATCGATTTTGTGCTTCAATTGAGTTCTCTGTAGTTAAATCTAGGGTTTACTGTAAGGAGTTTAAATATTCAATTTCTTTGAAAGACTTTATCTAGGAAGTGGTGGATGATCCCATAACCAAGAAGGCCGAGTACCTCGCCAACGACCTGGAAGTTCATCTTTGAAATAGATATTTAATCAACTTATGTAATATGGTTTAACTTCTGAAGAACATATGAGTTGAACTTGGATTAATAATATTAAGTTTCATTTGTAATCCAAGTTTAACTTTGTAGAACACATGGGTTGCTAGGAAAAGTTCTGTGCTTGTACAAATTTTTGTACAGGGGAAACAGAACGAAATTCCAAATAGCACCCAACAGCTAACACATTCGCTCAGTTACAAGGGAGAAGTAACATAGCCGACCGTCGGGCTACATCGGTCCGATCGGAAGCTAAGGAGTGTCATAAGCCTATCGAGTGAAAGTTTCATTGACAATTTGTCCAGTCAGTCGGACTTGCAGCCTCCTTCGACTAGACTTAAGGGGGAGGCATGTGATGTGACGATAAGGAGGGGCCCACCCTGCACGAGTTAGTTGGTATGATGGAGGTCAAAGTTAAGGCGGTCAACATTCAGGTATCATATGGCCAAATTCTAGAATATTTTATCATGAATATTTTAGCAAGATAAGGCTTGATAAAGGCGGCAGGATAAAGGCTTGATGTGTGTGTAGTGGAAGGTAGACATGCTCTGATACCAAACTGTAACACCCATAGGGTCCTTAGCAAAATTCTAGAATATTTTATCATGAATAAAGAAAAAAATATATATGCTTTAGTTAAATTTTGCTCCTAGCCGAACACTTAAACAAATAAAATAAAAATAAAAATATATAAGGTCTAGGACTTGAACTCTAGATCTCTCATTAGATGTCTGAATAAGATAACTACTAGACCAAGAGAAATTATTGTTAGAAAAGAGAGGGAAACCATAATTAAATGTAAGAAGAAAAGGCTCTTCTCTTAGAAGGAGAAGTGAGAGTTGTCTTCTTCCTCTCTAATGAAGAGATGCTCTAGAATATTCTTTTCTTACTCACCAAGAAGGGATGTATCTAGACTTTTCTCTTAATTATGAAGAGAGTAAAAGAAAGGAGGAAGAAAAATATATTTTTCCTTCCTCCTCTCATGATGAATAAAAGGAGGAAATTAAAATGAGTTGGCATTTTTCCTCATTCACCTTCCTACTCCCTCCTCCTCCACCGTGACCTCTTCTTCACCATTTCCTCTTCTTGCCGAGACCAAGGAGCAAGGAAGCTTCCCCTCTCTAGGAAGGATCCACAACAAAGGTTAAATCTCTAAGGAAAACAAGCGCAAGGAAGTGAGTATCCCCTCACTGCAGTACAAGTAGCTTCGGTTTAAAATGTTTTTCGAAACTCTAAAAATTTTCTTGCAAGAATGTGGTCAAGATAAAGAATAGGTAGTCACTTAGGGTTAAAAAGTGATGAGAGATGCTTCATGTTATAGAAAAAGAAAAAGAGAAATTTATAGCCTTATTGCATGTTTCGGCCAAGGATGGAAGAGAGGACCTAGAACAAGTTTTCTTTGATCACATGCTTAATTTTTCTACTCTATGATATATGAATTTCACATGTTGTTAGTTAAGTCTTCATTCTTCATGTTGTGAAAAAAAAAATATAGATACCTATCTATATGGTTCGGCCAAAATTGATTATAAGGTCTTAGGTCAAGAAATTTAGATAGAAACCATACTAGTTGTACCTCTTTGTGATGTATGAATTTTTACATGTTTATAACCAAGGTTTTTATGCTTCTTATGGAATAAAATGGTATGAAACCCTACTGATATGTTTGTCCAAATTGAAATAAATGGGTTAGGGTTAAAGTTTTGAACTCAAATATGCTTAGATCATGAAGTACAATACCTTGTATGCACTTAGATTAAATGGGCTTGTTATATGTTTAAGTTTTATGCTTCTTATGGAATAAAAAGACATGAAACCCTACTGATATGTTTCGGCCAAATGGAAATAAATGGGTTAGGGTTAGAGTTTTGAACTCAAATAGGCTTATTCATGAAGTATAGTGCCTTGTAGGTACTTGTACAATGCTCTATAGGTACTTAGATTAAATGTGCATGTTACATGTTTAAGTCTTATGCTTCTTATGGAATAAAAATACATGAAACCATACTGATATGTTTCGGCCAAATGGAAATAAATGGGTTAGGGTTAGAGTTTTGAACTCAAATAGGCTTATTCATGAAGTATAGTGCCTTGTAGGTACTTGTACAATGCTCTATAGGTACTTAGACTAAATGTGCATGTTACATGTTTAAGTCTTATGCTTCTTATGGAATAAAATGATATGAAACCCTACTGATATGTTTCAGCCAAATTGAAATAAATGGGTTAGGGTTAGAGTTTTGAACTCAAACATGCTTATTCATGAAGTATAATGCCTTGTATGTTCTTAGATCAAGTTTACATGTTATGTGGATAAGTTCTATGCTTCATATGGAACCAAATGATATACGAACCCTACTGATATGTTTCGGCCAAATTGAAATAAATGGGTTAGGGTTAGAGTTTTGAACTCAAACATGCTTATTCATGAAGTATAATGCCTTGTATGTGCTTAGATCAAGTTTACATGTTATGTGGATAAGTTCTATGCTTCATATGGAACCAAATGATATAAGAACCCTACTGATATGTTTCGGCCAAATTGAGATAAATGGGTTAAGGTTAGAGTTTTGAACTCAAACATGCTTATTCATGAAGTATAATGTCTTGTATGTGCTTAGATCAAGTTTACATGTTATGTGGATAAGTTCTATGCTTCATATGGAATGAAATGAGGTTGAAACCTACTGATATGGTTCGGCCAAGATAGATTAATTGGGTTAGGAAAGAGTTTAAACCTAACCAAACATGCTTATGCATTTTCATGATATGTAGCCTTTGATATATAAGTAGATTAAGCTTTCATGCTTTATGATGTGATGAAAATATGCTTTACGATATGTTGCATTTCTATGTCTTATGATAAGATGTGCCATGTTTATGATATGATATGATAGACTTATGACATGATAGGCTATGGTCATGATATGATATGCTAGACTCATGATATGATATGCCATGTTCATGATATGTTATGCCAAGTTCATGAGATGATATGCCAAGTTTGATGATAAGAAAATAACATGTTATACTTTATGTTATGATAAGAACATGTTATATAATGCATGTGTGAATGACTTATGTAAGAAGAAAAGCCTAAAGAGTTGCTTCCCTTAAGTTGGGACCAAGAGCATTCTTCATGTTATGAAAAAGAGTTGCTTCCCTTAAGTTGGGACCAAGAGCACTCTTCATGTTATGAAAAAGAGTTGCTTCCCTTAAGTTGGGATCAAGAGCACTCTTCATGCTATGGTAAAGAGATGCTTCCCTTAAGTTGGGGATCAAGAGCTCTCTTCATGATATGACAAGAATTATGACATGTATGATATGATGAGATATGATATGCATGATATTTTACTTTATATGGCTTGTACCAAGGGTGGGCTCCATAAGCGCCCCGGGGTCGACGGACTATGAACGGACCTCGTTAAGGGATGGGCTCCTCAGTACGCCCCTAGGTCGACGGACTATGAACGGACCTAGATCCCTAGTAGGTTCGGGGCTAGCTACCCTGTCCTAGGGATTGCGCGCATTTATGTTTACATGTGGTACAAGCCGGGGCCCTTCTCATGATGATGATATGATATTCAAGTATGTATACTATATGTTTTGAAAGAAGCATGATGCATATGTGCATTCCATGATACATGTTTTAAAAAATATACATATTGCATCTACATGCACATATTTATGAAATTATGTTTATGCACCCTTATGAACAGATATGAGTTATGATACATGTTTACATGATATGATAGGCTTCATGATATGTGCTTACAGAATGTGATATGAATCATGATATACACTCACATGCTATACTCTGATATGTTATGCTCCTTATGTGATATGATATATTATGTTCTGTTTTCCCTCATGTTATGTTATGAGATGTTATGGTTTTTACATGATAAGATATGTTCTATGTTATGATTCTCCATGCTATGTTATGCTATGCTATGGTTTCTACATGTTATGTTATGTTATGTTATGTTATGTGTTTTTTCGGATTTATGGGTAGGCAAGGATCTCACTAAGCCTTTGGCTTATAGCTACACGTTTTCCTTGTACTGCAGATAAAGGCAAGGAATGGATTGTTTAAGGGGAGCAGAGCAGGAAAGGCAATGAGGATGTGTGTGGAAGTGCTGGTGGATAGATCTATTTAAGTTTTTGAATTATCTAAGTTATGCATGTGAACAATGTTGGACCTATGCTTATGATAATGTTCAGCTAGTATGATATCCTACTCATGTTATGTTGGTACGTTTGACTTCACATGCCATGTTAAGAGAACTAGATGCATATGATATATGTTATGATATGAAAAAAAAAACAATTAATTATATATGTCTTCCGCTGCCATGAATCCATATGCATTAGTATAATTGATGTCTATGTCTTAGTGACGTCCGTCCCTCTGGGGTGGCCTTAGTGCTACCTGGAAGGGCGGGCTTTACACACCCTGCACGAGTTAGTTGGCATGATGGAGGTCAAAGTTAAGGCGGTCAACATTCAGGTATCATATGGCCAAACAGATGATAATCGTATTGGTCGGTTGGGCGACGTGACACAGGTGCAACGCAGTGGAGTTCCGGCCGAGCGGACGTGACACAGGTGCAGTGAAGTTCTGCCCGAGCGACTAACCCGCTTGGCTGGTACGGACCCACTGTTATCTCTCGACATCTTTTTGGGAGTTAGTGCCACTAACACCAGGCATGGTCACAAAAAGATCGTACAACAGAAGCTTCCACTGTCACTTCAGAGATATGCTCAGCTTGTTAAGATATTGTGTTAGAGACACTTTGCTGATAAGTCTTTTTAGGAGAAACTTCGAAAAGCATGCGACGATCTTACCTGAGTTTTGATAATGGCAAAATATTCAAAGTTAAGGTGTGTTGTGATCTAACGTGCTTGACTAAGTGTTTCAGGAAAGTCCTAACTGTGGTTAGGCAAGTGAAAACCCTAGGGGGTGGTAACCCTAGGTCATAGGGGGTGGTAACCCTATGCGGAAAGTCTTGGTGGGTCGAGTGCTTCGGGCAAAAGTCCTAGGGGGGGTAACCCTAGGTGGAAAGTCCTGGTGTCGCGAACCAGGTGAAAGACTGGACCAGCCGGGAAGCGGAAGTCCAGCAGAAAGTCCGGAAGCATCGAGCACCGAGCAAAAGTCCAGTCGATCTGGAGGATCGCACTGGCATCATGTAAATCTCCTGAGTGGAGTAGGTGAGGACGTGTTCCCCTTGGAGGGAACAGTAGGCGTCGGGTCGACCTAGGGTTTTCAGTTGGAAATCCGAAGTCAGACCCGGACAGTCCGGAGACTGTCATTATATTCTATTATCATATTTACTGTTGTTTTGTGCTAACTTTGTTTTGCAGGGTAAGTGTTTGGGACTAACACTTTTGCAGGACCAAAGGAGCACAAGTTAACATCGGATGAACAGTGTCCGAGGCGCCTCCATGGAGCTTGGAGGCGCCTTGGGTGCAAGCCGAAGCCAGCTGTCCAGAGGGGTTGGAGGCGCCTTGAAGGAAGCTCAAGGCGCCTTGGACTGGAGGCTGAAGGCGCCTTGGAGATCAGTGAAGGCGCCTTCAAGTGATAAGGTTCGACTAGTTCAGCTCTTATCTCCGCGGCTGATTCGGCTCACTCAAGGTGCCTTGGATGGGTTTTAAGGCGCCTTGAGCATGCTATAAAAGAAGGTCACGAGCAGCTCTTCAACATATCAATCTTCTAGAGCTCTTTCTCCTGTGCGCTGCTTACGTGATGACCTCAATGTGCTGTTTCAAGATCCCGACGACCCAGAGCGCCATTTCTTTAGATTCTGTTGTTCGGTATATTTTTCTTATTGCACTAAATTGTATTAAGCTTGTAATATCTTCGATCTTATAGTTGTTGTCCACCAAAAGCGGTCAACGACCGCGGGCCTTCGAGTAGGAGTCGAGATAGGCTCCGAACGATGTAAATCCTCGTGTTCATTCTGCGTGTTTGTTACTTTTCTTTTCCGCTGCTTTACTCGTACGATTTTACAATTCCGAGAAATGAACCGAGTGAAAGCCGGGAGCGCTATTCACCCCCCCTCTAGCGCATCTCGATCCAACAATTGGTATCAGAGCGGGGTCGCGTTGATTTGGTGCAACCACCAATCACGTAATTTTTTCGCGGTGTTTTAAATTTTTCGGAGTCAACTAAAATTAGTATTATTACTATATTCCAATTTTTTTTCGTTCGTATCGATCTCGCTCGAGGTTGGTGCAACACCACTCGAGTTAGTTCTTTTTCAATTCTTTACTCCCGCACTACTAATCCAAGACTTAGTCTTGGGACATATTTTTTATTTCTTTTGCATATTCTCTCAATGGCCCAACAAGAGGGTTTCAGCACTGTTCGCCCCCCCCCCCCCTCTTCTCTGAAGAAGATTTCGGGTATTGGAAGGGACGAATGGAAACCTCCTGAAAATCCAATTCAAAACCTGGATGATAATCAAGACTGGTTTGGATCTGTCAATGGATAAAGACGACAAGCCTACACCCTGTGAGAAATGGGAGCCATCCCTAAGCAAGAAGGTGGAAGCCGACGCCAAAACTACCTGCACCCTCCAGTGTGGTCTTACCAAGGAGGAGCTCAACAGAGTCGGTCCATTTTTAACCGCAAAGGAGATGTGGGAGAAACTGATAGAACTCCACGAGGGCACCTCTGACACCAAGGTAAGTAAAAGAGATCTTTTACTTAATAAACTATATAATCTGAAAATGCAGGAAGGTGAGACGGCAAGTTCTCTACATGTAAGAATTCAAGACATCCTCAACTCTCTCCACGGAATAGGGCAAAAGGTAGAGAATCGGGACGTCATAAGGTACGCACTAAATTCGTTTTCGAGGAGCACATTGTGGGCATCAATGGCAGATTCTGTTGGAGTGTATACTGAAAGCCTAAGCTTTGTAAACATTCATTATGAATAAAGAATCACATTTGGTAAAATTGTCTACATTTGTTTGTAGTTGTTCATTTAATTTATATTGTAGATAACATAGTATGTGGTGTCACATGCAGAAGATGATGTTATCAGTACCTTATAAATTATAAACAGTAGCTCACGACCAAAATAGAAAGGAACAAACCATTAGAAGGTCGTAGTGTAATTAGATATTAGTTTATTTTGACTATATAATTACACTAGTACACTCAGAGTGTATTGAGTAGGACCATTTGAGGTCGTTTCTTTTATACTGACTTTATAAAGGAACAAAGACCTCAGTTATTATGCAAGTGTGTGCTCTTAATCCTAATATAATAACAAGCACATATATTTGATATTTATTTCTTTAATTTATCAATGGGTGAGATTTAGTTCGATGAATCAATAAGCTCGATAAGTTGGGAAATGATATCACTTATAGTGTGTGTTGTTAATTATAGAAGGAAACTGTGTCCTAGAGATACTAGGTTGATAATGTCCCCAAGAGGAGCTCACAAGGATTGTCATGTTAAACCCTGCAGGTGGACTTAGTCCGACATGACGATAAGGTTGAGTGGTACTACTCTTGGACTTAGATATTAATTAAATGAGTTGTCAGTAACTCACTTAATTAGTGGACATTCGATATCTTAAACACAGGGAGACTAACACACTCATAATAAGAAGGAGCCCAAAAATGTAATTTGGGATTGGTGCGGTAGTTCAATAATAGTTCTCTAGTGGAATGAATTATTATTGATATAATTAAGTTGTGTGTTCGGGGCGAACACGGGATGCTTAATTTTATCGGGAGACCAAAACCAATTCCTCCTCTCGGTCTCTATCATAGCCTCTTATTTATAGAGTTCTATACCCACCTATACCCACCTTCTATACCCACCCAAAGGGGGCCGGCCAAGCTAGGGCCGGCCTAGGTATAAATTGGGGTGGCCGGCCCTAGCTTGAACCCAAGCTAGTGGGGGCCGGCCAAATTAAATTAAAAAGGAATTTTAATTTTAATTTTTATTATGTGGAAGAAATAATTTATTAAAGAGAATTAAAATTAAAATATCTCTCTTGTAAAAGATCAACAAAAGATTAAAGAAAGAGATTAGATCTCTTTCCTTATTTGTAGATTGGTGAGATATTTTATTTTCTCTTTAAAATTATCCACATGTTGATAGAATTAAAATTATAGAAATTTCCTTTTATCAACCATGAAGAGATTTTTAAAGAGAAATTTTAATTTTAAAATTTCCGGAAACAAATTAGGAAGTTTTAATTGTTGATTAAAACTTGTCTAATTTTACTCTTTTGATGTGGCCGGCCATTAGAGATTAATTGGGGAAATTTTATTTTATTTTTCTCAATTAAATCATGTCAAGGGAATTAAGAAAATTTTATTGTAATTAAATTTCCTAATTTGCCTAGGCCAAGGAATATAAAAGAAGGGGTGAGGGTGCCTTCATGAGACACAACCTCTATTATTTTCTCTCCCTCTTTTCCTTGGTGATGTGGCCGGCCATCATCTTCTCCCTCTCTTCCTCTTGTGGTGGCCGAATACTTCATCCCTCTTGGAGTTCTTGTGGTGGCTGGATACTACTTGGAGAAGAAGAAGAAGAAGGAGAGAAAGCTAGCATCTCTTGGAGCTTGGTTGGTGTTTTGATCTTCTTCCTTGGTGAAGCTTCCTTATTGTTGTCCGAACCTAGCTAGGAGGAGAAGAAGGTGGTTGGTGATTTCTCATCTCGGAAGATCGTTGCCCACACAACGTCCGAGGTTAGAAGAGGAATACGGTAGAAGATCAAGAGGTCTTTCTAAAAGGTATAACTAGTAATTTTTTTTTCCGCATCATACTAGTTATTTATGGAAATAATACCAAATACAAGAGGCTTATGTTCTAGAATTTTGAATATGTTTTTCGAAATTGTGTTCTTTTGTTTCTTTCTTTTCCTTGTGATTTGATTGTTCTCTTCGGTTAACCTAAAGTTATTTTAGGAAATTAAATATTAGATTTCTATAAAAGGTTTTGTCTAGTTGGTGGTGGTTGCTCCCATATCCAAGAAGGCCATGTGCCTCGCCACGTTAGTACTGGGAACCAATTATGGAAATTAATATTTAATGGAATTAATAACTTAAGGAGACTTGGGTCGAACGTGTTAAGTTCCGCAGGAGATCCAAGTCAAAACCTAAAAGAACAAATAGATTAAGTTTTCGATCAAACGTGTTAAGTTCCGCAGGCGATCCAAAATTTAATTTAAACGAACACATGGTAGCTAGGAAAAAGTTCAGACCTTTGTACAAAATTTTTGTACAGTGGAACCTATAGGTTTTCCAAGTAGCAACCAACAATTGGTATCAGAGCTAGGGTTTTGCCTCTGTGTATTTGGTATTAGATTAATTATGCACATGTCATACATAATTTAGGCAGGTTAATAGTAGGATGTGCTAACTTTGTGGATGCAGGATCCAACTATTATGGCTTTTAGTTATTATGTGTGTGATTGGACCCTTGGACATGTCAAGGGCATTTATATGTGTGTGCATGATTGTATTTAAATACAGTAGGAGCTGTATTTAGTTTTATTAGGATTTTATTTTTGATCTAGATACATGTACATTCCTTTTATGGAATATAGGATCAAAATGTAAAATTCTATTTATGTCGCGGATCGAATCTTGCAACGCGTGGAACCTTCTAAGGACCAGAGGCGCAGAGGAACTAGGAGCAAGATGGATGCGACAGCTAGACCCGGTGACGGTGGCCAAATATGGCAGCAGCTTGGGATGACAACACACGAAGGACAACTAGAGACAAAAGCCATAATAGTTGAAAATTAGATTTTCTATTTATTGCTTTTATATTGTGCTGTGTGTGCATGTTAGTTTACAATTTTAGTAGGGTAGCATAGTTAAAATTCCTCATTTATAAATAACTAAGTGGGAGAGAGATTTTAAGTAAATCCCATGGTCTCCATTACTGGTTTGTAGGTGATGCAAACAAGCTTGCGCGTTGGCTCTGAGTGCCTTCCTCCATAACGGATGAGCTTGTTTGCGGATCACTTGAACAAACTTCCATTTTTGGATGACTATAGGAAGTTAATTAAGAGTGTGTGATCTTCCCCAACGGAAGGGGTATAATCTTATTAATGGACTTAGTGTCAAGTAGTGGAATACACTTAGATACATCTAATAGTATCCTCCCCATCGGAGTCACTGCTATTATTTGTGTGACCAAATGATACCAACTATTAATTTTATTTGTCAAAAAGTTAGGCTGACAAGATAATAAAATTAATGGGTTAAAACTCTCCTTTTACAAATGTTGAATTAGTATACGTCCACACTAACGTGGCATACAAAATTCACGGTGTTTTGAGGTGTTGGTTAATTTAAAATAGTATTGTTTGAGGAATTAATATTCTAAATTTAGAGTTCTGACCAAAAGTTATTTGTGATTCTTAGGATGACTTTCAACCCACTGTCCATCATACTTCAACAGAATAGACTTACTGGACCTAATTACATAGATTGGAAAAGGAACCTGGACATTGTCCTTACTGCTGAAAGCTATAAATTTGTACTGACTGAACCTTGTCCTGAAGCACTTACTGGTGAATCTACCCAAGAGGAGATTGAATATCATAGGAAATGGGTAAAAGCAGATGAGATGGCGCGGTGTTACATTTTGGCTTCAATGTCAAATGTATTGCAACATCAGCATCAAGATTTACCAACAGCCTATGATATTATGAACAATCTCAAGGAACTCTTTGGTCATCAGGATAGGGCTTCTAGGCAAGAAGCCATGAGAAAGATAATGACAGCCACCAAGCAAGAGGGTACTCCTGTGAGGGATCATATCCTAAAGATGATGGCTTATCTGAACGAAATACAGATCCTAGGAGGAGAAATTGATGGGGAAACCCAGATCGCTATGATCCTCCAAACGCTACCTAGAAGTTTTGAGCAGTTCCGCCTGAACTATAATATGAATAAAAGGATTTATTCATTAGCGGAACTACTAACAGAACTTCAAGCACCAGAAGGATTATTTCGTCACAATGCTTAAATTCACTATGCTGAAAATGGTTCTACTTCTAAACCGAGAGGAAAGAAGAAGAAGAAACAAGCTGGTTCAGCAAAGAAAGTGAATAAATCTCAGAGTACCGGATTTAAAGCTGGAGTGAAGAAGCCGAAGGGCAAGTGCTTCATCTGCAAGCAGGCAGGACATTGGAAGGCAGACTGTCCTCGTAGGAACCAAAACAAAGGTATATCTCATGCTCTAGTTGTTGAAACATGTTTAGCGGTGTTATCTACCAGCACCTGGTGTGTAGATACGGGAGCCACTGATCATGTCTGCAATTCCTTACAGGGGTTCCAGGAAACCCGACGACTATCTAAAGGAGAGATTACCGTCTACATGGGCAATGCTACTAAGGTGGCAGCTGTTGCAGTGGGAGACGTCTACTTATCTTTTAGTAGAAATAGAAATTTGGTTTTAAGAAATTGTCTTTATGTACCCAGTTTTAGAAAGAATTTAATTTCAGTTTCTAAACTGTTTTTAGATGGATATTCAGTTTCTTTCAGTAACGATGTAGTTATTAAAAGAAATAAAGTGATTATCTGTTCTGGTGCATTGGTTGGCAATTTGTATACTTTAAATCCAATTTCTTCCACAAAGCAAAACATGGAAATTTATAACTCATCTTCTAACTGTAATAAGAGAAAAGAACCTTCGGAAATGAACTAAGCATATCTTTGGCATCTAAGACTTGGTCATATTAACTTAAGTAAGATTCAGAGGCTTATAGCAGATGGACTTTTGAGTTCATTAGAGTTGGAAAATTTTCCAACTTGTGAATCTTGCTTGGAAGGTAAAATGACCAAGAGGACGTTCAAGGCCAAGGGGTATAGAGCCAAAGAAGTGTTAGAATTGGTTCATTCTGATTTGTGTGGTCCTATGTCTGTCCAGGCAAGAGGTGGTTTTGAATATTTTGTCTCTTTTATAGATGATTATTCAAGATACGGATATATTTAACTAATGCGCCGCAAGCCCGAGTGCTTTGATAAGTTCAAAGAATACAAGGCTGATGTGGAGAAACGATTAGGTAAAAGTATCAAGACACTACGATCTGATCGTGGTGGCGAATACCACTTAGGAGAGTTTAGGAATTACTTATCAGAAGCCGGGATCCAATCCCAATTGTCTGCACCTGGAACACCCCAACAGAATAGTGTAGCAGAACGAAGGAATAGGACTCTTATGGAGATGGTTAGATCGATGATGAGTTATTCAGAATTACCAAATTCGTTTTGGGGATATGCTCTGGAAACAGCTGTATACGTTTTGAACTTAGTACCTTCTAAATCAGTTTCTTCTACTCCCATAGAATTGTGGAATGGGCGAAAACCCAGTCTAAGACATATTCGGATTTGGGGTAGTCCAGCACATGTGCTGATACCAGAAGCTGATAAGTTAGAATCCCGTACAGAAGTTCGCGTGTTTGTAGGATATCCCAAAGGAACGAAAGGTGGTTTATTTTATAGTCCTAAAGACCAGAAGGCCATTTTTAGCACCAATGCCCAGTTTTTAGAAGAAGACTATATAATGGATCACAAGCCCAGTAGCAAAGTTGTTTTAGAAAAACTTAAAGAGGACACGTCTACTTCAGTACCAACAGTACAAGATGAAGTACCACAAGAGACTGCAACACGTGTCACACATAATACATAACCACAGACAATGCCTCGTCGTAGTGGGAGGGTTGTAAGGCAGCCTGAAAGATTCAAGTTTTTGGGAGAGTCTTCGGACTTGATCCCGGGTAAACATGAACCTGATCCACGAACATATGCCGAAGCACTCCAAGATATAGATGCAGCATCTTGGCAAAAGGCAATGAATTCTGAAATAGAGTCTATGTACTCTAATAAAGTCTGGGAGCTTGTAGAACCACCTGATGGTGTAAAAGCCGTTGGATGCAAGTGGATCTACAAAAGGAAAAGAGGGACAGACGGGAAGGTAGAAACCTTCAAAGCTAGGCTATTTCGAAAGGGTACACTTAGAAAGAGGGAATCGATTATGAGGAAACCTTTTCACCGGTAGCCATGCTTAAGTCAATCCGGATACTCTTATCCATTGCTGCTCATATGGATTATGAGATTTGGCAAATGGATGTCAAGACAGCTTTCCTTAATGGAAGTCTTGAAGAGAACATCCATATGAAGCAACCAGAAGGGTTCATTGAAAAAGGCAAAGAGCATCTAGTGTGCAAGCTCAATCGGTCCATTTATGGACTAAAGCAAGCTTCAAGGTCTTGGAACATCCGGTTTAATGATGTAATCCAGTCATATGGATTTATTCAGTGTCCGGATGAGTCTTGTGTATACAAGAAGTGTAACGGAAACGTGGTGGTATTTCTTGTACTATACGTAGATGATATTTTGTTAATTGGCAACAATGTCAAGGTATTATCAGACGTAAGGGTATGGTTGTCCAAACAATTTGATATGAAGGACTTAGGAGATTGTGCACATATTCTTGGGATCAAAGTTATAAGGGATCGTAAGAAAAGAATGTTGTGTCTGTCCCAAGCTTCATATATAGATACAATCCTTGCTCGTTTTAGCATGCAGGATTCCAAGAAAGGTTTCTTACCTTTTAGGCATGGAATAGCTCTATCTAAAGAGATGTCTCTGAAGACATCAAAAGAGATAGAGGACATGAAAGCAGCTCCTTATGCTTCATGTAGGAAGCCTAATGTAAGCAATGTACGAGACCTAATATCTGTTTTGTCGTGGGCATGGTTAATGTGAGTAACGAGTGGACAAATTCGTTATCAGTAAAGCATATATTAAAGTACCAGAGATGGACCGAGATTATATGCTAGTTTATCAAGCGATGATTTACTCCTGGGTTACAGTTGATTCAGATTTCCAATCAGATAGGGATAACAGTAAGTCTACATCAGGCTATGTGTTTACTTTAGGAGGTGGAGCCATTTCATGGAGGAGTGTTAAGCAGAAATACGTATCGGACTCAACCATGGAAGCTAAGTATGTAGCAGCCTCTAAGGCAGCTAAAGAAGCAGTATGGCTCAGGAACTTTCTAATGGACTTAGATGTGATTCCTGGTTTGCCCAAAATCATCACAATTTATTGTGATAATAGTGGTGCAGTTGCAAACTCGAAGGAACCACGAGCTCATAAGGCAAGTAAACATATAGAGCGCAAGTACCACCTGATACGAGATATCATGAAGCGAGGAGAAGTTGTCATCGCCAAGATTGCATCAGCGGATAACCTGGCAGATCCTTTCACTAAAGCCCTTCCGGTGAAAGCTTTCGATCGGCATGTGGAGGGAATGGGAATCAGATGTATGGTAGAAGATATGGCAACTTAGTCATTAGTATAAGTGGGAGATTGTTGGAGTGTATACTGAAAGCCTAAGCTTTGTAAACATTCATTATGAAAAAAGAATCACATTTGGTCAAATTGTCTACATTTGTTTGTAGTTGTTCATTTAATTTATATTGTTGATAACATAGTATGTGGTGTCACATGCAGAAGATGATGTTATCAGTACCTTATAAATTATAAACAGTAGCTCACGACCAAAATAGAAAGGAACAAACCATTAGAAGGTCGTAGTGTAATTAGATATTAGTTTATTTTGACTATATAATTACACTAGTACACTCAGAGTGTATTGAGTAGGACCATTTGAGGTCGTTTCTTTTATACTGACTTTATAAAGGAACAAAGACCTCAGTTATTATGCAAGTGTGTGCTCTTAATCCTAATATAATAACAAGAACATATATTTGATATTTATTTCTTTAATTTATCAATGGGTGAGATTTAGTTCGATGAATCAATAAGCCCGATAAGTTGGGAAATGATATCACTTATAGTGTGTGTTGTTAATTATAGAAGGAAACTGTGTTCTAGAGATACTAGGTTGATAATGTCCCCAAGAGGAGCTCACAAGGATTGTCATGTTAAACCCTGCAGGTGGACTTAGTCCGACATGACGATAAGGTTGAGTGGTACTACTCTTGGACTTAGATATTAATTAAATGAGTTGTCAGTAACTCACTTAATTAGTGGACATTCGATATCTTAAACACAGGGAGACTAACACACTCATAATAAGAAGGAGCCCAAAAATATAATTTGGGATTGGTGCGGTAGTTCAATAATAGTTCTCTAGTGGAATGAATTATTATTGATATAATTAAGTTGTGTGTTCGGGGCGAACACGGGATGCTTAATTTTATCGGGAGACCAAAACCAATTCCTCCTCTCGATCCCTATCGTAGCCTCTTATTTATAGAGTTCTATACCCACCTATACCCACCTTCTATACACACCCAAAGGGGGTCGGCCAAGCTAGCTTGGGAACCAAGCTAGGGTCGGCCTAGGTATAAATTGGGGTGGTCGGCCCTAGCTTGAACCCAAGCTAGTGGGGGCCGGACAAATTAAATTAAAAAGGAATTTTAATTTTTATTTTTATTATGTGGAAGAAATAATTTATTAAAGTGAATTAAAATTAAAATATCTCTCTTGTAAAAGATCTACAAAAGATTAAAGAAAGAGATTAGATCTCTTTCCTTATTTGTAGATTGGAGAGATATTTTATTTTCTCTTTAAAATTATCCACATGTTGATAGAATTAAAATTATAGAAATTTCCTTTTATCAACCATGAAGAGATTTTTAAAGAGAAATTTTAATTTTAAAATTTCCGGAAACAAATTAGGAAGTTTTAATTGTTGATTAAAACTTGTCTAATTTTACTCTTTTGATGTGGCCGGCCATTAGAGATTAATTGGGAAAATTTTATTTTATTTTTCTCAATTAAATCATGTCAAGGGAATTAAGTAAATTTTATTGTAATTAAATTTCCTAATTTGCCTAGGCCAAGGAATATAAAAGAAGGGGTGAGGGTGCCTTCATGAGACACAACCTCTATTATTTTCTCTCCCTCTTTTCCTTGGTGTTGTGGCCGGCCATCATCTTCTCCCTCTCTTCCTCTTGTGGTGGCCGAATACTTCATCCCTCTTGGAGTTCTTGTGGTGGCCGGATACTACTTGGAGAAGAAGAAGAAGAAGGAGAGAAAGCTAGTATCTCTTGGAGCTTGGTTGGTGTTTTAATCTTCTTCCTTGGTGAAGCTTCCTTATTGTTGGCCGAACCTAGCTAGGAGGAGAAGAAGGTGGTTGGTGATTTCTCATCTCGGAAGATCGTTGCCCACACAACGTCCGAGGTTAGAAGAGGAATACGGTAGAAGATCAAGAGGTCTTTCTAAAAGGTATAACTAGTAATTTTTCTTTCATCATACTAGTTAATTATGGAAATAATACCAAATACAAGAGGCTTACGTTCTAGAATTTCGAATATGTTTTTCGATGTTGTGTTCTTTTGTTTTTTCTTTTCCTTGTGATTTGATTGTTCTCTTCGGTTAACCTAAAGTTATTTTAGGAAATTAAATATTAGATTTCTATAAAAGGTTTTGTCTAGTCGGTGGTGGTTGCTCCCATATCCAAGAAGGTCATGTGCCTCGCCACGTCAGTACTGGGAACCAATTATGGAAATTAATATTTAATGGAATTAATAACTTAAGGAGACTTGGGTCGAACGTGTTAAGTTCCGCAGGAGATCCAAGTCAAAACCTAAAAGAACAAATAGATTAAGTTTTGGATCAAACGTGTTAAGTTCCGCAGGCGATCCAAAATTTAATTAAAAAGAACACATGGTAGCTAGGAAAAGGTTCAGACCTTTGTACAAAATTTTTGTACAGTGGAACCTATAGGTTTTCCGAGTAGCAACCAACAATTGGTATCAGAGCTAGGGTTTTACCTCTGTTTATTTGGTATTAGATTAATTATGCACATGTCATACATAATTTAGGTAGGTTAATAGTAGGATGTGCTAACTTTGTGGATGCAGGATCCAACTATTATGGCTTTTAGTTATTATGTGTGTGATTGGACCCTTGGACATGTCAAGGGCATTTATATGTGTGTGCATGATTGTATTTAAATACAGCAGGAGCTGTATTTAGTTTTATTAGGATTTTATTTTTGATCTAGATACATGTACATTCCTTTTATGGAATATAGGATCAAAATGTAAAATTCTATTTATGTCGCGGATCGAATCTTGCAACGCGTGGAACCTTCTAAGGACCAGAGGCGCAGCGGAACTAGGAGCAAGATGGATGCGACAGCTAGACCCGGTGGCAGTGGCCAAATATGGCAGCAGCTTGGGATGACAACACACGAAGGACAACTAGAGACAAAAGCCATAATAGTTGAAAATTAGATTTTCTATTTATTGCTTTTATATTGTGCTGTGTGTGCATGTTAGTTTACAATTTTAGTAGGCTAGCATAGTTAAAATTCCTCATTTATAAATAACTAAGTGGGAGAGGGATTTTTAAGTAAATCCCATTGTCCCCATTACTGGTTTGTAGGTGATGCAAACAAGCTTGCGCGTTGGCTCTGAGTACCTTCCTCCATAACGGATGAGCTTATTTGCGGATCACTAGAACAGACTTCCATTTTTGGATGACTATAGGAAGTTAATTAAGAGTGTGTGATCTTCCCCAACGGAAGGGGCATAATCTTATTAATGGACTTAGTGTCAAGTAGTGGAATACACTTAGACACATCTAATAGTATCCTCTCCATCGGAGTCACTGTTATTATTTGTGTGACCAAATGATACCAACTATTAATTTTATTTGTCAAAAAGTTAGGTTGACAAGATAATAAAATTAATGGGTTAAAACCCTCCTTTTACAAATGTTGAATTAGTATACGTCCACACTAACGTGGCGTACAAAATTCACGGTGTTTTGAGGTGTTGGTTAATTTAAAATAGTATTGTTTGATGAATCAATATTCTAAATTTAGAGTTCTGACCAAAAGTTATTTGTGATTCTTAGGATGACTTTCAACCCACTGTCCATCATACTTTAACAGAATAGACTTACTGGACCTAATTACATAGATTGGAAAAGGAACCTGGACATTGTCCTTACTGCTGAAAGCTATAAATTTGTACTGACTGAAGCACTTACTGGTGAATCTACCCAAGAGGAGATTGAATATCCTAGGAAATGGGTAAAAGCAGATGAGATGGCGCGGTGTTACATTTTGGCTTCAATGTCAAATGTATTGCAACATCAGCATCAAGATTTACCAACAGCCTATGATATTATGAACAATCTCAAAGAACTCTTTGGTCATCGGGATAGGGCTTCTAGGCAAGAAGCCATGAGAAAGATAATGACAGCCACCATGCAAGAGGGTACTCCTGTGAGGGATCATATCCTAAAGATGATGGCTTATCTGAACGAAATACAGATCCTAGGAGGAGAAATTGATGGGGAAACCCAGATCGCTATGATCCTCCAAACGCTACCTAGAAGTTTTGAGCAGTTCCGCCTGAACTATAATATGAATAAAAGGATTTATTCATTAGCGGAACTACTGACAGAACTTCAAGTAGCAGAAGGATTATTTCGTCACAATGCTCAAATTCACTATGTTGAAAATGGTTCTACTTCTAAACCGAGAGGAAAGAAGAAGAAGAAACAAGCTGATTCAGCAAAGAAAGTGAATAAATCTCAGAGTACGGGATTTAAAGCTGGAGTGAAGAAGCCGAAGGGCAAGTGCTTCATCTGCAAGCAGGCAGGACATTGGAAGGCAGACTGTCCTCGTAGGAACCAAAACAAAGGTATATCTCATGCTCTAGTTATTGAAACATATTTAGCGGTGTTATCTACCAGCACCTGGTGTGTAGATACGGGAGCCACTGATCATGTCTGAAATTCCTTGCAGGGGTTCCAGGAAACCCGACGACTATCTGAAGGAGAGATTACCGTCTACATGGGCAATGCTACTAAGGTGGCAGCTGTTGCAGTGGGAGACGTCTACTTATCTTTTAGTAGAAATAGAAATTTGGTTTTAAGAAATTGTCTTTATGTACCCAGTTTTAGAAAGAATTTAATTTCAGTTTCTAAACTGTTTTTAGATGGATATTCAGTTTCTTTCAGTAACGATGTAGTTATTAAAAGAAATAAAGTGATTATCTGTTCTGGTGCATTGGTTGATAATTTGTATACTTTAAATCCAATTTCTTCCACAAAGCAAAACATGGAAATTTATAACTCATCTTCTAACTCTAATAAGAGAAAAGAACCTTCGGAAATGAACCAAGCATATCTTTGGCATCTAAGACTTGGTCATATTAACTTAAGTAAGATTCAGAGGCTTATAGCCGATGGACTTTTGAGTTCATTAGAGTTGGAAAATTTTCCAACTTGTGAATCTTGCTTGGAAGGTAAAATGACCAAGAGGCCGTTCAAGGCCAAGGGGTATAGAGCCAAAGAAGTGTTAGAATTGGTTCATTCTGATTTGTGTGGTCCTATGTCTGTCTAGGCAAGAGGTGGTTTTGAATATTTTATCTCTTTTATAGATGATTATTCAAGATACGGATATATTTACCTAATGCGCCGCAAGTCCGAGTGCTTTGATAAGTTCAAAGAATACAAGGCTGATGTGGAGAAACGATTAGGTAAAAGTATCAAGACACTACGATCTGATCGTAGTGGCGAATACCTCTTAGGAGAGTTTAGGAATTACTTATCAGAAGCCGGGATCCAATCCCAATTGTCTGCACCTGGAACACCCCAACAGAATGGTGTAGCAGAACGAAGGAATAGGACTCTTATGGAGATGGTTAGATCGGTGATGAGTTATTCAGAATTACCAAATTCGTTTTGGGGATATGCTCTGGAAACAGCTGTATACGTTTTGAACTTAGTACCTTCTAAATCAGTTTCTTCTACTCCCATAGAATTGTGGAATGGGCGAAAACCCAGTCTAAGACATATTCGGATTTGGGGTAGTCCGGCACATGTGCTGAAACTAGAAGCTGATAAGTTAGAATCCCGTACAGAAGTTCGCGTGTTTGTAGGATATCCCAAAGGAACGAAAGGTGGTTTATTTTATAGTCCTAAAGACCAGAAGGTCATTTTTAGCACCAATGCCCAGTTTTTAGAAGAAGACTATATAATGGATCACAAGCCCAGTAGCAAAGTTGTTTTAGAAAAACTTAAAGAGGACACGTCTACTTCAGTACCAACAGTACAAGATGAAGTACCACAAGAGACTGCAACACGTGTCACACATGATACACAACCACAGACAGTGCCTCATCGTAGTGGGAGGGTTGTAAGGCAGCCTGAAAGATTCAAGTTTTTGGGAGAGTCTTCGGACTTGATCCCGGGTAAACATGAACATGATCCACGAACATATGACGAAGCACTCCAAGATATAGATGCAGCATCTTGGCAAAAGGCAATGAATTCTGAAATAGAGTCTATGTACTCTAATAAGGTCTGGGAGCTTGTAGAACCACCTGATGGTGTAAAAGGGGTTGGATGCAAGTGGATCTATAAAAGGAAAAGAGGGACAGACGGGAAGGTAGAAACCTTCAAAGCTAGGCTTGTTGCGAAAGGGTACACTCAGAAAGAGGGAATCGATTATGAGAAAACCTTTTCACCGGTAGCCATGCTTAAGTCTATCCGGATACTCTTATCCATTGCTGCTCATATGGATTATGAGATTTGGCAAATGGATGTCAAGAAAGCTTTCCTTAATGGAAGTCTTAAAGAGAACATCCATATGAAGCAACCAGAAGGGTTCATTGAAAAAGGCAAAGAGCATCTAGTGTGCAAGCTCAATCGGTCCATTTATGGACTGAAGCAAGCTTCAAGGTCTTGGAACATCCGGTTTAATGATGTAATCCAGTCATATGGATTTATTCAGTGTCCGGATGAGTCTTGTGTATACAAGAAGTGTAACGAAAACGTGGTGGTATTTCTTGTACTATACGTAGATGATATTTTGTTAATTGGCAACAATGTCAAGGTATTATCAGACGTAAGGGTATGGTTGTCCAAACAATTTGATATGAAGGACTTAGGAGATTGTGCACACATTCTCGGGATCAAAGTTATAAGGGATCGTAAGAAAAGAATGTTGTGCATCCCAAGCTTCATATATAGATACAATCCTTGCTCGCTTTAGCATGCAGATTCCAAGAAAGGTTTCTTACCTTTAGGCATGGAATAACTCTATCTAAAGAGATGTCTCAAGACATCAAAAGAGATAGAGGACATGAAAGCAGTTCCTTATGGTTCGTTGTAGGAAGCCAAATGTATGCAATGTCATACGAGACCGATATCTATTTTCGTGGCATGGTTAGAGATATCGAGTAACCGACAAGTATATTGGATTGCAGTAAAGAATATATTAAAGTACCCGAGAAGGACTAGAGATTTTATGCTAGTTTATCAAGCGGATGATTTACTCCTGGGTTACACGGATTGATTTCCAATCGATAGGGATAACGATGAAGTCTACATCAGCTATGTGTTTACTTTAGGAGGTGGAGCCATTTCATGGAGGAGTGTTAAGCGGAAACGTTCGGACTCAACCATGGAAGTCGAGTATGTAGCGACCTCTAAGGCAGCTAAAGAAGCAGTATGGCTCAGGAACTTTCTAATGGACTTAGATGTGATTCCTGGTTTGCCCAAAATCATCACAATTTATTGTGATAATAGTGGTGCAGTTGCAAACTCGAAGGAACCACGAGCTCATAAGGCAAGTAAACATATAGAGCGCAAGTACCACCTGAAACGAGATATCATGAAGCGAGGAGAAGTTGTCATCGCCAAGATTGCATCAGCGGATAACCTAGCAGATCCTTTCACTAAAGCCCTTCCGGCGAAAGCTTTCGATCGGCATGTGGAGGGAATGGGAATCAGATGTATAGTAGAAGATATGACAACTTAGTCATTAGTATAAGTGGGAGATTGTTGGAGTGTATACTGAAAGCCTAAGCTTTGTAAACATTCATTATGAATAAAGAATCACATTTGGTCAAATTGTCTACATTTGTTTGTAGTTGTTCATTTAATTTATATTGTAGATAACATAGTAGGTGGTGTCACATGCAGAAGATGATGTTATCAGTACCTTATAAATTATAAACAGTAGCTCACGACCAAAATGGAAAGGAACAAACCATTAGAAGGTCATAGTGTAATTAGGTATTAGTTTATTTTGACTATATAATTACACTAGTACACTCAGAGTGTATTGAGTAGGACCATTTGAGGTCGTTTCTTTTATACTGACTTTATAAAGGAACAAAAACCTCAGTCATTATGGAAGTGTGTGCTCTTAATTCTAATATAATAACAAGCACATATATTTGATATTTATTTCTTTAATTTATCAATGGGTGAGATTTAGTTCGATGAATCAATAAGCCCGATAAGTTGGGAAATGATATCACTTATAGTGTGTGTTGTTAATTATAGAAGGAAACTGTGTCCTAGAGATACTAGGTTGATAATGTCCCCAAGAAGAGCTCATAAGGATTGTCATGTTAAACCCTACAGGTGGACTTAGTCCGACATGACGATAAGGTTGAGTGATACTACTCTTGGACTTAGATATTAATTAAATGAGTTGTCAGTAACTCACTTAATAAGTGGACATTCAATATCTTAAACACAGGGAGACTAACACACTCATAATAAGAAGGAGCCCAAAAATGTAATTTGGGATTGGTGCGGTAGTTCAATAATAGTTCTCTAGTGGAATGAATTATTATTGATATAATTAAGTTGTGTGTTCGGGGCGAACACGGGATGCTTAATTTTATCTGGAGACCAAAACCAATTCCTCCTCTCGGTCCCAATCGTAGCCTCTTATTTATAGAGTTCTATACCCACCTATACCCACCTTCTATACACACCCAAAGGGGGCCGGCCAAGCTAGCTTGGGAACCAAGCTAGGGTCGGCCTAGGTATAAATTGGGGTGGTCGGCCCTAGCTTGAACCCAAGCTAGTGGGGGCCGGACAAATTAAATTAAAAAGGAATTTTAATTTTTATTTTTATTATGTGGAAGAAATAATTTATTAAAGAGAATTAAAATTAAAATATCTCTCTTGTAAAAGATCTACAAAAGATTAAAGAAAGAGATTAGATCTCTTTCCTTATTTGTAGATTGGTGAGATATTTTATTTTCTCTTTAAAATTATCCACATGTTGATAGAATTAAAATTATAGAAATTTCCTTTTATCAACCATGAAGAGATTTTTAAAGAGAAATTTTAATTTTAAAATTTCCGGAAACAAATTAGGAAGTTTTAATTGTTGATTAAAACTTGTCTAATTTTACTCTTTTGATGTGGCCGGCCATTAGAGATTAATTGGGGAAATTTTATTTTATTTTTCTCAATTAAATCATGTCAAGGGAATTAAGCAAATTTTATTGTAATTAAATTTCCTAATTTGCCTAGGCCAAGGAATATAAAAGAAGGGGTGAGGGTGCCTTCATGAGACACAACCTCTATTATTTTCTCTCCCTCTTTTCCTTGGTGTTGTGGCCGGCCATCATCTTCTCCCTCTCTTCCTCTTGTGGTGGCCGAATACTTCATCCCTCTTGGAGTTCTTGTGGTGGCCGGATACTACTTGGAGAAGAAGAAGAAGAAGGAGAGAAAGCTAGTATCTCTTGGAGCTTGGTTGGTGTTTTAATCTTCTTCCTTGGTGAAGCTTCCTTATTGTTGGCCGAACCTAGCTAGGAGGAGAAGAAGGTGGTTGGTGATTTCTCATCTCGGAAGATCGTTGCCCACACAACGTCCGAGGTTAGAAGAGGAATACGGTAGAAGATCAAGAGGTCTTTCTAAAAGGTATAACTAGTAATTTTTCTTTCAGCATCATACTAGTTATTTATGGAAATAATACCAAATACAAGAGGCTTACGTTCTAGAATTTCGAATATGTTTTTCGATGTTGTGTTTTTTTGTTTTTTTCTTTTCCTTGTGATTTGATTGTTCTCTTCGGTTAACCTAAAGTTATTTTAGGAAATTAAATATTAGATTTCTATAAAAGGTTTTGTCTAGTTGGTGGTGGTTGCTCCCATATCCAAGAAGGTCATGTGCCTCGCCACGTCAGTACTGGGAACCAATTATGGAAATTAATATTTAATGGAATTAATAACTTAAGGAGACTTGGGTCGAACGTGTTAAGTTCCGCAGGAGATCCAAGTCAAAACCTAAAAGAACAAATAGATTAAGTTTTGGATCAAACGTGTTAAGTTCCGCAGGCGATCCAAAATTTAATTAAAAAGAACACATGGTAGCTAGGAAAAGGTTCAGACCTTTGTACAAAATTTTTGTACAGTGGAACCTATAGGTTTTCCGAGTAGCAACCAACAGATTCCTACAAAGTCTCCAAGGATTTATCTTCAATAAATGTAGATGAATTATTCTGTGAGTTTGAATTACATGAGCAGACTAATGCATAGCCAACCGAGAAGGGGGTTGCTTTGGTTGCAGGTACCAGTCGAACGCGCGAACCGAGATCTTGACGAAGAACTGAACCAGAGTTAGAAGAAGAACCCGACTCAGATCATGAAGATGAAGAACTAACAATGGAGCTCATGAACCTTATGAAGAGACTCTACAAGAAGAAGAAAGACTTCAACAAGGACCTAAAGAAGGCAGTCCAATCCAAGGAGGCCCAACCAAGTTCTAAGGTAAAGTTCGAAGTGATCTACTACGGGTGCAACCAGAAGGGGCACATCAAGGCCAACTGCCCTAATCAAAAGGATGCGAAGAAGCAAAGAAAGAAGAAGGCCCTAAAGGCGACGTGGGATGAATCCTCAGAAGAAGATATCGACGATGAACTCGATCAAACGAGTTTACTCGCACTGATGGCCCAGGACTAGATCGACGAATCCGAGAGCGAGACCGAGTCGGAGGCCGAGTCCGAGCGAAGCCACGGATCCGTATCCGTTTCTGAAGGGTCTAATCCCTCTGTAAGTATCCCTCGCCTTAATAATCTAGTTAATTACTTATTACGAAAATTAGCTAAGTCAAACCTTAGAGTTAAGTCCCTTCTAAAGGAAGTAGAAGTCCTTAAAGAAGCGACTAACTCCAAATCTCTGACTGAACTAGTTCAGACTGGAAACTCAACTCAAGTTCAAAAACTTGAAGAAGAGAACTCCAGTCTAAAAACTCAAGTTAAGGATATGGAGAAAACTCTAGAACGGTTTTCTTTAGGTTCCAAGAATCTTGACCTAATTCTTGGGACACAAAGAGCCGTTTACAATAAAACTGGTCTAGAATTTAAACCAAAAAGGAAATACAAATCATACTTATCTCTTGTAGAAAGAACAAATAGAAAAACAGTCCAAGCATGAGTCTCCAAGTCTAAATTGATTAATCAAGTTGGACTTGGTCATTATTGGATCCCGAAGGATCAAATACACTATCTCGATAGACCATATCGAGGCTATGATCTAGGGGGAGCAAAAAGAAAAACGATATTAATAAAATGAACTTAATTCAAAATTTAAAATTCAAAAATAAATTAAATTATTAAATTAAAATTCAAAATTTGAAATTAAATTAAAATTCAAAATTCAATTAAAAATTCAAAATTAAAATTCAGAATTAAATTAAAATTTTAAAAATAAATTAAATTATTAAATTAAAATTCAAAATTCAATTAAAAAATTGAAATTAAATTAAAATTCAAAATTTAATTAAAAATTCGAAATTAAAATTCAAAATTAAATCAAAAATCAAAATTCAAAATTCAATTAAAAATTCAAAATTAAATTAAAATTCAAAATTCAAAATTAAATTAAAAATTTGAAATTAAAATAAAATTTGAAAATAACTTCAAAATTCAAAATTTAAAATTTAATTAAAAATTCCAAATTCAATTCGAAAATAAATTAAAATTTCAAAATTAAATTTAAAATTCAATTAAAATAGAAGCAGGATCCAGAATAGCTGATACCCGCAACTAAACTACCCGACTGGGTAACAGAACTTAATCTACCCGAAATGGGTAAACAAGAGTAGACTACTCGGCAGGGTAATTAAGGTTAGATAAAATGGGCTAGGCTTAACTTGACCCATGGTACTGGTGAAGTTTTTGGATGATAGTATGTTAGGGAAGCTTGGGCATCGCATGTCTAGGAAGATATGGCTTCGACCTGGTGCATTTGGCCAAGTAGAACTGACCGAAGCTACCCTTAAATGGATCCTAACTAGTTAGACCAAGGTTTAGTATTAAGTTCAATGGGTAGGACTATTTAGAAAACCTCGAAGGCATGGTTACTTTAATGAGGTCCTTGTGACTCACCATAGCCCAGAAGTTTTTCCAAAGAACGCTTACTTGTTGAACCCAAAACTAAACCTGAATCTAACACAAAGTTAAACAAAACCCTTAAATTGAACCTCAATTCATCTCACAACAATTATAGGAGTACCAGATTGAAAATTAGATTGGGTGAGATGACTAAGGAATTAAAAAAATTCAAAATTAAACTCATAACTATAATTAATTCAAATTCTGTAATTAATATTATTTTTCAAATGAAATTAACTCAAAATTATTTTACAAAAATTAATTAACTAAAAATTTATTGAAAAATCTGTAAAAATTAGTTTAAAAACTTTTAAAACTTAATTATTTGAAAAATCAGTAAAAATTAGTTAAAAAACTTTTAAAACTTAATTATTTGAAAAATCTTTAAAAAATTATTTTAAAAAATCTTTTAAAAACTTAATTTCAAAATTCCTTTAAAAATCTTTTCAAAATATTTTAAAATTATTTTAAAAATATTTTAAAACTTAATTTCAAAATTCCTTTAAAAATCTTTTCAAAATATTTTAAAATTATTTTAAAAATCTTTTAAAACTAAATTTCAAAACTCCTTTAAAAATATTTCAATATTATTTTAAAAAACTTTTCAAAATATTTTAAAAATCTTTTAAAACTTACTTTCAAAATTATTTGAAAAATCTTTTAAAAATCATTTTAAAAATCTTTTAAAAACTTAATTTCAAAATTATTTTCTTTTAAAAATCATTTTAAAAAAAACTTTTTTTTTTAAAAAAAAATTATTTTAAAAATCTTTTTAAAACTTAATTTCAAAATTATTTCTCAAATTAATTAACTTAAATTATTGTCAATCAAACTTAATTAAACTCAATGCTAAACAAAAAAAAACAAAAAGGACACGTGGCGCCTGAATGAAGGCGCCTCCCACACGAGGGAGGCGCCCTCAACAGTGGCGAGAAATTTCCCGCCGACCTGTTTAAGGCGCCTTTAAGGCGCCTCCAAAGGCGCCTTAAGGAGTCCTTAAGGCGCCTTCGCTCATCGTTTTTGCCACGAACAGAAGCTCCTCCTTCTGTTCATTTTTCTGCCGAAACACAACCAAGTGCGATTTTTCCCAACCAAGGCGCCTTCAACCCATCTCTTCCTCCTTTAATCCTAGCAATGCCTCCTAGGTATAATCTAAACTCTTCTCAATCATCTATTACATAAATTTCTTGCTAGTTTTGCTATTTTTCTTGTATAATGTCAACAATAGGAGGCGTCGTATTATGGATCCCACACCGGCTAGGGCCCCTTCCACGGACCCTAGATTCCCCTCCGAACAGCATAGGATAGATTTCGGTAGGTTCACCTTTGAGTCTATTAAATCTAGATATATTGGTCGGAAATTTTTATCCCAATACTGTCAACCCGCAATCCAGATGATAAACTACTATCATCTAGATAAACTAGTTGACTGTACCACTACAGTCAACCAAGACCTGTGTGCCCAGTTCTATCACAACCTTGAAAAGGTTGATGATAGTACCTATTCCACGAGAGTTGGTGGTACTGACCTTCAGTTTACTCCCTCCCTACTTCGCACCAGCTTAGAGCTTAGGGAGTCCCAGTGTACATTCTTATGTTACCCAAGTAGGGAGCTACCTTTTGGCGATCCCTATTCTCACATTACCTTAGATGACATCTACATGCATTTTTTTGGGGAGGAGAGACCCTTGGGCCTGACCGAGTTCAGATCCACTCTTTTTCGCGTTCAGGACTATGCTATGTACTGAGTCCTGACAACATGCATTCTACCCATCTCATCTCGAGACGTCTCGAAGATGCGACCGTCCCACTCGTTCTTTTTGTACGCCCTCAGCCAGCGCCTAGATATAGACATAGCTCTGCATATGTTTCATAACATCATTCTTGCATCTAGTACAGTTACATCTGGAGTGATTCATATGCCCTACTGCAATATCCTGACCCAGATATTCTCCGGCTCTAGGATAGACATTACTAGAGGGGTACTCATCCCACTTACCATTGATGATGAGTTAGGTCAGCGTAGCCTTAGATTAGCTGGTGCAGAGGTCACTGCCGAGGGGATTCTGGCCTGGAAGGGCCGACCACCACCAGTTGCTGCTCCTGGTGCTCCAGATGCCGAGGACGTACCAAGTGAGGATGAGGAGTGGCCCGATTTCTTGGCAAAGGACTTTTTCACAAATCCTTCCACCTCTGCCGGGCCTTCATCTTCGGCACCACTCTCTGTCGAGGACAGACTCACTCGGCTCGAGATCCAGTCCTCTCAGACACGATGAGCTGTGCTAGATAGCCATCGCTTCCTTCGATCTATGCGATCCGAGATGGCTGCTGGTTTCGCATCTCTCCGAGGCGAGATACGGCGTCAGGGACAGCCTCAGCCGGCACCCGAGCAGCCTCTAGCCGATCCTCCAGCTGACGATCTGCCTGCTTGACTCCATCCTTTTAGACTGTCTGGATATGTCACTCACTTCTTGGATTTGACTATCTTACTCATCTTTTGGATTGTATCTTGGAGTTGGTTATCTGATGTTTAGCTGTCTTATATTTAATTCAGTACTTATGTGTTACTTTTTCAAAATTGTGAGTATAATTTCAAAATCACTTTTAAATTGTTTTTAAAAATATAGGAAAAATAATGTTTTTAAAATCCCCTTTTCTTAGACTTTTCAAAAATTGGACTTAGTTTAGGCTCTACCCTAGAAATTCTATTCCCCTAGATTTAAGCCAGAGCATCTCACAAACACCTAGGTATACCTTGCTTGTGTTTAAAAAACATAGAATGGTGTGAGATGCATAGGGTACAGCCTGGACTCAAGAATGCTTATTTCTGTGCATCAATATGAGTCTGGGCATTAAATACTTTATTAACAGTAATCAAGTCAAGTCTTCCAGCCTTAGTCAAATCTAACTGGACTAAATGACTTAAATCGACTAACCAAGTGAAAGCTGCTTCCCTCTAGGCAATCAGCAAGTAGCTAAAGGTTAGACAGTTGGTGAAGGAAATGGAAATATTAAGCTTAAGCATGCTTGTACTTTAGGGCTCTGATACCTGATCAAAATAATTTGACTCATGCTTGGACTTAAGGACCAACCAATTTGATTAAATAAACTAAATTAAACTTTTAGCTACTCCCTCTTCGTCCAAAAATTAACTCCTATTTTTTCAAATATAAGTATTGTTTTATTCAAATTAAGCTAAGTCCCTTTTTAACTTAAGCTTTATTTTCAAAATTCAATGTTTGCAAAAGGCTTAGCTAAGTAACTTTATAAAATTCTTGCTTAAGATATTTTTCCTAAGTTACCCTTCAGATTCATTCTTTACTTCGCCAAAAGTATTAAAAATTATAGTTTTGTAAAATTTTAACTCATTGCTTTCAAAAGTTTAGGTCAAAAAGAAAAATTGAAAGTTGACTTATTTTTTGATAAATGGTAAAGGGGGAGAGTAGGAAATTCAAAGTAAAAATCAAAATCTATCTAATTCAAAAGTAAAAGGATGCCCTGTATTAAGGGGGAGCTTCACAAAGTTTAAAGTGTTAGCTTAAGTTATGCTTTTATTTGAATCTATATACTTAAGCTTGCTCACTTAAAACCTTTAATATTTATGCATTTGTTTTAACTTAACTTTGAATTTAGGTTGCCATAATCAAAAAGGGGGAGATTGTTGGTGCGGGAAGCATCCGACGATCGAACCTGAGTTTTGATAATGGCAAAGGATTTAAAGTTAAGGTGTGTTGTGATCTAACGTGCTTGACTAAGTGTTTCAGGAAAGTCCTAACTGTGGTTAGGCAGGTGAAAACCCTAGGGGGTGGTAACCCTATGCGGAAAGTCTTGGTGGGTCGAGTGCTTCAGGCAAAAGTCCTAGGGGGGGTCACCCTAGGTGGAAAGTCCTGGTGTCGCGAACCAGGTGAAAGACTGGACCAGCCGGGAAGCGGAAATCCAGCAGAAAGTCCGGAAGCATCGAGCACCGATCAAAAGTCCAGTCGATATGGAGGATCGCACTGGCATCAGGTAAATCTCTTGAGTGGAGTAGGTGAGGACGCGTTCCCCGTGGAGGGAACAGTAGGAGTCGGGTCGACCTAAGGTTTCCGGTTGGAAATCCGAAGTCAGACCCGGACAGTCCGGAGACTGTCATTATATTCTGTTATCATATTTACTGTTATTTTGTGCTAACTTTGTTTTGCAGGGTAAGTGTTTGGGACTAACACTTTTGCAGGACCAAAGGAGCACAAGTTAACCTCGGATGAACAGTGTCTGAGGCGCCTCCATGAAGCTTGGAGGCGCCTCGGGTGCAAGTCGAAGCCAGCTGTCCAGAGGGGTTGGAGGCACCTTGAAGGAAGCTCAAGGCGCCTTAGACTGGAGGCTAAAGGTGTCTTGGAGATCAGTGAAGGTGCCTTCAAGTGATAAGGTTCGACCAGTTCAGCTCTTATCTTCGCGGCTGATTCGGCTCACTCAAGGCGCCTTGGATGGGCTTTAAGGCGCCTTGAGCATGCTATAAAAGAAGGTCACGAGCAGCTCTTCAACATATCAATCTTCTAGAGCTCTTTCTCCTGTGCGCTGCTTACGTGACGACCTCAACGTGCTGTTTCAAGATCCCGATGACCCAGAGCGCCATTTCTTTAGATTCTGTCGTTCGGTATATTTTTCTTATTGCACTAAATTGTATTAAGCTTGTAATATTTTTGATCTTATAGTTGTTGCCCACCGAAAGCGGTCAACGACCGCGGGCCTTCGAGTAGGAGTCGAGATAGGCTCCAAACGAAGTAAATCCTCGTGTTCATTCCGCGTGCTTGTTACTTTTCTTTTCCGCTGCTTTACTTGTACGATTTTACGATTCCGAGAAACGAACCGAGTGAAAGCCGCGAGCGTTATTCACCCCCCCTCTAGCGCGTCTCGATCCAACATTAGTGCCACTAACACCAGGCATGGTCACAAAAAGATCGTACAACAGAAGTTTCCACTGTCACTTCAGAGATATGCTCAGCTTGTTAAGATATTGTGTTAGAGACACTTTACTAATAAGTATTTTTAGGAGAAACTTCGAAAAGCATGCTCACCTAGGGAAGCATGCATGCGCGTTACAGAAACTCTATATAAAGGGGGGTCCAAGCATCGGCGGAGGTACGCGATATATACTATTTGCGCTATATTGTTCATTCTTGTTGCTCCGCCTTCTACATCATCACTGGTGACTGACTTGAGCGTCGGAGGGCCAAAGCAAGGGACCCCTTCTCTGGCTCGGCACTTACATCATCTGTTTTGTAGGGCGGAGCGGAGTCTACGGGCGATCAACGGGACCCCACATCCCCAGCTTTCCATCTCATCGACTTTCGGACATGATCAGATACCGTAGAGGTGCGGACGTTTTAATCATGCTGAGATCTAGCAAAGTCAAGTTGTTGCCAAGATTTTTTTTATTCACGCAACAAAGGTAATTATTTTATTTGATAGAGTAGAAAAAATATGTATATTGTATTCTCTTCAATCTCTAGAGGGATCATTTTTCGGTTGCGTATATTATTGTTTTATGCAAAAGGTCCCTCTCAGTCGAGAGTTGGAGGAGGTGAGGACTGAGATCCAATTTGTTCCGATCTGAGATCGCTGTCAGGTGAGTTAGTGAAAAACAATTGTCGTGAAGAAGGTTGTAGATGACATGATGGTGAAGGGAAATCACAAAGTTCCTATAAACACTCAACAGGAGGTTATAATGGGCACCGAGGTTGGACTCGACGTGACCACTCCAACGCTCAAGTAGCACATGGGCTAGAGAAAGGTGAGAAGCAATGGAGCAATATAAAAGTTTGGCTATTTGGCTGTGCATATTTGCACCCACGGAAGTAGATGACTTTATATTGGACTGCAACTATGCTCTTATGTTACTCACACATTTTCCCACATCTTTCAAGAGAAATGATTATGTTGTCCACGTCTTTCTGGGAGAAACGACTATGTTACTCATCTTCTCCTGGAAAAAGGTACATCAAGTCATATAGGATGTAGGTCACAACCGAGGACGACCGAGCTAAAAAAGTCTAGTGAACTGAGTCAAAGAGATCTGTTGAGCAAGTAAGAGAAGTCAAATGATCAAACTAAAGGAGTCTGATGAATTGAGTCGAAAAGGTTTGTTAGGCGGATTCTAGAGTTTGGGAAATCGAACCCAAAGAATTGAGTTTGAGAGGTTTAGAAAACTTATGCTGAGGAAGCTTGATTGTGTCAAAATGAGGGAGTCAGGTATACTAAACTGAAAAAGATGGATGTATCGAATTGAGAGAGTCAGATGTACTAGATTGAGAGAGTCAGGTGTCAACTAAGTTTAAGACCCAATCCAATTTTTTTCAACTTATATTTTAACTTAATTTTTAATTTAAAAATTTAACTCTTGATCTAATCTTATCATTATGCGTAGACTCTTATATCCTCTACATCAATAACTAATTACCGTACGATTCCCATAGGAAGTCATCTAATGGCTATTAAGCTTTGTATTGGAAGCAACGCCACCCTTGATCATTGGGTACAGGAAAAAGCAAGAGTACTTTTTACTTTTACCCTTCCTTCTGCATTCTTTTCCCTTTTCCCCTCTTTATTTCGGCTTTAGCTTTGCTTCACGTGCACCGCAGGCTCCACAAATTCTGTCGCAAAGTTAAAGAAGATAGAAAAGAGGCAGAGACGAGACAGCTTATCGAGGGAACATCAACGCATTAAAGTGCACCATGCGGCCGCCGCACAGAACTACCGTCCGCCGCTTCGCTGCTTTTTTTTTTTTCTTAATAAAAAACAGCCGCAGCGCCCGCACCCAGACATTACAGATTGCTACGCGTTAAAACTATACGCAAACAACGGCAGCTGAAACCAATTAAAATATTGCAAAAGCGGCGAGCTTTCTGCCATGCATGACCCCGTGTCATCCTGATTGATCCCTGTTCTTCATCGTCATCCATGCGGGATGCGGCATGAAGGCAGGCGAAGAAAAGCATTCAACTCGGGCAGAGGACGTTAAACACCATTTAATTACAGGCTTCACCACTCTACAGTAGCTAAGGGCACATAAAGGTACATAACCAACAATAGAAAAGGAAAACATGGAAAGAAAACTGGGCGAGTGGTAGAGTTAAAACGAGATCACTACTGCTTAATTAATTAACCAATCATCAGCGACGACGTCGGTGGCGGCTCGTTAAGATCGAAAGGCAAATCGCTCCCTAAATCCCGAAACAGAGACATAGCAGAAGGTGAAGGCGATGCCTGCTTAGCCGGAGGTGGCAGGCCATCAACATGGGCGAAGCCGCCGAGAACGAGCGCAGTTGACGGTGGAGGTGTTGGATTAGCCTGCGGCGGGAGAAGCCAGAGGTGGCAGGGGAGGTTGAGATCGAGATGCGGCGGCGGCGGAGGCGGGTTGTGGTGATAGGGGAAGTTAGTCTTGGCCTTGGCGCCACGGAGTGACCGGGCGGCACGGTCGTAGGCAAGCGCAGCCTCCTCGGGGGTGTCGAAGGTGCCGAGCCACACTCGCGTTTTCTTCCACGGGTCTCGTATCTCCGCCGCGTACCTCCCCCACGGTCTCTTCCTCACCCCGCGGTAATGATGCCCCTCACCTCTCGACGCCATGATTCCCTGCTTGATCTCAGGGAAGCAGAAGAAGAAGAAGAGAAGCTCCGAAACAAGATATGAGAAGAGGCTGAGAAGTAAAAAGAAGGAGAGGAGAAGAGAGAGGAGCTGAGCCGCCGCCCGATTTGACGTGTCGCAGGGGGCAGGTCATGTGACCGCTCTCTCCAATGCTCACTGCATTACCACATCCACCACCGCAGATTGACGTCAGCCCTACACATCTCTGCAGCCCCTCCCCACCTGCCGTACGGACTGTGGAGCGGCGCCTGCCGCCATAGCTCACTACTAGTATATCATTATTAATATTCACTTTAAAACACCAGCCTTTTTCTCTCTCTTCTTGTTCTCGGAGGCAGAGGCAATGCGCAGCTACGCAGAGAAGAAAGGCGAAGGGAATAAAGGCAGTGGGAGAGGGTAGGGGATGCGTGTCGACCGGTGGATGGAGGAGTAGGGATGGGGGCGCTGCAGCAGGCTCTGCCGCCCCACGTGGAGCGCAGCGGTGCCGTGTCGTGGGGCGGGGAACAGAAACGCCACATGTTGCGTGCGTGCGGGCGTGGGCGCGCCGAAGAATCTCACACCTTGCAAGCTAAGTCCTACTTGCTCCTATTAAACTTGTGGCCGTATTAATGTTCGCGCCTTGACAAGCTATCCACTTTCATTAATTAATTTACTACCGCACCACCGCCACCGCCAACGGCAACGAGTTATGTAAAATAATTCCGTCCTCATCGTCGTCGTCTATGTCGATATGGTGGGGTGCGTGTACCTTCTGCTGCAGCTCAGCAGCGCCTGCGCGGCTGTCGCGGTGGACGGTGTGGCGCACTAAACGCAACGCGTAATAAATTAATTAAATAAAAAAATTTAATGGCGTGCTCCTTCTCTGTTTCGCCCCGTGAGGGAGAGAGAGGGGGAGGGCGCCTCGGGAATGGATGAGACAGAGACTGGTGGTGTACGAAACACGTAACAGGCTGAGAGGTACACAGGGGAGGCGTGAGACGTTGCGAGTGTTGGTGTTGGCTGTGGGGGAGCTGATGAGTTGAGAGAGACAGCATATAATGCAACCGAGAGAGTGGTTGAGAAGGTAAAGATTTGATGGGTGAGGTAAGAAGGGAAAAAGGTAACACGCTTGTACTCCACGCCGCATGTTCGCACTTTGTATTGGTAAGTGATCATGATGATGGCATGCGGCTCCCCTGCACTTGCACCCGTTGGATTCACTGCCGCCCTAGCCTCGTGGCACCAAACATGCGTCTGCGATCAATCTGCCCAGATCCCACCGGAGTAAATTCCCGGTTCGAGCAATTTTTACACATGGCGCGGCATTAACTTCCCCGCTGGTTGGCTTACTATTAACTATTTTTTTACAATTATTCCGTGCAACACTAGACCTGGACGGGACAGGCCGGCCTGGGCTAGAAGTGTTGATGTCAGTACGACTTTGTGCCTATGCAATTAAAATGATGTAATACTAAATTTACAAGAAGATTCGCAATTTGTTTACAAATGTCTGATAAACGAGCCATGGCTGATTTTGTTTTAGGAGGATGATTAAAATATAAAATATTATTATATAAATTTTTAAAGTTAAAATTTGATAGGTTGGAATATCTCTTTTTTCATATCTTGGTCATTAATATATATATTAAAGGTTAGTAGTTATTCATGATTTATCTTCTCCATGTTAATATAAAGATGAGTTAAGAAGACGTTGGATGAGTGAATTACTTTTTCAACACGAGCCATGACTGTTGAAATTTTTCGGACCGCGAAAATCACTTTTTAGCGTCGCGAAAACCCGGAAACTCCCTAGCCAACGAATCCGTGCAAAGAAATTTTTTTCAAAAACTACGAGTACGAGTTTACCTAGATCTACACTTAGATCTACAAGCGAAAAGGTTATACCTTTGAAGCGAAGCCCTTCGCGTTCCCGCTTGTCCAAATGGTGTCGGATCTTGAAGTTGTCAATGTAGACAACACTCTATACGTATCCACATGAACAACTAGATGAAAAATCACACAAAAGGTGTGCTAGCACCTTTTGATGATTCGGCCAAGTTGAGGAGGAGAGGGAGAGGGAGAGCTTGAGGAAGGAGATGAAGTGAATTGCCTTGAATGAAATGAATCCAATTCATTCCCCATAAGTGGCCGGCCACCTTCACAAGGTGTAACCCCATCCTCATTAAATGTAGCCATTAAAGAGAATAGCTTTGTAACCCCCATGAGGTGGCACACTTTGATGATGTGGCACATCATCATTAGTCCTCCTAATGTCAAATCACTAATGATGTGGCAAATAGTCAACTCAAACTTGACTCTTCCTCTTCCTCTCAAGTCAAGTCAAACTTGACTTAATCTCTCTCATAGTTGATCTAATCCAACCATTTAATTCAAGCCAATTTAATATAATGAATCTAATTCATTTAATTAAATTGATTCAATGAGTCATAATCTAAATTAGACTCACTGAACACATGAATCAACTTGAGTCCAACTCAATTAGCCCAATTAGGATTACTCTTAATCCATTTTGATTCATCAAATGAATCTAATCCTCTTGGTTCATCATATGAACCTAATCTCCATCTAATTGTCCTTAGTGTGTGACCCTATAGGTTCTTGTAACGTTGACAATGCCCCTAAACCCATTTAGGAGCATAAGTAATGAGCGGTATCCAGCAACACATCATTACTACCCAATGTTACAAGAATGTTGAGATCCAACATCACCTTGTGACTACTAATTGTGACTCCTCACAAAATATGACAAGTGTCCTTCTATCATAGACATCTAGATTGATTAATGTGAGGCATAGACCATGTCATCCTCTAATCAATCTAAATCCTGAACTCCAAGTAGACTCACTAAATTAAATGAGCTCAATATCTCATATTGACTCATTTGGGCATGGCCATGCACTTCGTGGTCTCACTCTATCAAGAATATCGATGTCTCTCCCGTCATATAGGAGGGATAGATCCCATCTACATCACTCATATCCCTCCGTATAATTTGTTACATACTCAGTAATCGCCTTTATAGTCCACCCAGTTACGGGTGACGTTTGACGAAACCAAAGTACATAACTCCTTATGTAGGGAACCATGGTGACTTCAGGTCTAAGGACTAGTAGTCATACTGATAGCCATATGAGAAAGTATATGACACTCATATAACGATCCATGATACTTTCTCATGGCGGGTCATTCAGTATACATTCTCTAATGCATACCCATGTGTCAACTTGATATCTCTATATCCATGACTTGTGAGATCAAGTCATCGAGTTGACCTACATGCTAGTCTTATTGCATTAACATTGTCCCTGAATGTTAATACTCGACTAGGAATGATTAAGAGTAGTGTTCCCTATATCATCTCACTATCGATTCAACCAATCGATTGATATAAGTAAGAACTGTTGGGACCTTGACGTCCGCTAGAGGGGGGGGGGGGTGAATAGCGTCTCACCCAAAACTTTACTTCCTATAATGTTAGTGCACAGCGGAATACAAAAGCAAACTAACAAATACGAAAGTTAACCTAAAACAAGAAGGAAGAAGACAACAAACCAAACACAAACCCTAACACAAGGCGTGTACGTGGTTCGGAGATAACTTGCTCCTACTCCACGGCGTGTCCGTAAGGTGGACGATCCCTCAATCCGTCGGTGGATTAGTCCCCGGCAAACTCCGGCTAGCTCAACCTCCTTGTGGGTGGAGAAACCTCAACACAACTCCAACCAAGACCTCTTGGCACACAAAGATCTCTTGAGCACTTTGGTGACTACTAATTAGGCTTTAACCAAGTCTAATTTCGTCACCTTGGCCGGCCATCCCAAGCTCCTTCTTATAGAGCTTGGAGCAAATCAGAAAGCTGATTTGCCCGTTACCAGTCGACTAGTGCCAACGGCTATGTCAGCGACTCTCGGCTACAGTTCATCAGTCGATTGATACAATCATCAGTCGACTGCTACAGTACTGCTACAGTAACGCTACAGTAAACCCTAATTTTGGGATTTTGCCTCGAGTACATTCACTCAGCACTCGTTCTCTCCCGACCAACCTAGACCTAGCATTCTAGCCTCCTCCATCAGCCTCGCGTCCCTCGGATGTCTCCCCATCCTTCACGTCTTGCCTTCTGGAGCTTCCTTCGGCCTTGTCCATATTGTCGGGTCTTCCTTTGCCAAGAGGCTCCTCACCTCCGGGGCTTCATCCATTGCCAAGTCACACTTGGACTTACGTTGCCAAGACTACATGCTTGGACTTACATCGCCAAGACTCATTCTTGGACTTTCCTCCTTTGCCAAGATCACACTTGGACTTTTCTTGTTGTACTTGTATCCTGCACACTCAAAATGCATATCAAATACAACAATAAACTTAACTTAAACCTTTGCCCAAACATCAAAACCTAGGGCACCTAGATTGCTCCAACAAGAACCTTCTACTCAAGGACGTTATTATACTTAGTTTATTTGGCACCAATACAAATAAGTATAATAACCAAAAATCAAATGCCTTTATTTATATAGAATATGATACAACGAGTCCAAAATACAATCATCAAATGATTGGCTCTAGGGCTCTAGCTAACAATGACTATGTACGAGATTTGACTTTATTAATCATCGCGTGGCTAAAAATTTAATTAATCTACTATTACGATGGTAGATAAAATTCAAAGCACCCCATTTGTTATTTCATGCCTATTGCGATTTTTATTTTGAGTTTTCTTCCCTATTGTGATTGATCTGGTTACTAAATCTTACTAATTTCACACATGTTGCATAAAAATTTGAATTGGGACCTAGAACATAAGGTGTTGTCACAATGAGGTTTGGGGTTCGATAGGGATGGTCCTGAGAAAAATTAAAGGCCCGGGGCAAAATTATAAATTTGGTCATTTGGCCCTCCCTCTTGTATTAATTTGAAAAGTCAAATATATATTAAAAAATTAATTAAATATCATAATCAAAATAAACTAAAATATGTAATTGAAAAACTATATATTAGATAACATTTTACATGATTTCTTAAAATAACTTATTCAACAATTAATATCACTTAAAATGTACTCTTTTTATATTTTTTGAAGCAAAGTCATCAATTATATCATCATATGAGATATCCTTGTTGGGATTTTCGGGCCGCAAAAACCATTTTTTCGCGTTGCGGAAACCCCGAATCTCCCATGCCACCGGATCCGTGCGAAGTTTATAAAACAAATTTCATGTACGAGTTTACTAAAGCCTAGATCTACACTAGGAGAAAGGAATTTTACCCTCGATGCGATGCCCTTCGTAATCCCGCTCGTCCAAGTGATGCCGAATCTCGAGGTTGTTAAGTGTACAACCCTCTATAAGTATCCACACGACCAAATATGTGGAGAAAACAAAACAAAGGTGTGCTAGCACCCTTGATCAGTCACGACAAGGAGGAGGAGAGGGAGAAAAGAAAACTTGAGAGGAAGAAGAAGGAAGTTACTCACCAAATGAAAACTCCCAAGAAGAATTAAGTGGCCGGCCACATTGAAAAGAAAGCTTTTAAACCTCCATGGGATACCAAGAGTCACAACTCTTGGTCTCCCTCATGAGGTGGCATACACATATGCTAGCCTTGATGATGTCGCACATCATTATTGACCCACTCTTTGCCAACTCACCAATGAGGTGGCAAATGGTCAAGTCAAACTTGACCCTTCATCTTCCTCTCAAGTCAAGTCAAACTTGACTTCATTACTCCCATGGTTGATTAAATCCAACCATTTGATTCAAGCCAATTTAATATAATGAATCTAATTCATTTAATTAAATTGATTCAATGAGTCATAATCTAAATTAGACTCATTGAATACATGAATCAAATTGAGTCCAACTAAATTAGTGCAATTAGGATTACTCTTAATCCAATTTGATTCATCGCATGAATCTAATCCTCTTGGTTCATCATATGAACCTAATCTCCATCTAATTTTCCTTTGTGTGTGACCCTATAGGTTCTTATAACGTTGGTAATGCTCCTAAACTCATTTAGTAGCATAAGTAATGAGCGGTATCTAGCAACACATCATTACTACCCAAGTTATAAGAATGTTGAGATCCAACATCACCTTGTGACTACTAATTGTGACTCCTCACAATATATGACATTGTTCTTCTATCCTAGACATCTAGATTGATCAATGTGAGGCATAGACCGTGTCATCCTCTAATCAATCTAAATCTTGAACTCCAAGTAGACTCACTAAATCAAATGAGCTCAATATCTCATATTGACTCATTTGAGCATGGTCATGCACTTCGTGGTCTCACTCTATCAAGAATATCGATGTCGCTCCCGTCATATAGGAGGGATAGATCCCATCTACATCACTCACATCCCTCTGCATAATTCGTTATATACCCATTAATCGCCTTTATAGTCCACCCAGTTACGAGTGACGTTTGACGAAGCCAAAGTACGTAACTCCTTATGTAGGGAACCATGGTGACTTCAGGTCCAAGGACTAGTAGTCATACTAATAGCCACATGAGAAAGTATATGACACTCATATAACGATCCATGATACTTTCTCATGACGGGTCATTCAGTATACATTCTCCAATGCATACCCATGTGTCAAGTTGATATCTCTATATCTATGACTTGTGAGATCAAGTCATCGAGTTGACCTACATGCTAGTCTCATCACATTAACATTGTCCCTGAATGTTAATACTCGACTAGGAATGATTAAGAGTAGTGTTCCCTATATCATCTCACTATCGGTTCAACTAACCGATTGATATAGGTAAGAACCCTCTACTCAAGGACGCTATTATAATTAGTTTATTTGGCACCAATACAAGTAAGTATAATAACCAAAAAACCAAATGCCTTTATATATAAGAATATGATACAATGAGTCCATACAACAATCATCAAATGATTGGCTCTAGGGCTCTAACTAATAATCCTGCAATATGTCTTTTCCCATGCAAAGGATCGCTAAATCATTCAATCTCGCTTGACTCATTGTAGTTCTCAAATAAGATTTCAATAATTTTAACTTTGAAAAGCTCCTTTCAGCTGATGCTACAGTCACAAGAATAGTCAGTAAAATTTGATAGGCAACCACGATCATAGGGAAAATATCCATTTTCAATGCAAACTCTAAAATTTTAATGACCGTCCAAGATTTATATGTGTCACATGCTTCTAGAGGTAGCATCTCTTGCAACATTCCTAATTCCAAAAGTAGATCATATGCATCAATATCAGACATGTCATCCTTTTTTAGAGCAGATTCAAGATTCACACAATATTTTCTCAAATCATCTTCATCCAATGCCATTAACTGTTCTCCATCGAACAAGAATCCAAACATCTCTTCAAAAGTATTCAATTGTTCAAACCTACTCCTCAACTCCATAAGAGCAATATCTACCACAACAAGAAAATAATCAGTCCTAAAATATCTCTTGCAAGTGAGAGCGGCTCAAGGGGGGCACGACGAGGGACAACACTGTCGTGGGGAGCTTCGGAGTTCAAGCGCGATGAGGGAGGACGCGACAAGAGGGAGGGCGAGAGAGGGCTAGGGTGAGAGAGCTTCGTTTGAATCGGCGAGAGGGCTAGGGCGAGAAAGTCTCGCTTGAATCGCTTCGGTGAGGAGGATTGAAGAATCGAGAAAATCTAATATATTTTTATATAATATATTAAAAAAAATTAATGGGGCCCCACCTAAAGTGGGGCCCCACCCAAAGTGGGGCCCTGGGCAGGTGCCCTGCCTGCCCACCACAAGGGCCACCCTTGGGTTCGAATCTCGATAAAACCGAGATAAATACCTCCCTTATGTGTTAGTCACTATTCCAATGGCTAGTAGCCACCCATGATTTACCTCCTCCGTATTGGCCATGGGACGGGTTGGCGGGGGCGCTGGGGGTGAACATATTCGCCTTTTGCCACAATGAATTGGGACCTAGAAGAATTATTAATTATAAGATGGAGTGATCAAGTAAACATTATGATTTCTTTCAATCAAATTCTACATTCTATTCTTGTTAAAGAAAGTTCATCATATCTAATAGACCTAAATGAAGCGAAGCGCTTGGAACTAATTAAAATTACGGTAGGAAAGCTTACATAGAATTGATAGGATCCGCTTTTCGATGATAGCTCATCACATAATTACTTAAATGTAAATTTCATCACATAATTACCAGATAATTAAACGTGCTGCTGTTCTTTTGATAATAGCACTAACATGCTTTTATTCTTTGAACATCAGCATCAACGTAGGTGCTAATTTTCAAAGACATGTAGCAGTCCCCAAGGCGTAGCATAGATAATAGATGTATGACATCTTTACCGTAATGATCAGGGGTCGATTTTCAAGAATTGACGACTTGAGGTTTATCCCACCATATGTCTAACGCTTGTGTACCTACATGTACCTCCCTCCATATCCGTGGAGTCAACACTAAGGGTGTCATTAATGTAGCGGATCTATATATTTTTTTAAAGACCAGTAACACGTTGGTGCTGAATTTTTAAAACTTTTTTAAAAAATAATCAAATATAGTTATCTTACCCAATACATCCAAAGTAAAAAAATCATTGCTTAAGAAACTTTCAAATAACATTTAAGTTCAACTTAAATCATTGCTTAAGAAACTTCCAAATAGCATTTAAGTTCAACTTATATCGGTCTAATAACTAATATACTATTTGTGCTCCCCCCTATTGTAACACCCACGAAATATTTAAGCTATACATATGGGTATTCTATTTTAGAATAAAAGGGGAATGGAAATAGAACCCAAAAAGAAATAAAAAGAAAGAGAAGTTAAGGTTTGAACCTTGAACCTCTCACAATAGATTAAGCTAAATTGGTGTATGATAACCAATAGAATTATGAATGATATATGAATAACAAGGAATGTAAATTGTAGTTAAAGGTAAGAGAATGATTAGGTAAGGGAGCAAGAGAAAATCAAGTAACTTTCCTCCTCTTCCTCTTGGATAAGAGAAGAAGCAAGCAAAAGGACAAATTGTCTTTTTCTTCTTCCTCTTACCATTTTCGTGGGAATGAAGAAAGTGAGGGAATAGAGGAGTCAAGGGGATGAATTGAGACATTCTCCTTTCTTTTTACTTCCTCATTAAGGATAAATAGGAATAAGAGAAGAGAAGGGAAAGAAATGTTGGCTACTTCTTCCTCCTCTTTCTTTCTCCTTGTTCCTCCACCGAGACCAAGAGCTCCTCCCTCTCCCATTTTCGAATCCAAGATAAGTTTTCTCCCTAAGAAAACTAATTTACAAGAAGGAGTCCTCAAGATATACTCCTTACAATCAAGAGAAGAAAAAGGGAGAACTAGGAAGAGAAGCTTCTTCTTCCTCTTCACAAGAGTACTTTCTTTTAAGAAAAAACCAAGCAACAAGTGGTGAGTATCCCCTCTGTTGGGTTTTTCGGGCCGCGAAAATCGCTTTTCGCGTCGCGGAAACCCCGAAACCCCCAGCCACGGATCCGTGCGAAGAAAAAACTTTTGAAAAACTTACGAGTACGAGTTTCTAAACCTTGATCTACAGTAGATCTACAAAGGGAAACAAAGAATATACCCTTGATGCGCGCCCTACACGAATCCCGCTCGTCCAATGGTGCCGGATCTCAAGGTTGTCAAAGTAGACAACCCTCTAGAAGTATCCACACGAACACAAGAAGGAGATCACCAAACTAAAGTGTGCTAGCACCTTAGTTGGGTTCGGCAAGATGAGGAGAGGGAGAGAAGAAAATGGAGCAAGGAAGAAGATGAAGGAATGAATGAGAATAGTACACAAAATGAAACTTATTCCTCCAATTGATGTGGACGACCACATTAAGAGGATGTGTAACCTCCATGGAATGCCAAGAGTCACAACTCTGGGTAACTCTCATGAGGTGGCATCCCACTTAAGCAACCATGATGATGTGGAGCATCATCATTGGCCCACTCAATGCCAACTCACCAATGAGGTGGCATAAAGTCAAGTCAAACTTGACTCTTCATCTTCCTCTCAAGTCAAGTCAAACTTGACTTAATCTCTCTCATGGTTGATCTAATCCAACCATTTAATTCAAGCCAATTTAATATAATGAATCTAATTCATTTAATTAAATTGATTCAATGAGTCATAATCTAAATTAGACTGATTGAACACATGAATCAACTTGAGTCCAACTCAATTAGCCCAATTAGGATTACTCTTAATCCAATTTGATTCATCAAATGAATCTAATCCTCTTAGTTCATCATATGAACCTAATCTCCATCTAATTGTCCTTAGTGTGTGACCCTATAGGTTCTTGTAACGTTGGCAATGCCCCTAAACCCATTTAGGGGCATAAGTAATGAGCGGTATCTAGCAACACATCATTACTACCCAATGTTACAAGAATGTTGAGATCCAACATCACCTTGTGACTACTAATTGTGACTTCTCACAATATATGACAAGTGCCCTTCTATCCTAGACATCTATATTGATCAATGTGAGGCATAGACCGTGTCATCCTCTAATCAATCTAAATCTTGAACTCCAAGTAGACTCACTAAATCAAATGAGCTCAATATCTCATATTGACTCAATTGAGCATGGCTATGCACTTCGTGGTCTCACTCTATCAAGAATATCGATGTCTCTCCCGTCATATAGGAGGGATAGATCCCATCTACATCACTCACATCCCTTTGCATAATTTGTTACATACCCAGTAATCGCCTTTATAGTCCACCCAGTTACGGGTGACGTTTGACGAAACCAAAGTACATAACTCCTTATGTAGGGAACTATGGTGACTTCAGGTCTAAGGACTAGTAGTCATACTAATAGCCACATGAGAAAGTATATGACACTCATATAACGATCCATGATACTTTCTCATGGCGGGTCATTCAATATACATTCTCTAATGCATACCCATGTGTCAACTTGATATCTCTATATCCATGACTTGTGAGATCAAGTCATCGAGTTGACCTACATGCTAGTCTTATTGCATTAACATTGTCCCTGAATATTAATACTCGACTAGGAATAATTAAGAGTAGTGTTCCCTATATCATCTCACTATCGGTTCAACTAACCGATTAATATAGGTGAGAACTTTCTACTCAAGGACGCTATTATACTTAGTTTATTTGGCACCAATACAAGTAAGTATAATAACCAAAACAATAAATGCCTTTAAGAATATGATACAACAAGTCCATAATACAATCATCAAATGATTGGCTCTAGGGCTCTAACTAACAATCTCCCACTAGCACTAGTGCCAATCAGTGTAGGCTCTAAGCCCCAATGACCTAGTGTGACCATCATGCTTCCTCTATGCTAAAGCCTTGGTCAAGGGATCTGCGATGTTAGCCTCTGTAGGTACTCTGCATATCTTCACATCTCCTCTCTCGATAATCTATCGAATGAGATGGAAGCGCCGTAGTATGTGTTTGGTCCGCTTATGTGAGCGAGGTTCCTTCGCCTGTGCTATAGCTCCATTGTTGTCACAATAGAGCTCAATAGGGTCAGCGATACTGGGAACCACCCCAAGTTCAGTGATGAACTTGCGGATCCAAACTGCCTCCTTTGCTGCCTCTGATGCAGCAATGTACTCGGCCTCTATCGTAGAATTAGCTACTATATCCTGCTTCGAACTCTTCCAGCTCACAACACCACCATTAATGCAAAATACGAACCCTGACTGCGATCGGTAATCATCCTGATCGGTAATCATCCTGATCGGTCTGGAAGCTGGCATCACTGTAACCCTTTACAGCTAGCTCATCATTGCCTCCATATATCAAGAAATATTTTTTAGTCCTTTTTAAGTACATAAGAATATTCTTGACCGCTATCCCGTGACTTTCACCTGGATCTGACTGGTATCTGCTCGTCATGCTCAAAGCATACGAGACATCAGGTCGAGTACATAGCATGACGTACATGATAGATCCTATGGCTGAGGCATAAGGGATATGATCCATGTGGTCTCTCTCCTCTCTAGAAGAAGGACCTTGAGTCTTCGAAAGACTCACGCCATGTGACATCGGCAGAAATCCCTTCTTGGAGTTCTGCATGGCAAACCGAAGGAGTACCTTGTCAATATTGTTGGTGCAACCTTGGGTCAAGGTTGACCTGGTTGACCTGACTCGAGTTGACCTGACTCGAGTTGTATTTTGATGTTTGACTTGGGAAGATTGTCGGTGCAACCTTAGGTCGAGGTTGACCTAGTTGAGTTGCATGTTGATGTTTGACACTCGTAAGAGAGTTCTATTCTTGATGTGAGACAAGAATAGATGGTTGGGAGATTGTAGGTGCAACCTTAGGTCAAGGTTGACCTGGTTGACCTGAAAAGTCCAAGTATGGAGACTTGGCACGCGAAAAGTCCAAGTATGGAGACTTGGCACTGGAGAAGTCCAAGCAGGGAGCTTGGCACGGGAACGCGAAAAGTCCAAGTATGGAGACTTGGCAGAAGTCCAAGCAGGAGCTTGGCACGGGAAAGTCCAAGCAGTGAGCTGGTAGGGAGTCCTAAGAGGATGTTAGGCGGTTGAAAAGTCTGGTGAGTGAAGCCAGGCGGGGGAAAGTGAGTGAATCCAGGTGAAAATCCTAGTGAGTGAAGCTAGGTGAAGGTGAAAGTCCTGGTGAGTGAAGCCGGGCATTCGGGAAAATCCTGAGTAGGCGGTGAAAATCCTAGTGAGTGAAGCTAGGTGAATGAGAAAGTCCTAAGCGAGATGTTATGCGGTTGGAAAGTCACTGTGTGAAGCAGGCGGTTGTGGAAATCTGGTGAGTGAAGCGGTGAAAACCCTAGTGAGTGAAGCTAGGTGAAAGTCCCGGTGAGTGAAGCCGGGCAAGGGAAAATCCAGATGGATCAAGGGTGATCGGACATCTGGTGATGGGAAGTCCAAGTAGGTCATAGGAGTGACCGGATACTTGGTACGGAGAGAAAAGTCTAAGTGGGTCAAAGGGATTGACCGGACACTTAGCGGGGAGTCCTAGCAGGTCAAGGGAGTGACCGGATGCTAGGCG